>NC_139325.1:27770000-28387000 GCF_056507025.1 Lutjanus erythropterus | reverse complement strand
TGCTCTGCAGAAGTTCAAAGAAAGAGCAGTTTCTTCGAACTGCAGCACAGATAGCTCTTTTCATAATTAAGCCATGTGTTACAGCAAAACACCAAAGTCAGCAGAAAAAAAGAAAGATGATTGTACAAAATGGAACATATGCACGAGTCATTAAATATGAGCCCAGAACAGAAAGAAAAGTATCACAGCTAGAGAAGGGACACTTAGCAAAATGGGGTTCATGGCTTTTGCTGTGGCCTATAATTTCTGTTATAGTAAATTTAATAATGCTGTGTACTTACTGCTCTGTCCACTTACTTGTTTTTTGAGATGAACAAATTAGTTTTATGATTCTTATGAAGGCTTAAAATAGACATTTCTCAGAGGGATTAGGGTTGTCACAAAGAAGATTCCTGCCTAAAAATAAGATGATGGATGATACAATTCTGTTAGATCTTCGTTTAACATGAGACTACTGGTTTGCAACTTGCATTTAATCGCAGCCACTGTGCCCATAAATGACTTTTACAGGGCAAAGGTAAATGCTAAAACATAGTGTTGTAGTGCAGTGTTTCCCAGCCTTTTTCCTTAGTGGACTCTCCTATAATTACATAAACTGATGATCCATGATGTATTTTATGGATATTTCATATTGTATTCATGTGTAACTATAGCAGCACAGAACAGCCAATAAACTGTACAATGAATCCAAATAGTGGATGCAATAGGAAGTCTGTGGGAAGTTTGTGCAAAATGAGGGATTTGGATGAATTTTGGGTAGATTATTTCCAGTGAATATTGAATCAGAGATGAGTTTTTCTAATATTTTCAGAACTTTGTATACAATTCTCTGCCTGTATTATGTATTTTCAAACTATTATTTATATTTAATAGACTTCGTTTTTGACAATATCAGTGTTTTCTTGACACACGACCCATTAGGTTTTTGTTGGTTTTGACTGCATGCTTTTTTAATGCAGGACAAGGCTGTTTAGCAAAGAATGAAAGGGCAGGTCTTCACCATGACCTTATCTTGTGAGACCTTTTTAATATCTTGCATAATAGTCCTAACTGTAAAAAATGATTTCATTTAGTTTTCTTTACAAAAATGAATGAAATCTGTTGTATTTTCTCTTAAAGTTTTCTTACACCCCTTAAAATCAAGAAAGCCTGGCAAACTCCTGTGAAGCTTTAATGACTTCTAGTGAAAGTTTAGGACCTGCAAGTTTTTTTAAGTCAAAAGGATCAAGTTGAAGTGAACTCACAATTCATGGGTATTAAAGTCAAGTCGAGCTGCAAATATTTTTTGATTTTGTCGGGTCAAGTCTAAATTCTTGACTTCTTGCGACTTGAGTCTGACTCGAGTCCAAGTCATTTGACTCAAGTCCATACCTCTGGTGAACCGAGTCACGAGAGCAGCTTCTAGCTTGTTTGCGAATGCACCATAAGCAGCCCAGGTGCTAATTTGCCATTATCAGTGTACAGGTTGCTAGAGGACTTTGAAAGTGTAGATAGCAGATTCCACTTATACCCACAGTCTATATCCGGTGAGTCAGACTATGGGTTTGCTATCATTAGCCATCAAAGCTAGTGGTCACACTGGACCAAGTTGTGATATTGCCTTGAACAAGAATGTGTTCTATTTCTGACAAATTCAACTTTTCATTTGTAAGAAGACAAATGTGTTATTTATTCTTTTAAAAGTTACATAGTTTGTGCGTGCAGTGCATGCACAACACACCTTGTCTGGGCTCTGCATCACACCAAACATCACTACAGGTCAACGCACTCACCTTAAAGAAGACAAGAGAATCAAATATGCCAACATACCAAATAGGGGTGACAGAAATCAGCGAATGAATCCAGCAGCAAACTGGCAGAAGGTGCAGCACAAACAGCTCAGATGTGTTTCCATAAACTGAGGGCTGTGTTCTGTTATGAACAGAAGAAGAAAAAAAGAGAGAGACTTCAGTTTTCTTCCTATATATCAGGTCAGCCGAGCCCCACTGCTCTGACAGTGTCAGGGAGAGGTATGCTGCTGTATGCGGCAGTCGCAGCCTGATTAAACATGCAGGCCGCTTTCTGTCCTACATGCCTGAAGTGAGGACCCACATACCTTTTGTCATAACACCGTCAGTGGTTCTTTAAATACCCTGCAGGACACAGGCTCTGCTATTAGCTTGACTTATATTTGACATGACACCAGCTAGATAGTTTTCATTCACACCTTGAGTGGTTTTGCATGCAACCAAAAATACGTCTTCAGCCTAATCCACGTGCTAGATTAAGGATACATGTAGTAAATTCACTCTGTAGGTGTTTGTGAAAGCCTGAGCATTACACAGTGGGCAGGGATCCCTCACATTACTTTATCCAAGAGTTGAGGACAAAGATGTAGTGTATGCACTGAAGGCAGGGTGTTTTACAGCTGAACTGCTATATAACTGCACCAACATCTGCACAGCTGCTGATATGGTACTCTGCCAGCTCACGTGCAGCAGAGTCATATAAACTATTGAGTCTGCTAAACATTAATGATGCCGGTGTTTCTGAATTACCTCATGTGCTCCTCCGGCACTGTGCACTGTCTACATTTTCAGCCATCACCCTAGCCAATGCATTTCTTAGTAACCTGTTATCAGCTGATAGTATTGGTCAGCGTCTTGTCTACATCCCTGCATCCTCATTAAATACAGGCTGTGGCCCCGTCTGTGAATGTGTGTTATTTGATATGGATATGTTGCCCTACTTATTGGGCCTAGGCAGCTCAGCCTGACTACTTTTAAATTCTAAATATATCCCTTACACCCACAGGAGGAATTGAGAATGGATTTGATTGACGGATCTGCAAACCGTAATGAATTTAGCTCATTTTTAGCAACTCATTAAACATTTCTGATAGGAGTATCAAGTCAAGTCAAATTTATTTGCGTTGTCACATATAGTCTAAAAACAACATAACAAGTTAAAGTAAACTGTTACCAAACAAAAATCCCATTGAAGGTTTAAATTAAAAGGATGTATTTGGACGGGCCTGAAGCTGCCAGTATGCTTCTTCAGAACTGCTTGTTGGGCAGTCAAATAACTTTGGACCCCCCCGTCTGATTAATTCACTCCCTTTTCAAAAGTGACAATCTTTCATTCACACTGACTTCACAGTGTGATCGGGCAGTACTACAGAGGTGAGAAAGAAAACAGGGTTTGAACTTCTCTCTTTCTCTACTTCTCTTTTTGCTTCTTCACACAATCTCTTCTCTCACCTTTCATGTGAACGAGTGGTACAGAATGAACGCTTTCCAGGAAAGACTGAAGCATGTTGACATCTGTGTTACAAGGGAAAAGGTGTATATTGCGACTGCCCCCGTACTTTCATCCCTGCTCTCCCCCGTAACACAATAAATGATATCACCTCTCCCCCCACTCTACGCAGTACTGCTGTGGTTTTCTTGCTGGGTTTAGCTCCTGGTACCCTGGGCTGAGCTGAGTCAGCTAATTAGGGAGCTAGCTCCACAGCTAACCAAGCTAATAGCTAACACCAGCTACAGATCACAGCTGACAGCAGTTAGCCTACTTTAGCAACAAGTAAGCTAACCGCTCATCAGTCCCTCAGGTAAACCTGTAAGATAAATAAAACCTTGGCACTGTACTCCGTAAACTGGCCTTATAGCATTTAATGACACCTGTATGAAAAGTCCAAATGGTACCACTTTAGCTGAGGTCCATGAAATTATTCATGCATTTGACACTGTAATAAAACTTAATGACATCATTATGACAAGTCCAAAATGTACCAGTTTACTCAAAGTCAAGGAAAATATTCATATCACACAGTGGTCTTATGACGGCCTGTGTCCAATTAACCACATATGACAGGTTAATGTAATGTTAAAACAGTTCTGATAATGTCAAATTGTCATAACAAAGACCGGACAGGCTATGTTGTCTTGGTTAATGTCAAGCTGTCATAACAAAGACGTTGATTCACACACTTCTACTGTACAAACTGCCCCACAAACATACAATAAGACAGTTATAAGTTCAAGGTAGAGAGGGAAGTTGAAATTATTATCCTGAAAGCGCAGAAGCTCAATTTTTAAGAATTAATTAATTGCTTTAGTTAAACATAAAAAGCACCAGGTCTTTGCGGGTTTTCATTTCAGTCGTAATATTATTAATTATTTTAATTCCAGACTGTTTATTTATTCATTTATGAACATCACTTTAGGCTCTGCTAACCTGTGATAAAATATTTCTTGTCTTTAATACTGAATGATTAATAAGAGGAAAATAATTGATAATGAAAACAAACATCAGGTGCTGACCTTTTGAGTACCAACATGTCCCTGTTTATTTTTCATTTTATGTAGCAAGATGTGAGCGTCCAGAGAGCCAGAATATCTCTGCCCTTCAAAATGCCACTGCTCTGCCATGTGACCTCTTAATAAGCATGCCTTTGGGGGAGTTAACGGTGACATTTACAAAATTTTTTGGCAGGGTCCACTCATATAAAATTGCTCACTATCATATATTTTTGAACAGCTTTTGATAAGGACAATATTTTCTAAGGGACGTTGAAGGTCTTTAGGAAATGACATTTTTGCTGACCCGAAAAGGTGCTGTTTGTCCCATCAGCCTTTACCGTGCTTTCACAGAATAAGCTGAGTAAGCAAAGCACTTCAAAGCCTGAAACACTGTGATATACTTTATTTTTTATTCATCATTTTTATCCATCTTTATATTCTGCAGTGGCAAGGAATTAAAAGCCTACAGCCCTAAAAGCCTGAATCTTTAACTATAGTGTATAATTTCCATAACTCATTAAATTTTTGTATTTTGTATTATCAGTACTAATTAGTGCTAATATTTCTACATGGATATTTTGATTTAGGAGTCAATACATGTATTTAAAGCTGCTCTAAGATCCTGAAAACATGAGCATTAGGGTCCTACATGAACAAACAATTTCCTATTTCCTGTATTTATGATTTTGTCTTCTCACTATTTTGATGTGGATGAACTTAGTCGCAAAGAGGTGATGTCATATTCTGTGCACCAATCAGAGTTTAGAAAAATCTGAACAAAGATTGTGCGATTAAAGGTCCCCTCAGTGTGTAAGATTTTTCATTAGTGTGTAATTGTTACGTGCCACAGTGTCTGTGTGGTGTTGTGCTCTCCTGTGCCCAGGTTCTGCCCCTCCCCCCTTGCAGGTTGCAGTGATTGGCATCAGGTGCAACTGCTCTGCAATCAGGACCTGGTGCTTAAAAACCTAGAGAGTGCAGCCAGCAGGGCCAGTGGGCCATTCAGTGGACGAAAGTCTGCATGTCAGGGATAGAGGGTTATTCGTTCAGGGCAAGTGGGCCATTCGGCAGACTAGTCCTGTAGGGGCAGGCTAGACTGGAAGTAGTTTGTGTTATGTGCTTTGCTAGCTCTTCCAGCTAGCGAAGTCACTACTTGTGTTTGTGAACCATGTGCCTTGCTAGCCCACACGGTTAGCAAGGGCACTTGTTTGGGGGGGCTCCCATGTGCTTTGTCTCTGTTTTCCTTCCTTCCTTCCTGCCTGCCTTCCTTTTTCTCCTGGTTAAATTTATTTAATGTTACACCCCTCATCCCCTAGCCCAACTGGGGGGTCGTAACAGTAATCCTCTGAAAATAAGAACTGTTTAGGTTTTTCTTACCTTAGAATGAGCCATACGGAGGGCATGGGTTCACAGGAGCCTCTGAAATCATCAAAATATTGAAGTTCCTTGCAGTAACTTTAAGTATGGTAACTCTATTTATGCATTTTTTTTAAAAGTTCAGTCCCATGTACTTTAGTGACTTGTGGTAACACATCCGCTTCCAGTTTGCTACCTGTGGCTGCTGCTGTGTGCACATTGAAATCATGACAGGAAAATGAAAGTAATTTTCTCTCAATGAAAAGCGTAGTCTCCTCAAAGCTTATGACAGACTGCCAAAAAAAATCAACCGACAAAGTGCTGCAGTAGTGCATTTGAATTATACACAGTACAGTCATTTAATTTGTACAGCAATTTTAAAAGTGATTGAAACAGCTGTAACTGTATTTTGAAATGGTCAATAAATTTCAGTAAACAGTGAAGCTGTCCGTTTCATTACTTCATATTTGTTTAATAAACATATTAATGTCAGTAAGATGGTAATCTGCACGAGAAATGAAGAAAAAGAAATTGGGTCATAATAGTCTTCTGTTTACCCACACAGACATGATCATCTTTAGATAATATACGACAATATAATAATGTTTCATCCCAAACTAAAACATTTTCAGTGTTTCAATTCTTTAATTACATTTCTGTATAATGTGAGAATGGCAGAGTCCGCCAGTCTCATACTGGGTTCAAATGGCCTTCAAATGCAAATGGTATTCACAGGATACGTGTGTGTGTGTGATCCAGGGTTACCGTTTGTGATTTTATTTTATTGATGTCAGCCTTGGCATTTATTACATTATTGTAGGTTTAGACAGCAATAAATAGTTGAATTTCAGGCAACATCTAAACCGTAAAGCATTTTGATACTAGTCAACATTTTATGAGAGAATCAATATTTGTACAGCTTGACTAGAACAAGTTAATACTAACCTAAGGTGCACGGTCTATCATTGGTAAGGTTTAAGAGACGTATTTGTCACATGCATAATTTTACATGTACAGCAGTGAAATGAGACTGCTACAGCTCTGACAACTGTGCAAACACAGAACATAAAAGAGGAAAAATTATATATACACAGCTGCATACTACAGTATTTTTCTCTTCTTTGACCTTTTGAATGTAACTCTGAAAGTGTTTTATGTCTAAATTTGCATTTCAGTAAACTGAAAACATGTTGTGATTCTGATTCTTTCAACATATTGGACCTGTTTAATGTGGATCCACTACAATAAAAGCCATTCCTCAATTTTATACTAAATTCTTTTCTATAATGAGGCTTTTTTTTACAGTCCATTTACCTTTTTGTAATTTCTTTAAGAAATGAAATCTGAAAGAGGAATCATTGGTATTAGAACTACTTATGTTACAGAAGAGTGTTGGTATGAGGTCATCGACTCGAATCTAAATGTTCCCAAATGTTGGCAAATGTTCCCCAGGGCCATCATTAAAATTTCATCTCACCTGAACATGGAAGCCCAGTTGCTTCCCGGCACTCTTTCCCATTAGACTACTAAGATGTTAAAGAGGTGTATTTTGTACTTCTTATTGAGCAATTTTACACTCTGCTCAGAGGAGTAGTGACTTTCAAGTTTCATCGACCTCCAAGAATGAGTGTGACGCCTCCGTCTCGTGTCTCCAGTCCAATCGGGAGCTCCTTTTATCTCGCCAATCACCCACTGTTTGACAAAACCATTGATTCAACTCTCTTTTGCTGCTGTAATGAGATGCATTTTAAGTACTATGCTTTTTGATCTTTCAAGACATTTTTATCTCCACGATCCAAGCTCCTGGTCTGAGGATCAGCAGCTTTTCGGCTTTCCATCAGTATGTTTATCAATCTCTGCACTTGTACTGATGAATAATGAAAACTAAACTCTCTTTATTGGCTTTGAAACATTTTGTATTCACGGCATTGAATCATAGCTGATTAATTGAGACAGGTTTTGTGTGAAAGCCACAACTAATAATATTGGTAATCAAGGATCTAATTGTACAGTAAATAAAAAGCAGACAAATAATGGAGGCCGGTTTTCAAATAAAGGCGACATAATAGATGGGCAGGCGCAGAGCGCAGTTTAACAAGCCCTGTAAACAATCAACAAGCCATTTCCTGTTGTGCATATTTATCATTTTCAGGCTCATAATCAAGGGCAAATGACGTGTGGTCGTTATTGCTTAGGAACGTCAAACATTAACGCTGCTTGTAGCTGTGATCTCTGACCACTTTCTAAACACATCCATACATCCAGCAGCCTTGGTATCAGCCTTGCTTTTACAACCACTTTCTGAGATCCCAGCAACAGCAGATAACCCAATAAACGCCCACAACCGGCATTCATTCTACAGGTGTGTGACTTGGCCTGGTTCCCAGTAGTGGGAGAAGTTTGAAAAATCTGCACATTGATCATAAGCTCACAAAGTTACATTGAAAATTAATCTTGGTTTCTGTGTTGACAAGACTTACACAAAGCCAGGTATCGCCACATGTTGTTGGCTGAAATATTAATTGCACATGTTGGCAATGGGAGTAAACTCACAGCACTTTGAAATGGGACTACAGGAAAGTTTCCTTTTGGTACGCCTCTATAAAAGAAATTGATGTGATCATTATAAAACTGATTAGTTGGTATGGGCGGGGAGCCAGCGGCTGAAAATCTATTTTGCCTCCATGGGTTTAACACTGCCATCTATTTTTCTCACACATTTCTGTCCTCTAACAGTTGTTCTTTGGACGCAGGTCATACTTGATAAGGCTGCCAGCCAAATGTACAAGATTATCTTTTCAACATAGCGAGCTTTATTTTATGAATGTGTCACTGGGAATAGTGGGGAATAGTCCAGCGATGTTGGAAGCAAAGTCACTCTTCAAATAGCAATATGGTGGCTTAGCAGCCACTGAACTCTTCTGTCAGGACAGGAGAATTATGTTGTTATTTTTTTTCCTCCAACACAAATATAAGGAAGCTTATAGGTTCATGCTCTGAGTATTAACAGAGGGATTAGTGAGGAGGCTTCTGGGACGCTTGAGTCCATGAAGCACAGAGCTGCAATCTCTTCATTGTTGAGATATCTACTTGATGTAACGCAATTAACTATTTATTTCAAATGCACTGAGGTATTATGGCTGCAAGATGGATGTGGATTTCAGTGGCAATCATTCTTTAACCTGTAGCGGCTGTGCACAGTCCTGTGCAAAACAATGGTTTGTCTCTCCTGTTCTGGACCAAAACAAATGTGTTGATAAGAGGCAGCTGAGTCTGCCATTGCAAGATGCTGGACAGATAAACTGTGAAATTGGACAAATTAGCTGGATGAGCAAGCAAGCCGTACTGCTTTCCACTGTGTTCATCTAAATGAAAATTGTGCGGCTTGTGTACAGTTGATTGTCAACAACGTACTGTAATTGATACAGCCCATTAGACTTCAGATCAATGACAACGGTAAGACAACAAGCTAAATATTCTGTGTAATCGGGACAATTACTCAAGTACTGTACTCACAACTTTGCTATGCTGGTACTTTACTTGAGTATTTCCATTTTGTGCTTCTTTGTGCTTCTACTCCAAAAAACAGATGTTTTTCACAGCAGCCACATTAATATGAAATAGAAGAGTCAAAACAGATGTTACCAATGATGCTAATTAATGTTCCTTTAGCTGAGCCTTTCCAGTTAGCAACATGCATAATAGACAGAATCATAATGTTTGTTTACAATAACGTCTGAGCCAATAAATAAAAACCCTGCAGCATGTACAGTTTAATTGCAGCAACATGTTAAGTGTTCCTCCACACAACTTGTTGTGAGCACTTTCATGTAGGAACTGCTTTGTTTCTGCAGTAGAATTGACCAGAACTACTTTAGAATCTGCTGGAACTTACTTTCTACTTTTTATTCTATTTTTTGGTGCTTTGAACACCACAAGCAAGAGTGTCACTTAGTCCCATTATAGTGGACAGAGGGCAGACATCTGCACGGCTGATATGTCCAAAACTGCAACTCACACTGACAGTATCTAGATGGAGACACAGCACTACAGGCCGGGGGGAAAATATGTATTTTTGATTTGAAGGGTGAACTGTCGAATAAACTATATCTTTAAACGTTACGGTTAGGGATGAAAATGAAGAACACCCACAAACCAGTTACTTTTTTCTTTAAGCCTTCTTTATTTTCCAGTGTGCATGTGGTACAGTTGTGTGTGGGAGCCTTTCATACAATTGTATAAATGTATTCAAACTGACTGCCAGTTGTCTATCTGGAGGTCAGTGTTGTTATTAGCATGATGTCGCAGTGATTCAGCCTATAGCAGCACCCTGACTCTGTTTGACCCACATTGAATGGAACCTTAATTAGTATCACAGCTAACACCTGTGTTTACCCTACTATTTACAATGATCCGACATGGTTTATTTATCATTTATAACAAGGTTATAAAATGAGATTTCAGTGTTTTTGAACTGGTTGAAGAGATACATATAAATATAGAGCCAAGTAATTCATATGGAGGAGTGCTAAGAGTGAAAGTCTCACGGCTGCTCCTCAGTGTGAAGGCTGTACAATGACAGACACGAAACATAGTCAGGCTTTCTCTGCATGAGCTGACTTGACAAAACCTTAAACCCAGGTCAGAGTTAATGGGTATCACAACAGTGGTAAGCAACTTGCTTTGTTAACTCAGTCTTCCTTCTTCAGGCCCTGTGCACGTTCACATAAAAAGGAGCATTCGGTGCATAATTTGACACTTCTTCTGCACAAAGTGAAGCGATCGCAAGCCGCCCACTTCTCTCATGATGAGCTACAGAAAAAAAAATATTGTGGTGCAACACTGCTGCTGCAAATTAGGCAAGAGAAGAATGATGGCAGAAAATTTCAGAATGTCTTATTAACTTAATGTGCTCTTAATGCTGCTGTTTATTTCTAACCTGACAATTAACAGTCAGTCTGTTGGTTTAACACTGTCCCATAATGAAGGATACGTAGAAATCATTTTTGTTTTTGTACAAATCAAGTAAAATTAATTTTACTGATTAAATATTAACCATGATACGTAGGATAGATTGATCAGTTTTCTAAATGGTGTTCTGAGCTGGGAAAAATGGACTTGCTCATCTGTAGAAGGTAAGAACTTGGCACAGGAATTTAAGTTTCCCAAAGAAATACAGCTGTTTATTATTCTTACGTGATTTTGCAGTGATGTTGATTCCATAGGAACCTAAAACTGTTCACCTGCTCCACCTCAACTCCACTGATATAGAGAGGGATACGCGTCTTTGCCTCCTTTTTTCCGAAAATAAACAATCAGCTCTTTGGTTCTGCTGACATTGAGCAGCAGGTTCTTTTCTGTGCACTACTCTGCAAGACTGATATGAAGTCTCATTGTTGTTTGAAATCTGGCCAACGATGGCAGTGTCATCTGCAAATTTCACAATAGACTTTTTTCCATGTTGGTGGTTATAATTTGGCGCTACACCAACAACACAGACTTGAAATAAAATTCTACTCCACAGCAAATCAGCAGGAAATGTTACTTTTCAGATCAATATTTTACATAAAAACCCCAATTTTATATGTTACAACAGTGATTCCCAACATTTTTTTTTTTTTTTTACTTCAGATCTCTTATAAAAAAAGTGCCTAGGTGGGCCCCTTGTCATGTTTTAGATGTGTATGATTTATTGGTAATGCTATAAATTAGAGATTTTCTCTCTACACTTCTCAGACACTTTCATCTGTTTTACACAAATCAAAGTTTGGAGAGAAGTCCCCCTGTTTTTTCCTCTCCCATTCACATCAGATTTATCTTGTGAATCATTTGAAAGGGCCCGACTCCCAGGTTGGGAACCACTGAATTGAACTACTGTAAATGAGTTAAAATTAAGTAGACCTTGAGCAGCAATGAAAATAAAATGCTGCACACACAAGAATCTAATAATGTAATACATAATATGTCAGATACACAACCAATTTTTCCGCAGAATGCCTACTCTTAAAATGATGGGAATATTTGACTGATAATAGTGTTTTAACATTGTGATATTGGTACTTTTGCTTAAGTTACAGATCTGAATGCTTCTTTAGTGCTGTACAACTGCAGATGATGGGAAAATTTAAGTTTTAGTGTCTGTTTCTTCAGAAAAAGGATAAGCGTATGCTGTTGCATTAATGGCTACTTACCTCAAAGGAAACTTTTATTGTTTAGTTCCTTCCTCTTTCTCATAAGACCTCGGGAAGCTCACAGTTTATTTGTATTAACACCATTTACAATAAGTCAAGCAGGGGAAAGCCACAATCATGTGCACGTGTTGTATGTCTGTGTCCACTTCATCGTCTCCAGCCTCCTCTTTCTCCACGTACCTGCTCTTCAAAGGGCTGTTGACAACATTCAGAGCAGCTCTTGTCTACGCTGCCCATGTTTGCGCTCTCAAACAACACAAGCACTCTGACACTTTGTTCATAACAGCCATGTCAATTGAACTTCAAAGTGCCCTTTTCCAGTGAACACAAAGCACAAGGACACAGAGAAGGCTGGTTTAAATTTATGGGCGTCTGAAAGCCGACACTTATTCTTATACTTTCAATTAATAATTTCTATTAGCTTGTTATTAATTAATACAAGAACAATTTGCCTTTTCCCGCACATTTTATTCTTGATGAAATATTCAGAGACTCCACAGACCACTAAAACACTTCTTTAAAATGCTCACTAATGTAATTCGTTTATAGTTAGCAGCTCCATTAAGCATTATTGCCCAACCTCTCTATTTAGCCTCTGGGATACTTAACAGGAATCACTGAGAGCCATAAACTATATCTATTTTGGTGAAATAAAGTATTAATTTAGAAAAAAGCAAAATTGAAGAAGCAAAAAAAAAAAAAAAAATCACCAGTGCTTTTATGGATTGTTTCGATGTGGAGAAAGGAACCTGCATAATTTTGTTTCTGATATTTGGGGCCTGATACATTGGCACACCAATAAATCTTTCTCCTCCTCGCTTGTATAATATACGATTCTATTCCTGCTGCTTCAGTAACCACACAGACTGCTGCTCTGCAGGCTTTTCTCTGTACTTTAACACTGTGCATCTGAGCCATGTCCCTGTTCTATTTTGTGTGCTCTTTCATAAATATCATCCTGTTGCATCAGCTTTGTCTGACTTCACTCCCAGTGTCCCCAACACTGAAAAGCACCTCAGGGTGGTGGGTCTGCTGCTGCCATTCACAACCTGTTTTTTTACACCGCTCAACCTGTCTGACACTGCTGGGAAAATCCCCTTTAACAACACCTGTCTGTTACCTCCATGTTTGTTTGTTTTGTTATAAGCACACAAAACACATCGGGAAGAATGAGTCAGCCATGTTTGTTGCCACACAAAGCCTCCGCAGCCACGAGAGATGGGCACAAATACAGCAAAAAGTATCTTATTACAAATTACAAATACTTTCATCGAATGTATAGAAATCAAAATCCAAAAAGGAAAATGTATTTTATCCAAATACAAGTAATTTTGAATTTGAAAATACAAAGATACATCCTATATTTTAGTTATTTAGCCCCGGTGTGAGTCTGACTTTAACCCCCGTACATCATGGATGTATAAGAGGAACTGGGTACAGCAGTGGAGAGGGAGCTCTGTTCATTCCTATGAATGTTGCTCAGTAGTGCATGAAATCCAAAAGTGCCACTTCTCGCTGTGAAGAAATTACCCAGATGAACACATATCATACATGATGTATGGACCGCAGCGGCAGACTTCCGCTGAACAAGCTGGCTAACTTCTAGTTTAGTCCTCCACTAATTGGAAAGGATTGGTAGTTCACAATTATCATGCTGCTGGACCCGACAGGACATGTCGAATGACTCACTTGCATTTAGCCAAAGACTTTGATCAAGAGATCAAATGACATTTCACATACAAACTCTTAAATTATTTTGTCATAATTTACATCTTATTTTTTATGCTCAGCAAAATAGAAATGACAAAATACTCAAATGTTATTAAATGCATATTTTAAGTACTTTTAGTTGTAATACTAGTGTAATAATAACAACTTGGTGAAAGGTTTGTGATTGTGTCATGTTTAAAGGAGAATATGTAAGCAATAACAGTTATGACTTTATATTTAAAACATCTATACAGACCTATTGAGTTTGTGAGATATCAACTGAAGTTAACCAGCTACCTTTGGCTCATCCTGTCTCATAGTGCCACTTTGTACCTCAAGAGGCCATAATAAGTCACTGCAGTGTCCAGTGTGCCCTCAGTCTCACAATACTGGACAATGGAGATCTTGGAGGACACGCTGCTCTCCTCCCTTTCTCCTCAGTAGTAAGCACACAACTCTTGCGTTGTGGACCAAAAGACTCTAGATTGGTTCTGAAAAACAGCTTTTATTTTAACTCTCTAATTGTTTCCATCAAGTTTTTTAAAAGACAAGCTGGAAGACGGTGAACTTGTGGGTCTGTACTGAGGTGGATTTCTTGCTAGCTTGGCTCCTGGTCCCCCGGGGCCAACCCCTGCTATAACCTCTGCTCTGATACCTGACTCTCCGGCATCTCTCGCCTTGCATCCTGTGTCTTTGTTGTCCTGTTGGGTTGAGTCAGAGTCCTGTTTTTTTTTTTTTTTTTTTTTTTTTTTTTTTTTTTTTACTTTTATTCATCCTGGGGGAGTTTCACTGAGAACAATGTTCATACACATACACACCTGGAAGCAGCCCAGTACAACCACAGTCTTATCTGGAGCTCATTCCACCACCACTCCCCACCAGCAATAACTGCACAGGATATTTGCTCCTACGTTTAATACATACATGGCAAGTAGCACTATACGAGAAAGAAAAAAACAACAACATATTGCCCTTACTGCAATAGTTGTTAACCCATTCATCCACCATGACCTCCTCCCCATGTATAATAATGTCACCTTTCTTCTTGTCATAATTACAGCTGATAAAGGGTTTTGTCATTTAGATATAAACTAATTTCGTCATTTTGGAGCATTTGCTGTCATTCTTCTTGGGAGGGCAGTTTCCTTTCACTCCTCCTCAGGGTTGTACTCATCACTGAGGACTAAGGTCATGTTTTCCATGTTTTCTAGGAAGGATGCCGGTTTTAGCAACACAGGGGAGTACACATGCTACAGAAAAATATATGAAAAACTAAAAATAGATATTTCAAATCTACATTTGGCTACTTTTACGCAAGCAAAAACAAACAAAAAAACTGTCAGTACATCCCTACTGCATTTCAATCTTCATAATGGGAAATAAATTGTACAGAAAAAAAATAACTGACCAGTTATATTTTCACAGAACAGAAAATGAACAATGTGGAAAATATGAATTTCATCTGGGCTGCTAGGTGGTGGGGGGCAGTATTTTTTTTAAATCCTGGCTGTGGCCCTGCTCCACCTCTGGCTTCCTTTCTTATACCAACAATAATTCTTGCAGTTAAAGCTATTAACTAAATGAGGAAATGTTCAGTGAAACCATACATGCTTTATATTATACATTCAGTCCTGTTTAAAAGATTTTCCTTTTGGCAGTGGAGACAACGTTAATAGACTAACGTGAAAAATAATATTCTGCCCCTGATATCATTTTAGAAGATAAGAAAAAGTAAAATATGGATTGTGAAAGTCCAAAATGGGACCCCGTCTACATTTCTCTTTTGATTTGCTCCTTGGTCTCTAGCCAAGACAGTGAATTGTCTCCGGCTAACTGCTGTAGCGGGTTGTCCTCCAGTGGTGAAATATAACCAGACATTACTGTACAGTCTGAACTCAAACAGCATCTTAGAAAATCCCTGATGTCATTCTGTAAAACCAGCTGTCAGAGTGGAACACACCAGCTTGCATAATACATTGTGATCATCCACATTTATGTGTGGGAAAACAAATGTGAGTCATGAGAACATGCCTGAAACTCAAACACTTAAATCTTTGGTCTGTTTGGTGCAGGGGCAGGTAAGATGATGAAAGAAGGTTTTTAAATAGGATCAATAGCAGGGGTAAGAAATGACTGACATGGTACAAAGTGACAAATATCTAATAAGGAGCTATGTCAGCCGGTAACAAAATATCCAAAATTCACACATGAGGATCAAATGTTGAAGGACTAAGCTCAAGTAAAAGTGCCTCAGAGTGATTTACATACATTAAGCAACATCAAAAGGGCTCTTTGTACACGTCTGAGTCATGATTACTTCAAAAGCTCGTTTCTGCCACTTAGTGAAATTAACCACGACTACCCGCGCTTTCACCTGATTCACCTGTTCAAGATACACTTGACCCTGCTGTAATGATATTAGGCAGTAAATATAAAATGGGTGCTAATCTCAAAGAACCCTGTTTTTTTTTTTTTTTACCTGCTGTGGTGGGAATATACGCAGTTTAATAAATAGAGGACAGAGCATCTGTGACATTGACATAAATAAAGATGGATGATGCATCTCCACTTCCTCCCACTGTACAAAAATGAAGTCAAAAATGTCCTGGATACGGGTGCTGCTGGTCACGTCATGCGGAGCCAGAGTCTGTGCAGAGCACAGCTGTCAATCATGATGTGAAACCTCCTTTTTTAAAGCATCAAATAACCTATTAAAACCAAACTGATCAGAAAAATGAACACTTGAACAAACATTAGGATGATGAAAAATACTCAAAATGCTAGAAACCCTATTTAGAAGAAAAAAAATAAATTATGATCTATACTGCAGCCAGCCACTAGGGGGTAGAGGAGCTGTTTTGGCTTCACTTTTGCAGAACTAGCCTCGAGTGGCCACTCAAGGAACTGCAGTTTTGGGCACCTATGAAGGTATAGAGGTGTTGCAATACACCAATATGGATGATGTGATATTTGAAAACATGATATTGATAGCAAATTAATAAAACACATATGATAACATTTTGTAAATAATCCAGCACCTTTTTAACATGTATGCTCTTATAAATTTTCCTTTGACAGCCCAATGGTATGAAGGTAATTTATTATCGTTAGGGTTGCACAACAAAAAAAAAGTGTTAGTCCCTTCATACTACAAGCATGTAAAACATATATACAGATAATTAAGTCAGAAGAGAATAGGATAACATATATAATAAAATACAAGAAAACAATATGTACAGTTATTCATATAAATATAGATGCACAAGGCTATGTCTAGGAAATAATTCTGTAATGTAATTTTGCCTCAGGTTGAATTTAAGCCACAACACGATGATGATGATGATGATGATGATGGTGATGATAATAAGCTTGACATAGTTATATAAAAATTTTGTTATCTGGCAAACGCTGTCCATCAACTTTGACCCAGTTGACACATTGGTTTCACTTCTGAGCCCTGGAGGTTGCTGCCTGGGTGGGCCTCAGATATATAAACTGATCTCACAATGAGAAGGCTGATCAGTCTTCTTTGAATAACCTACATGTCATGTTGCTTTTAAACTGTGTACAATATATGACTATCCAAACAACAGGCGTCTGTTTGGATAACCATATTGCTGGCCCCGCTGCCCTCCACACATGTTGTGAAAGGGAGGGACTGCTCTGACAGCAACAGGTCATCTCTTTTGTGTGAAATGCCTTTTCTATCCTTCTCATAATGAAGAGGTGTCCATGTAAACAGTGGGCACGGATAACTAAATATGATTTAATAACCTATGGTCAGACAGGGCTTGCAGAGACCGTCCACGCCACTCATATTGCAAAAAGGCCAGTTTGTTACCACGGAAACCATGTTTGGAGAGCGTGGGAGGTAAATTGCTGCAGTATCTCCCTAATAATAATTTCTATTATCTGCGCTGGATGTTTAGATTATCATGTAAATAGGGGGACGTGCCGGGCGACAGCAGGTAGGAGCCGAAGGCTGGTGAATAGAGGAGATCAAATAAAACAGTTGAGCAATCACCACATGTGGGTGTGCCAAGAAGCACGCAGTGGAATAAGGTAAGCCACACTTATTCCTTTTTTTGAGCTAGTTTCTTGTCAAAAGTACTAAAATAGGAAGTCTACGAGCTGACAAACCGCCGCCGCAGACAAGGAGGAAGTCTTCAAGTTGCTTAAATTCGTGGCACTTCTTTGGTTTCATCACATTCCTCTGCAGGGCAGTGAAAAAAACTCCTCCTGTACTGTTTCTGGACTATAAGAGTCGAGTTGCTGTCACAGCGTTCACTTTTGTGTGATGCAGCTCACGTAATAAAGGGTAAGAAACTAGATTTTTTTTATTTTAATATCATAAGTCCTTATAAAATTCTCTTTGTATTTGTTTTTTTGAACATTTTCCTTCAGTCTCCTTTAATTTAAAATGTGATCCAGTATAAACTTTAAACACTTGAGGAGGGTTAACTTTTAAAATGGCATTTTTTCATATGGATTGCACAAAAAAAATCACTAATTTGTTCTTTATTTTGCCAGTGGATCTGTTAAAACAGTCAGTCAGATGCTGTCAGGCAGTCTATTGTTCCTGATGTCCAATTTCTAATCTATTATTTGGCCATATTGCTCCAAAGTTTTTCTCAAAGGAGGAAAAATAATCATTAGTAGGCTATCGTCTAGCTAAATTTTTTAACTTGTTGGCAAACAATATAAAGTTTTGTTAACTTTAAACTAGCAAACAGTATAATATTTGTTACCTTTTTATCTTGCTGGCAAACCATGTAACATTTAAATAACTTTTTAATTGGCAAACAAACAATATAATGCTTGTTACATTTAAAGCTAACTATCAAACAGTGCAATGTTTTGTTAACTTTTTAGTTAGGTGGCAAACAATATTACATTTAGCTAACTTTTAGCTAGCTAGAAAACAATGTAATATTTTGTTACCTTTTTAGCTAGCTAGCAAACGATATGGCATTTTGGTATATTTTAATCAAGCTAGCAAACCATTTAATTTACTTTCTAGTTAGCTAACAAACACTGTAATGGTTTGTTAACTTTTTTCAGTTAGCTAGCAAACAATATAATGTTTTATCACCTTTTAAGCTAGGTAGCAAACCATTTAATTAACTCTTCAGCAAGCTTGCTAACAATATAAAGTTTTGTTACCTTTTTAAGTAGCTAACAAACAATGTAATATTTTGTTACCTTTTTAGCTAGCCAGCAAACACTGTAATGTTTTGTTAATTTTTTTTAGCTTGCCAGCAAACATTGTAATGTTTTGATAAGGAATATAGAGCAGCTGAAGATAAACTGTTTTTTATTTCATACTTACAAGGTCCCGACACACAAATTTATTATCTTTTTATTTTAATTTGAGTAAGCAAGCATCTCGCTGATGGAACTGTATTTATTCTCTATTTCAGTTTTTATTTTCTTATAATAAAATGTGGACTTAGATGCAGACATTGTTTTGGTGACAAAAGCGTGTTGTGAGGCTGTGCCAGCTAAAGCTTTGAGACACTCATTTCCCCGCTGTAGTTAAGTCATTATGTTTATGAGGGTCATCATTTTCACAACGTGTCCAGTATTTGTGCATATACTGAGAGCAGGGGCTGGGAGTTAATGATAAAAGCATCATAGTACTATATTTACGACACGGAGGAAGCAATAACACAGTATTACAGTTTGTATACAAACCCATGTGCCAGACCAAAACACTGACTCCTCATTAAGAGATAATTCAGCTCCACAATAAACTCTGAAGTAGGGATACAGAAAGAAATTAAGAGGGAATATAGAAAAAAAAAAAGGAATTAGAGTTTATCTCTGGCTCCTTCCTGTCGTCTTTCAGCTTGTGGGCTAAAAATTTAATGTATAAAAAGTATAGCAGCGTGTTCTTAAACCAAGTGTCAAATGGACACAAGGTTGAAATACTGTGCTGTGCAGTGTGGTAATCTCTTTCCATTCTCTCTTATCAGCAGAGCTCAAAGCCCTCGAGGAAACGATGAGCGTTGGTTTATCGGTGGGGACAGGAAAACCACGCTGTCTCACCGGGTTTGTTCCAGGCCGCTGACCCAATAAGAAGCCTTCGTCTCCAGCGGTTCCGACTGCCTGACAGATCAAACCTCCCTGTGTGTGCTGCGGTGTATCCATTCCCTCCAGAGTCAAGGACATAATGTGACACATCTCCATCCCTGACTGACTGACTGACTTACACCGAGGCCACCATGCAGGAGTGCCACACCGGGCTGTGTCTGTCTGTCTACATCATTACCTTTGTGCTGGGCTTCCCGGCAAATGTCCTCGCCTTCTACACTTTCTGCAAGAAAGTCAGGCAGAAGCCCACCCCGATCGACATACTGCTCCTCAACCTGACCATCTCCGATCTCCTCTTCCTCCTCTTCCTGCCATTCAAGATGCAGGAGGTGATGAACAACATGCTCTGGGAGATGCCCTACCCCCTCTGCCCGCTGTCGGGCTTCATTTTCTACATGACCATCTACAACAGCACCTTCTTCCTCACTGCAGTCAGCGTGGAGCGCTACCTGGGTGTGGCGTTCCCCATCCAGCACACCCTGAAGCGGCGACCCGTGTATGCCGTCGCTGCAAGCATCTTCTTCTGGATTTTCTCCTTCATCAACCTGAGTATTGTCTTCATCATGCCCTTTATCACCTCTGAAAACAATACCACCGTAACCCAAAATGCATCACATAGCTCTACCACTGGTGGAACAAAAGAGGTGTGTTATGAGAATTTCACTCAGGCTCAGCTGGAGGTCCTCCTGCCTGTACGTCTGGAGCTCTGCTTGGTACTTTTCTGCATCCCTTTTCTGATTTGCAGTTTCTGCTACATCAACTTCATCAGGATTCTGTCCAAGCTGCAGCACATTGACCGGCGCCGGCGCCTGCGGGCCATCGGCATGGCTTTAGGGACACTGCTGGTGTTTGCTTTTTGTTTTGGCCCCTACAACGTCTCGCACATCGTCGGTTATATTACGTGGAAAAGTCCTGACTGGAGAGACAAGGCCCTGCTCTGCAGTACCTTCAATGCTTGTCTAGATCCTCTTATTTTCTATCTCTCCTCCTCCGCTGTGAGAGGCACCGTGGGTAGTGTGATGGAAGGGGTTAAGATTCGCCTAAACAGGTGCATGTCCTGTCACATGTTCCAGGCCATGTGGGGGGGGATTAACAAGACTACGAAAGATAAGGAACACAAACAAGAGGAGATCAATGCTATCTGAGCTGATTGAAAGGAAGCTGTGGGCAACTGCCTTCACTAATTTGTTATTTCTTTAACCCCGGAAGCAGGAAATTAATGACATGTTTATGTTTTTACAAGTATGAAAATTACTTACTGTGCACAGGGCAGCGTGTCTCTTGTTTGACTGTCTGATGGACTTCCTATTTGGAAGCATGACAAACCTCTGTCTGTGTGAGCAGCCCACATTTTTTTTATGAGGTTTAATGTGTAAAGCCAAAGAGACAACTGCATTTTGAGCTGACATATGCAAATGAAAAATATTTATTACATAACAGCAGGATTTCACAAGAACTCCATTAATGCGGTTGCAGGTGTTGTCCTGTGCTGCCACAGAGACGCCAACAAAAAAGAATATCCAAGCAACAGCTATGGACGTCACCGATAAGCAATAAGAGATAAAGCTTCCCTACCAGCTTTAAGTGTGAACAGGATATGCCGCCTGTTTGTAACAACATGCTCATTTGTTGTCACATATTGTGGCACAGAGAACTGTGAAGTGTGAGATGTAAAAGAAAGCAGAAGTGTGTTGAAAGTGACTCTGTGTTGGGCTTTGTACACCCTTACAAAAAGATATAGTATGCAGCTAATGCGGAGTTTGGTATTTATGTGAACATGCACTGTGTATTTGTGTATTTTGTATTTTTTCTTACACGGTTATGACAAATTTGTATTCATGTTATTTGATTAGAAGCACTAAGGCTGGGTTGCATTAACAAAGATTCCTTTTTAAACCTGATTAAGTCATGACTTAACTTGAAATGATATTGCACCAAACTTTTAAAATGAGCTTAAAATAAAGAAATTTCACATTTGAATATCTCTTTGACCCTCTGTCTAGTTTTGGCTCTAAACCTAGATTGAATTTAATTCTGCACCAAAACTTTGAACCTCCAACTTAACATGTTATCCAGTATTACCTTTAAACTTCAGGAGGTTTAACCTTTTAAGATAGATTGAGCAAATAATCAAGTTCTTCGAAGAATGTTAAGGAACAGAGTTTTTCAGTCTTGCTGTTGCTGTCAGACAGTTTCTTTAGTCCTCACTGCGCTGTATAATTTTTTTATTATCAGCCCAATTTTGTTAGCTAAGTTTTTCCTCAAATAAGCAGAAATTAGAGCTTCTCTGCTGACCTGTTATGAGTAGACCAACTAGGCTAACTGACTTTTTGGCTAACTAACAAACAGTGGAATTTTATGTTAACATTTTAGCTCACTAGCAAACAACATAATGTTTTGTTAAACAATAAAGAGCAGTTGGTTTACCCTTTTTTATGTTTACCAGGTCCCATTAGCCTCAGATTAAACCCCTCACTTGTTCAAGGGTCTAAAGGACAGTTGATGTCTCACACTGTACTGATTAAAGCCCCCTGAGGCCAATTGTGATTTCTGATGGCTACAAATAAAGTTTGACTTGACTTGAAACTCTTTTTAATCTTGGTTTACATCAATAAACTTGGATGTATTTGTTTTTAATTGCGCAGTGGGGCTCTGATTCATATTAAATCTGGATCTGCTCATTTTAAACCTAGTTTTGCTTAAACTCTGATTGAACTAATCTTAGGTTCTTTGTTGGTGCAGCCCAGTTTATTTATTTATGCCACGTGACACGCAGTATGTGGCTCTAAAGTAGCATACATGTATGACATTTGTATGAATGCATGTAATACAAGTCTGAAAGCTGTATGATGGGGGTTGTAATTATATAAGACGAAAGAAAATATTTTCATACACAAATCATATAAACATATATTTTACATAATTTATGATAATGAACATCTGTATATATACATGTGGGAACATACGTGGGAGGAAGAAAATAAAGGGAAGAACATAAATGCTATTTTCATAAACAAATCATATATAATACTTTATGTTTACGTCATTTATGACTCAAAGATTGTTTTGTTTGTGCAGCAGCCAGGTACAAGGTGATTGTGTTTGTGTGTGTGTGTGAAAGAAGAGAGATAAGGACTAATTTGTTTTTCAAAGAGAGAGTGACGAACTGAACATCGGATGTAAATATCCACTGTACTACATGAATTTAGATCACCAGTCATATTATATAAAGACATATACCATTTTCATACATACTGACATTCATAAAAAAGTTTCATATTTGGATAAAAGGATTAAATGCGAGGAATAGCAAGTTATTTAGCAGAAAAAAAGCACATCACTAATCTGGTTATACATCATCTTCCTCTAAATTTAATGGTCATTATTACTGGCAGCATTTGGCGAGCTTGACAGTGTGGGCAGGCCTAAATTTAAAACGAACTTCCTCCAACACGTGAATCAAGATCTCACCCCACACACTGCATACATAAACAATGCTATCACACAAGCAAGCTCTGGCATCGACTGTAATCCTGTTTTGTGAGGATTAGGCCTGCGCGGAGGTTGAGCTGATCACTGTGTCTGTTTGACAGGTGGATCATGCATGAAGCATTCATTCTGACACACAGACCTGAGTGAATGACTAAGATGTGCGGACTACCAGCCACTCACACAATGAGCAAATCCAAAAACACGCTAGTCAGCACGCCACAGCGATAAAGAGTTACAGAGATAAACAGCTTTGATGTGCAAAAAGAAATCAGCATTGCATCAATGTTTGGAGGATTTACAGTATGCGAATTCCAGGCAGAATGTAGAGCAAGAGCTTTAAAAATGACGGAAACTTTCAAATATCAAATATGACAGAGAAAAGGAGTTACACACATTTACTCAAGTCAGAATGAATTTTCATTTTTCCAGCACGTCTTGCTCTGTGTGATGTTGTTTGTCAAGGGTTGGTCTTCTGAGATGAGCCACACTGAACACCCGGCGGCCCTTCTTTTGTTTTGTCTCCTATGTCATGTTTCCTGGAAGACAATAATTGGTAGTTGCGTCAGTGTTGACTTTTTCCTAACAACGTGTGATTGGTTACAAGGATAAGGCAATAAGAAAAACAGCCCTGTGCGTGTGTGTGTGTGTGTGTGTGTGTGTGTGTGTGTGTGTGTGTGTGTGTGTGTGTGTGTGTGTGTGTGTGTGTATGTGTGTGTGTGTGTACATGATGTGTTTGCCAAAGGCACAGGGGAATATTGTACTCACATGGCCGACATCATTTTCCCTACAGGCAGAAATGTTTGACTGCTGTGGAGTGCAAGATCACATAAATTAAATATTGTTTTTTCTAACAACTTCCTCTAATTCAAGCTTTGCAATATAATCACTCACCTTCCACTAAAAATACGACTGTCACTGCGGAGAGGAAACACATCTTGAGAATATTCAAGTGTACAATCAGCTCGTTAGGGGAGGCATCTGGAAAGTAGAGCAAAAAGGAAAAAAAACAGAAAACACTGATTAGCACTGACTTATCATGTTATTGAGCACGACAGAATTAAATCAGGAAGGTTGGACTGGCTTTGGTTGATGGACATTCGCCTCCTCCCTGGGAGGAGAGGTGTTTAAACATTGATTGGGAAAATCATTAATTTGTTCAAGTATGCAGTATTGCATGCAATCTGTTGCCTTGGAATGATCGATGTCTGACCCACATTAACAGTCAAGTAGGGCAAACACTGAACGAGTGATTTGTGTTATGTGAGGCCCTGTCGTCTCTGAACTCTGTGTCACCGCAGACGGTGTTATGTGGGGGGGGGGGGGAGTTGCCTACAGACTAGCAAAGTGGAAGGAAGTTGTTTTGGGTGTCCGGAGGGTTGAAAAAGTAAAAGTCTTTCGGAAATAATTTCCTTCCTAGGGCGGATATTTCATGCCATGGTTCCTGGGAACAATAAACATGTCCCAGCCTGTTGTTTCAGAGTGATGGAAACAGAGAGTCTTCATAAGCATAGTAAAAGCTATCAAGGAGAGGGAGAGGTGCTATGCTGCTGCCAGAGGAGTGCTAACTACGACTGCAGCATGGAAATAAATGACTGAATATTGGTATATATTTTTCACTTTCCCCTGATGGTCTGAAAAATACGCTAGATTTATCACTAGTTGCTTAATTCATATGTTAAATATTTTGGCAATAAATAAATAAACTTGTAGTAAGCAGTAGACCAAACCAGTGTTTTATCAAATTTAATGCTAGGGACAATTCTGTAATCCCAGTTCTACCACTTGATTTTGATGCTGTTCTGGCACTGGCACTTATTTTAAAAGTGTGTTTTTGGACATACAAGGTCTTTGTCCAGTAGTGACAATATGAAAATGTCCTGGTTGAATCATCAGCAGTTGAGCAACTGCATTAAAAAAACTGGTTGTTTGATTAAAAACGTCAAAGATACAGGTCTGCTTACATAAAAACTTAAAGCTCTTATCAATATGCAAGGTCTAATAATGGACCAAATGATGATGTGTAATGTGCTCAACTTCACTATTTTGTTTTATCACCGTTATTTTCAGTCAGTGCATGCAGCTTCATCCCGGCGCTCCTCAGGACCCTGCCAGCACACTACACAGGGCCAAAATCAAGTTCTTTTTTTTGTAGTTTAATTTAGTTTTGTCTGAAACTGCTCAGTGAACCAACTGCTTGTCTCACACGATATACGTCATCAATGCCAGCATCACCGTCCCCTGTGAAGTTATCATACCTGAAGCGTCTTATCCAGCCACTCCCGGCTGTCTTATCAACTGGGAAGCAAAAGAACGAGCAAGACCTGTTGTTCTGGTGACTACAGTACATCCCAGTATGAAAACACACTGGTATAGTAGTTTCAGCGGCAAACATTAGCTTGCTTTTAGAGGGAGAAAGTCATGACATCACTTCCGCGACTTCTGGGTGTGTAGTCTTTCTTCACAGTCTTGTACTTCAGCAGTTTAATGACAAACAGACTTTGTTATAGTTTAAACTGACAAATGTGTGATTCATGGCACAATTAAAATGTTGTTAAAAAATTAATTTTCTCTCTGTTTTGTCCCATTGTGGTACACCTGAAGTGGAGTGAACTGTCCATATAGTGGTGTCACTATATGAAACACTATATGGACACTGGGCCTTAATAATTAGGATTGACCCTTATTGTACACAGCTCAACAAAAACATAACATAGGTCTGCCTTTTTTAAATAGATCTTAATGCAGAAATGATACTGTAGATTTATTGTTACACTTTATAGAAACCTGGTTTTGCTTTTAGTGGTTTAAATCAGTTCAGTTTCAGATTCTGGGTCAGTGTTAGATGTGTTAGATTTATGCAGCTTTAGGTGAAGTGTTTTGTGTTTTGTTTTTTTCCCAACTGCAACGACATGTACTCTACTTTTACAGCAGTGATTTATACCTCTGACAGATTTCTCCTCCAAAGCAAACAGTGGGTATTGTAATGTTTGGAGCCATCTGTCATACTAAACTGACTGAAGAAAAAACATTTCTCTGAAGCACAGTTAAATAATTAATACGGATGGGCATAATATTAAGTCCGATTTTTCATCTTGAAGAACAGTAAAAAAAAAACTTGCAAATGGGAATTTAAATTGGTAAAAAATAATAATTCCACAACCAGCGGCTTTCGTGCCTTCAAGACAAATTTTGACTGTATAAAATTATCATACTCGGAAAATCAAAAAAAATTTACCCCAAGTGAAGGAGGCATTCAAAGCTGTGCTCATGGCGGGGTGGTCCTGCACCCCACACATGAAAGTGATTCCTGTGTGCAAAGACTGTTTCTGTGGGAGGAAAAACACACTGAAGAGGAACACTTCCTCGCTGTGGTTGTCGATCACCAGGAAACACGTCGACTGGTTCAGAGACATCGAGTTTACCAACCAATCTGAAGACAGCAGGGCTCCGTTAGCCGGCTGCTCAGAGAGGTTACCGTGAGGCTTTATTGCAGGGAGGGTGCAATTGGTGACTGACAGGTGATCGATATTGGCTGCTGTGCTCTGATAGGTCCAGGTGAGGGTTAGCTTGCTGGGGTAGAATCCCCCAGTGAGACAGAGAAGAGCCCACTGACCAGTCTGCTGGTCTGGAGGAATCTGGAGGTAAATTCTGGGGGCAGAAGGTGGTGCTGGCAGTGGAAAAGCACAGACACAAAGACAGACACAAAGTAAACACATTAGATAAGATGATTCAGGCTGGTAAATTGGGTCATTGCAGCAGCAAATAATAATACACAGAAAGGAAATAATACAGCAATATATATAAAGAGCAAATGTGGCGGCATTAATCATAATGCAGCCATTTAATTAAAAACAAGGATGAATTAAGATGAAATGTGTTAATGAGAGACTACACTAATCAACGTATATATGGTGCACAAAATGCACATTGGTAAAACCTGACACATAAGGATTTAAAATAGTATATAATGTACAAAAAATAAACATACTGTCAGGGGTGGAGTTAATAAACTACTCCAATTACTGTACATTAGCCAGTTAAAATGAAACAGGAGGAGATTTTTCTTCAGATTAGTTATTTATTCATTTAAATTTGACATTCTGCTAATATATCCTTGTAAACCTCACACACTGCACCTTTAAGTATGCATTACACTGTCTTACCTAATTAGTTACTTTTAAATCATAATTCACTACTGAATAGGCCTATAATCTGAATTAACATCCAAACCTTTCATCTGCATTTTTGTAGCCAATATGGCTAAACAGGCCAATGAAAACATGACATTTGATCCAAAAATAAGCAAATGATAAAACTCAGAAAACACTGCAGCATGCACAGGTTTGGAGAGGTGACCATGACCACTGACCCGGAGTTAGGAGTAATTTAGACCAAAGTTTTGGAGAAACAGAAACTCCTTTCGATTGAATGGCTGCTACGGATAATGTATCAGCATCAGTGATTAAAAAGCAGGTCTAACTAACATGGGTAGTTTTGGGGAAAAATACTTACTTTTACTTAAATATTTTATTTTGTAACATCAATAGTTTTGCTTGTAGTTGAGTGATATTTTAGTCATGTAACTACTTGAGTACATATTTTCAGTGCTCTTTCCACCATACACTACAAACACACTGTACAACTGAAGCATGTTTGTTCTAAATTGCTTCTCTTAATTATCTTGCAATCACTGCTTCTGTTTGTCCCACTACTTATACTATTACTAATATCTATAATTACCGTTTGCACTGTATATAATTTAAGACTAATGTGAATTGCTTTGCCTACAGCAAATAAAAAAGCCATTATTATAAAATTAATTGTAATGATAAATAATTAAAATGGTATGATACAGAGCTAATCTGGAATAAAATAGTTAAACAAGGACAAAATTGGTAATAACATCCAATATCAATTGGTATTTGGTGGCGGCGACTTTGCATCCAGGAAAAAATCAAAAGGAAGCTTTTCTTCCGCATGAAGGATTTCCACATAATAATTTGACCATCCCTCCCTGCCTTGTTTTCTGGTGAGTTTCAATTCCCTGGGCGAGATCGATACAAGGCACTGCGCATGGTGCCGGGGTGATTATTTCTAGATCTGTCATGAAACTGTTCAGGCAAAAAGATGAACTCTGAGGGAATTTCACATGACTTGAATTTTTATAGATTGATCCTGGCCCTTTCTTCTACGGTGATGCATGGTCCACGCCGGCGCCTGTATCGAGCCGCCTAAATGCTGTGGCTCTGGTGCAACAAAAGGTACAAATGAGACATAATTTCCAGCATGGCAACATCACCCAAGCATGAAATTCTCAAACGAGCAATTTGTCTCTCACCCAAGACCAGCAGCTCCGTGCCATTGCCCCACTCCGGGTCTTTCTGCAGGACATTCACCTCGCAGTAATACCACCCAGAATCCTCCTGTGCTACCTTGGTGATCACCAGGGAGGAGGTTTGATTCTTCCTCTCAACGATCTGCCTGGATGACTTTGGGATGAGCTGCTTTCCCGACTTCATTTTGAACCACTGAACCCCGTACTTGAGGGATTCGACTTTGAAATGACAGGACAGGGTTGCCGTTTCACCCCGCATCACACTGAGAGAGGCAGGGTACTGTCTAACCCTCAGTCCCTCTGGGGTCGCTGTCAGGACTAAAGACAGAGCCATTAATACAATGTGTCATACAAGGAACTTTTAAAAAGTGCAGAGCGGACCTGCGGGTCAACTACAAATACTTTAAACGTGTGTTTAGTATGCCTGGGTGACAGCTGGGAGCGAGCTGTGCCAGACAAAGACGATCAGACAGAAAATAGGAAGTCAATTTAGTATAATTTTACAATGCATCAGACCCCTGTTGAATGGTGATAAACTTCACCAAACAACAAAATGCTATCTTTAAAAACTCTAATGCAGACACACTCGAGTACAAAAGATTTAAAAAGCTTTGGAATATCTATTTGATTGTAGTGACTGCTTGTCTGGCTAAGTGTGATGAAGTGATTATTAAGTGTGATGATGAAATACTGCAGATAAGATAAGCAAAACACTCAGTCGCTCACAATTGGAGCGCAGACGACAAAAGGAGACCAGCAAACACAGAAATTATCGTCCAAAAACAGGTTGCATCTCTCTGCCTTCTACTTTTATTCATTAACACGCGTAGTGCCAGAATTACATAACAAGAAGAGAAGGATGCCTTTACTCTGTTATGATAAAAATGAATTAATACCAAAATGTAACTTAGAAAAAAAGTTTAATTATGTGTTTGTCAGCGTGCATGCTATCGCACATAATGATTGCATATATTCACAGCAGCATTTTTCAGGAGGGTAATAACCGTCACCAATCACATTCAAATTTTAAATTAATCTAGAACTACTAAGAAAAGGAAACAAACAATTAAATGTATTTTACAAGATAATAAAACGCTTAAACTATTTTCAACTTCATAACAAACGTCACCCCCGAACAGTCAGAGAAAATAATCATAGCTCAAGAGAAAAGGCTGGAAATTAGCAGATCTAAAACATACAGCATGGTGTAATATGTATATTAATATAATATAATAATATAATGATGTCAAAATGTGAGAGTCCTAATACAAAAATTAAGTGAGTTATACTGTAGATGCAGAAAAAAAAAAAGTGTGTCAACCGTCCCCCGTCTCCCCTACTTTATGTTCCTCAAATTCTTCTTACATATTATTCTATTGATTAGGACAATTACAGTTTTTTTTTTTTGATTACTTTTATTTAATGTTGACATATCAGAGGAACTTGAGACCGCTTGCTAAGTTTCTTCAACAGAGATGATAGTTGCTAAGCAGCCAAGATTGCATCAGCAACCGTGCAAAAAATTAACAATATAAATGCAGCAGTTTCTGTGCTGTCAGTATGATCACATGTGGCTAAAGTAGTAGCATTGTATTTTTTAATTCAACAAAGTTCCTGCATTTATAAATTTGAAAACTGAAGATTGTCATTCTATAAAAGAAGAGAGGAAGCAAGGTGTTTACACTATCAAATCATATTTTGCATTCTTGGAAGCAGTATGTTCTTTTAATTAATGTTGTGTCTCCTTCTTTATTGTCACAGATGGTAAATAGTTAGAATATAAATAAATGCAAAAATATATTGTTTCTAAGATGAAATAGCAGATGCTTGAAATAGATAATTAAAGAAATTAAGGGGTGAAGACAAGCTTAACAGAGGTTGTTAAAGGATCAATATGTAACATTTACGTGTCTAAAAATGAGTACTGCAGTCTAAATAGTGAGTAGGAGTCACAGACTGTATAATAAATACACTGAAAGTCTATTTAATATACAGTCTGTGGTTGAAGTGAGTTGTTTCCCTCTGTTCAGGCAGACTGCAGGAATGCTGCAGGAGCACAAGACAAGCACAGCATTATAACTTGACAATAACAAGTAACATAACGTAAAGTATTTCAACTTTGCAAGGTTCCCTAATCTCTGATGACATATCATGGTCATTTCAGGATTTATTACAGTAAATACCTTACAAATTACTCTGTTAAATGCTAATAAATGAAACTGGGGGACAGTTTGTATTCAGACTGACCTGGTACTTGACCTGCGAGCAAAAGGAGCACACACAGTCGAAGCAGCTTTGCCATGCTGCCGTTGTTTTCCCCGCTCCAGGTTTGAGTGGCGAAATAATTTCTCAGGCACTCTCAGTTCTGAAGCTCGCTGTGCTTTGAAAATGCGATGGTGTCAGCTTCTTTTTCTTTCTTTTTTTTCTTTTGTTTGTTTGTTGCAGTCTATGGTTGGAGGTGATGGTTCATTAATAGGTCATTCTTCAACAGAAACCTGAATCTCGCACACGCTCGGGGTGAAAAAACTACATATGTCAGTGTCTTGGCAAACAAATAGGCACTCTGTCCACATGCTGACAGAAACCGCAGTACAGTGCAACAGTAAGCAGGTGCTGCTGCCTTTACTCTACAGGCTTTTCTATATTCATGCTGAGGTTTTTAAAATCAACACATTTCTGATTTGATTTGTAAGATTTATGTATAGATTTTAAATAATTAGATATTACTAGAGGAATGAATGCAATGTTTTTGCAAAAGGCCTTAGTGGGCCTCAGTGGACTGAGAAATGAGTGTTTATTGCTAAAGTATTACTTTAAAACGCACCCTAACACTTAAAGGGATAGTTTGGACTTTTTTGGCGTAGGTTTTTTGAGGTATATCAATGGCAGTTATTATGCTCTCAGTTTGGAGAATCAGCAGGCTTCCCGGTGATGCACTGTTGTGGATATGCCATGACATAGGTCAAATATTTACCTCACAGAACATGGGAGTTGGTGATCCACTGCTGTCTCCATATATTAGTTTGTTTGTGTTATCGTGTGGCTCCTGTGAATCTGAACAAACCTTTAGCCCTGTGTCGTCTGAACACACGCTGCTCACAAAACTCACGTCAAACTAGGCAGCACCGATCAAATGCGGAACAAGATTGCTGATGTTAACACATCGCCTATTTCTAGCTTGAAATGGTTACAGAAACATATTTTAGTGAAGTATTTAGTATTTTAGTGTGTTGTTTCATTGTAAAACAGGTCAGATCATAACCAGGCTGCTGCTGTTTTGGCTCTCATGTCTCAACATGAGCCCCAGAGAGATTGTGAGAATGATAATTTAAAACAATACGTTGTCACATTATAAAACATAATTAGTTTGTCCAACATGCACAACAAACAAACAACGTACACAAACGTTGCCAGAGTTCTCGAGGGTTCCCTTCTAGACATGACCGTTTTGGCTGCTGAAACTCAGATCAAACTGTTGAACTAGGCAGCGTTGTCTCATGCATGTTTTCTCACTTAAGAAGTTTTCAGGAACATATTTTATACACTGTTTAGGTGGAAGATGATAAAGTCACTAACACCAGGGTGCCATGTTGAAAAGGGATGCAGGGAATACAGAGAGAAACTCACATGCATGAAAAAAGCCACAAAAACAACAAAGCCACAGGGAGTGTGACGTCATTCTCTGCTCAGGAAGCAATACTCCACTTTATCTTTACATTACAAATAGTTGTTTGCTGAGATCTAATGAGGCTGAATGTTGTATTCAGCTCCGTTAAAACACATTAGTCACGCAGTAACACAAACAAACTAGCCAGTCGAGGCAGCGTTAAATCAGTAACTCCTGTATTCTGAGAGGTAAAATGACTTTGTTACAGGAGTCTCGTGGCTTTGTACAGAGTGACAAAATGACTTCAGTGTCCCTTTTGGAAAAGGCTGTCTGATGTCAAGATAGCACAGTAAAAATATTCTAAATGAGGTATGGATCTTTTTAGGCGGGTCTTTTTTTAAGTGGTTAAAATAAGTTTTGTTGCTTAGCTTTCTACACTCTGCTTCTCCAAACTGGGGGCATGCAGACCGCCAGGGAATACACGGACCATGTATACCTCATACAACCCCCCCAAATACAAACTATATAATAACATAACACTCTACTTTGCTTTTTGTAATTCAAGGTACTTTGAAAATAGCAACAGATGTGACCCAATGTATAAAGGAAAATTACATCTTTTTTCAACAGAGAATTGTTCCAAATAAGAAAGCCTCACTCGGAGAGGGAGCCAAAAATGTCAGACCTTGGTGAAGTAATCATTATATTACAACGACCTTTTACTTTTTAGTTTCACGCTGTCCTTTAAAATGACAATACTTCTTCATTTTTTGGTCACAGTATTAGTAAAGGTCAGTGTCAGTGATGAATACACTGCCAACTATACACACTCAAATAAATGATTTAAAGCAAGTGCATGCCTAATGCAGTCTTATTGAATCCTCAGGAAAGTGTCTTTACTAAGTAGAAACATTTAAAAAGCTCTTCGTACTCTACACATTTTCTCATTTTGAGGTTTTTTTACAGCATGATTTTATATTTTATTTGCCTTCTGTCAAAAATATTATAAGGAAACTACTGCTACCTGTATTATGTTACACAGTTTTGTTAAATACTCAATCCTGATTGGTCAATTACAGCATTTGAAGGTCTGTTATTTCTGAATAGCAGACCATTGTGATGGATAACAGACTGTTACTATGAAGAACAGATCATTGCGATGGACACAGTTCTGGAGGAGCACTATAATCATTTTTAAATCAATAAACTCCTTTTTGAGTTAATATTTTCTGTCAAAATATTATTATTTTTTTTTAATAAGTGGAATACTTTACATTATTTTATTATGATGAAATAAATCCTGTGATGCAGGAGCCTGACATGAAGCAAATCCCTTATTTATTTCACTCAAATTTGAACAGAATACAACTACACAGTTTTTCCTGTCCATACCGAATAGATTCTACCTCCCTGGACAGATTTAAACAAAGGCAATACTGTTTAATTATCACAATTAATTAAAGCAAATTATCTCCCCAAATCCACTATCACTTTGTTTGACAATAAACAGCTAAACATCAAGCTGAGGATGAGGAGACACAGATGTTAGTCATTGACAAGAGGAGGACAAGTGGATAGTTTCCTCTTATGTGCATGTTCTCTCATTTCAACTTGCTACAGCCCAGCTAGAAATGAACCATAATGAACCCTGACAAATTTGTTATAAATGACTAATTTTCATATCAATGACTATGGATCATTTCTATTAGAAAGTTATCACCCACTAATAACATTTATTTTGTTTGTTGGCAAGTGATTTGAGATGAGGTGTTTATTCTGACTGTGTCTCGTCAAACCAAACATTCAGACAGTTAAAAAAAAAAAAACACTCAGAGACAAACCTGCAAACACAACAAAAGCAGACGCTCTTTACTCAGCAGGAAGCAAAAAGCAAGCTGAAGCAACTCGCCTGACCTCACCTCCTTTCCAACCGCAGGGGCCAACAGAGAGAGAAGAGAGGCCCGCTTCTAGCAACAAACCACACACAGTGAGCTCTGTTAAAAACAAAACTGATTTTTATTTTTTTGTCTCCCTCCACTTGATATGATTTTTAACTTCACTTCATGGATTTTGAAAAAAAAAAAAAAAAAAAAAGAAAGAAAAAGAAGAAGACACACTCCGAAAATAAAAGTCAAAGAAGACAAGTTCAGCAACCAAACAAATCAAAAAGTACAATCATCGCTTCACAGCACTGAGCATCTGTCAGGGTGGGAGACAAGTGTTTCGTTCCTCTTGTTTTTTTTTTTTTCTTTACATTGATGAGATCTTGTAACAATTGCCTGTAATTCACGTCTGTGTTATGAATGAACCAAACATGCCTGCTCTGTGCAGCTCAAACGCACGCAGACGCACACATACTGTTAGATAGAAGCCCCTTGAATTACTCATGCTCAATGTGGAGCTCAATACACACTTACACACATACCCACGCAGCTACACACACTTACAGACACGCACACACTTGCACCAACATACCATTTATATCAGCAAGTGGGCAAACCTCAGTGACCGTGGGGTGGGAGGGCAGAAATGGAGAACAGGAAGGATGAAGGAAACTAGGGCTTTTCACTGTCGATTAATCTGTCCGTTGTTTTCTTAATTGTTTGGTCTATAAAATGTCAGAAAATGGTGAAAAATTTTGAACAGCGGGTCGCACTTTATTTTACAGTAAACGTGTAAGACATAACAAGCCGTACCTTGTGTCAAATTAGACAAAAAATTTAAATGTTTTTTTATCAGACAGTACTAGACTCTTTATTAGACTCTTATTAAACTTTATTAAGAGAGTAATTTGGGACACATTACAGCACAACTGTACTATAAACTAAAATAAAAAATGTCCCTAACTGTCCTTTAAGAAAGTCTAGTTTTTGTCTAATGTGATACAAAGTACGGCTTGTACTGTAAAATAAAATGCGACCTTTCTCAATTAATCATTTAGTTGTTAGTTGACAGAAAATGGTCAAAATATCAGTTTTTCCCAGAGCACAAGATGATGTCCTCAAATATCTTGTTTTGATCATAACCCAAAAAGATATTTAGTTTGGTGGGGAGTCAAGAAACCAGAAAATATTCACATTTAAAAAGCTGGAGTCAGAGAATTTTGACCTTTTTTTTGATAAATTCAATAGTTGACAACTAATCGATTAATCGCTGCAGCGCTACAGGAAACTAGATGTGTGTGTGAGCTTGTGTGTGGGCGCGTGTGTGTGTGTGTGTGTGGGGAGAGGGGGAAGAGCAAGAGTAAAAGAGAGAGGAGAGAGTGAGAGAGAGATGGGTTCCAGATCTGACACTAACCTAAGCCAACTCATTCCCTCAATTATCCACGGTGGGTTCTCTTCTGGTAAAATTTGTTATTAGCTTCCAAATGAGACATTTTCCATTACTGTGCAGCGAGGGTTCCTGCAGTCTGTTCACTCTTATTGCCCTCTCGAGGCACACAGCACATGACCGGCCCCTATCATACATCCTGTCATGTATCCCAGCCTCCAGCGCACAGCGCACGGTAATAAGACACTTGTATCCCACATCGGTGACTTCGCCGCAGCCCGGTGTTCCCTACCATCTCATAACTGCAATATAAATCAGCGCAAAAACAACAGTTGGTGCTGTCACTCGTGAAAGAAATCCAAGTTTCTCCTGTCAGTTCTCAACACCACAACCAATATTTACCCCTTGGGTTGATTGACAAGGAAAATGCCAGGCGTGGGCTGGTGATTCAGAGAGGCCAAGTAATGGGACTCTTTCTATGTTGGAGATGTGAGGTGGGCGACTTAATGACTAGGGGAGACATGGTGGGCGAGATGCCTCCATTGTGTTGCCTGGTCCTTGCGAACGTCGCCGTTGCCGGTGGAGTGCAGCACGCTGTTAATTAGCCAGACGCTCCATTTCTTAGAGAGGTGAGTGATTGACAAGACGCCATCTGTGGTCGCTGTGAGGAAGAGGGCGAGGCTGACGGCTCTGTGGCCCAACATCTTTGCTGCAAGCTGAGGTTTTAAAAATACACAGAACACCTCGACTGAGTGATATGCAGAAGGAATCTATTTAACTATTCTCAGCTAATAACTAACACCAAACACAGCATCTATCTATCTATCTATCTATCTATCTATCTATCTATCTATCTATCTATCTATCTATCTATCTATCTATCTATCTCGATTTCAGGAGGATGCAGGAGACATATCTCTATTAATATTTATAACGTGCATTTATCTCCCCCAGGAAAAGCATGAAAGTAGCAGAGACTTTAACTACTAACACAGACACTCATAGACACAGCAATGCCTCTGGTAAAGTAGGTGGTGGCAGGATGCAACCTCAAAAGCAATGGTTCACCTATTCTTGAGACTTGGGACAAATCATGTCCTATCAAACAAAACAACAACAACAACAAAAAGTCTTATTAATTCCAACACTCTAATTCAAATTTTCTGGTGAAAATGTATTCTTTCAGGATTTATATATATGAGAAATATATTTATATTAATTTATTATGTATTTATTAGTTTGTGAAATGTTTTGGTTTGCTTTTTTTTTTTTTTTTTTTTTGAATTCTAAACAACCTTTTCCCTTACAAGAATTCACAACTTCAAACAATTAAAAAACATGTTAAAAGCCTTCAAAATCCAAAACTAACAAAAACTACTGATAACAATTAGCTATTATAGTCATCTTTTTTTTTTTTGGGGGGGATCATTTTTGTTTTTAATGAAAATGATGGCTCTGTTTAAAGTCGTGTCCCAGATTTCTGTCAGCTCCATCAGATTTTTACAAAAACATGATTTAATCAGGCATAAAAAGGTTAGCGATATTCTATCCTTGTCTCACTTCCTGCTTAAAAAAAAAAAGCTGGAACTGCTCAAGCACTGGTAAACTTTCTATTTTTTGACAAATTTAGTAAAAAAATATTGCTATCAAATCAAATGTCTCAACCGTTTAGCTCTGCCAAATCAAGGCTAAATGAAAATTTTGGTTAAAAAAAATGTGCATTTAGATTAGCACTGAGAAAACACTTAGCAACTTCAAAAAAATAAAGTGGTCACTCAATACAACTATGTTGTGAAATGAAAGATTGGAACATTTTGTAAACTCTTTCAGGCAATTTTCCTTTGAGATTTTCCATTTGACACAGTTGACGTCTACATTTAATAAAAAATGTTACAACTGAGAGGTTGGCCCATTACAAGGTTTAATAGCCAAGTAGTTTGATCCTTTAAAATATACTTTCTCAGCATAATGGAAGAGTAAAAATCAAACCCCCCTCAGATACGGTTTTGTCCCAATTCTCAAGAATGAATGAGTCACAATCTGTGATCAAATGGAAAGAAGAAGAAGAAACTCTGCACAGTTAATCACCTCACAGGAGCCAGTAGGGAAAAGGAGGGGGACGTCCAATATCTGGAAATTTTTTCTCAAAAAGTCTCAAAACTAAGTAGGCAAAGTTGTGATGGCAGCTAATGAACTACTAGGTGATGTCTTTACATTTAAGGTAAGCTAATTTAATATTAGCCACACAGTAGTCTTGCATAGCCAGACCTCTCTCCACATCACTCACAAAAAATGCCCTGCCTTGTTTGCATTTCTTTAAACCAACCACAAATGTCTTGAGCAGAGCTAAGCGCAAGATGCAGCGATGGCACTGCTGCAAAACAGTGATGAGAGAGAAACGTTTTTTTTGGTGGAACATTTGCATGTCGAGAGGCAAGCTCTGGCATTAAAATGGCTTAATCACGCCAAACGAAAAGGTAACAACTGCTAACTTGTTTAAATTTGCACCATTAGTGTCTCAGGTGCTAATTTGCAAACGTAGATAGTGTGATGCTGACTGAAACCAGCAGCCAATGGCAGGTTTACACCAACAACGTGCATCCAGTGAGTCGGACTAGCTACACAGCAGCTGATCAGAGACAGTCTAAAGAACTGCAGCATGAGATTTGTTTATCACGTGGGATATTTAAAATTTCAATTATCAGAATTTACATATAGCCTATATGACAATGTTAAATTATAAATGTTATCTGTCTGTCTGTCTGTCTGTCTGTCTACACTGCTACTCTTGACTCTAGACCTATATGTACAGTACATCTCAAGTGACTTTTTAACCAACAATGTTGATACCTGACGTGCTCTCCTGCTCACTGTTATTGAGACTTTGCCCGTCACAATCCTGTTCGGCATGCTGTATACTAATGCACTCATTAGCTGTGGTAATGGAAAAGTACTGGGGCCTTAATAGACTTGCAACATTGACTTTGCCCAAGAGAACTGAATGAGCCTGTAGATAGTTGGTAAACAATGGATAATTAGGATAATATATGGGAATTAGGCGTGCTTTGCTGTAAAGGACGTGAGCAGGGGATTTAGAACAATGATAATCATTCATATATAATTGTCACTCTGTGTAGCATATATCCTTTTGGTATACTGACTCTGCGACATCTGTGTCTCACACTGTTAAATTATAATCTGTTACATTTAATTTCATATAATATTGTATTGCAAGCTCACACCTTATCTTTGTGTATTTTACACCCAGACATAAGCCTCTAGATACACAGTGTCAATAGCTGCTGACACTGGTAACTGCAAAGTGATCCATGTTACATATCTGTCATTATTTATAAAATATAAGTAAACATTACAACGCGCTCAGGGAGCATGTATGGTTAACACTACATTTTGAAGCAAAGCAAAACAACAAACAGCAAGCTGGACTGACTTGAAAAGAAAAACAAGTGATTAATTCTTCATTGGCTGGATCTGAAGCGCAGCTCTGAACACATAGTTTACTGAGCTGACATTACAGCTTGCCCAAATAGTTTCAGAGAAGGGCTTAAAATCGATGCGCAATTAGGAGTGTCTTGTATCAGGCATGATGAATTATGCTCTCTGTTCTAAGGCTGCTCTATAGACACCTGATCAATTCAGCTTCTGGGGACCAGGTAAGGCAGGCCCGGGGAGCAATTGCTCTATTCCAAAGCCATTCAGTCAAATGTATTGATTAACCGTTGCATTTTGAATTGAAAGTCTGTCCGGGGTCTGCTCTATGTAGGGAGGGTGTTGCGGGAAAGACTACAGCTGGAGCCTGCCTCATTTAAAACAAAGAGAACAGTACATTCAATCCCTCTCTGTGATAACTCTACACTTCTTTTGCTATTTAGTGCAGGCATTGTATACAAAATGACCCCACATAAACTGCAACAGACACTCTTTCAACTGTTGTAGTCTCATTAATTTGCCATTTATAACATATACACAAAAGTCTTAAGAAATACAACTGGGGGAAAAGTTTGAATAATACTGAAACTGGTGATGCCACAATTGTGCCCGTGTTAAAAAACAGATTTATGCATGTCTCCTTGTCTGATGTCCACACAGTGGTTCAGTGGTGTCGACAATAAACCAGACTATTTTACATGAGACATGGAGTTGAGTGCATTACAGTACATGTGCAAAAAGAATCTCTTAACCCTTAGTTGCATTAACAGTTTCAGGGGAGGTTCAATTAATGGAAGTTATAAAAAAAAATAAAAATTAGTTGTTACATTATTAATCAAAAAATGTGTTTCATTTAGTTAAAGAGAGAATCAGAAATGTAGTATTTCTGGGAAATTATACTATTATATTTTTCCCACTTTTCCAGATTCAGAAAATAATCAGTGCCCTGGGACAGATCTTTTTATGTATGTGGTGTAGCCAAATATCAATAGGCTATCTTGATCAACTGAATGAATGAATGAATGAATGTCTAATTAATTAAATGAGGCAATTAGTAATCATTGTTTTCCACACTTTGTCTTAGAGGAGGTCCACAGTCTCCGACTTTGAAAACCCCTGATCTTCTCGGTTTGTTTTCTTGCAATATCTCTGTGATTAAAACAGCATTTACTTAAAAGCTAACATGTTTAACTTTATTTTTATCATTGCCAACATTTATGTTGATTAGTATCAATCTGGCAGTCATGATTGTTTTGAAGGTCATGCAAAAGTGCTATTTTAGGTGATATTTAAATACTTTATATGTGTTAATCAAAGCCAATATTTATATGGATTAGTGTCAATTTATGTTCCATTAATAAAGTGATGTTGATTTAAATTCTTATTTTAGGAAGTACAAAACACCTTTGAACCACTACTTGGATTTCTTGGTCAGAGGTTTTTCTGTTGTAATTTGTGTGAGGTTCACCCCCTTTTTCTTTCAAAAATATCTGTCCCAAAGGTCACATTGAGGTGATTTTCAACACTTCCCCTTCATGCAATTCCTGAAGACTTTTTTCCCCTTCTCATTCAGAAGATATTGAGGATACAAAATCTATTGAGTTTGTTTATGTTACAACTTGTGTGAGGTTGACCCACATGTTTGGGTAAAATGCCTGCACTAATTCTACAGTTTTGGCTTTAAAGCACCATAATTATTTTACTGCATCGGATATCTGTGCTTACAAACTAAAGAGCTTCATTTCCCGACTCTTCTTGGCAAAGGCACAGTGGTCTGAAACTCTTAAATATATTTCAGTTTTTAGTATTTTACAAACCCTACTCCTAAAGTCCATGTCCCAACACTGCACTGATATGTTACGATGAAAAAAAGAAATAAAATAAAATCACCTCCTTTCCTAGCTTTTCCCTGTTTTTCATTAAATCTTGCCATAATCAACAAACAAACAAACAAATGTACAGCTATTAAAGTGCAATACAACGCTATGTACTATAAACTATGAGCTAGTTTATGAGTTCAAAACACGAACTTCATGGCACCTTATTAACAAAGATTCTGTAAACAGATCTTCATAACCTTCAGCTGCAGGAGCCAATCAACACTTTCTCATCAGGGTGCGCCGAATGTAATTAGGGGCCGAGCAAACGTCTTGTTTATATCACTGTAAACTCATTGAACCCCAGTTGGGGTGTTATTTATACACTTGAAGTAGGCCAGACAGTGTTTGTGATCAAGGCTATGTTAATTCTATTCGTATTACATAGTGCAACCATAAATAGTGTGTGCTACACCTTCCCGTGGGAGCGCCAAAGTTTGGAAATGCAATATGAGCGCCTGTCTGTCTTCTTCTCCTAAATGGAGAGTTCACTGTCTGGTTAGTGTCATCCCATCTCCCTCTGGCTCTCAGCTTTTTGGATTTGCATTGTCAGGGTATCCTCCCACGGGCCCGTCGGACCGGGTGCTCTCTCTCAGCAGCATCACCAGCTACCCTCCAATTGTGCACCCAGAGGAGCTGCTGCTGCCTCCTTGCCCACACCCTCTCCGGTCCTCGTCTCTCACGCACCAGCAGTGTGACTCATTTACATACATCATGACTCATAAAAACATATTCTTTTGCTGTTTGTTTGTACAAATGCCCACATTTTGTTCTTCACCAAACCATGATTTCAAATCATATTGCCTGAACTCCCCCTCCATCTGGACCCTTTCACCCATAAACCCGAACACAACGTACAATGTTTGCTTGTTTTTTTTTTTTTTTTCAAAATCCACCCATACACCAACATCGACGTGCTTTTTTCAAACCCACATTGAGAAACATGACAGTATGTTATTTTTTCGTCTGTTTTTTTTGATGTTTTCTTCTGTTTTTGTTCTTTTTTTTCTTCATCAAGGACAGATTATGTACATACAGATGTTATATGCCACTGACAAACTCAGTGGGACGCTGACATGGAACAGTGTACAGTATGCGAGAGGAAAACAAAAAAAAAAAAGAAAAGAAAAACAGCATGAAAGATACAGAGGATGAAAAAACGATGGAGACAGAGAAAAGAAGCAAACGACCTGCTCTTGTGCTTGAAATGGAATCCGTCATTATTTTTGGAGCAACAAGATGCATGCACAAACAGCGTGTGTTCTGTCACACAGACAACCCGACTTACATGGCAGAGGGCAAGACTTTCTGAGTACAACATGTAGTGTTTTTAGATTAAGGGCCATTTAAACAGAGCTTCACAATCATTTCATAGTACTGTACACAGTAAAAGTACAACAACAGACTTATTTGATATAACTTGTTAATGGAAAATCTTCAGATATTACACCACAGCTTTAACCATATCTGATACCTCTTGCACAGTAGAGTTAGGGGTTATTGCTGGTTTCAAACAAAATCAAACACACATTCAGACGACTGATTCAATACTGAGTTATTCCCCTTTAAGGTCGCAGTAGTCAGGGTTCAACCGGGGTAAACTCATCTCTCCGTGCAGGCTTGTTATGGCAAATTTGCATATAGTCGCTGCATGTGAGTGGAACAGTGTTTCAGCGGAGAAACGAGTGCCACCGTATTGAAAATATGGGCTTACCTCCCACTGTTTGTGCTGTGCAGGGGAACTGGATGGATAATTGTGCCATGGGGGTTTTGTAGTGCCCATGCCTGCATGTCACAGGTACACATTGGAGGGAGCACTGATGCACCAAGGCGAGCTTGTCCTTGAAGAGGATTCCTGTCAGTGGCAGGATTGAGCTTGATTTATGGGGGCCATCACTGGCTGGCAGGAGGGACAGGTGGAGCCCAGGCTCCTTCACTTAGCCAGCCACAGGTAATGGCTAATTACATCTTTATCTCCCTGCGGTCTGGCCGAACAAGAACCGACTCGCGGCCATGATCAGAGACTGACATGGATCCAAATCATTTATCTAGCTGGTCGGAGGGAGACACACTATGATAAGTGGACAAATATGCTTGTAAATGTGTGTGTGTGTGTGTGTGTGTGTGTGTGTGTGTGTGATGTGGTTAACAGCATGAGAAAAAAAGAGTCCGATACATAAACTGTTACAAATTATAAATTACATTGTCATTCACTGCTTCTGGACTTGGATGAAATAATCCCTCAGACTGTTTCAAATGCGTTTTTAAAAAGCTTGTCATGGCAAAATAGAGCACATCACTTCAAAAACTTTACATCTTTTTTTTTTGTTTTGTTTTGTTTTTTTCATCGTTCAATGTGTGTGACTTCTCAGAGTTAAAGTACAAAAATTATTTTTCCCACGCACGGCTCATTACCATCCGATTTTGTTCTCTTTTTTTTTTCTTCTTCTCACATGGAATTACTATTCATAGTTATTCAAATACTTATTAACATCATCATCATCTGTACTATTATTAACACCAAAAAAGTAAAAGCAGGTAACCTTGCAGAGGAAAACAGACACAGTGCAGGGAAGGGGAGCGAGGAGGGGAGGGGAGGGGAGGGGGTGTATGGACTCACGACAGGAACATCTCTAACCGGTACATGCTATCAACAAGCGACAAAGAGGATGGAGCCACAGCTTTGAAACACAAGATATTGTTGTCGGTGGACAGTCTCTTGCTGCTTCGGAAAACTGAAGCGAAGTCGAGGCTGATGGGAGTTCGGCCAAGGAAACTCTTTCTTTAGTTTCCTTGGGCGTGGCCTCTGTACTGCATATATTTACACTGGGGGAGGAGGAGGGGGGGCAAGGGAGGGGGTGACACGGAGCAGAGAACACTATAGCGATGCGAGGGGCGACTAGACAAGAGCACGTTGAACAGAGGGGGCTAAAAAGGTTTGGGTAGTGATGGCGTCTACATGCGGAACCTTGGTATAAACCCCCCGAATTACATAAAGGGGTAATTAAGACCGACATCGTCACCACCCACCCTTTTTTATACATTTTGACATCATTCATAGCAGCTTCACTGCTACACAGTTAAAATCAAAAATCCATACATGTGTCTGTGTGTGTGCAGGAGTGTGATCAACGGGTGACACTTCACATGGCCACCAATTGGACAATTTTCAAAAGGTCACATGACCGCCAGTACCACATTATAACTATAATTTCCATAAATATCCACCATAATATTGATTTGATGTATCATTTCCATAAGGCAAACATTGTAGGTGAGTCATTAGTCTGTGTAGTATATTACATAAATGATCGTCCAGTTGTTAGATTATCTATTTTCTCATTGATCACCGACACAATAATCATTAATATACACTCTCTATCAACATCAGCCGAGTGGTAATAATGAGGGGGAAACAAGGCGAAGAGGGAAGTACCAAGTCAGACAAATCTGCAAGGCATTCTGGGAAACAAAAAGAGAAAGAGAGACAGACCATGTGTGTGAGTGAGTGCGTGTGAGACAGAGGAAGAGATAATGACAATGATTTGACCTCGAAACTGAACTGAGAGTGCTGAGGTTTAGGAAGGGGGAGTGATGTGGTTGTGTGTGTTTTTTTTATGCGATGATTCAATGGCTCCTGGATTAATGCATATTCTTTTTGTTCACAGTGATGGGTTCGTAATTAAAGAATTTCATTTCCTTCTTCCTTTCCGTAGAGGGGAAGAGAGGGAGGGGGGGGGGGGGGAGGAGGAAGGGGGAGGCGGGGCTGTCAGGGGACGTTTAGGGACAATTCCAGTCGGAGCTCGATCTTTACACCTTCAGCAGGAGGAAAGCGGAGAGGGAGACCCAGACGCACACGCCGACGCTCATTCCTGCATGTAAAGCGGTCCCTCGCCCCTGTATGGCCCCCGGTCCTGGATGAAAACGGAAGGACCAGAAGAAGAAAAGAAGAGGAGGGGAGGGAGGAGAGAAATGTTTTGTTACATACACGCAGAAAGCTGCTGCTAGAAGTTTGCGACAGCTTGTATACATTCCTAAACATATTACAATTAATTAACCACATTAATTCTGAATCCTTGGTATAATTACTGTAAACAATTAAAGCTAGAGAGAAGGACTTTTACATATAGATGAACGTTACACTGGAGGTCTTTCCAAACAAGTTCACACAATGCTGATTAAGCATAGCCTGGGATTGCCAGAGTAATTCACAAATGTGAATCAATCTGGAATCTCTCAGTTCATGTTCGATTTCCAAGGGGCGTTATCAGCTGACGTAGACCAATGACATACATAGAGATGAACAACATGATAGCTCTACAATAGTGGAGCCAAAATGTCTTGATTGCCCCTTGGTGGCTGACTGCAGTATAAGTCATAAGCCACGCCCCCTCCATTTTAATGGAAGGAACTTGAGCCAAACTAAAAAAACCAAAGTACACGTCAAATAATTTTTTCACAAAGGTGTTTTCTGTCATTAAATTAGTTTTTGCTAATCTGTATTTCTGTCCAGTAGTGTGCTCAAGGGCATCAAATGAAGATATGTTTTTTTCTTTGCTCTGTTTTACAAAGAATATTTTATTGTTTAAGATCTCGAATGTCCTGTACGATCTATTATCATGTAGTAGTAATGGCCATAACTTAGATACTAGGCATGCATCAAGGAGCTGTTTTTCACTTCTTGTCTTAAAAACTAATGGATGGTGACATACTGTTAATTAAATGAAGCAACCATTACTACGTAGCAAGAAACAGCAGCTACAAGTATTTTAGAGGCACGGAGTATGTCATACGCATGTGCCGACAGTTTGTGCGTAATTAGTCTCACCGCCAGAACAGGGACAATTAAGTTTCACACTGCAGGTTTAAGAAAAAGTCTGTTTTACAACAGTGACATGGTGATTTTCAAAATTAGAACCACATTTCCTTTATCCTAACAGCTTTACACTTCTACTTGCACCATCTGAAGCCTCATTTCTGTTTTTATATGATAAAAAAACACTGAGCATCTGGACCCCATTAATACTCACTGTGTACTTAAAGTAGACAAAAGATGGAAAGCTGTGACATAATATCAAAGTTATTACATAGTTATAATGTTATAGACCTTCAGGGCTGCCATCTTGACTTGGCAAACACAGGTCAAACTAATATCATCAGTGATGGCTGTGTTCCATTTAGATGTCCCAGCAATCTAAGCCAGTGAGCCGGCATTAAAAAATGTCTAAACCAAGGTCTGAACCAAGGCTGTGTTTGTGTCTTTATTCCTACTCCTGCAACTATTTATAAAGGTCCTCAGGTCAAAAGCCAATTAAACATTTGGTCTTCACCTTTCACCATGTGATAGTGGCTCATTTTGATTCATTGAGTTGTTTTTCCTTATTCCGAATCTCACAATAGCCTGCCGCAATGTTTTGTAATTGTTCCAAAACATTAAAAAAAAAAAATTCATGCTCAAATTGATCTGGTCGAGAAAACCTCTTTTGGTCGGACCAAGGTTAATCCGGGGGAGGTTTCACACTTATAATCTTGGTTCAGAGCCAAATTTAGAGACAAGACCAGACGAAGTAGGTGTGAAAGCACCCTACACATCCTGAAACACCTGATGGAAAACAACCCATATTAATGTTATCAGTTACACCTATGTTTGACAAGTCGAAATGTCAATAGTGAGAAGTCTATTGACTTAAATAATTCAGTATGTTAATATGGTTAAACTAAAGTTACAAAGCCATTAAATTCTGTAGTCATAACCTGAGACTGGTTCTCCAGAAAACAAAACAAAATCAATATTATTTGATATAACATCAAGAATATTGTATTTGGGACACAAAATTAGACCACGATTGAAAGGACAATTGCAAGAAAACCTTAATAAACCCTCTCTCTTGCTGTTTTGTGTCATTATTCAGTCTAGCAGATTTCCAAAATCTAACCTGGTGGCTCATAATGTGACAGAGTGGAGTGGAAGCTAGTGCAGGCTGCCAATGGTCTCAGTAAGGGCCTCATTGGTTGAGGGTAATTACAATAATGTGCCAATTTTGATGTGATAGTGGGTTGTTGATGGTAAAATGCTACATGAGGCACCTTTTAAAATGGTGAACAAAAGAGGCACAAAAGCAGGGAAACAAAGTCAGGGGAGGCAATGACAGTGAGGGACAGCGTATGAATAGAAATGCCACAAAAGTATCCGATTATGGTCCAATTTTCCATGCCTGGTCCAGAACAGAGAGGGGTTTGTTGTGTTCTAATGATGGCAGGAGGAGATTAGGAAGAAAAGAGGAGGCAGAAGGACAGATGATGGAGAGATAGGCTGACAGAAGAGGCAGCGGTGGTGGAAAAAGAGAGAAGGAAGATGTATGGGTCTGACGGGGGAGTGAGTCATTGAAGGGAGACTGGCCGAGATAATGGGTAAAGGAATGAAAGAAGAAAGGGGATAGATGAAGGACTCACTTAAGATGGTAATGCCGAATGCACTACAGGGGAGGAGGGAGGGTAACGGGAAATGGAAGGGTAGGAAATCGCTCATTGGGGACAGTTAATGTGAATTGGGCTTGGAGTGAAATGACAACTTCTTGCGTAACGGGACAGAGCAGAGCGACAGTCTGTGTGTGTGCATGCAGGAAATGTGTACAGACGAGAGATGGAGGGTGAGAGTGTGAACGAATGAGAGAGAGAGAGAGAGAAAGAGAGAGGGTAATATAGGCAAGCAAAGCTTTAATGGGGCGGAGAATAACGAAAATGGGGAGAAGGAGGGAGGAGAGGGCTGAGAAAATGCTGTGCTGTGTGCAGAGCAAAAATGAGACGGGAAGGGAAAAGAAAAGGAAGGGGAAAACAGTGTGTCGATGCATATGTATCGTTTGGTTATGTGTCATGTCTGTTAAAGCTACTACAAGGAGTTTTTAACTAGTTATGAAACAGTCTCAATTTATTACCGATGCCTCTATATGATCTACGTAAGTTAACGAGACCATCCAGGAGAAGATTGGCTATTTCTGTATAGTTATTCTTAATACTTGCAAATGAGTCGGATTGTTCTTAAAATCGGACAAAATAAGCGTGTATTTACATTTTCGCAGACAAAGTTACAGTGAGTAGTCTGTTAGACAGTTAAAAAGACATTGGAGGAGGTATATTTTGTGGTTGTGGTAGTGGAAACACTACTGCTTTTGACCTTAAAAATCAACACAATATGTCAGTAGCACTGAATGAGTGTTAACGCTATGTCCCCCACCCCAGCTGCTATGCAGCTATAGCAGTCGATTAACCTTGCTGACTCATCTTGGACTGGGAACTCCAAGTTAACATGGCGAGCCTGGCAGCAGACAAAGCCTCTGAGACTGAAAGAGGTCTGACAGTAGGGATTAAATACAAAGGTCATTTTCTTGCCGGGTTTGGCTCCTGGCAGCCCGGGTTTAGTTGCACAGCTAACTGAGTTACAAACACCACAGTTACTGGTTAACTACTTTAGCAACAAGTAAAAGTCGGAGGTGGGCATGACATCACACCCGAGTTGAACGAGGGTGTGGCTGATTAAATCAGACACATGCTCATGAACAGCTTTCACTGCTGTTGATGTGCGAAGCAGCCATGTAGGATTTTGCAGCCGAGGTTGATGAGGTTCCTCTGGCTTCAGTTGAAATTTCCAGCTTGGAAATTCTGACTTCCCAGTTCAAATGGAAGGCACTACAAAGCCATCTTTCTATCCGAAAACTCAATAAGTGACCATGGCACTGTATTTCCTGTTGGTCTTGGAGACCGTGTTTGTTCCTGGTCCAGCTGTGTTCACTGGGAGACTACTGAGCCTGGTTCCATCACACACTAACGGCAGCTAAGATAGCAGAAACTTCAAAATCACCCAGAATTGAAGGCGGGCAGTCAGAGGAGGATATCAGAGAGAAACCCAGTAAGCATTTTCTCCATACAATATGATCTAGTTACAGTGTACAGAGTCATCATGTTGTGTTTTTGTTCCACTGACATAAATAAAGATAGAAGCTGCATGTAGCTAACTTTAGTTGCTGAAGCAGCCCACTGTAGTATACCCCAGCATAATCTGCTGTCACAGAAACCTCTATCCTGAAAGTGAAAAAAATCTAGCCAGTGGGGCCGTAACCATATTTGGATGAAAATGAACAGGGATTGAGGTGGCAAACTTCTGAAGGCACACTAATATGCCATACTGTTGCTGGGTAGCTAATTAATCTAACTTGATTGATGGGTAGATATTATGGGTTGAAACTGGCTGGTTCTAGTTTAAGTAAGCATGCGTTATTTTGTTTTAAAGAAAGAAAATATGATTGGATTTTATATAAATTTCTTTTGGCATATATTGTTAAATAGTTGCACAGTATTACTGGGAATGTGATCCGAAAGGGTTAAAAAGGCATTTTTCATTTTATCTTCATTTAAAACTTGTGCATTTTGACTGATAGAGAGAGGAGATAAATGTGAGCATTGTGAAAGCTCAGATTTGCATACATGTGTACACTTTGTCACTGTGTGCGTGCTCTTGCATGTGCAGTACTTCTGCAATGATAACTTACGAAACAGCAGCATGCTGGCGTTGGAAGCCCCCAGACGGTTTGAGGCAAAGCAGGTGTAGTTTCCAAAGTGTTTCTCTGTCACATTGGTGAACAGCAACAGCGAGCGCGTCTTCTCGTTTTTGATCCTCAGGGTGTTGTCATTCTCTACCGGCCTGGGTGGTGGTGGTGGTGGTGGTGGGGGGGGGTGGGGTGGAGCAAAAGAGAAGGAGAGAAGCAGGAAGAAAAAGAGTGTGACAGAAAAAGTGAGATAACACAACACAGCATCACACCTAGTGACTCAGTCCGCCTAAGAGGCTTTTTTCTCCGACTCTCCAGAGACGGCCATGCAACACAGTCCCCCTCCACACATCGGCTCTGTCTCACCTTGTACTAATAGTGAAATCTAACAGTCCATAAATAACAGAGACCTCCTGCTGGGGCCTATTATACTCTATTAACAGCTCTCTCTGGCTGGCAAAAGCTTGTCTAAGTACTTCTGCGTCTTGCTTTGCCTGATGCCAAATCACCCTCACTCTTCTATGCTCTCTGGGACCTTTTACAAACTTGGAAGGACATATTATGTGTAGGTAATAGAGAGGAAATAGGTTTCCAACAAGCTAATATTTCTCCAGAGATGGCAAAAACATACATGATTATCTCAAACCAATACTAGTGTCAGAGGTCAGTTGAATGGATGGCGCCCAAGACTGCGTCCACAGTTAATCTGCTGAATGTTAAACTGCTACTTATGTTGAAAATCACCAGCTTTTTGAGATCATTTTTATAAAGATATCTGTACATACTGAAATGGCAAAACAATTATCTCTTTTTCGTCCTCTTTTGGGTGTCAAACAACAAATTATCTAAGAAGACAGACAGATCCTGGTTGCTCTGCTGAGGCTCAGCCGGTTAATTCTCTGTTGTGTTCCCTCCCTTTGTATCTGACCACCTGCTGTATATGCAGTGTTTTAATATGACTGAACTCACAATTTAACTGTTCTCATTGATATACTTTCTGTGTCTGTTGTCAGACAACTGATTGGTATAAAACAGTGATTTGAGGCTCATAAATGCTACATTTTAACCAGGAACACCATTATTCCTGTGCTGCTACACTGAGACGTTGAACAATAAATGTCAACGTCACAAATCAACTAGAATTACCACCTTGCAGTTGTTTGCCTCTAGCAACCGACAAACCGACAAAGTTCTAGTTTACATCCATGTCTGTCCAGACTCATATAATATATGTAGTGAAGACTTTGAATGAATTTAATTTTTCATTTTTCAGTGAATAGTCTGATGGGAGAAACATGCTGTCGCCACTTAGAGACTATTTTTTAAAGAAGAGTACAGACGACTTATAGAGCTTTATCATTTGGTGCAACAATAATCAGACATGCTGCTGCAAAGAAGCTACAAATTCTAAAATGTGGATGCTCCACACACATCTTCAGCCTGACAGCACAGTTCAAGTTAAGTGTCACTTATTCTGTGTCCAACCAAATGTGAAATATGGTCATAATCTCCCCTTCTGTTCATGAGTTATGGGGTTGGATAATGGCCAGAAAAGTGTTTTTTACAGAACATTATGATGTCACATTGAAGCTGACCTTTTGGATATAAAATGTCAGCGCTTCATAATTTTATCCTATTAGACATTATGTGACATTTTGTCAAAATTAGTGCATGAATTCTTGAGTTATGGCCAAAAATGTGTTTTGTGAGGTTACAGTAACCTTTGACCACCAAAATCTAATAAGCTGATTCTTGAATCCAAGTGGATGTTTGTGCCAAATTTGAAGAAATACCCTCTTGAGTGTTTATGAGAATGGGATGGACAGACAGGCAGACGTATTGGGTTTTTCCACTGTCATTGTTGGCCACGTTGAGTCAAACCATTCTGCACTGATCTGAATTTCCATTACCACTTATAACCACGTGGGTTGCATTGACAACTCAACACATGTCTGTGCAGGGAAGCAGAAAGAAAGAGTTTTTAAAAGTCTGTCTGTGTTCAGCTGTCATTACATTTATAGCACTCAACTGAATCTCTGTGGTTTGAAGTTTGGTTTCTCTCCTGCATTTCTGTCAGTTGTTACTCCTGATGAAAACCCAACATTTCATGATTTAGCTGGTTCATAATAAAAGGTTTTAAATAATGAAATACTGGGGCTGAATAATTTATAGGAAATAAAATGAATTTATCCACTGTTTTACTGCCACTTGACTCAAGACTAGTGTGCATCAGTGAAAAGACACACCTTCAAGTGGTAGCCCTGTTGTAATGGAGATGCAAATCCTTGCTGTGCTGAGATTGACGTGCCGAGTCAAACCGAGTTCAACCAACCCAGCACATGTGTACGGAAAAGGGGCTATTATTGCTCTGGCCACAGCTCTCAGCAGTGCAGAAGCACAGAAAGACAGGTTAATGTCAGTGTCTATGTAATGCATACAGAATGGGTTAGAGGGAAAGTTGTCTTATTCTCTTAACCACTATAACCCCCAGCTGTGTCTGAGAAGGTCTACATTACTGTTTGAAAAGCTCAGTTTCTACATCAACACAAAAATGCAAGGCCGGTGTTTCTGAATCATTCAAGTCTGCAGAGCATTTAAAAAATATATTTTGGGTGTAAAAAACATCTGCTTTGTGAGGCCCTAAGGCCATGGGTAAAGAAAAACATGGAATTTAGATTAAGTTGGCTCAGCGTGGACAAGGTCAAAAATAAAAGAGCAGTGAACTCTCTGGTGGTCTCACCTATGGTCATCTCTGTACCACTCGAAGGCCGCTGGAGGGACCGCCATGGCTTCACAACGCAAGATGGCTGTCTTACCCAAATGAGCTGGCATGTTCTTCATGTCTGTGATCATCGGAGGGTCTGTCAGAGAAAACGAGGGGAGAAACGAATGGACAAATAGAAGCAGGGGATTCAGTAATTACTACTGCCTTCACGGAGAAGTCAAGCCAGGTCAGCCCCGGGTTGCGAACAAGGTTGAAAAACCCTCAGAGAAAACAAAATTAAGATGTATGAATTCATACATAATAATGCATCTACAGAATTTACATATATCATTAATACATCATGGTGCTATAGCATGAGAGGTCCAGTGTGAGGTGAATTATCACCTCTGGGCTGCTGTGTGGCACACAGAGGGATACTTACAGTTGACCGTGACTTTGACCTTGCGCTGATCGGGCGGAGCCACTCCATTGTTGGTGATGCATTCGTAGTCCTCGGCCTGCTGCCTCTTAATCTCTGTGATGTCTAGGAACTCCCCCTCACTCACCAACCCATCTATTGACATAAGGAAGATGTCAAAGGTCACAATATATCGAACAGAAGGAGACTCAGGCTACTGATTTAAGGTTTACTACTTGAGATTCAGCTGCAGGTGGACTGACACTCAATTTATAGCAAAGATGATTTAAGAGCATGGGGGAGGCATGGATGCATAAATCAGATAACAAAATATAATGCATATTTAGAGAGTATTTTAGAAAACTTCTCCAATATTGACATATGGGGCTGGGTGATATGGTGGAAATCAATATCACAATATAACTATTGTCCGCAAATGATATACACGAATATCACAAGACAAGATTACATGTAAATCTCACAATTTTAATGTTTAATGCAATGAACTGTGCTCTCACGTATATGTTATCAAACATGAAATTAAAACTGCAGTAGGCTGCATATCGGTTGTAATTTTGGCTGAAATATCAAATTTTGACCATTGCATGTGACTAACAATATCTAATTTAATATTTCCTTTAAAAAGCATGTGTCTGTGAGTGCTAACACTTTTGTATTTAGTTTTTTAAAGAGGCCATATTATTTTTTTTGGTTGTAGCTGCAGCATCTCTGTTCACTCTCTGTTTGAAACTGTTTGTTTTAGCTCTTGTCTCTTTAAGGTCCCGAGCCCGTTCCAAATTCTGTTCTAAAGTGGCAGTGTATAATACAAACATGCTACATAGTGATGTCAAAAACAAACGAACAAAACAAAGACTGGATTATAGAGAAAGCGTTTCAGGTGTGGCATGGACTGTTAAATGAACAAAAAGCTCTATAACACATTAAAGTAAAGGGAAGAATCCAAAAAGCATACAATGTAATATGGCCACTTTAAAAAACTAGAGAAATAGCACATAACAAGTAAACTACAGTGACTCAGTACAAACAAGGGTCATATGGGTTCCTCATGTCTGGTGTTTTTTTATTTTTTCAGAAATATATGGTGCAACAGTCAAACAGGTAAAAACACAAGACAGTGTGAAGAGTACGTTTGTAAATATAAGTATGTAAGATAAAAAAAACATAAGGACATAACCTGAAAAATCTTATGCTTATGACACAAACATAAGCATAACATAAATAATGCAGAGACAAAGACTGTAGTGCAACACAATAGATTAGAGCTATGGCAACATCTGCTAAATTTCCGATACCTCCTTTGCCTATAATGGCATGTAGTACAAAGAACAAACAAACAAACAAACAAACAAAAAAAGACAGAATTGAAAGGAGAAGATGAAAGTTATAGTTAAGCCCAGTTCATGATGAAATGAAACTTGCAACTACTTGCAATGCGCTGGCCTGCAATATTTTGAAATGAGTGGGTGTATCATGTCCATCACAACAACTCTGTTCTGTTCCTAAGCTCCAACTGCCACTGTTCAGACTTTTAGCAGCTGGATATAATTTGTAGCATCTGAAAATATGAATCTGCACAGAAGTAGTGAGTTGCTTTTTATAGGTACATTTCTAGTATTTATCAAAAATATACACAACGTGTGCATAGGAAGTGTGGCTGAGCAGGGAGAGAGGGAAAGAGCACGCAGCTGTGGGTGACCAAGGCATGGACTGACTCAGGTGAGAGGCCACTGATAGCTAGAAAGTCAGGAAATCAGAGAAATAAAATGAGCACAAACACTTTTACACACGACCCTGCGGCTAATCGCTGACTCTGCTGTTCCTCAAGCAAACTGATGAGGATATCCTCTCTTTCCTCCATCCAAAATTCAACTGCCATTACTGACAGTTTGTTTTTGACTTGCCTGGCTTACTCTGCCCTACTCTGCTGATTGGCTGCTTGAACAAGTGACTTGCCTTACGTTCTAAAACTAGCCACTGGTGACAAGCTGAGTCACAGATAACGCCACCAGCTGGTTTGAGTCAACTTGGCAGTACACACCGCTCCTGCAACGTTCTAAAACGGTTCTGTCTCGTTCTGAATCTTGGGTCTGAACTGCTTTAACTTTAGCAGCAACAAATGACAGTTTGGTCCGTTCCATTATAGCGCACTGCCAGTGCAACACATGTAACACAAAAACTTTAAAGGCGGTGTGATTTGTCAACCAGTGGCAGCGACAAGGTGATTATCAGCTGACGAACCAAGTGACAGTGTCAACCTTCAGGGGAAAAGACATGGTAGCTTAAACAAATAATTGTCAGCATGGACAGTGATGTTCATGATATGCTTTTATATGAGCTCGAATAATATTCATCAGTTTTCTGTCTCATCAATCATCAATCACCTTGACTTGTTTGTGTTCGTATAGGTCATGTGAATGTGGTGACGTAAACCAGCACTCGCCACTGAAATGTTAATGTTAACATCTTAAATGTTAATTAATAATTCCACCAAAAAAATCATAGTGAATTACTCCGCTGACATATCTGTAATTAATAGAACTGAATGTATTTCAATCATATTAGTCTCATGATTCAAACTATGGGCCTCAAGCTGCTTCCTTCCGTAAAATAATGGGTCAGTCAGTGAATGTTTGTAAATGCAAAAGTAAATAAACATGATTTGACAGCAGTGACACCATTATTTTCATAGTGTCAGGGGAAATTGTAAGCTTTGCTTCCGAGCAGTGGATCCACCAGGGGCTGATGGCTTGTTCACTACATTACGTAGTGAGAAGAATATTTGGCTGTTATTTGATGTTGACAAACTCCCAGGTGCCTCCAAAACCAAATTAGTCAGTCTCACACTTTTCACTGTTTTTCCGCGGGCGACAAACAGCCACAGAATCTCTTCAGAGGGGAGAGTCGAAGGGACGGGCTACAAGTTATTGCTCCTTCATGTGAAGGAATGGATGTTGGGGGTGTTATTGGATTGACAGTGGCGGAGAGAGAGAAGGAGAGCAGTGAGAGAAGAAGAATGAGAGCGGGAGTGCACCCCTCCTCCCTGCGAGTCTCAGCAGCCAGCTGTCTCACAGCCTCCAAAACCATTAGAGCTTTTTTTCTCCCCTTTACCCCATTAAAGAAGTCAGACAGTGGAACACGACATAATATATAATCTCACCACTAACAAGGAAATCCAGCTCTTAAATTGCAGCTCACTTTTCCCTTTCAAAGCCCCCCCAAACATCCACACAAGCACTGTCAATCAGTGGACCTTTACTTCCCCGCGCAAACACACTAACAGCTCCTGAGCACAATTGTGAGCAACACCGATACAAACACACACACACAAAAAAGACACTAAACGCCATGATTATTCCTGTCAGAGATTAGCGCGGCGGTTCTAATTGAAGATTATACTGGAGGATTATTAGTGCGGCTACTGAGCTGGAGACGATTATTTGCAGCTGCTGCGGCAGAGGCTGAGCAGCGAGCGACAAGCGCGGTGATGGCTGCTTGTGCCACCCGAGCGAGTGCGGGCGGGCGCCGGGTGAGGGGTGGGGTGGGTGCAGCGTTATTCACTCATTCCATTAGTCTAATAAATATAGCTCTCTTGTGACATCTCTGTCAGGCAGGCAGAGCAGCACCCAACTTTGCCAGAGGGGGGAAGCTGTGAAGGCATGGAGGGGAATAGGGGAGAAAAAGATAGAATCAGACAACTAGCACTGCAGAAATTACACACAAGGCGGTTACAGATGACTTCCAAGAAATAAAAAGATGAGAGCAACTGAGCGCTAGGGAGTGCATTACCGTCACAGAGTCGTAATTTGCAAGAGATACTGAAAAAGAGAAAGAGATTCACAGATAGAAGGAAATAGGAAAGGACAGAAACAGCAACATAAAGAGTAGGAGTGTCACAATTTTAATATTAAATTGAAAATCAATCCAAATGAGGTTTTAGTTTCAAAAATCTAATCTAAAGGTAGAATCTGCAATTCTCCTAGTTTTTGTTTTTCTTTCCAACCCTGCCTACTTGCAGCATCTGGGGCATAGAAAAAACAACAGTTTAAGGACAATACAGCATAGCTTACCAGCCATTATATCGCACTTGATACCATATAGACCACGTGTCAAAATCAAAGCCCAGGGGACGGACTGGCAACTCATTTTATGTTGCCCGCAAGATCTTGCAAAGACTATAATTTGCACAATTAAGTTCTATGCTATGTTATGGAGGTGCACTGTCCATAAACTACATGTCCCAGAATGCATCTGGGTTTGTTATTCATACATTGAAGACATCTAGATTTTGAATGTCAGTATATATAGTGTCTATTATAGAAGCATTTACAACAGGAGCAATCTAGCGGTGATTGTAGCTTTAATGTTAATATTAGCATAGCGTGCCATAATTTAATTTTTAAGAAAAAATTGATTTTGGATTTGAAACCTTGTAGGCAACACAAACTGAACAATTCCATTATTGCGTCTTCCTGCCATTTTTACCCAGGACCTCTGTCTCACAATTGAGTTATCACTAATCCAATAATAATTGAATGCAGAGGCAATTATAAAGGTAATGATGTAATGATGACAAGTAGATACATTTACATAGTCTCACAATTACCATCTGCCTTTTGAGGGCAACAGTGATGCTGATGTGGTCTAATTTGAAATTGAGTTTGACGCCCCAGATACAGACCCTTTATATAGATCTTTTTAAAATAGGAATTTGAATATGAAAATGGCAGCAGTCAGGGCAGAAGCCAATGATCTGTTGATCTTCACAAATCAAGACTTGATAGTCTAACAACGGCAGAGCTGCCAGCGTGAAAGAAAATATTTAAATAGAATGATGAATCTCTTAAGAAGTAGGCAAAAGCAGAGGCAGAGTTGTAGATGGCAGTCGTCTGTACGGAACATCAACACTGGAGATTGGCATTTTTGAGATGGTTAGTCTTGTGTAAGGTACTGAAGAGTGATGCAGATCTGTAAGCTTTCAAAATGCACAAATGAGGTCAAATTGAACGAAGAGTACAGACAGAGTGGTGTCTGTATCCATATGTGTATCTCTTTTTCTTTTCTGGGTGAAAAAGACAGAATTAGATAACTAGCACTGGTGAAATTATGCTCAAGGCTGTAGCAGGTGACTTTGAAGAAATAAAAAGGTCAAAGAAAATAAAGAAATGAGAGCAACTCTAACTCACGTTAGAGAGCACATTACTGACACAGACAGAGGTAATTTGAAGGAGATACTGAACAAGAGACTGAAATAGATACATAGATACAAGATGTAGAGGAAACAGCCGCATAAAGAAAGAAACAGAGAGATGTCAAGTTGGCTATTTGATGTAGTTGGTTCTTTTTGTGGATTTTTTCATCCTCAGCACCTGTGTGTGATGTAACAGGACAGTGCAAAACAGGCCTCTCACTCTCCCTTTCGTTCCCTCCCTCTCCGTCCCTTGAGATCTCTGGACCGGCATCGCACACCTCTCTCCACTTTGGTGGGAGATCATATCTGACTGGAGCCGGCCCCTGGCACTCCTACAATGGCCTGTAAAATACAGCTCCATCAACCACTTATGGCTTTTGAAGGAGCCTGACTCCTGACCACCAGAGATAGTTGGATTGCACCTGAGAGGAGAGGAGAGGGGGGGTGTGTATGAATAAGAGAGGATGGGGGGGTGGGAGGGGGATCAGGGGTTCTGGCCTGCCCTACAGTGAAACCGTGCTCTATTTCCCCGGCAGCACTTTGAGCCTGACTAGATCATCAGGGCACTTGATTTCTCAGCTTCTCTTATCCATTTCCATTACAAAAACTACCATCAAGGCAGAGAGGTCTGATGTCGGGTTAAAACAGAAGAATGGACAGGCTGACGGGCTGTAAAACCTGTCATTTGGAAGAGTAAAGGGCTGAAATGTGTGTTAGTCGAGCTAAATGAAGCTGCAGCTGAATTGAAACCAGGAAGGCCACTGTGCCCTGACGCTCCTCACACATGCCTAAAATTATTTCTTCTAGCTGTCATTCATTTGTTTAAATTAAAGCCTGACCAATAATGGACACTGAGGCTGTCAGCCAGTGTTATCTCATGATAACTTTTAAATCTTTTTAGTTATTTTACTTTTACTTTTATTATAGTCTTGTGCTCATACATGAAACTCACAAGATGAAAGATACATGGCGCAAGTCATGTGACGCATGTAATGTCATGTGGCTTAAAACTTTTCATCACATTTTAGTTTCACACGAGACATGAATCCCAGCCTCCTGGGTGAAAATCCTGTGTTTGTTCCATGATGTGCCATCCATCCACCCCACCCGCCTCCTTTTGCAGACTTTCTTGCCTATTTTACTATATTGAGTGTCTCATTTACACTGAAAACGCTTGAAAGCCCGGTCTGGCACAATCAGCCGCCAGCAGGTACCTCATACATCTGTACGAGCCACTGAGAGGCATGACAAATTGGAAATTAGACCAGGCCTTATGTTTTTTCACAGTCAACTAATCTCATAAAAAAAACAACAATGAATTGATCCTTCTAAAATCTGATATATCTTATATTGCTCTGTCCCACAGACCTCCATTACTGTCCAAAAACTATTAAAAACACACTGGTCGACATATTCATCTATTACCATAAGCATGAGCGCTGTAGTTTATTTTGAGTAAATCCCACATACACTGTCCTTCTGCTGTAAATACTCACTGATGTGTCATAATCCACAGACTGTCAACTGTTACAGGAAAATATTTCATTAAAAAAAAATTAAATTGTATATTCAGGACCAGATTTCCAGATTTATATCTTCTGTATGAACACATGGGCATGATGCTGAGAGCCAGAGGAAGTTGGAGCGTCAGACTAATGCCCTGTTGATTTTGTTCGTGTAATCGGATTTGTTAACAAAAACATAGAATATTGCCAGCCTTAACCTTAAACATAAACACATTTTTTGACATTTTACAGCTGAAAAATAAACTTGTCACTGCTGTCTGGCTGTTTCTCCACCTGTTGACCAGATGCCTTCACACTTTCCTGCCTTTTCCAATCATCTGATTTGCACACCCAACCTGCACACCTGCTATTCATTCTCTCATCGAGCCACACCTGTCCCTCATCAGCCTCACTCACATGTACACCCACACAGGCACCTGTCCTCTGCCAGATCATCCCTGCTGCTGCACCTAGAAATATTCCAGCTTCTTGTCCTCCCTGCTCAGGATTTCTGTGTTTTACCTGCCTGTCTCCTTTTTGGATTTGTTTGCCTCCACTGACTGTCCCCCCTGTTACAAACCTCGGCCGTCCCTTGTCAATCCCTGCGTCACCTGCTCTGTTGTCAAGCTTGATCCACACAACGCAAACCAGTAAGACCACAACCTCCAAATGAATTAACCAACAACAAAAATCAAACTCAGTGCCACATTTATATATGATTATCTATCATCATATCTCTGACTTAAGGCTACGTTCACACTGCAAGGCAAATTTATTTGGATAGCACATTTCAACAACAAAGCAATTCAAAGTGCTTAACATTAAAGGCATCGAGACAAAATGTTAAAGAAACACAAAGCAATATAAAAATATGTCAATACAATTAAAAGATAAAAGAGGTATAAGTTGCAGTGCGGTTTAAGATATTAATTAAAAGCCTTGGTTAATGAAACAAACATATTAAAAAGTGTTCTAAAACTATTGAGAGTTGTAGCAGATCTGTAGTTTTCAGGGAGTTTGTACCAGATATGTGGTGTAGAAAAACTAAATGCTGCCATGGCATTTGGTTTGTGCCCCAAATCTGATTGTTTTTTCTTGTTTTTTTCCATAATAGTGTGAACAGCACATATCACATGGAATGATTTTTTTCAAGTCCGATTTGGCCTGCTTTATATGTGGTGCACATCACATCTTCAGTGTGCACACACATATCAGAACATCCCTCGCCTGAAATGTCTTGATGCAAGACTCAAGAGAACGTGCGTAACAGTGCATCAATCTGGATCGATCTGTCTATTCAGTGGTCCAATATGACTGATGTAAAGTGAAAATACCAACCAATATCATCACCTTTAGATACATCTTTGTTTGATTTTCCCGTGGCATATTACTGTCATGATGTCTGGAAGGGTCCAGCAATAAAATCATAATTTAGTTGCTTTTTGTGAGTTGAAATAAATGTGCCTGTGTTAAATGGATATATCATCTGATATGCATCAGAGGCCCCTGAATTGAATCAAGTCAAAATTGTACCATGACAGACTTTGTGATATCAGCAAATATCATATTACTGTCCAAAGAATCGATCGTATCATAATCAAACTTATGATTTACACCCCTAGTGGAGAGGCACTGACAGATGTAATTAAAAGTAAGCATGAAATAGCCATAAACTTTCGGATGAGAAATCTAATTCTGTGAAGCCACTGATGTCACAATGCAGTCACTCGCTCTGACTCTGCATCCACACACCTCCGTCCTCATCTGTTCCTAAGTTTGTTGACTTCTACTGCACATCAACTTATAAATTAAACCATAAACGATGCTGGCTATGTGTGAAGTCTTTGTTATTGTTCTTTTGTGCATGCAAATAGGGCTGCGGGGTTAATTGTAAAAAAAAACAAAAAACATCCCAATCTGAATCTATACAGATGTGCGATCTCATTTCTAACTGAGGACGACTCACTGACTCCTATTTCCCAATGCATTCACATCATAAAGCATTCACATAATGATGTATTTGCTTCGGAACAATCCCAGTTGCTATATCAATCACATCTACACAGTGTAAAAGCAAAATATGCTATTAATTCAACATTGATGCATAGAACTCAATGTTCTCTCATTTCTCTTCCTCATTCAAAGTGCTCCACTGTCAGCCCCCATTAGACAGCAAACGTCTCAGACTTGTTTTTTACTTGAGCGTCTAAGAGGGCTATAAATGTTATTGTTGGAAAAAATTTGATTTCTACAGAGAACTGTGGTCTCAGTTCTTACGGAGAAAAATCGGGATTTACATTTTAGCTAGAATTGCGCAGCCATACGTGTGTCTCATTTCAGGACTGTGACCAGTTCATAATGGTATCTGATACTGGCCACATTTAAAAGATAATGTGAACGACAGATCTGAGCAATAAATCATAACTGACCACGGAGACTTGTAGTGTGAATGTAGCGCATGAAAAGAACATTCCCCCCCCTCCCATCACCACAGGCATCCATTCATTCATGCTAAGCCTGTGTCCGTCTGTGTTTTAACGGATGGGACGTCAAATGATAAGGCTGTGATGCGCTGGTGTGTTTAACTGAATGAGACAGAATGCCTGTATGTCTCTGAGTGGGTCAGCTGATGGATGCCAGTGAGAGTGAACGGGTGCGACAGATTGTATCTTTGCTTTGGTGAAGATGAAGGAGGCGGCGCAGCGTCACTATCTGTCTGTGAGTAAGGACTCTGGTAACTATGTGGACAAGTTGCAAAGGGGTCGACTTTTAGTAAATCACCGGCCCAATTCAATGTCCCCCCATAAAACCTTGAACCCTGAACCCTCACAGACTTAGCTGATGTCATGTGCTACTGTGTGACTGTGAAAAGCTACAAGAGGCCAAAATGGTATGAATTTGTTGTACAGACTTTGCTGCATATCACGTTACCTTGTGGACTTGGAACTTTTAATCTTATGTTTTATTACCTTCTTCACAGCCAAGGGACAGTTCATCCCAAAATCTGGATTTTTTTTTTTTTCATGTGAGTTGCAGAGCGTTAGAGATATTGGCTGTAGAGATGTCTGCCTTATCTCAAATATAATGGGATTAAATGCCACAGCTTGTGGTGCTCAAACACAAAAAATACATTCGACAAATTTAAAACCAGTGTCTCTTTCCAGAAATCGTGATCCGCTTACTCAAGATAATCCATAGACCTTGTTGCCAGCAGTTTCATGTAGGAACTCCTTTCTTTCTGCAATAACATTCAGTAGAACTATGTTAGAATCTATCAGAACTACTGTCTTTTCAATTAAGAGACAAAACGGCGTCATACACTTGCATGTAAACCTCTGCATCAGTATCAGGCATCAGTAATAAATTAAAACTGTTTCATGACCTCTAAAACTCTTTGTAGGAGCTTTAAACAACACAAATATACATATGAAGAACATAAAATGAAAATATTAAGAAAAATACACATAAATATAAACATAAACACAATTTCACATACGCAAATACATTATAAACATTAAAGCCCGACCAATACTGGATTTTGGGGGACAATACTGTTAGGGGTAAAAATAGAATAGTGATATACTGGCTGATACTCTGCATATATTTGGGTAGTTGACCAATATGCATTAAATTTTTTTGTAAAACACAAATTCTGAAGAAATAATTCATAGTATAGATGCATATATTTTTTTTCTTTTTGAACATTTTCACTGAACTGCACCATAATTGTGTCCTATGGTGTGATGTTACAAAAAATGAGAGATTTATCTTTATTTTTAGTCACTTACTTTCATACAGTGTTATTTATTTCACATGACATTATGAATACTCGACCCCATGATTGTTGGACTTTCAGAAAATGTGACTCAAACTTAGCTGTCATCCTTTCAAAACTGTTAAATTATATCAATTTAAGATGGGCGATGATTATATCTCCTCTAATGCAATATTTTTAAAAAAAGATATTTTGAAATAGGCCATTACATAGTTCTATTTGAATTAAGAAAAATGCATAAAATGCTGCTTATAAAAATAAAAAAGTCCACATTATGTTTATATCAGCAAATATTGGACAACATATAAACCAATACCGATTATAGACGATATAGCTGTGACAGGCCAGTAATAATAATATTGACCAACCAATATATCAGTCTGGCTCTAAACATATGATATAAGTAGAGAAAGAGATCTCAGATGGAGAGAAAAAAATCTGTTTGAGAATAAGAAACTTTGCATATAGAAAAATGAAATTAATCAAATATTCAAGAGCACCATCACATGGACTTTGGGATCGGGCTGCAGTCTCACCTCTGAGGTGGTGCACCTTCTCGTGACGCACACACATTTTCCACCCAACCTCCACATACGCTGTTCTCCTAACCCCCCACCCACACCTCCCTGCAGTTCCTCCATGCAGTCTCTGAGTAATGGGGACAGATGGCTGGCAGCTTCTTGCTGTTTCTTTGGGTTCGTCCACCACCCCCACCCCCCCTTTCTCCACCGCCCCTGGTCTCCTGCAACTGATGGCTCGGTTGCAGAGACTCCAACGGAATAGCAATGTGGCCCCTATCTCTCTCCCTCCCTCTCCCTCTCTCTCTCTCTCTCTCTCTCTGCAGGCTGAGGGGTTATGGGGGGAGAGACGGAGATGAGGGGGGAGGCGGTGTGAGATGGTGGGGGTGGTGTGAGAGGGAGGATTACTGCTGACAGAGGAGAAATGCTGTAGGCTTGCAAGTGAGGACAACTGCACAGAGTTTGTGATGTAAGGTTGTGTGTGTTTGTGCGTTTGCTGCTGCAGGTGTGCGTTCATGCATGCTTTCCAACTCTCCCCTCCTGCCTGTCCCTGCCTCAGGTACTGTACTGTACTGTGTAGGTTCACAAACACTAACAGTGCAGAGAAGGACACTGCATGCACAGCAGGCTAACCCCGAGACATACAAAGGAGAGACAAGGAGGAACAGACCTCTGAGCAAGCCCAAAGCTGTCTGTAAGTACAGCAGTACAGTATAGGTTGTGTGTTTATTGGCCTAACAGTATAATTACATCATGTTGAGGAGTTGTTCGCACTGACCTATTTATTATTGCTGTCTCTGTGCTGCATTTGATCTGTGGTGCTGCTGCAGCTGTAGTCAGGCTCAGCCAATACTGTTCTGGCTGATAAAAATGCTTTAACCATGACTTTGACACTGATACAATGCCAGTCTCATAAAGAGTCCATTTGACTTTCAAAACACTGAATAGTCTTAAATAATAATTCCTATTCTGTTATATCTCTTCCTGAAACTCATTTGCCACATTTCAAAAGTTCAATCTGAGACATTCTGAATTTGTTTCCCCCTCCATCTGTTTGAGTTTGTTCACATCGCTTTCAGTTAGGAAGTTTCACTATCACAATAAAGTAGTCCAGTAGGCATGGGGCTGGGGCGTATTCACTTTGATTTTGGTTTCATTTGCATAAGGTGCAAGGCCATATAGAGGCGTGAGGCCCGGTGCAGGTGCACACTTCATACAGCCTGGGAGCAGCTTGTTCAAGACACAGTGTGTCTGCGCGATGGCAAGCTGAAAGCAGTTGCAACTATGACACTTTTCATATCTTGACGCTGGCCAGGGTAACATGTCTAACCAAACACAAAACATATCTAAATGCTTAAGAGTGCAATATTAGCATGTCTGCAGCCAGCACCTAGAAAAAGTTTAGCCAATTTCCCCTCCCATGGACAATAAAGCTTGAAGTGAGGAATCAACAACTTCATTAACGTGTTCAGGCAATTAATTAGCTAGTTACACAAGTTGTTGTTGGAGATGTCTGGGCTGTTTTCACTATTTTGGGTGATGTTAGCTTGGCATTTTTACCAGCATTAGCAGCAGTCAGCCACTGGCTGCATCCAAAATTCCTTACCAAAATGCTCTTGACAGGTCAGGGAGGGGAGAGGGAGGTGGAGATGGAGATGGATTGTATTTCATTTGGTGTCTAAAATGTTCTTAAAAGACAACAAAAATGTCCTAAATAAATAAGAAGATGGACTTATTTTTACAACTGAATTTACATCTTTGTTACAGAGAGAATAAAGTACAGAAAAAAATGTTATCATTGGGTACTGAGTTCCAGGTACCAGTATTGGTTAAACAGTAGTTAACCATACACACATCCAACAAAATTCTATGTTGCTATTTCATCAAAGATGTCACAGAGCTCCTGCAGTATGCAGGCAATTTATCCCATTAATTTATGAAGATAGAAACAACAAAAAGCAAATCACAGCAGGCTATAGTCTCACTGTTTGCCAGAGCATCATATCACATGATATAGATAAAATGCTAACCTGTCTCTGAAAACAAACCCCTTGCACATTTATTCAATGTTGATATTTTACTACATGCAAAAAAGCCAAACTTACAGGACCAACAAACACTGTATTTGATAAGTACCTAAGTCAAAAGAGACAAGGATTCTTTGCTTAAATGCCAACAATTACTGTAATAAAATACGCTGAGGGACAGCACAGTGGTATATTCAGTGCATAGCAATTTTCTTTATGTGCCAAACAGATGACACAGCACCGCCATTACAGTTCTAATAAAACCTAAAACCATACAGTCTCCAGAGGCCACGTAATGGTTATTTGCCTGACTCTGGACATTAGTCGTGACAAAAATGGGAACAGATAGGGAATAAACGCTGTGCTGATCAAATCATGTATTTGACTTCATCTATCCAGCCGTGCAGCCTGACCACCCCGATCTAGTTCTGATTCCACACACCGATGGAAGCTAAAAATAGCTGATTTAAAGCCAAAAGCGGCTGTTAGCATCGGTTGGCATCGTGATGCCGGTTGACAGGGTGGATGAAGACAGATGCTGATGATTACAGGTGGCGCGGTGGGGATAATTATGTATAATGTGTGGTTATTTGGGACAAAACATTGGGACACAGGGAAAATACGGGACTATGAATTTAAGATGGGGACAGAGTAAACAGCTGGGTTTAAGAATGATGACACAGGAATGAGGGATAAAGACATGGACATGAGCTGAATGCTGATAAGCCTTTAGGGTGGACTGGGGAGGGGGAGGCAGAACAGGGTTGTGGATGAACGTGAAGACCATGAGATAAGGGTGACGCTGTGAACATGAGATCTCCGGATCTGAAGACGAGCAAACAATAAGGGGTAACTTACACTTCTGGTCTTTCCAGGTGACGGTGGGCTCAGGCCGACCCACTGCCAGACAGTAGAGGTTTACATTCTCTCCTTCGTTCACCGACACATTTTTTGAGATGTTGACGATTCTAGCCGGCACTGAAAAACAAGACCACGCTGTTAAAATATGACCTCCAAATCACCTTTTATTTCATACATTATTGATGACGTATGGCCGTACAGCCTATTAAGGTGTTTAAAGTACGATGCAGATCCCTGCACCGAAGACAGACAGGCAATCAGTTGATTAATGATCTGTGCCCGAGTGCTTACTGAACTGTGCAACAATATGCTTGACCGTCTACTTAAAATGCACTGAATTCTAAACGGCTGCAAATGGGCATTAAAATCTCCTTCTCTTGACATCTAATCTAATTTGATCTTTAAAAAAAACAGAAGGGCATTTGTAGAAGTGGGAGTGGGAATTTTAACTTCGACTTTTGAAGTGAAGGACCACCCTTGAATGCTGTTTTTGCCCCAAACTCACAAAGTGCTGGAGCGCTATGCGTGTAGTTAGTTTGATAACAAGATGGCCCTTGAATTTAAATGGCCCATTATCATTGTTTTTAATGAGCTTGGCCCTGAGATTGCTTTTTTTCCACAAGACATGTACTAAGGATCCTATTTTTCTCTATCTTGCTGGAGCTGAATACTCACAGCGATAAAGCACAGATTGGAGTGGCGGTGAAGCCGCTCCTGCCTTGATGCACTGACTTGAGGGTGTAATTATTTTGTGTGATATCAAGCTAAGGCTGGAATTTGCAGGCAACTTGGAATTAGGTATATATGGTCATCTGTGCCAAGCTTTGGACCCCGCAGACAAGAGTGTTTGTTTGGCTGCAGTGCGATGTGAAAACTCTGTTAGAAAGTGGCAAACATTGTCTCTGCCACCTGTGTGATGTGAGCCAGGCCACGTGTTGTCGTTCCAACAGAATGTACCTAATATATCCTGTTAAAAGTTTTCAGTTTCACCCTGCTGGTGATGAATAACTGCAATCTGCACGACACACAGTCCAAAATCTGCATGGAAATTGACACATGCAGGGGGGAAAAGGTCTGAGATCCATCGTCTGGGCAGTCCTGCGCCAATACATCGTGTCAGTCAGGATCAGTCGGATTCTCGCTCACTTAGCAGCTGACTTGATGACTGAGCCACAGTCGAGGTGCTGCACTGTCAGTTATTTAGTCAGCCAGTTGGACAGTCCCCCTGTGTACCTCATCTCCTCCGCACACATCCTCATTCATCTAATCTGCCTAACTTTCTGTTTATTAAGACAAGCACGACAAACTGCCCGCATGGAAATAACAGATGGGTTTAGACTGTTTCTTTCGCTTTCTCACTGCAGCCAACTTTCTCAGGGTTCTCAGATCCTTTTCCAGGACCATACACCTTGTCTTTAAAAGCCATTCAAACGTCATTATTTGTATCTGTTCAACCAAGAAAATTATCTGTCTCTGTGTTTGGACAGAAGCAATAAGAAATTTGAGGAGGTATGCCATCCCCCTTCTTAGCAAAATGACAAAATTGCATACCCCTTGTCAACAGCCACTTTAAGTGAGAGGCATTGACCAGTCTGCATCCTGAATAGCATGTTCAAATTTGGGTGCATTTCCAACCTGCAAGGTGTGGCTATAACTAATGAAATGACCTCTTTCATGCTTTGAAATGATCACAAATTTATTGTAGAATAATGCAATAACTATTTAATACTAATACTACTATCACCTCATACTGATCTTCTTATTTATTTCTTTGTTTTAAAGCTGTTTTAATCTTGATTGATTTTTTAAAAAAAATATTATTTCATCATTGCATTTTATTTATTTTTTCTTTTTGAAAGCCCATTGGGCTCCATGCTTGGCAAGAGCTGTGTAAATATTATCATTAATTTATAACCTGAATCCATTATATCTGAAGAATTGTATTAAACACTGTTGCCCAATAACACAAATAGTAGCCTACAAATTGTGTGCATTTTCAGTTAAATGCACAAAAAAAAACAAATTTTCCAGGACAACACCATATTACCCAGGACATTTTACTTTTCCTCTCATTTTCCATAGCTGCAAAATTGGCGCATTGTTTTGTAGGTTCTCTGGGATGTGTAGCAACCCTTTTTCTCTCACCTGCACTAGGCTTACTTTACTGTAGCCACACACACATGGGCCAACTGAGGTTTAACAACATAATCAAGTAATTACATTTTAATATAAGCATAAATACCAACTTTAAATGCTCAAACATCATAAGACATTAACTACTAAGTTGTCTGTCATTTAAGCACAATTTAACAGAAAAGGATGCAACCATAAAAAGTCTTAATCACTTCCCCTGATGTCAAACCTCAATCACACCTAATAGACAGCCATACATTTGGATGAATGACGAAATGCATAATTAAGTCATTTAGCGGATGTTTTTTATCCGAGGCTGCTTTCACTACCACATATTTCTTTTGCAGTCGCTGTGGCAATCAGATCTGCAGACTCTGGGTGTATTAGGGAAATGAGCCAGCACTTGTACTGGATACAGTAAACACTTTAAAGTCACTTACATCAGATTCTTATTCAGTCTCAACTCAGCTGCTTACCTTGGACGATGAGGTAGACGTGGGCGATGCGAGGCTTGTTATTGGCCTGGAAGGTGCAGGTGTAGGGCCCCTCGTCAGTTACTTGCACCTTGTCGATGTGGATGGAGAAATCGCTGTTGTTACTGTTGGCCAGCGTCACACGTTTGTCCAGCGACCACTTGTCTGTCCCTGTGAAAAGGATGTTCGAGCGGTTCAGCCAGGCCTTGTGGGTCACCTCCTCATCAATCCGACATCTGCGAGAGGGCAGGAAATGATCAATAAGCAGCGTTACGGAGTGACTACATATAGATAAAATACAAAATCAATGTAATGTTCAGTTACTAAGAAAAAATATGTAATTAAATTAAACCACGAAATGTTGGGGATTACATAGGGATGGCATTCATTTTTTCTTTCTTTTTAGTGTTTTCTTTTTGTTAGTTTTACAAAAGGGCATTTTCCCTAATCGATAGCTGACAATCAATGATCATTAATAATGAATATGATACAAAGTGCATGTCTTTTTCTCAGTTTAAAGTTTCATATAACCAAGTGACACATTAGCTATGTGAAACATTAATTAATGAAGCACAAACAATTTACAGTGTAAAACAAGCAGGCTCTCACCCAGAGCGGCTGCTCTTGTCCATCTATTCTTAAAGTTTGTGTAAAGCAATAATAATAATATTCTCTGCTCTGAAATGCTGCAGACGTGTCCGTGCCTCTGTCCCATTGTCAAACACCACTACAACTGGAAAATGACCTGAAATATGGACACTTTGTTTAGCGGCTTTATTGAACTATCACAGAGATGTTTGAGCCAGAAGTGACAGGATGATATTTTTTCATCTTTTGTGTCAGGTTGATTTAACTGAAGTGAGCTGAAGTGAACTGCTGGGCTGATTTGGGATGAGAGAGTCACTGAAGGTATGTTTGTTACTGACTGTTGAGAGGAGTGGGAGGGAAGAAAATGGGGAGCAATTACTGCCATAACAAGACCAAACCAAATCATGAGAGAACCTGTGAACTCTGGAGACATGGTTCACAAAACATTAAACCCCTGGGACAAGTTTGCAACATCCTCAATAGTATGATTACTTACAAGAAGAAGACGTCTGTGTCTAGACAGACAGCTTTCATTGGGCAGTATGCACTTGAATTTTGAGCATTGTTTTTCTCTTGTTTGAATTTGCACTGCCTCTCATCTGCCTATCAAATCAGTGCACATTGCTCCAGGCAACCCGAGTCTCCATGCCTGCAACCAGCCAACCACGGCAGGTGATCATGTCATCAGAAGATCTTTTCAGTGCTGGAAATTAATCAATTATTAAATCTGAATTGGGCTCAAACTTTACTCTACAGCTAGTGGTTCCCAAACAGTGAAAACAAGAGTATTTTGTGACAAACATATATTATTATTGCAGTATACAACGATACAAAAAGATATGAATTCATTTTTAATTTACTAAATCAGTACTTTGTATGCACTCATTTCCCAACACAGAGAACACAGAGATTTTTAACAGAATAACTAGTAATCTGTAACCTATTATATTTCAAAAGTCACCTTTAACAGAAAAGTGGCCTGTTTGAAAAGATGTTTTTAGGGTTAGACACCCAAGGAGTGTCTTAGTGCAGTGTTGAGCCTCCATGCGCCACCAGAACAACTTAAATGTACCTTGGAAAAGATTGTGCACATTTGATGTTTTTTGAAAGGATGGAACACCATTCTCCCAAAAAAGTCCCTTTTTTGGTGTTTTAATCATGGTGAGGAGTGCTGTTTACGTTGGTCCACAGTCTCCCATAGGTGCTCAATTAAGCGGAAATACAATAATTGCTAAGGCCATAGCATATGATTTACATCATTTTCCATTAATCAAACCATGCGAGGACACCTAATGCCCTGTACTGTATGTAAGCATCTGCATTCATTATGTCTCTACACACATTAATTCAGTTTTCTTTATTTGGCGCCTGCCTGTAACACAGTATAAATGAGAATGCATCGCTGGTACACATGTGAAGCAAAATGGATCAAATTATAAAAAGAGATCTCTGACATCAGTTGTAGAAAAGTCAACAGCTTGTGAGCAAGACAACTGCTCATTCACCATTATTCTCCGCATCTTTGGTTTGACTGTAAGTAAATGAATGCAGTCCAAGATATACACAATATAAGTCCAGACATCAACTGGCCATTTGTCAAAAACTGGCTGTGGACTCACATTTTTAAAGTTAACGGCAATAAATGGAAATGGCTAACAACAGATATGGGAATTGATAAAATTGTGATTGTTGCTCCAAAAAGATGCTTCAAAGCAGGAACCATGGCCCCAAGGTGTGACTTCAGTTCTTGGCTTGGCCACTAGATGTCCCTACCCAGCTTCAACTTGCTGCGAGGACATGCCTCTGTAGTGCTCATGTTTAATTGATATGACCTGGATAAATATCACTGTTGAGGTAGATCTTAGATCACCTGCCAAGTCAGCGGCAGTGACACCATGATGCATAACAGCCACAGTGCAGCCAAGCTTGGAAGTCTTTAACAAATAAGCTAAGACACTGGGCTCATGTTCAGGATGACACATGACCTCAGGGCAAAATGACTCATAACAACTAAAGAAATAAAGGAAGAGAAAAGGGGGGAAAAAAAGATTTTGATTAAGATTCAGTTTGTGCCTGGTGGGTTTAAATGAAGAGACAATATAGCAAGAAATCCCACCATAAAAATTCATTATCTGTGTACAAAAGCTCTATTAATCTATTTTTAAAATTAATCACTTCTGCACTGATGATGTTGCTACAGGACTGCAAGCCCAGAGGAAATGAGCACCATAATAGCATCAAATGTGCCTCGTCTTAATGGCCCGCATCAAAGCCAACACAACAGCCTTGTCTCAAGCATAACACAAGTATTTGTGCCACTTGGGCAAAGTGATTTTACATGAAAATGGAGTTTATTTATAAAGCTCTTTAGTCTTTTGTTTGTCAGCTATTGGCCGTCGAGTGCGGACTAAACTTACACATCTGATTACAAAATATTCCATCACATCTGGTACTGATGGAGCGTTGAAGGCAGTCCTGTGCTCGGAAATCAAACTTTCAGAATATTTCATAGGAGTACAGTGCAAGCACAGTTTAAAGCAGTGGTTTGCAACCTGTGGCTGGGATGCCTCCAGGGATTGCCACACAAACCTGAGGGGTCGTGAGATGGTTAACAGGAGAGCAAAGCAAGAAAACACACTTCTGTCACGAAAAGGGTTTATTTTTTGCAGTCTTTGATCTAATCTCTGTGTTTTTTCATGCGAGTTACTGGATATTGTTACTTCTTTGGGCCTCTAAAAAGCATTCAAAGAAAATAAACTCTGTAGCAATAGTCTCAGAAGGAATAATCAGTACTTGGTTCTACTTGCAAAATCTGTAGACTGATGCAACTTGAGCCAGGTAGTGGTATAGTTTTTGTCATAAAGGTTGGAACTTCTGGTTTAAAGCACTGAAGGGGATTACCACTAACAGGAAGAAAACACTGGTCTAAATCTCCCATAGGTGCTCAATTAAGTGGAAATACAATAACTGCAAAGGTCATAGCATATAATTTACATCATTTCCCATTAATCAAACCATGCAAAGACACCTAATGCCTTGTACTGTATGTAAGCATACAACATATGTCAGAAGTCATAAAGGCTGGGAACTACTGGTTTACATGTTTTTTTTTTTTTTTTTTTTTTTTTTTTTTTCTTTTTTGCTGTAAGCTATTACTATACGGTGATGAAACACATAAATACCAAGGAACACTGCTGTTGATACTGACATTTCTTAACACATTTATAAAAATCAGCATTTCATGGTTTGAAAATGGCCCAAAATGCCATCTACTGTTTTTAATCATCTTGAGTCTTGCAAGCCCAGAGCTGAAACAGAGTCGATCATTTGGGACTGCTCTACGCCACTGACATTTATATGAAAAAAGAGCATTAACGTCCTCTAATCAGAGTTGTTCGGCGCACCTCCCAAAGCCCTGCTCTTGAGTGGGAGTATGTTAAAACAGCGCTCATTTTCAAATAGGCTGATTAAGACTCATCATTCACAGGGATTTACAATGTTTTTTGCTAACCCGTTGTTGAGTATATTTAACTTGTGGCGCTTTTGACAGCTGAGAAGCACTGCCGGACTGAATTCTTTCTCAATTGATGAGCAGCAGGGCTACAGATATGTACTGCCACTCCCCTGCCTGTGTTGCCAGATTGGCTTTCCAGCCCAGTAATTGTTCAAAACACATCCAAATTGATTAAAAAACACACAAATATTATCTACAATACATAATGAAAATGAATAGATAAACAACAATAGTATTGGGGTTCAACAATTTTTCAATATGACATAATAATAAAACAACAATTTAAGTGTTCACAAGTGGGCAAGCAGATAGGAGGCTACAATGCAAGTACAAAACTTTGCCTTAAAATTAAAATGAAGGCAAAATAAAGTGACAGCACAAATGACAAAAATAATAGATTTTATCTTACTTGGTCGGCTGCAACCAGCCTCGACAGTATGCCAAATTAAAGTGCACCCCCCCACACATACGCTTGAAGAGAGAGAAGTAATCACATGCTAGAAAAAGCCAAACAAATAATGATGTTGTAATGTCACAAGCGGTTTCTGTTCTAATGAAAAAACAGCCTTGATAGCCGCAGATCTCCCCTCAGCAGAATAATAAAAACTATGTCAAATCAAAGTTGTGCTGAGTGACTGGATGTATTTGCATAACTAAAGAATATAGCTAGTTCATTAATATTTTATTTAATGTACTGCAATTTTAAATCAAAAGTACTTTTAAACCAGCCCAACTAATGGTAAACCAGCCCAAGTTCTGTCCACCTGCCCAAACCCATTTTAACCCGCTCAAAAGTGGTTGTCCTGTGCAACTCTACCCCGCCTTTTTTTTTTTTTTTTTTTTTTTTTTTCAGAATTACGCAGTGGGTGGAGTTAAGATCAGCCCTGTGGGTGCAGGTACACTTAAACGTTCTATGCAGCCAGAAACATGAAATAAATGCTTGCAATCTAACACATCTGTGCAGCTTTCCTGATATCAAACTGTACAGAAATAAAAGGTGACATCCAATGTGCAGACTTTTATCACCCAGGTGCATTCGGCTTAGAGTTTTACGTGCTTAAATACCCCAAAAAATTCTAGAGATTTGACTCTACCACTGCGTCAATAGAACAGCTTCAAGCTACACATCATAATGACAGTATAGATCGCCATCCTGGTTCTTTAATTTTCCAACTCTGAGAGAGACTTGTTGATGTTAACAAATATTGACAGGACTGTACTTGGCTTCAGAATAACATATTTGATTTTAGTGGAAGGCGCACTCTTCTTTCCAGGGAAAAAGGGACTAAAAGTGGAATATGTTCAGAGATTTGAGAGGTGTGGGCTTAAGGTGATGAAAGTAATGTTGACTTGGATTTTTATTTATTTTATTCTATGCACTGCTGAGTGTACTGCCAAGCCAGGTCACATCCACACAGGGGGAAAAAGCAAGTTGGCTGTTTTTCTGCTTCGTTGAGAGCCGGTGAAAGCTATGATTTGTACTTTTATCACCCAAAGTTGGACGAAGAGCAGCCGAACTTAACTGCATCATCATTGTTAAGCAGGGGTGGACAGTACTTAAAACTGTAATTAAAATGTGCATGTAATTACTTTTGTGTATCTTGTTATTTGTATTTTGCCGGGCAGTAAAAAATAAGAGCGCAATATGTAAAAATTGGTCATCTGTCAAATTTATATTCCAAACAAAGAGTAACTGCTAACCGCAACTGTAGCTGCTAACTGTAGCTGTCGCTTGCTATTAGTCTCAGCAGCCTCCCAGTAAACATGGCCAGACTGGGACCGAACACAGTCTCTGAGTCTCACGTAGGCCAGGGATGACAGTGCCAAGGTGATTTATAGGGCTCTGACTCCAAGGATGACGAAGAAACAGCGAGTTCAGGCAGGGACAGAAGAGATGTGAAGCAGGAGAGGAGCGAGGGGGTGGTCAGACATCAGTCAGCGCCCACCTCTGGCGTTGCAGCAGGGTCAGCCCTGAGTTAACAGAAGCCAAACCCGACAAAAAAAACCCAACTCAGTGTTGGACTGAGGGCACTCTGGACTCTACAGTGGCTCCCTGTCACAGGCCGAAACTTGCTGCTTAGCATTCTAACCTTTACAGACAACTGAGAAATTTGATTTTTATTCTGCAATTTTGCTGGAAATTAAAATTAAAGCAAACTAAATGTTTGACAAATTACATATGTTTCAAACATAAACCCTTAAAGAATAAATTTTCACCAAAATTGGAGTTTTGGTATTAATAATATTTAGTTTAAGTTTTTTGGGAGGGTTTTATAGGACATAATTTGTCCCAATTCTCAAAAATGGGTGCTGTGCAACATAATACATGGACATCTTTGATGTCAGAACTATGATTTCTTCACATTCTGTTGACAGTTTTGGTTCAGTTTTGATTTTTTTTTTTTTAAGTACTTTATTTATCGGTTTTACAGAGGAAAAAGACAGAACACTAGGATTGTCAACAGACAGAAGAACATTATCGACCCCTTCCTACCCCTCTTTTCACATATAAGGTAGTGAAAAACAATGAAAACAATGTGTGTACTGTACTACACAGGTTGCAGTGGTCATCCAGTTACACAAATTTTTAGAAAGTTTTAAGAAATATGCTGGAGCAAGAAAATAAAAACATTTGAGGTGTCATGTGGGTCCCATCGAAACTGTAATGTCAAGAAAGGTTTGCCATATCTCTTTAAACCTCCTTGCTTTCCCCAACATTTCATATAGAATTTTCTCCATATATAAAGTACTAGAGAACTCTGTGAGCCAGGTTTCAAAACAGGGGAAAATCTCTTTATTCCAGACCTTCAGAATGATTTTCTGTGTGATTACCATTCCCGACTGGACTGACAAAGTTTGCCAGTGAGTTTCTAACCGTTGTGACAAGCCTAGAATGGCCGTTTCTGTATCGGGATGGAGAACATAAACATCCACAAACATCTGAAGAGCAACGTAAGACACCTGACCAGCACTCGTGGGGTCTGGCACAGAACCAGATGAGGATGGAAAGAATGGATGTAGTTTAACAGGTGAATTATTGGGCCTATGTATGATCTTATACAGCAGTTTTGCTTTTTATAATTGTCAGTGTGCATAGAATGTATTTTTGTATTTTTGAAATTCTAGTATTTTGTATTATATTTTAAATCAATTTCAATTTTCAAGTACTTAAAATTTGATATATTTGTGCTCATCCCAAGAAGGAAAAAGTGGTTGAAGATTCAAGCATCGTCTGACACATATTATCATTCAATTAGCTATAGGACAGAGAGAGCTGGAAAATATGGCACAATGTGAGGCACCTAATTGAAGTTATGTGACAGAATTGGCAATTAAAGAGGCGTGACAGGTGGGGGGAAACACAAACATGTTTTTCATGTAATTAATAGGTGCAGGTGTAGGATCGAGAGTTACCTCAAAGTGACGCTTTCTCCTTCCAACACTGTAATGTTGTCCGGCAGGTGTCCGAATTCTGCGCCGTGAACACTGGACCCTGCCAAGAAAAATGAGAGAAGAGACCAATGAGCAGCCAATAATGGTACCAGACACTCCGTTGGTGTTGATCAATCTCAGGTCAGGTGCTCATGGATCGACTGCTTCACCAAAATCGGTTGGGGCGGGGGATGTGCTCTCTGTCCTGCTTACTTATTTCTGAGAGGAAAGTAATAAATATACTAAACAAAAGAGTCACAACGTCTGCACTGACCCCCATACTTGAATAATGATTTGGTTTTACCCTGCATTCTGGTGGGGTGCGCGTTCATTGAACAGCACTGATAATGAGCCAAGGGAAGAGGATTCACGCGGAGCTGCCGGAGCGTGAAATGAAGGGACAGCAACGGTAACAGAAGGGATGCTCATCCTGCCTACCAATACACACACACACACTTGGAGAAAAGAGGCACATGCTTACAAAAGCACAAACACACACAAGAATAGACACACATCCTGAGAGGCATTAGTTGAAGAGGAAATATGAACTTTGCATCTGTGAGATGCGTTTGAGACACTCCGGTGAAGGTAGAAACAGTTCAGAAGTCATTTTTGTGAACTTGTCTGGACTGCAAACAAAGATAACCAAAGACCTTATATGCCGGCAGTGATATTGCCCACTGAGGCAGACCGCTCCCCACTAAGACACCCGACTCTGTCCATCTAAACTGCGCCAAATCACACCATGACACCAGATACCTCAGTTTGTGTCCCTCTTCTATCTCCCGCAATCTCTTTCTCCCTCCTGCCTGCAAGATGACCTCAATATCTCAATAAGCTTTTGCCGCGGTCTAGCCTTGAGGTTTAATAAATGGTGACTTTATGAAACGAAGCCGCTGCAGCGAGGAGCTAAGAAGCACCTCAAGGTTTGTTAAATAGCCGCACAGAGTCAAAGACATGCAAGCAAGCCGAGTGGGAATCCGGTAAGAGATGAGACCCAAAATGACGGCGATGCACCACTTAATGGACAGGAAGGCTGCCAGGAAGTGCGGGTTTTTAAATTAAAAGAGAGTCTTTGTGGAATCATGGTTTGATTACAAAGAATAATGAGAGAGACTTCAGAATTATAATGAACATCATGGATTGCTAATCAAAAGATTTTCAAACGGCATAGCAAAAAGTCCCAAGAAGTGCCAACTATACTAAATAATAATTTATCGTCTTTTAAATAAAGACTAATTATGCCTGTTCTCTTTTTCTGCTTGTTTGTGAATGAAAGCATGTGGTGGGGCATATCTGTGTGGTTATGCCATAGTAAATACAGGCTTTAATCATGCTCACATATTCATATATTCATGCGTGTGTGCACCCTGGGTTACTTTTAAAATGTATTACGATACAATTACTTGTTACAAATGTAGACATGGTGGCCTGGTAGCTCAGTTAGTGGAGCATTTGTCCCTTGTGCCAAGGCTGTGGGTCCTCTGCAGCGGCTGTGAGTCTGACTCCTGCCTGCAGCTCTTTGTCATCTCCCACTCTCTCTCCTTCTTTGCTGTCCTCACTTCAGCTGTCCTGTCTAATAAAGGCATAACACCCCCCCCCCAAAAAAAATATTTTAAAAAATGTAGACAGTAACAAAATCCAGGTCCTACCTGTAAATGTTTCTGTAACTTATTAGATATTGAGTTCTTGGATTATAACGTTATTTTTAAAGCTGAAGGCAGAACTGTCACTGTACTGTGGCGTTCCTCTTTAGTGATTTACACATTACATGTTCTGTTACTACTAAAGCCCATGTGCACCAGTGCGTGTGTTGCTCAGGGTTGTGTGTATAAGCTGTGACAGTATTGAGCTGTCTGTTGCTCATGGGTGTGAATGCATGTGTTTGTTTGCTGACATACCGGTGGAGAAGAAGAAAAGAAGACAAACTAATGACGCCTCAAAAGAAAACTGGCCCTGAAAATCTCCCACTAAAAGCTGTAATCGCATTAATGGGTGCTGCTGCTGCTGCTGCTGCTGCCACTGCTGCTGCGCTATCTAGGCCGGCCAAGGATCCCAGAACTGGCTTCATCTCTCTCTTTCTCTCTCTGAAAGCCTTGGGGGAGGGGCGTAGCACATTAGCCATTGTGTCCAATGTTCAGAAACTGTCACAAGCTTTCGTTTATCTGTATGCTTTTTTTTTTTTTTTTACAACAGAGTAATGTTGCATAGAATGGCACCGCTCATGCATCCTGTCTTAGACTCAGACAGTCCTCAACTCAAGCCCTCAGCTGTTCTCTTTCAAGTGCTCTGTACTCTACACACTAGACTTTATTTAGGTTAATTCAATTCAGTTCCAGGGCTTGGGGCTTGGAGACGGGTGTGACATGCCGTCATAAATACACACTACCCCACATACGCAATCACAGACACACACGTAGAGAAAAGACGCTCCCTATCACATAATGTAACCACAGGGACACACACGCCATGCACACATTTTGATTGAATGAATGATGAATGCATACGCCGAATGCTCCAAACAACGTTGCGAAGGTTACAAACCAGCGGGGAGCTATTCCCATTTCCCTACTCAATTCCCATTTTCACAGCTCGATTGGCACCTTGCATTCTAAAACCTGTATCACCCTGCCTCCGCTCCCAGGCAGCGCACAACATGATAACCAGGTCAACACATTCAGCCCACACCTCCTCTCACACACCGAATCACAGGATCAATCACACACACACACTCTGAACATATACGCAAACACACTCATCGATGAGCCAAACCAGCAGAGATGAGGTTTGTCTGAATTCACTGTGAGAACAAACACAGCACTTCACATTCACATTCCTCCTGGAATATACTAACGTGACTTAATCCAATGCACATATAGAACACACATATACACACACAGGGTAGACAAGGGATGGTTTCAACATGGGATGGTGGCAACAAGTCTTATTTCTTCTTCCAATCAGAAACATGTTGCAACCATCCCCAAGCTTGGCAGCCATATCAAAACAGAACAGTAATTTTCAACACAAACTTGTCACTGAGGAGTATATAAAAGGATAGTTCAACAAAATAGAAATGTTTTGCTTTTTTCATTCTTTTTCATTCATGTTCATACATAATAAAAGCTGCATTCCAAAGCATTCCTTTCTTCTTATCTCTCACTGACATATAGAAAGATTGAATAGCACCTGTGACATTGATTCAAGGTAGGCCTGTTATGCACATGAACAAACAAAACTCAATAACTGTTATTTGATAAACATTACTGAATAAATAAGACCGCAATATTATTATAGAGCAATGCATGTTTTGTTTGTCAAGACAAAAAAGCAAAGACACTTGTAGCAGACAAATGTAAGTTTACTATAAAGATTTAGTTGGTCCAGTCCAAATAGTCTCTATGCAATGGATAGAAATGCAAGAAGTGTTTCAACTGTTCCCAGTCTCCCCTATCGGGCATCACATCTCCATGATTTATGCACACACCCACGACTGTGTAACACTTTCTGACCTCTGTCACTCACTCTCAATGGTCAGTGCCCAGTGGAAGTGTTGCTTTGACCTTGGCACAGATTAAAGCGATCGCTTTAAATGAAAATGTGGAAATCAACAGCTTGTGCAGGACAAACAAAACGAGCCAGCATCTGTATTTGAGAGACAGGAGACCTCCTCTATGTCCTGAGACAATACGCATGGGTTCCCTTTTTTTTTCCATCTTCCAAGCAAAACATGGTCTGAGAAGCAATTATATTATTTGCCTGACAGCTGGACTACTTTGTTTTGGCACCAAATAATATCGAGAACATAATGCAGACCACAATGTTTACAACCCAAGCCCTCAGGATTGTCAACTGGCTATGTGCCTAGAACAGACTATAGATTTATAGTTAAGTGCAACGTGTATATCTCTACCAACATCTGATAGTTGCTGAGATATTTTAATGTGGTGGACTCGCTGACTGACATTGCCATCCCCAGAGCTATGCTGTTGTTTTGATAAGAATATGTTGTTTGACAGCAGCATCTGAAAATGACCACTCTTTGGATTAGTTGTTTTCAGAGTATTGACATTCAGTTCTAAAAACAGCCAAAGCGGTCAAATGAAATAGAAAACCGTCTTGTCGCTCCACAATAAATTATTTTAAAAAATAAATTACATATTTGAAAATATATCTTTCACAGTACAATATGTCAGTTCTGTTGCTTGGGGTCTTTCTCACATTAAAACAATATCAAAAGATGTATTTTGATCAACTCATGTTGTAGCGTAGGATGATGGGAGTTATTTTCACTTTTAAACCACCACCTATAGCTGAGGAAAATCAGCTATGACATGACAGGCAGAAATCATGTGCATGGATGAGGTGAGATAAAAGTTTTATTCATATTGTTTGACTTCCTTCTTGTTTTTTCCAGAAGTTATAGCAGTATGTATTTAGCAAGCAACAGCTGGCAGTAAACGCACCCTTACCTTTAATAAATTACAGATTTCTTTGCCTTTGAACATTGTTGTAAGAATTCGGGATAATACAAGTACACAACTTAACAAAATATATAACATTAATCTTGTGTTTTAATGTGCAGATGTTACATAATATAGTTTTAATGGAAGCCAACTCCACTTTTACTATACAACACCATATATTCCTGTTGCAAGGTCAAAACAGGTGCTGTAGTGCCAGACCAATCAATATGTGTAGTGTACATCTGTGGCAACACTTCATCACAGGTTACTTAATAGTGTTACTGACCAAATAACGTGTGCTGATTGTGCCTGTAGCTGGAAAGTGAATCAGAAAAGACTCTCAGTGATAGGGGAACTAAAGTTTTTACTGTGAAAAATAAGCCTCTACTATAAAATACCTGCTTTACCTGGAGTTTGGTTCAACGGTCTGCACACTTGAAAGAGCAGAGAGAGAGCTGAGGGTATTTTAAGTTAATAATTCACATAAATTGAGCTGACATACTTTCTAATAATGAACCCTGTAAACATGATTAAGCAACATAATAGAAAGCTGACAACTATCATCTGCTTCTCTCAGCTCCAAGTAAAAAGTTTCAAAATGAGTGCAAACTGCAATCGAAATAGATATTGACCGGTAAAAACACATCGATCTTGAAGGAACGTTTGCAGTCATCAGAAAATTCATGCAAAGGTAAACACATTTGTTTTTCGTCTTTTATCAGTTAGCACAAGCTGGCTTGTCAAAAGGCTCTTCAAGTAACTCTAAGAAGGTGTTCTTCTAAGAACCTTTTCTTGAGGGATAGCCAGAACACGTAAAGATGTTTCTCCTCCTTGAAATTGAAGAACCTCCAATATTTTCTTAAGGACTTTGCAATTTTAAGAGTGTAGTATAGTGTAGTCACGAGTATAAAATGCATTTGGAAATTCAAGAGAAAAGGTTTAAACTAAAGTACTGAGTATATCTAAATCTACTGTAGATTTAGTTGACTAAAATCTTGATATTTAGTCAACAAAAACTAGACTTAAACTAAAAGAATTCAGAGCACTAATACTAAATGTAATTTTAGACATTTAAAGATTGAAACTAAATCAAACTTTGCTGTCAAAATGAGCACCACTTGTAAAGGTGTAATCTCTGCCCTTGAGTTCTGTACTACATGGAGGTAAATGCTTATTGAACAGACTTCTGCAGATAAAGGCACATTAAGTGGGCATCTGCAGCATCTCATTAACGGGAGAGTGGGAGTGTTGGGTGTAAAACAACAAAATGTAAACATCATCTGGCTGAATGACAGCGTGCATCTCCCACCCTTTGATGTAATCCACATTATTTATCCCTCGCAGGCAATTAATTCAAATGTTGCCGGCCAAACACAACGGGCTTGATCAAACAGAACGATAACGAGACCAGAGTGCAACCATCAGTGCGCTGTTGCACGGCCAAAACAGAATCTTGAGCCATCACTTTCAATTTCTGGGCTACTTTCGGTTTTTATTGATCCCCATCTCAAATTCTGCTTTTTCTCTGCTCCCTCCTGGGGCTCAGCATGCAGGCCGATGAACTGCACCCACCAGGGTTGAGGAGCCGTGCCCATTGACACTCTAGAAGGGAGGGTGCTTGCCAATAGGGAGGCTTAAACCAACGGCTACCCTGCAGCCTCTAAATGTGGAAACACAAAAACAATGTGAATCCCCAAAGAAAGCCTTTTTGTCTGCACCTCTTTGGTACACTACTAAAACAAAAATGGATTTGTTTATGAGGGAGAAAAATCCTGAGACTATATAAAACACGACTGAGCTGAGTGTGAATAGAGGAATGATAAACAACCATGTAGAGCTCTGTTGGTGGTGGACACTGCAGAGGCCCCTGGCGCTGGTGTGGATATGGGCATATTGAATTACCCTGCTCACTGTTGTCTCGAGCAGATACAGTCTGTCCTGGCTACTGGTATCTCTTGTCCTTGCTATGACCTGCTGTTTTGGCACAAAAATGGAACCCCCCATCTCCATAGCATACATACACACACACACACGCACACACATGCCTTCCAAATATCCCCCCTCCAGCCTTTGTCTGCACACAGTATTGGGCCTCAGGTCAATGACATTTTTAAGAGAATAAAATTTTACGGACGTGCCTGAGGGATTACACACAGGAAAACACCGAGCTAGTGGACCATCAATTCACCTGTACTACAGGTCCTTTCAGCTGTTATACACCCTGCAAGAACAGAAATCTGTTTAGCTCATCTGTGGATAACACCTCATTTATTGTTAGCCCACACACTCTTAGAAATAAGGGTTCCAAAAGGGTTCTTCCTGAAGGGCTGAGATTCTACCCAGAACCATTTGCTACTGAAGAATCCTTTTTCATCAAGGGTTCTTTGTAAGACTAAGGGTTCCAGTAAGAATGCTTTCCATTTAATTTAAGTCTTCATTTAAGTTCATCCAAATAACTTTTACTTCAAAAAAGTATTGGTATCCTTGAAGAATTATTTCAACAAGGGTTTCTCATGGGTTCTTTTTACCATAATAAAAAAAGGTTATCGGTTGAACCTACTTAATAGATTTTAGATAAAACCCACTGGAATATAAAAATAAAAAGTTCTTGATAGAACCCCCTGGGTGGGTTCTTGTAAACAGCCTTTACGAGGTGGAAAGGTTCTGGATAGAACCTTCAGAGAGGGTCCTGGGTTACACCAAAGTAGGGTTCTCCTTAGGGGCTTTCTGATGAAGCAAATGGTTCTAGATATGGACAGACCCCATTCCAGTTCAAGCACATAATTTTGAACCAGAGTATTTCCACTGAAAATAAACTTGTTCAGAACCTGAAAAGTCTGTTCCCAACTGGAACCAAAAACATTTTTTTGGGGGGAACCAAAGTGGGCAGGTCACATACTACAGGTTGTTAATGACATCCATGATTACAATGGTTCTGCTCAAAACAGGTGTAAATGCGGGCTGGTTCACTGGATAGAAGCAAAAGTTCCAGAGATCTTGAAAGACCCAGTTCAGGAACCAGAGCTTATTTGTTGGAAAAAACTTTTATAAAAGCATCTACTAAGAACCAGAAAAGGTTTTCCTATGGGGAAAAGCTGAGGAACCCTTTATGATTCCAGTTAGTGCCCTTATTTCTAGGTGTAGGTAGACACACACATAATTCCCTGTACTTGTGGTCCAGCGTTTCGGTCTCTCGTGCATTGTGTCTTTTGTCTGCAAGGCTGCTTGCTCAGTACTCATGAGACATCTATTATGTGATTTGTATTCTCTTGACTTTTACATGCGCCTGTTTGTAATTGCACTTGCTACTGGCAGACACTTATGAGTAGAGCTCTATTGAGCTGTACAACTCTAGCCTGTGTAGTCCTTGCAAGGCTGTCTTTGTACTGTTCATCTATTTCACATTGCCCTTGACGATCAAATAAACACAGAGAGAGGAGGGAAAGCTACTTGTGAAAGCATGATTGGCGTCAGGACGGATAACAGCAGAGGCTATAATGAAACCCATAACAATAATCCGTTTTAACGGCGGCTGCCGTGGTTTGGAAATTGAAAGGAGGAGGAAATAGGCATAGCACAAGGTTGGAAAGGAGAGGTGAAAATAAGATATCCAGGGAGAGGTGAGGTCCTGAAAGGAAGAGTCACTCAGAATAAAGAGAAGTTGTTTAAAATGTGGGATTATAGCAGCTGTAGTAACAGTAGAGGCAGTTTATGGTGTTCAGTGATAATAACAGCAGCACTGGCGCTAATAGTTGCAGTCAGAGAAGGAGCGATGGAGTATCATCAGTATGAAGAGGAGAGACTAGTGCGAGGAGGACTTAGTCAGTGACGCTGGGGCAGAGAGCGAAGCAAAGGAAAGACACACCCGCATAATTAACACCGGCATGCTGCAGCCAATTAAATATTTACAGAGGCACTTCCCTCCGACACCTTGATGATGAAGAGAGGCAGCCCAAGGATTATCAGATGCCGGGAGCCTCAGGCAGGAGACAAGGGGTTGGGGGTGGGGGATTAAACATTAACCGGCGCAGATATCCCTTTCTTTTCCTCGTCTGATCCCATTTACTCTGAATGGCCCAAATCCAACCTCATGTCCACCTCTCTGCAGCCCCATCCTCCTGCCCTCCTCCACTCCTCATTCAGCCCCTCCACTTCCTATCATTGAAATCCCTGTCTCCCCTCCTGACTCCTTCCACCCTCAGCACCACCTGTCAGGGACCGAGCAACAGGATAGCAGGATGAGAGTGATGGGTGAGGAGCGAGAAACCACCTGGACGCCTCGCTCAAACAGCACAACAAGATGGATATGAAGGTCGCCTGCTTTTCACAATTGCTGGTGAAGCAAAATGGATGTCAGCGGGATTCCACTTGACAGGAAATCTAAGAAATGTCAGAGAAGTCACGGTGAATGAATTGTTTTGAATCTGTCTGGTAATGTCATTTTTCCCTGCTCTCAGACCAGAGATGCTTTTTCCTGTTGAAGAATGTGCATGAATGACCAAAATGAGTGTTTACGTGACTGCAGCATATTTCGACATTAACTGATCTGGTGAGCTCATTTTCAGACCTCAAGAGGATCAGTTGGATATTTACCAAGGTACCAAGGCTGTTTATTATCATTACGCAACACAGGATTGCATAATGAAACCGAAGCTGTAGTTCCTTCATGCTCCACACATATGGAACATACAGATACATATAATTAATCACAACCTCATTCCCGAGAAAGCTGTGATGTTGTGTAAAATGTAAAAAAACAAACAAAAAACAATGATTTGCAAAAACTTTTCAACCCACGTTCAACTGAATACAGTACAACAACAGGATATTTAATGTCCAGACTGATTAACTTAATTTTTTTCTTGTAAATATACACTGGATACATGATGCCTGGAATATATTCAAAAATAGTTGGAACGAGGGCATGTTCAGTGTCATGGTTTTGGATTTTGGACACTTCCTGTTTTATTTTGTAGTCTTGGTTCTCTCCCGCCCTGTGTGATCACTAATTATTTTCACCTGTCTTTGACTGCCCTCACCTGTGTCTTGTTTGCCTCGCCCTCCCTAGTGTATTTAATCCTGTGTCTTGTCCTCCTTAGTTGTTGGTTCATACTCGTTTTTTTGTCTGATTCTGGTTGCACGTGTTTCTTCTCTTGGATGGATTTCTTTGGGTTTTTCTTCCCTGGATTTTTATTATTGCATCTCTAGTTGCCTTGTAAGTTTCTTGTGTTTGTTTTTGTCTGCTTTGTTTGAGACTCGCTCCCTTAATTTTGTGTAAGCTTTTGTATCTTTTTTGTTAATCATTAAATTTCTTGGATCTGCTCTGCTCTCTGTTGTCTGCATTTGGGTCCTCCTCTTAGTTGCCTTTTGAACTATAACATTCAACACTGTGATTCGTCACCTTTTCTTTTAACAACACTCAGTAAGTGTTTGGGAACTTGTATTTTGTGCTTCATAATGCTCCACACATTTTCAGTGGGAGAAAGGTGTGGACCGCAGACAGGTCAGTCTCGTACCCAAACTCTTTTTTTGTACGAAGCCATGCAGAATGGGTCTTGGCATCATCCTGCTGAAATAACAAGGGAGTTCTCTGAAAAAGATGTCATCTGAATAGCAGCATATGTTGCTCCAAACGCTTGCACATACTTTAGAATAAAACAAAGTAAAATAAAACCATATATACAGTTTAAAATGAATATGCATCCATTTGAATGCACCACCAAATGGGTGATAATACGATTGACATCATATCAAAATTTGACATCTGGGAAGCACAGATGCCACCTCCCCTCATCCTGCCAGAGTCTTGCATGTTGCATCCTGTCATTTTGGATCTGGTCTGCCCGTCAGCTGCAACAGCTTGATCCAGGATGTCGTGGAGCACAAGATATGAGCACAACAGTCCCTGGTTTCCCATTGCTTGGCCGGCCTGAGACTCATTTCATCTGCTTAATTTTCTTAACCGGACATTAGCCAAGCTGGGTTAGCAGGACTCTGATCGCTGCTCACCTCCACTCCTCCTGGGGTATCTGTGGCGTTGCGTCCAGCTGATCTAGCTAGATCTAGCATGTGCATTGTTCATCATTAAGGTCTGTTGTTCTTTAATTCAAACCCTGCGCTTCCATTTTCAATTCCTGTGAGTGAATTTCTGTTACAGGTGCTACATATTTTAACAATAAACCCCCCCCCCCCCCCCCCCCCAAAAAAAAAAGATTAAAAGAGTAGTGAATTTTGAAAGAGCTACCAGCCATAGCGTCTTCATGCACAGCCATTGCCATAGCAACCATTAGCTGCTTGTTATTCAAGGTCATATATTTAGCTGGTCTTAGAGTCCCCATATTCCAACCCCTCTGACACACTTATAACTGCTGATACAGCCTGATCACAGGCATGCCAAAACCATCAACATTTACAGAAAAGCAGGGCATCACCCTCGGGTATCTGACTTGGCGTTACCAAAGATGTGACATCTGCCCCTTTTTTATTGTACACATGCTGCATCCACAATTCTGCCTCTGGTCGCTCTGCCCATCCCTCCCTCCCATCCAGCATCTCCTTCCCTCCCTCCCACTCACTAATCCCTCTTCACACATCAATCAATAGAGCACTGCAGAGTGCACAGAGCCATACAGTACTCAATGCAGCAGTTGTACAACTTCAATGGGCATCCACAGACCTTTACCACTGAATCAAGCGTGGGAGAAAAGCAGAGCGTGCTAAAACCAGGGACGGGCCCCACTCCACTTTCTTTTACCCCCCATTTTCCTTGGACGGGCGCCTAAACCCCTTAGCACTGTTGAAATCAATACAGTAGTTAAACTGTTACTTCCTCTCCCAGTGAGTACACACACACGCCCGCCTTTACACAAGGCCCTGTAGACTCCCCTAAATACACCCTGTGCACTGGTAATTTGACAGATTTGTGGGCAAGCGCTGTCACTGCTTTAAAAGAGAAGCTTTAAATACTGATTCACCCCAAGTAGCTCGGCATCTAACATCCTCTCACAATAACATACTTTATAAGCCACAAAAAGGAACAGAATACCAATATGTAATCTAACAGCAGCAAGGGGCCCTCTACGGCACTGAGAAAGTCTGAGCAGTAAATTCACATTTTAGTGTTATATCATAGTCAAGCATACAGTAAATGTGCAATAGATGGATAGGCTGAAATATTTAGAATAGAATACGAGTTTCTATTTATCATTGTATTCATGTCTACTTTACTGGACATCAGGATAAAAATTTCTATCGTATTAAAGGAACTACAGTCAAAATGGTTTATATACAAAATTATGTTTACAGGCAGTGTAATACATTTTGTGTATCTTTGATGTCTGAGAAACACTGATTTAATTTAATCTTTCCTTGAGAGTATTTGGAAAGGCATTTTTTGAAACGCATTGTTTACATCTTTGTCTGCATGCTAGCAATCATCTGCTTTTCTGCCTTTTTCTGGAGCATTCCCGTGTTTCTCACCGTCACTGACTGTTGAATGTTGTGCAGTTGTTGGCAGGAATGTGTATTGTGTCCATGTGCACATATAGAAAACCACAAGATACAAACACAGCAGGGATCTACTCTTCAAAACATTACCCCATATCACCAGTGGTGGTCAAAAACTCCACAGGGTATCTTCAATCGGAATATATATCTGTTATAAATATGTATAACTTATGGGAATGTGCAAACTCTAACAAGTCCAGCAAATTAAATGAAAAATTGCAGCATTTGTAATTGGCATGCTGGACATGCCTCTAAATACTAGTTAAGGTTTGGTGGGGATCAAAAATTTCTTGGTTTCTTTTTAGGCAGATGCTATTTGCACCCAGGGTGTAAATAGTCACTCTGGCTATTTACATATGGCCTAGCATGGCAGAGATAAGCACCACATGTCAGTAGCCAACAATACTATTTGCATGCAAGTAGTAACCAAGTTCTTCAATCTAACAAAGTAGCTTTGTTGCTTTACCCAACCAACAAACCAAACTTACGGGACTAATATGTAACAATTGCACATGCAAAAACAAGTTGGAGTCATAGACGGAATATTAAATAGATTACAATCCTGCAATCCACCGGAGCACAGGATGCATGCAGCCTCATAAATTGACAGTAACAAGCGACGATGAGTCCTTCCCTGTAACCGTTTATAACTGTCAGTTGTCTGTCAATGTAAAGTTAAGTCTGTCATCCTGAAAACCAAAGCCCAATGCTATGAAATAATATACTCTGAATTAAGTGGCTGCCTGTCTCACTGCCTGCCCAACTCCATTAACATTCTGCTTAATTTGACAGTTCTAAACATCTACGCCTTCTACAAGATTATTAATGATTTCTTACAACTCATAAAGAGACACTTGCTCATTTGGCAAAAACATTGCATTAATTTTAACTCTGATTAATGTGAAACAGACATACAAAAGAGTTTTTCCTGTCTGGAATGGAAATCTCAAAGGACACCATGATCTCTGATGACATATCAGGGTTATTTTTTGATTTATTACAGTAAATATATACCAGATTTCTCCTTTAAAACAAACTGAGAATAATGAGTCCAGTAAGTCAAAAAAAAAAAAAAAATAGTTTCAGTTCGGACTCAAATCCCAGTCATGGTTGTCAGGTCCACAAACTCAGTCTCCCAAAGGAGAGTCCTGCATTTGACTAACTCCGCCACTGTAACCTCAACCCATTGCTCTTTTTTTATAGCTAAACAGGGGGTCTGGGTGTGGATAGCCAAATGGCTGCCACATTCTTATTCTCAAGTGGGTGCACTTTCTTTTAACCATGACCAGTCGTTTCATGACCTACTTTTGGCGCCTCGCGAGTGCCATGGGAATTAGATTCTATCATCAATGCCAGTGCTTTGAGGACAATTCACTCAGTTTAATATGGAAGTGAGATGGAAAAAAAATCTGTATGGCTGAAGAGAAAATGAGGTTTCAGGAAAAATGGATAAACTCTTATTTTGTTTGATCTGGGGGGATAAATAAAATGATGTCTTCTCTGCAAACAGGTGAATCTGGTGCTCAGTGAATTTTTAATGTTAAACACCATTATGAGACCAATCACTAAACCTATGACAGGTTCATGGCCCTCAGTCACATACTGGCTGCCTAAATTTGCATTCAGTCATCAAAACTTTGAGAACCCCTGATACAATGCAATGAATTGTGTTCCACCGTTGCGCACTACATCAGATAAGACTCATGCAAAACTAAAACTTAATCATGATTTACTTGGAATCACTGACTTGGACAGATTTTTGTAAAATGATAACAAAATATGATTATATCACTAAGAGGTAATTTAACTTGAAATATATAAACCATAACAATGAATTATTGCCCAGCCACATACAATAATGTCAAAATAAATAATAAAGCTGTGTAATAAAACTATGAATATGTTCTGGCGTTCCATATTTTTGCTGTTTATAGGAGCTCTGTCAGATGCTGTGAGACTGAGCAAATATTTCCAGCCATGCGGTTAAGCTTCCAGCACAGTGGCGAGGCTTACCCTATAGTTTACACTTGAGCCTCTAAGAGGCTACAATAAAAACAGCAATTACCGGGCGATAGTGACAGGAGACAAAGGAGTGTAATAGCATGGGAGCAGTTATTTTCGATAGGACCATTGGCTGTAAAGTGGAGTCAAAAAGAATGAGGCATCAAAAAGTCAGTTGAGTGTTGGGCAGTGTGTGTGTGAAATGGATGACCAGGCAGTACAAGCTGCCAATGGTCATTTATGACACACTTGAAAAGTAGGACTAATGAGAAAAACAGAGTTTGACGAGAGCTTGAGAATTACTGCCAGTGTTGTTAATCTGGACATTAACTTACTCTGAAAGAGACGAAATCAGGGAGTTTCAGTCAAAGGCAAAAGATGATGTGCTGAAAATGCATTCAGTGAATTTTGAACAAAATCTCGAGTTTATGCGGAGCTGAATAAAAGATCTCATTTTGCTTTTGTTTCAATTTTTTGCATGCATGCATAAGCCTTTATGGCACCACCACTGACTTAGCTTATTAATTTTCCCCCCCACCATTCATTTCACACTGATAATGACATATTTCTGTGGAAATATGCAAAATGTGTAATATACTCAAACAGAGTAATAAGACCAGTTAATTGTGATGACTGAATGGAGGGCAATTAGCCGCTGTCTGAAGCCGCCATAGTAATGAGCAATCTAAAATAAGTCGTTCTTTGTCTGTGTCTTTTGCAAACAGCAAAACAAGAGGCAGCAACATTTTGGCTGCAGGGGAATAGCAGCATTTTCACATCAACACACTCAATCTCAATGAATGCACAAATAACTGAATGTGTAGTGCTGGAATGAGAGAGTTTCAAGTGCACCTGGGTTACATTTAAACATGTGTACGTCCATGAATTCTTGCATGTGTGTATATTTCCTGGAAGTACACTGTAAAAAATCATAAATAAATTTAGTAGAATCAACTAATCAAATCTCATTAACTTCACTGTAAAAACAAAAAAGAAGAAGCTCAAAAGAGAGAAACTTCAAGGCAACTTACCTCATTAGATTTTTGAGTTTGGAGCCAAACTGAAAAAGTTTCACCAACAAATAATGTGAGATGATTTTTTTTTTTTTTTTTTACTTTTCTTCTTAATATAACATTGAATCTTTGAGTACTGGAAACCCCCCCAAAATAATTGCATTTCCAATTCTTGAGTAAACTCATTAAAGTGAAAATGAATGATGGATTGATGAATTTAATATTTTCAAATGCAAACATTTAATTTTCAAGCAGCCAAATAACAACAAATCATATTCACAGCTCACTGTGAATAATTTTGAGGGGTTTCTAAAACTCAGAGATTCAAGTTTATCTAAAGAAGAAAAGTAAAAAGATTATTGGCTGGCAAGTTTATTAAGTTTATCGACACTCAAAATTCTCATGAAGGCAGTTGCCTTGAGTTTTCAAAAACATTATTGAAGTGTTTACATAAATATACAATTTTTATTTATTCAAGTTAAGTAAAGAAAATTTCTAGTATAATTGTTTTGAACACTTCAGAACTTCAGCACAAAAGTAAGCTCTTCTATCTTAAAGTCTTGACTTGAAATGATGAGTTGAATGAACAGAGAGTTCAATCAATCCAAATATGATCAGCATTTCAACAGATCTCCCAGAATAAACAGTTTGAGAGTAAAAACTTTCTTGAAACCATTCATTTTTATAGTTGTTTGTTTTCAAAATGATGAAACCAAGTACATCTGTACAGTTCTCATCTTCATTTGACTGGAAAAAAAAAATGTTTTAAATCATAACAAAATGACCTTAAAATGACCTTGCATTTTAATATTAAGTCAACTTATCATTTTCAGGCAGCCCAGACACTAACACTTTTTAAGTTAAAAAAATAATACATTTTTTACAGTGTACTTATTTATAAGGACGACACACATTAATCAACATGTCTGTAAACATGCTAGTGTTAGCCAGCTGGCTATTTTTCAACCGTGGTCCTTTGGCGAGATGTTTTGAAATGTGCTTCTGACTGGACATTTTTAAAAGTGTGCGTAGCTCCAGCTCAGCATGCATGTGTGTTCGTTTGTGTGTGTGTGTGTGAGTGTGTGGACTGATATGTTGTTAAGAAACCACTTGGCTGCTCATTGAGGGGTCTTGCTACCTGCACCACGGGGGGTGGTAAGAGACTGAGGATGAAAGGAGGAGATCTAGGCAGGGAGCGAAGGATGGAGGTGCAGGGTTTCAGGGAAGGAGTTGCGGGTGGGTGGAGGAAAGAAGGTGAGGGCCAGAGCCCAGGAGTAAGGTGCTGTCAGGATAATTCACGGCAGCAGTACTTGCTGCGAAGAACAAAACAGAACTACCTGAGGGAACAGAAATCAGCTAACACCTGCTTAGGAGGGAGCTCCTGGGGGAGGGAATGGGAGAAGGAGGAAAAAAAGGAGGGAGGCATGGTGCAGTGCACTAAGACGCTGGCAAGTACAGATGAAGTAAGCACCAGTGTGCAAGTGTGTGTGTGTGAGAGAGAGTGAGAATGAATGTGCATATGTGTATTTGCAAGCTTGTGTAAATCCGTTTGCCTCGTGCGTGTTTGAGTGTGTGTGTGTGGGTGTTTGAGTGTGTTTTCGTGCATGTGTTTGCATACTTCCGTCTGTTTGTGTGCAGTCGGATTCTGCCTGGCTGTGCCCACAGCCATCCTTACAGCTGTGGACGGGGTTCATTTGCATTCTGAATCGTAGCAGCTCTTGCCATTGTTGCTTCACTGCTGTGACTCGGCACCGCTAGCTCCTGCACACATAGCCGCGCTGTGCCAGTTGTGTTTGGCTACAGCTGTGCTGGAGAGCTAGTGGCAGACATTCAAACCGCCACCACGAGCTGCGGGCCTTGGTCTGTAAGTTGGAGAAGGTTTGGTCATTTTTCTTTGTGAGCTGCTACCTTTTACACTCTTACACTGAACAGCAAACCCACTAACACCCACTAACATCTGGCTTTAGTCTTCAGTGAGGGCACAGTCGCAGGGCTCAACAATAGGATTTGTCCACTTGCCCAGGAAAAGTAAAATGCCATGTCGAGTCAGTAAATCTGGCAACTCACTTGCCGACTCACTTGCTCGCACAAATGGCAAGAAATAATTAACTATTATTGGTTGGACTCATTTTTAACACAAAAGATTATTTTCAGCCTTTTATATGTGGAGATTTATTCAGATTAAACTGAATATATCTTTGGGTTTTAGACTTACAAAATGAGAAATTAAAAAACATGCCATTTTTCACTATTTTTTGACATGTTATAGATAGTTGTGTCCCTAGTTAAACATGACAATTAACTATCAAATAAATCTTTGTTATTTAATAACCGCTACTAAAACAATGTGAATGGGGGCAAGTGGTTTTCTGACCCGCTTGTCTGACTAGACAAATCAGTCTGCAGTAGTCTCGGGTATTTATCAGCTCTAGCACCAACTGACAGTGATGTTAACATGACACCGAGGTGAACACGCCACTTTTTGCTTCTCTCAGTGTGTCCCAGTACAGTGGAGTTTGGTCAAGCACTCTTAAACTGTGGATTTACTTTTTATTTTGGAGAAATTCTTCACAATAGAAGTCCATTGTCATTTTGTTAGGCTATTTAAGAAAGTAATATGCAACAATTGTGAGTCCAAAAATGAGTACTGCAGTCCAAATAGCTAGTTGCTGTTATTAATGTCTACTCCTTATGAAACATTACTTATGATTTGTTAAGACTCACAAACAGACACTTACTCATTCGGTGAACTTTTACCATTAATTTGAACTCTAATTAACATGAAACTGGCAATATGTGCTGGAATAGAAATTTCAAAGAAGGACACTGGGGCTGTAGCATTGTTGGCAAAGAACTAAATATTTCAACAATATCATGGTCATTTCATGATTTATTTAGAGTAAATATATCACAGATTTCTCCTTTAAAAGTGTTATGCACAATAGGGCATCATCAGGAAATGTTTTCATCAGCAGTAACTAAACACAAATCCAATCCAGCTGAAAGTGAACATGAAACAGTAAAATAAGGCTGAAAGTACAAACAGTGATGCAGGAGAGAAACTAAACTTCAAACCACAAAGATTCAGTTACTGAGAGCTGAACACATCTTTCTGCTCTCCTGCACACCCATGAGTTGAGTACTGGCTTTCCGGCGCACATCAGAGAAAAACTTAGAAAGGCAAACTCATCTACTGGCAATGCAAAAGGGGTCAGTGGCCTATTTTAGCGAGTTTAGCCGCATTCAAAAACCCCACATAAACGTCATGTACTAATTTTGGTGTGAAAATGGTATAGGCTATAGTATTCCCCTTCGACAAATTTTGGAACTCCCCTCTTTTTCTCTCTGCATGCCTGTCTCACACCAGATGGAAGCCGGATGACACCCTGGGTAGCTTTTGGCGCCACCGGCGTGCTGCCGCTGCTCGATTGCAGAAAAGCCCCTACCCATTCCCTCGACAGAGCAATAGTCTTACTCACATGCTCCTTGGCTGCTCTTTCATCTCGCGGAGCAAAGATGAAGTTAAAAATATACCCGACTTTGAACACAAGTGTCCCCTTCCTTTTCACCCTCCAACCCCTTCTTTCCGCCTGGGTGATGACATGCTTTTGGTATTTCTTTGGAGAGGCCGGTGCATTAGAAAAGAGCAATCGATAGAGAGAGCCCATTTAATCTTTGCAGCTGAGCAGAGCTGAGAGGGCTCTCGTGTATGACATGCAGAAAAAATACTGAGGAATCAAGAAAACAGAGATGAGAAGAGAGGTAAAGGTGAATTAATGTGTCATAGTCTGTTTGAGGAGGAAACAAGCATGCAGCTAGTTACTTGAGGCAAAGCTAAGCTGTACGTTTATGTCAGCCCTGGTGGACTGAGCCACTGATGAATCTGCTGGCTCATGTTACTGATGAAGCTGTTTTACTGAAGCCGGAGGCTATCGAGGAATATGAGGAAATCAGGGGCATAACTAAAGCTGACAGAAGTAATATGTAATTAAATACAATGCCACTGGCTAATTTGCCTTTCATTTATCTCCACACATCAGTTTCTTGGGTGTTTTCTTATTGTGTTTTCTTGCAGAAAGGGTTGTATAACTCCTATTGTGGAGGTTATTAATCTTTCAGTGCACTGTTACAAACATAAACAGATTCCTAAGTCACCATAAGTTATTAGAGAGCCGTCTCCTTGGAGCTGTTTGAATTGGATTAATGCTCCTTCATGTGGAGCACTGAAAATGATCTCTTGCTCCCCTCTCCCTCATGTGTGAATGAGCTGCAAAAACAATTTTACTACTGCGCCACAAACACACACAAGACTGCGGACATTCCTTATGTATATATATCCACATAAAAATATAATAGCAAGTATTTGTTAGAGTTCCAGTTTAAATTCATATTCTGAATGCCGTTACTGTATTTAAAAATAGATTATTTGTTTTTGTTTTATTTGCTCCAAAATGAGGAGGCACGCATTTCCCTTAAACAGACAGAATGACAGAATGAGCCGATCTTCTCGTGGTCGGTCTCATTAACATATGTAGGTCAGATAGAGGCATCAGGAATAAAATGCAACTGTTTCATAACCAGTTTATAACTCCTGGTGGTAGCTTTAAGGACAGAGGGTGCCAGACGCTGTACAGACTGTAAAACCCCCTGAGGCAAATTGTGATTTGCGATTTTGGGCGATATACATTTAAATAAAATTTGACTTGACTTGCTCATTAGTTTGTCTAACTAGCAGTCTAGCTGACTTAATTGCTGGTTTGTATTTCTAATAAGACACAAATATAGTCTGCTTATGATGACATGATTTGTGTGTGGAGGTGGGGGGGTTGGACATGAGTGGCTGGATGCGACCAAAGGATCACCTTTTTTTAATAACGCTGATTTGATTTGATTTGACTTAATAGCACAAATAAAAGAACATGAGCAAGACAATGTAAATCACTACAGAATATGCAAGGGAGGCCAAAAGCCTAAAGCTGCCTTCACATCGTGTGAACTTTGCTCTTGGCTCACCGTGAGGTAAGGCACAGAGACGCAAAGCACATCATGTCATCATCATGTCTGCCTCGCATACAAACAGCTACGTTTTGTAGATTAAGTACCTATTCACAAATCTGGCAGCCTCACCTGACTGCTCACATTTGCCCATGCATCATGTTTACTGGTGAGACTGGTTTGTTTTTAATGTTGTGTTGTGCTCTCCTCATAGGATAACAATGGCACAGCCAGCACAGAACGCTTTGACTGCTGATCATGTGTAGGCACCTTAAGAGGCTTATCGTGGGATTCCCCCAGTTTTAATTAGAGAAATTATGATTTTGAGTCTAAATATTTGGTTTCAAAACCTAAAGTCATTATTCTGTAACTGCTCTGTGTTAGTTACTACTCCGTGTGACCTAGTGACAACAGTAAAGGAATCTCTCTTATGAAGTCATTCCTAAAAGCAAATTACATTTCATTGCATGTATTCAGTAATCTGTGGTGGAACACATTTTCAAAGTAAAACTCCCAGCACTGCAAATACATGCATGCATATTCTTACTTTTTCTGTCACTAATCTTAACTGTCTATAAGCACAGCAAAAAACCTGGAGAATCATTTATTTTTCAAGTTTTTTTGACTTTACAGCACAAAACAGACTATGGAACAATGGGGCATCAAAACATAGCCATCTTCCTGAGACATAAATGGAAATATTAATAATAAAACATTCACAGCTGCCAGGATGTATTGCAAATGTCAAAGACTGAGTAAAAAGGAGTGTGTATGGCAATGAATTCTGCTAGGGTGAAAGCCTTTTCCATTCTGAAAGGAATATCCCCCACCTACACACACACACGCACACACACTCACACACTCGCACTCATGCACGCACACTCGCACGCACGCGCGCGTGCACGCACACACACACACACACAGCTAACAAACTTTGTGAAGTAAAACATGAAACAGAAGTGTCCTGCTTTTAAACTGCATGTTAATGTATCAAAAAACGTTTTTATATAGCTTCAGTTTAGAGTAAAGCACCCTAAAGACTCTCAGACAATCTTCTTTAATTTACATGTCATTCATTATTACTATTCAGCCAGTGAGAAAGTGAATATGTCATAGCAAGATTGCTTTTTAACACATAATTTCTAACCTTTTTACAAGCTGTCTCATTATCTTTACTCTCTCCATACTGCATCGCCACCGACTTCATCTGCAAATGACCCGACAAAACATTAGCCAGATGTTTATCCCCTACATTTGCACAACAGTCTGGAGTAAAGGATTAAAATCAACCCCCTGAGATGTAAGCTAACCTCCAGCAAGACGTGAGTGTGCCTGACTCAGTACATTTAGAGCCTGATTGAAAAAACTTTTTGAACAAAGACAAGATGATGGAGATGATTAGTTGAATACGTTCGTAAGTAAAAATCCACCCTCGGATTCTTTTACACTGTTATATAACCTATCTTCAATCTGTGATGTTCAATGTGTTCCAGCAGTTATTTGGTGGTGAAGTAATTTACTTTTTTTTTTGGTGTACTCGCTTTTCCGAAATATGTCTCATCTACTTTTATTAGAGCTGCTGGTGTCATGTGGTTCCTAGAATTGCACTGTTAGAGCAACAGTGTGAGATGTCAGATTAAGAAAATATTACTTGTGTCCTTGAAACTTCACAATTTTGCTTTGCATTTATGGTAACACTTCATTTTAAGGGGTGTGCATAAGACTGCCATTACACTGTCATAACCATGTCATTGCAGCCGTCTTTATGTATGTTTATGACTATTGTCATCAAGTGTCATTTGGTCAAGTATGTAATTTTAATGCAAAGTTGGCATTGTTTGAAATGTTGGTTTATAACAGCTTGACATGAACCAAGACAATATAACCTATAAATGTCTTTTAAGACTTTAAAGGGACAGTTCACTTCAAAATCAACAATACATATCTTTCCCCTGGCCTGTAGTGCTATTTATCTATCTTGATGTTTTTTGGTGTGAGTTGCAGAGTTTTGGAGATACCTTCTGTAGAGATGTCTGCCTTCTCTCCACTTTAATCAGACTAAATGGCACTTGGCTTGTGGTGCTTAAAGAACCAAAAGAATACATCTGAAAATTTTCAATTCAGTGCCTCTTTTCAAAAATCACAACCTGGTTACTCAAAATAATTCACAGACCTTGTTGTGAGCAGTTTCATGTGCTTTCTTTCTATTGGAAAGAAAGTCTGCTTTCACATCAAGTCAGCTAGCTAACAGCTAATCCGTACATCAGCTAACTCTGTAAGCTCAATTACCTAGATACTGTGTTTTGTTGTAAAACTGATCTTATAACACTTAATGACATCTTTATGACAAGTCCAAATGGTACCACGTTGCTTGAAGTCCAGGAAATGATTCATGGCACACTTATAATGGTCTCCTTTCTTTAAGTGTGATACTCTCAAGTTGTCATGACAAAGCAATTGAATGACACTTAATGACAACAATTATAAACATTCAAAGACTCCTTCCTTTTCTACTGAGGTTACCACATAAAGTTGTTTGAATGAAACCAAATCAATTGATTTTGTACAGTACAAAGCAAAAAAAAAAGAAAAAAGAAACAACTTGTGTGAAGTCACATCATCTATATTTGGCTGGTTATCAGGGTTACTTGTAAAAAAAAAAATCATCAAACCACAAAATGGAGTGTGTTTTAACAGCATTAAAAATGTATTTTCCTTAAGGAACAGAAAGATGCAAGAAAAGAAGATGACAGGAAGATGAAATGAAAACGGGAGAAGAGTCAAAGCAGCAGCTCATTCCTTTTTCTGACCTCGCACCCCTAGCCTAATTCTTTACCTCCTGCAGCAGTTGTCAGCTGTACTTTTATCAGGGGGAGTTTTTATGCACTGAGCTGGACACATTGACAGAATCTAAATTAATTTGGATGCTCTCCTCACTCTGTTTTCTCTTTATTTCTCTTCATGTAGCTCTGTATACTGTATTTGCATACTTTTTTCTGTGTGTATGGCTTTGAATCTCTGTGTTGTTTGCCACAGGGTACACAGTTTATGTTTGCATACAATGTTGTGAGCTTGCACGAAGGAGACCCATGTACTTATGGTGATGCACAGAAATGTCACACATACATGAATGCATACAAATCTGAGGATTGGCAAGTGGCCATTTGCTAAACCTCTCCACTGAGGCCTGGTAGCTCTTCACATGTAGACACAGTATGCATGCAATATCTGGTATTTAAAAAGTTTGGAAGGTGTCATCTTTTAGTGACATCTTAGTCTTTCCAAAACCAAAAAACACTTACTACTGTACCTACAGTTGTAACCAAGCGTTACTCAAAAGGTGAAAGAGGTTAACTAATTTTTGAATTAGGGTTAGAGGTAACAAGTTGCACTAAAAAAGCCCCATACAATTATTTCAAGTCTTTGCACACCTACCGAGTGCACCTCTCAACACCATGGGCGCCATAGCTAACCATTATATAAGTTCTGTCGAAGCCGAGCAGCAGAGAGCGGGTGAATTTTTTCAGAAATCAAATAATTTTATAGAACTTCTATTAAGTTATGCAAGAGGAAGTGTCAGCTTTGAGTGACAGGTGGGTGTCATCTTAGATGGCAAGCCACTAGCAGCATCATTCGACCATTCAGCTCCACTCATGATAAACCACTTTTATCATCTTTTGGATTAGCTGAGAGTCAGAGACGGCAAGGATGGCGACGGCCAGAGCCACCACTCTATGAGCTTCAAAACGGCTCTTCAGAAACCTCTGGGTGACGTCATAGTTATCATACTGTCTACTGTCTTCTGGATGCACTTAGATTGAAAGGTGTCATAGTCTATGGCACTTGCCTATGACTCATCCACTAGAAACAGCCTTGACAATGACACATTGATGCATGGTGCATTTTTTTTTTTATGAGTGGGTCAAAACATGTTAAACATCCATGTTAGCACTGAAAACAAGTATAATCTTATGTTACTTGTGATGAAAACCAGAACAATTTGGTAGTAAATGTTGAAAGCTGTTTTTTTACGGATATGTGTCAGGACTTGCTTGAACACAATACAATCCTGGGCAAATTTAAATGTCATGTCACTGTAGTCCTAGATGTTATCGGACTTAAGGATAATGTTAGTAGCTCTGTCCTGCTCTTTTTTGGATTTGGGGACGTTTACACTTGTATAGCCGCAGGCCAGTGTTATGCCTTACATTTGCTGAACACATCAATTGATCCTAATCCTAAAAGCCTTTTCCTCTTGCTACATTAAAAATGAAATCATACTGTCAAAAAATCATAATCATAAAGTCACACAGTATTTTCACACAGATTTGATACAGCAGATTTGATCTGTCTATGAAAACCTGAGTCTGAATTACACTTATAATGCTACTCTCTACACTGCAATACAAAACAATACTGTTTCTTTGAAATGCAGGCTTTTTGCATTGCTTAGCTTCAGTGTTTTAGCATGATATCATGTATGTGGCCATCAAGTGTAGAATTAAGACCCCTTAAACTAAATTCCTGTTTTAAAACAAGTCAACTGGAAAAATTAAAAAGGCTGCTGGAGACTGCTTATTCAATCAGTTCATGGAGCTATTAAACATTAGTTTAATTAGCGAGCTAACTACACCTGTACTTCAGATGTCACTTCAGATTTCAGCCCACGAAACGGTCGCTGGCTAGAAATGACGAGCCTGCTTTTGTCTATGTCTGTCTGAAATGAAGGCCCTAATGTTTGAGTGGTAAATCTGCCACAGTAGCAACTGTAACTATACTCCTTCTTCCTCCAAATGCCTTCCTCTCTTTCTCAATCTGACCTTGTCACCGTTTTTCTCTCCTTGTTGCCATCTCCTTTCAACCCCCTTCTCCTCGTCACCTCTACACACCTCCCTACTTTTCTTATCTTCTCACCTCCTTGCTCATCTCCTCTCCCCTGCAACGCCACAGCTGATCTTCTCCACCTTCTAATTCAGCAGCTTATCTGAGCATACAAGTTCCACAAAGCTCTATGATCCCTGTCACCTCGCGGCCCCCGTGGGAATCATGAGTCAGTGCTGCAGATAGATGACAGTGTAAGAGCTGGCTGGGCGGGGGGTGGGGGGGGGGGGGTGAAGAGAGGTGATGGGAGGTTGAGGAGGACAGAAAAAAAGAGAGGTGGAGGGGGAGGAGGTGCTGTTGGGGAATGTTGAGGAAGAGAAAAGGAAATGCAATAATGTGCAGAAAAGAGGGCAAAGATAATAAAAATCCGAGGGGTCACAAATACAATAATGGCTGTAAAAGGAACACGAAAGAGCTGCTGTGAGATGGGCAGGATAAATCCATCTGCCTGTCCAGTTTTCAGGTTCAGGACCCCTGCTTCATTTAATCTGCTCTCCTACACCCTTAGAAATAAAGATGCTAACTAGAACCATAAAGGATCATTTGGCTTGTTGCCATAGGAGAACTCTAATTGGTTCCTAGTAGATCCTTTTATAGGGCTCTTTCCTACCACATTAGCTCTAGTTCTTGAACTGGTTTTGTTCAAGATGCTTGGAACCTTGGTGCTATCCAGTGAACCAGCCCATGTTTCTACCAGTTTGGGTGGAACCACTGTAATCAAGAATGTCACTAAGAGGTTGTGCTGAAAAATACAACACGACCACCTTGGTTCCCAAGGACAACCTGCTATTTTTTATTCCAGCTGGGAAACAACTTTTCAGATTCGGAACCAATTTATTTTTAGGTGGAAATACTCTTAATGGTTCAATACAAGGTGCACAAACTGGAACGGGGCAGATTCCATGTTTGTGAATAGGCCCTAATAAAGGCTCCACTTAGAACCCTTTTAGAAAGTTGTACCTGGAACCCAGCATAAAGGGTTTTATCTAGAACCATCTGTGAAAGGTTTCACTCAAAACTCCCTGTGAGAGGTTCTAAAGGAGAACCCATCCATTGTGTAGTGGTTCCACCCAGAGCCATCTCCTTTCCACCGAATAAGCTCTGGTTCTTGAGCTGGTTCCGTTCAAGATCCTAACCCTTACCCTAACACGCATTTCCAGTTTTGAGCAGAAACACTGTAATCAAGGATGTCATCAACAGAGGGTGCTGCACAACAAGAACCCACCCAGGGTGTCCTATCAAGAACCCTTTTATATTCCAAGGGTTTCATCTTAAACCAACTCAACAGGTTATATCGAGTAAACTTTTAAACTCCAAGGGTCTTATCTAGAACCCAACCAGGGGTGTCTACCAAGAAACCTTGTATATTATACTACAAAGAACCTTTGACAAAAGAGCAATCCTTCAAGAACTATTTCCTCTTCTTTGGATGAAAACGGCCCTTAATAGAAACCTTAAGTCTTACAAAGAAACCTTGATAAACCCTTTTTTCAGAAGAAGCTTCTTCAGAAACAAATCGTTCTGGGTAGAACATCAGCCTTTCAGGAAAAACCCCTTTTCTTTCTAGGATTCTAGGATTACTTTAAAAAGGAAGTACAAAATGATGTTCTGTGACATTAAAGACCAATTTTTTTTCATTGCTACGGCAAATTTGGACTTGACCTTTACTTAAATATATAACTATACGTTACATAAATACAAGACAAAGAGAGTGTAGCTGTATTATTAAACTAGTGGCTTAGTGATATGATATGATGTGATGTGTGAGTTTCAGTACCCAACCCTGCTTATTTCTCAGAGTGTATGCTTCCTGTCACTGATCACTGCAGATTATGTCAAATAAATCATGGAGTAATTTAAAACAGAAGGGACAAACAAAGCAGATGCAGGTTAATGGATATAAATTTAAAAAAAAAAAAGAAGATAAAGAGAGAAAACAGAGTGAGAGACAAGGCTCCCCAGACAGAGACGGCGACAGACAGATTGTCGTTGTTAGAGATTTAGTACAGATGTGTCGCACAAATCCTGATCTTTAGTCAGACTCTGACAGGCACAAAGAACATCTTGCTGCCACACAGAGACCCCCCGTTAGTCCTCCTCCTCCCCTTCCTCATCATCTCCCTCTCCCTCCCTCTTCTTGTGCTTTTCTCTCTGTTGTCACTTCCTCTCTGCCTCGTCTCTCCATTTGCTTCACTCCATTCCTCCCGTTTTTCTCTTTTGCTCTGCTTCATCTCCCCCTTCTCTCGTTTTGTCAGTGCACCTCAACCTTCTTGACTCAATTTTCACGCTCTCAGTCCGTCTCTTTCCCTCTCTCTCGTTACCACTCTTCCACAATCTTTTGAAAGAGATGTTTCATTAAAAAGCTTCAAAAGTCAGAGTCTGCTGCCCTGTCCACTCTTGCCCTCTCGGTCCCCTCTCTTCCCCTCCCTGTCTCTTTCTCTCCCTGTGTGTCACTCTCCTGGTGGATTTTTGCTCCTCATCTCCCTCGCCTCTCTCCACTAATGAATTTTGGGCACTTTGCAGCCACAGATGGTGCAGCAGGCAGCCGCTGGCGGAGGGGCCCTGGTTTAACAAAGAGGGAAAGGAAGACAGAGTGCTGCAGCGATAGACCGTCTGCTATCACCTCTTTTAAAGGGAGCATAGAAATCAACACATCTCTGAATATGCCCTCACCTAAACCTCACTTCCTCCCATGTTGCATGGAGATACTGAGACTTCAGCCAAAGAGCCAGTGTGAACACACATCACCTAGTTTCTTTTAATGTATTTTCTCTTTTGGCTCTTTTATTCGCCACTTTCTCACCACTACTCAACCAACTTGATCCGCTTTTACACTGGACAAAAAAACCCACCAACACTCACTAACATCTGGCTTTTGTCTTCAATGGGACAGGGTACATTTGACATTAATTCCTGCATCAAATGACACTGCAGTAGTCTTATCGCCCTATTTCGGCGGATGCAAGAAGGCTTGTTGCCTCTATCTGTAACTACTATGATTCTTTTGCTCCTTTTTCATACACGTGCCGCTTGACTCAACTTGATTTGACTCAATATGTCAGCCCAGAACAGCGGAGTTCACCCACTTGAAAGTGTGTATTTAACTGATACGTGCTTGTAAAATAAAGCAGACGCCTGACAGTACAAATAGCAATGCAGAACGGAAACTAAACTTCAAACCACAGACTTCAGTTAGAAGTTGCAAAAGTGCTGAGAGCAGAACACACAGACCTTTAAAAACGTCTTTCTCTTTGCTCTCATGCACAGAAGTGAGTTGAGTCTTGGCTCTCCTGCACATACCAGAAAAAAAAAAAACAGAAAGGCAAACTTTTCAGTGGGAAAAGGGTCAATCTACTATTTAGCAGCAGGTTTAGCTGCATTTAAAAACCCTCTATATATGCAATAATTTTGGTGAAAAATGCTATTGTATAGTTTTATCCAGCAGTGGGAAGTTACTATGTACATTTACTGAAGTACTGTAATTAAATGTGCAATATGAAAGACCCTACCATTCGCAAAATGAGTACTGCAGTCCAAATAGCAAACATTTGGCAATAATTTTAACTCTAACAAATGTGAAACAGGCAAACAAAATCAGATGTTCTACACCAGAATGGAATTTTTTTCAAATGAGAACATGCTAGCAATAGCGTTGCTGTCAGAGAAACAAGTGTTTCAATTTAGCATGTTTCCTTAATCTCTGATGACATGTTCATTTCATGATTCAATACAGTAAGTATATTATATATTTCTCCTTCGAGTAATTAATACTTCTATTTCACTATATTTCAGAGGGAAAGATTGGACTTTTTACTTCACTGCCTTAATTTAATACCTTAGATTCGTGTTAGTGATACAAAATCTAATCAGAAAATAATTTATGATGTATCATTGTAGGCTAAGATAATGAAAAGATCCTGGGGGAATTCACAAGATATCCAGCAGTATAATGCATTAAAATCAGCTCCAACTTTACCAGGTGCAACACGCATTGTACACATGAATGTATCAATAATGGATTAATAATTCTAACTGACTAATATATGTGTGTTTATTAAATGGGCATTCTGCATGATGAGTACTTTTATTTTTGGTAATATTTTTGTACTTTCACTCAAGTAAAATTGTGAAAGACTTTAGTGTATTTCTATGCTGTGGTATTGCTACTTTTAAGTAAAAGATCTGAGAATGTCCACCACTGTTTTTTAAATAATTTATACACATTTGTTCACTTTCTGCTTTAACTATTCTATATGATCTTAAGGCTTAAGAATGAGTCATGTTTTGATTCTTAGAAAATGTACAGTATATGGCTGAAGGTCCCGGGAGACGAGGCCTCCTTCTGGTAAGTAGAAGCAGAAAGAGATCATCTCATGAGTTTGGGACACGTGAGACTGACCATCACGTGTGTCCAAAGGATGACGTCATTGTACAGGAACATGTTACTTAGATGGCTTCTTGTAATTGGGTGAAAATTTTTCTTCTAGAATACTATATAAGCTGATTCGTCTTTGAGACATTTTGCTGACTGCTTATGAAAACTTCTGTGTCCTCTATTGTAATTACAATATAATCTACTTTACTTGTTTTGTGTTTATTTCAATGTGTATGTTGAGCGTTACAGACAAGTTCCAGCACACCACCCATGCTTTCTCTTTCTCCTTTTTCCTCCGTGGCTCTCTGGTTAATTGCATAGCCTTGTTTCTTTCTGGAAAGCCTGAAACCTTGCCTTTGGGCAAGGAAATCAACATCGAAGTCGTGTTTGTTTCCCACATCTTTTCAACCAGCAGCTTTATCTGTTATTTTATTCAACTCTCACACCTTGCATGATTCAATGCTTAATTAATTCCGCCCTTGGAATCTAAGAGCCTAAAAAGAGTTAAATATTGGGTGTAGGCGCCAGCAATGGAGATGTGCATAAGGTGATGGAAGGAGGACATGTTCTGAACAGACTTGTTGAATAAAAAAAAATGTCTCAAGGTCTCAATTAAAATCTTCTTTTCTTTCCTTCTTTTTAAATTACAGCTTGGAATTGATTTTTGTGGATTTGTCTCTGGTTTCACCTCTGTTAGCCATGAAAATATCGTATGTAGTAATAACCAAAGTAATGGCTGACAACTGGGAATATGGCAACATATAACTCAGTTGGGTGGGGCAGAAAATGAGTGTTAGTCAGTCAGGCACTGCCCCTGAAAGTCAAAGATTCTAATCATCAGTCAGAGACCCCTCAGTAGCTGCAGATTTAGCAGTCCTCACTTTCATGCTGCTCTCCGGGGTAAAATCATTCCAGCATGTCAAGTCGTCCCATTGGCGCAGTCAAGATGTCTTTGATGGCATCAGGTACCTGCAGACCTGGCCAGACCCAGGGTGAGTCTTAGTGAAGTCATTACACTCCTAACTGGATATGTACACAGCCAGCTGTGGACACCACAGCTGCCCCAAGTATGCATCTTTTTCCTGAAAATTTGACATTCTGTATTCCAGGAGCAGAAGCACACCATCCCAGGAATCAGAGGAAAAGCACTTGTTTTTATGGTATAACTTAAGCTGCAGAAAAAAAACCACATCTGTCATATTTCAGGCAACACTAAATGCAATAAGGACAAATACTGGTTCCCTACTTGACTTCTTTGGTGTATTATCAGGTAGTATGAATAATTATTAAGGCAAAAGAACACAATTTATATTAATAAACAATACATTGCACGTGATGTAAACTGCGCACACAGCTTGAACTTTGGTATAGCTGTGAGGATTAAATGCGAAGTTCAGCCTGTGATCTATCCGTGTCTATCTGAACGGTATCGAGGGAGTGACATGTTACAATTCTTCAGTGTGTAAACAAATTAAATTTGTTAAAGCAAATAATTTGTTGACTTCAAAGTCAGACTATTAAGCTGAGATAGTTTCTATATTTTATTGGCGTTCAGAGGCTTGCCCAGCAGAAGGCTTTCGCTGTGTGTGCCAATGTTAGATATCGTCTGCCTAATTCAGTTAGTGAACACTCAAAGTTAAAATGCAAATCTCTTCAAAAGTTTTCACTCACTTGGTGTGAGATTTCTGTTGGACATCTTTCTTAAGAGCTACTCACAGAAAGGTACAGTTTCTCCATGGTGCTGAAGATAAATCCATCATATGCAGCCATCTCTGCCAGTATTTCACTCAGATGTGTGTCTGGAATAAACATTTTAAAATGCTTTAGGCTTTCACTTGGAATTTTGTCAGAGATTTTAAATGTTGCAGCAAACTGCTCATTGAACCTGTGACATATTTTATCCTTTGTTCACAAAGCACAAACAGTTTTTTTAAATACTTCCACTCAAAATTGGTGGCAGAAACTGTGTTCTGTTAGCCAAAGTTAGATAGTAGAGCTGACAAGTTAGGGTCTTAAGTTATGCATTATGTTCTGTAGAAAAATACATACATATTTACCAATATAGGTCAATATAGCTGTACTGGGGCAATACTGGGCTGATAATATCAACCAACCTATATATACATGTTTGTTCTAAATATTTTACCTGCCATTTGTGTAGTTAGCACACATTTACTCAGACAGCTAACTTGGCTACAAAATTACGTGTATGTTGCGATCAAACTGAATGTCCTGCCGTTCAACACATGGCAGTTAAATAAAGCACTGCATTGAAGTATAGGTGGAAAAAGTAGTAGAGTAGTTGAATATTCATATTCAACAGCTAAATATGATTTGCCTGATTTGGGTAAAGCCCTATAGGTTAGTCAGTGGTTGCCCTATGACTTCGCCCAACCATCATCTCTAATGTTGTAAGAGCGTTCTGTAAATACAGGGACATCAGAGAGACTTACTGTGTACTCAGGTTATCTTGTGTGGGCGTCCCTATATGGGGAGCACATCCTGAGGTAACACTGAATGATTTATGAATTCTGGGAGATTTACCAACCTCAAATGGTACGGCACTACACCTTTCTGTGGTAACCTCTATAGGGAGCTATGTATAGCACCAATGGGTGTGTAGGTTAATTGTGCCAACTCAAGGGCGCCCCAGCTGTGGTGCCCTCAAGAGTTCTACCATTATACATTTTAAGGCCATGGAGCAATCCTTTCTATCCGAAACCTTTCCTCTGTGCTTTTCTCCCCTTTTTCTCATGTTTCTCTCCCCTCTACAAACAAACTGCCTCGTCATCAGCATCATCATCTCCCTTGACAGTGTTGGCTGCTTTCAGTGCCCCAGGTGAAAGCTGTTCTCCCACGCAGAGGTCAGAAGTTCAAGTCCTCTGTCTACCCCCAAACTTTTCGGGAAAGTGTGCAGCATCACCTTGCTATGCTTTTGTACTCTCGACATTTTAGACAAAGTGCTTGTGATAAAAAAGCGAGAGAAAAAAAAATGCTAGACTCAGGGGTTTTCTGGATGCTCAGGGAAACAGCACAGAGTATTGATGCAGACTTTAAGTTATATCTGTTCTCCCTGGTGTTACATGATTTTTTGTGCGGCTGCTGCACTCCATTTAAAATCTCACACATTTTCTGGAGGTGTAATGGCAGGGTTGCATGATGAAACATTAGCAAACAAATTATATAATAATGTATTTAATTCATTTTTTAAGAATTGTCTCATGTTTTTGCACCTTTTTTTTAAGAAAACAGCAAATTTATTGTGCTGTGTCCTCTAATCGCCATTTCAAACCTCAAAAAACTGAGAAGTGGGCGACATGGACACAATCTTCTATCATATTAGAAATAATTTTATATCATGATGGTGATATATAATGTGAGAAGAGAAAAGGGCAATGAAAGAGAAAAGATAATTACATAAGAACAAGAAGTGTTTGACCCACATATAAAAGTTATAAAATCAAGAGAAAGCCAAAGAAAACACTGATTTGGCTTCTCCAAAAACAAAAACAACAGATGGGAATGTGTGTTTAGAGCTAATCCAGTGATTTAGATGACAGAGAAGTTGTATTGCAGTCTAGTTTAACAATAATTATTTTCATTATTGATCAATCTGTAATTTCATAATCAATAAATAAACAATTTAGTCTCTAAAATGTCAGACAATAAAGAAAATACATTGCCTTAGAGCCTAATGTGTTCTAAATGCTTGTTTTGTCCAGCCAACAACAAACCCAACAATATTCACTTTAGAGTGATATAAAAGCTGAAGCCAGAGCTTTTCTTGGTGAATTGGTTAGACGACCAGTCAGTTATCATGTTACAATTGCTCGAAGTCAGTGATGCTTAGGGACGTTGCAATAACCACAATTTTGAAATACAAAGCTCTTGACAAGCCAAACAGCAGGGGATGGCAAGCAACCACAACAACCACTATGTGAGTGTTTTTTTCAAGAGGCTAATCCCTTCTTGTTTCACACTAAAGTGCATTTTAAATGAATGAATCAGTGCTTCAACAATTCAACAAGCAATTTGAGGACCAGTAACAGTACAAGATCAATGATGGAGCGATACCTGCTCTCTGTGACCCAACTTGCCATCTTTTATGTTGCTTTAGTGTTTAATTTGTAAGTTAACCTGTAGTACCCGTCGTTAGCATGTTGAGCAGCTAATGTGGCTACGACCAATGGCTGGGGTGATGTGGGACTAACATTGTAATATTGAGGGACAGTCAGGAGAAACTGTGTCAATGTTCAGCCTCATTTGAAGCCAACTAAATAACAAGAGTAAGTTGGATGCTAGTAACTGTTTTTTTTATGATGCTTTTTGTGATAGTTTATGCTGCAGCAGCTGCATTAGTTTTGTTGTAGTATGGAAGCTGGCTGCTTGTTGTGGCTGCGTCTTTGTGTCACTTGTCTGTGTTGCTGCTGTACGTAAATTTACTAAATAGACAGGCCCTGAAGCTAGACTGTACACTGAATAGATTGTAAAGACCCCTGATGCAAATTGTGATTTGTTTGTGTGATTTTAGGCTAAATAAATAAAATTTGATTGATTGCTTGATTGATAAGGATATAACTACATGCGAAAATAAATGGACAAACTGCAACGTTGAGACCATAAAGTTACACCCAGCATTATTGTACTAAATTATTTGATCATAAATTAAGTAATTTGCAAAAAATAAACAAAAGAATGGCAGGAATACTGCGTATCATGCTTATGAGCTAACATGAATATCCTGTCACCTTAACAGCACTAGTGATGCTTGATGATTTGCAAAATTTGTTTCAAACAGACAATAAGCACTGGCATTTAGAGGAGAAATCTGTAATATATCTACTGTAACGAATCACAAAATGACCACAATATGTCATTGTTACGTGCCACAGTGTCTGTGTGGTGCTGTGCTCTCCTGTGCCCAGGTTCTGCCCCTCCCCCCTTGCAGGTTGCAGTGATTGGCATCAGGTGCAACTGCTCTGCAATCAGGACCTGGTGCTTAAAAACCTGGAGAGTGCAGCCAGTCAGGGCCAGTGGGCCATTCGGCAGACTAAAGTCTGCTAGTCTGTAGCCTAATCATGCAGCAGCAGGTTAGACTACACAACAAGTGCTTTGCTAGCGCTCTCCGTTAGTGAAGTCACTTGTCTTTGTGTTTCCTGTGCCTTGTTACCTCCATGGTTGGCAAGGGCACTCGTTTGGGCGCCCCCATGTGCTTTGCTAGTCCCGCCAGCTAGCAAAGGCACTCTGTGTTGTTTGTGTTGTGTTCTTGTTAGCCTCCCTGGCTAGCATGGACACTTGTCTTTTGTGTGTGCATTTATTGTTTAATTTAGTAGGTTAACCTGTTTTTATTTAATTAGTTAACTTAATTTGACACACATTTGTTAATAAATGAACTTTTGTTTACATCTTTGTCTCAGTTTTCCTTCCTTCCTTTTTCTCCCGGGTAAATTTATTTAATGTTATACCCCTCATCCCCTAGCCCAACTTGGAGTCGTAACAGTCATGTTAAGTTGAAATACTTCTCTGACATCAACACTACAGCTGGGGTTTCCTCCTTTGAAATTTCTATTCTGTTCGCAGCCAACATGCAGGCAACCTGGCTGAGCCTCAAGTCTTGGCGAAGAGGAGGAGGAGGGAAACCATTTGCTTCAACCATAGATCATATATTAAAAAGGATTTCAAACTATTTCATATACTGTCTAGGGCTCCAACTTGATATTTGGACTGCAGTACTCATTTTAGCATGGCGATTGCTACATATTGCTCTATTAAAAAACAACCACCTGAGTAAAAAAATGGTTTAGCAATATCTCTAACCAGTTGACAAATCTCCATCGCGTCACAATATCTTTCCTTATATCTCCCAACCCTAAACTAAACTCTATTTCATTCAGTCATGAGAGCAGATGATGACTGTACTTCATCTCCTCTCTTGCCCATCTGAACGCACCACGCTCCTTGCTTGCTCATACAGTCCTTGTCCCTCCTTCTAACTCTCTCCCAGAGGAATAAACAAACCACCAAACAAGTTTGCTCCAACTTTTTTTTTTTCCAATTCATCTCTCATCATTGCTCTTCCCCTCTCTGTTTCTCCCTCTGTCGTTTTTTCATTCTCCATCATTCCCTGAGGTAGGCGGCGGTGCGGGGGAAACTGACAGCCATCATTGCATCGTTTGTCGGCACGGCTGCTAATCTGCATGGCGTTAATAATTGATTGAAGCCTGCAACCACAGATCTATGATGGACTCTCTCCCCCTCCATCTCTCTCTCTCATTCGTTCCATCTTTTCTCCTCCGCCTCTAAATATACTCCCACTCCACTTCCCCCATGCTATCAAAATGCATTTTTCTAGCATTTCTCTTCATTCTCCCTCTCTTGATGAATCTACTGAACCATCCTAATTCTTTTCTCACACTCTCAGCCTCTCTCTCATACATACACAAACACACTTTGTGCCCTCCTGTGCCTCACCGTGAAACCTTTACATCTCTGTTTCAGCTTTTCATCCACCTGTTCAGTTTTTCACATGAGCCTTTTCAGGTTGTTCAGCTGTCTTCGCCACTTGAGGTGGCTTTATGTATCCCTTCTCCAAACAACAACTGAACAATGCTGTGTCAATGCCTCGCCACCTGTCCCACTGTAGGCAGCAACACAGTAGACACATACAGGGGTGCACACGCACATACACACGCACACACACACGCATTTTTTACTTGACAACATAATCCAACCATGCTGCTGTCTGTGATTTATGAGACCCAGTTAAAAGGATGTGAGGGTTCTCTCTTCCCTTCACCTCGCGCTCTCTCTCTCGCTCTTTCTTTATATCTGCAAGGGGAGTGTGTGTGTGTGTGTGTGTGTGTGTGTGTGTGTGTGTGTGTGTGTGTGTGTGTGTGTGTGTGTGTGTTATGAAGGGGGGTTGCATCTATATGAGGCATGGGGCGAATCAAGTCACATCGGTCCCTGTGTGATTTCTAACCACAAGCTCTTGCACCAAAGCACTGCAGTGCTCATCACTCACCTGCCCAGCGTGTGTATGTGCACACATACACACCAACAAAAATGCATGTGTACTGAAAAATACACACACACACACACACACACACACACACACACACACACACACACACACATCACACACATAGATGTAAATCTGGGTTGCCAACCAGGAAAAGTGGACGACTGCCCTGTAGGGATGAAACGATTACCAGTCTTATGATAAACCATGGTAAAATTCCTGGTGATTGGTAGTCACGTTTCAAAGTTAATTAACATTAAAACTGTGTTGAATCACGTGATTAAAAGAATAATGTCCAGTATCCACCAAAATAGCAACAGTCTCCCAGATGAGAGGACGACGCTGGAGTGGATTTTCACTACTGTTCCATCCTACTCTCACAATAATTCTCCCGTCCCATCCCAATCCAAGATTGACTGCGTTCCATCCTGTCTACAGTCCACCACATTATTACACACATTTTCATATATTCAAAAGTTGACTGACTATTTATGATTCATGTCCCATCCCAGTCCAGTGGTTAATACTGAAACTGACTCCCATCCCATCCCAATCCCATGGGATTCCCAAAATGCCACTATCCCAGACAGAGGTGCAGCAGCACCGTGGGTTTGTTTTGCATCAGAGGACATGCCCTCTCAAATTGTTGAAAGGTTTACAATATAAAACCTTATGAACGGATTGCAGTGTGTGTTTCAGCACTTTTTGAACATTTTCAGTCCATTTTCACAATACCATGATAATACTGATAACCATGATAATTTTGGTCACTAAACTCATGATATGAAATTTTCATATTGTTTCATCTCTACTGCCTTGGGGTTCTGACGGCCCAAGCAGCCCTTAAGGCCCCAGGTTCACTGTGTGGTAATTACTTTGTGGATGAACTGCACATAAATTTGATTGTGAATATGTACTATTGAAGTGTAATATCTACAAAAATGACAAGGGCCTTGTGGGAGCTCCTGCATTTGCTGTGTCAGCGCTGAGAAAGGTCTGTCTCCACACATTATCATTCTGCTATAGGGAAAAAAAAAACCTTTGGCTGGTTTGTATTCCTTTAAAAACAATCAGAATAGTCTCATGTGGCGTGAAGCCCAGGATGTATTAACGGTGTCCCTGCAAAATGGTGTTCGTTATTATTCAGAGTACTACCTTTTACTTTCATCTGAGTGCAGTTTTACACAAGTACTTAATTTCAATATTATATTATAATAAGATTTTAATATATAGTATGTGTGTAATATTCCAGCACTGTGAACCGCAGTAAGATCAACACATCAAGAAACATGAATGCACCATCACTCCAATTAAAAATTATTCTCTTCAACTGATTTTTTTTTTATACATCACGACTGTAAAAGTTTGTATTTCCAATGCAGAACAGAATGTTTTGATTTATAAAACCCTTTTTTCCTCCAGTTGAGTGGCGGAGGTGGTTCAGTTCATAAAACTTAGATTGGTTAAAAAAAATACTAAAAAAAGTGAGAGGAAGATATTAAATTTAATCGACTTGATGCTTTGACAGCACAACAATTGCATTACCAATGAATGTTAGGTTAGAAAATACTTTTGCCCATTTTAATGTGACTTATAAAGCACAACCACTTCCGCTCTTCAATCAGAATACAGATGCAGAGGGAGATAAGTTTGCTGGTTGAACAGATACAGATAATGACGTCTCTGTGCACTTCTGTTGTTTTGATCGCATCATACTCTATGGTAGATAGCAGAAGGTCAGCAGCATACCACCTGAAATAGGTGAGGTGAGTCAGGTGAGTCAGACTACTCGTTTTTTAATCCACTGAATTTATTTTAAAACTTTAATTACTGCTTTGCAGATTCAGATCAATAATACAACATATAACTAACAAATAAATGATGATGTATTATTAAAGATAAATCTGAGATATTGATCCTGAGAGGGAATTCACAAGCTACTCAGCAGTACATTAATTAGAATTAGCCCCACCTTTACCAGCTGCAACAATAAAAAGTGATGTAGGCATTAATGCATTAACAGTTATAACTGAATAATACAAGACAATTCATTATTCAGAAATAGAATGATTGTTTCCACTGCGGTACTTCTTCCACCACTGTTTGTATGTAAACTAGGACAAAAAAACTAGAGATGGTCCGATACCATTTTCCCTTCCAGATACTATGTAGCAATCTGATGCCAGTGCGTTTAAGTTAAAAAATGTCTCACACTTTTCACAAGAATGCCAGAACAGTTCAGACTACTCCAGTTCACAATCATAAAAAGACAACTGAAAAATCTCCTCTGGGTTTTATCACAGGGCCCCACAAAAGCAAAATAAATCAGGAAATAAAGACTTAAATTACAGCATCTGTAGTCACAGTGCAATAACCAAGAACAGCCTTATAACAAACTGAATGGTTTTGTACTGACACTCAGGTACCTGAAGGCAATTGGTTGTATCCTGTATGGGTGGCCATACTGGGGGCTTTATAGCACATGTGTACCCCAGGACCCCGTAACATGTTAATACGACCCTGGTGTAGCATTTTGCTATGCCATACACATACTGCTTCTTTGCTATTGCGGTATTTCACAGCAGCACAATCAATCTTCTCCCTTCATATAGATGCACTCGACACATACATGTTTTCTGCACTCACACACACATCTCTACCCTGCAGACACATAAATTCATAATAATGTCTTAAGGCAGCCATCCATAACTACGTAAACACATTTAGAGGAGTCTAAACAGCAGGAGCGGGAGTGTGTTTGTATGTATGGGTGTGTTAGTGTCTGTGAGTGTGTTGGAGTGTGTGTGTGGATAGGGGCTTGGCTGGGGCCGGGGCTTTGGCAGCAGCCAATCTGCCCAGGCTGTTAGTCACGACGCTGTGACACCCCCAGCTCCCAGGCACTGCATGGGTCATTAAGGAGCAGCAGCACAGCCGGAGGATGACCACACACACACACACACACACAAACAAACACACCCATACACACAAACAGGAGTGTGCACAGGCACACTGACACACATAAGCACAAAAACTCAAAATATTGTGTTTGTGTGCCACCAGGGTGGTTAAAGGGGACTGAAAGATGGATCCAACACATGGGACACTCATACATGCAAACACACACACATGCCACTTCCTCCACCTTCCACAGGGGGAGCCAGTATGGCATCAGCCAGCCAAATGGGAATCATCTATGCAATTACTCAATTAAATCCTGAACCCCCGAGGGCTTGGGAGACTCAGGAGGAGAGTAATTGAGAGGATGGGATCCTCGCCGCAACCCCAGTGTTGCTCTGCATCCTGACCCTTGTCACTGCATGTTACTGAGGCCAAGCAGGACAGCACAGAGACACAGGGCCCAAGATATGATCTCCAGGCAAGACAGTCGGTGCAAGAGGGGTCAGGGCTGGATGAATCGATGAGATAAGTGGATTAGAGTTGATTTCTGCTTCAACGGACTTAACTTTGAACCTGAGGTGGAGTAGCAACAGGACAGATAATGGTGAGTAGTTGGTGTGGCAATGGATCTCCATTTAGACCACCAGAGAATGGTTGTTTACCATTGTGAGGAGGAAAAAGCATTTTTTACGACCCCCTTTTAGATGTTAATTGCACTGATCTATAGGTGTAATAAAAGAAGCGGAGAAATAATCAGTGTCCCAGGGAGTGTCGAGTGCTTTCTCGGACACCAAAGTGGGATGCTCCCCACCTGGAGGGGAAAGTTGTTTCAGCTAAGGGCAATGAAGGAGGAGGGGAAAAGTTAAATGGCTTTTAATTAAATTTTAATCAAGAGATAAATGTCCCTTCCCCAAACCAGTTAAGAAGGAAGGGATAGAGCTGAGTAGAAGGTGAGAGAAGGAGCACCACGGCCATGATGGATTAGATGTTTAAACCCTGTAGAGAGAACATCACTGGCATCTTGTTAAAATTTAATCGATCAGTTGATTCTCAATGAAGCTGCCAGATCTTAAAAAAGATGAAGCAGCTATAAAGGTGAAATTCACCAGCTCATCTCAGGATAGTCTCTAATGGAAGAAAGTCTCAAGGGGAAACGTGTTGTCAATATTGTTGCTTTAAAATTGCCATGAAACCACTGGCTGAATTCTTATTCATTACGTGTTTTAGGGAAGGACTTGTCACAGCAATTGATTGGCATTAACCGTAGCCAACGGCACTGTGCGTTCAAGCAGCTACAACAATCATACATATATGATAAAGACACGTAAACATCAATTTTGACCTCATGGAAACTTAAATCAGGTCAGAGTGAGACAGACCCTGGTAAATATATTTGCACTCTGAGAATTAATACAATGACTGTTGTCGTCCTCTGAAATTCAACCATTATTGTTGGTAATGCCTCAAGCCTCTCTACAGGCAACACCTATACTTGGCCACCAAAAATTACACGACCTTTAAGCAAAGCCCGGTGCTCAATACGACTTTATTACTTTATTGACTCGACTGGCTTTGCTGTGCCAGTGCTGTCTTGACAGACAGACAATTCATCATGAATATCGGGCCGCTGATGTCATAGTTGCCAAGGAAGCTGGACCCATCTTCACAAAATCATAGAGCCATGTAATCATCTAAACCACTCAACTCCCCCTCGCTTAGCTCCACTCTCTGCTCTTTATGAGACGCTTGGTGGGACGGGCAGCCTGCATCCTGGCCCGGAGCCTGACCACAACATTGCATTCTCCTCACTGATGCACTGCAATATAAGAAAACACCACCAGTAATCACATTATTATATTCACGCAGCATCTGTGTGACTTATAGAGGAGCGGTGACTAGCTGCGAGCTGGATGTTGCATTGGATTACATTTCAGCTGAGTGTTTCTCGCCGCTACGGCTGGCTATTACTATTATCACTTTCCTTGCTAGGCAGCATAGCAGCACAGCGGCACATAAAGTGAAAATGTCACGGGGGTTTTAGTGGGTAGGAGGAGGTTTGAAGGGGGGGAATGTGGTAAGAGGCTCTGGTGCACAGGGCAGAGTGTGTTTCTGACATGGTGTGTGACGAGGGGCACCACGCCGACCCCTGCTCATGAATAAGACATGGGCTGAGAGGGCTGCCGGGGCGCCCGCTGTCCATTTGCCATTTGCACGCTTGGCCAAAGCCATGGAGGACGACTGGTGAGGGAGTGCTGTATGGAGTTGCTTTAGGAATACAGCATGGAGATACAGAGTACACAGAGGAGACTGCCGCATGCAGCTGTGCCATTTGTGGATTGAGGTTTTGAGGTCTACTACACTACCATAATTAATGACTGGCTTGCTTGATTACATGGGCACGAACAGCATGTCAATTTGATTGTGTTTTTAAGGGAAAGCATCTGGGATTCTGATTTGTATGGCACTGGGTCTCCACGTGACTCTCCTCCTCTATTGGCACCATATAGGAAAACGACGGGAAATGTTCCCTATTCCTGTTCAGTGTGTCAAATATGTGACACCAGCCTCAGACACACAATAAAAGTAGAGAAATAGCTGCAGGGGAAGATTTAGTAATGCAGTGCAGTACATCTTCAGTTCTTACTTTGGATACAGATATTTGCCTTTATCATTTCCAAAGTTGGCCTTGAGCTCACAAATTGATGTCCTTTAACGATTTCCAATAACAACCGGCATCTCATGGTCACAGCATTTGCAAGTTCAATGTGAAGGAAGAGCGCTGAAAATTGCATGGAAATCTGAATGTTGAGGTAGCTTTTGGCGTTACATAAAAAGCAAATCATTATCGTTATTTTTGTTTCTTCAGCTCTGGTTGGCATTCCAGAAATGGTTAATGACTTTCATCTGAAATGCATCCGACCCATCCCCCCCGTGGGAGGTCAAGCAAACATCGATCCACCACCATCCTCCCCGTCTTTCTTCTTTTTCTTCTATTTCTTCCCCGTTTCCACCCAACCAAGGCGGATGAGAATCAATAGAAAATCAAGGAGACCGCTGGAAAATAAGTTGGTCGTGAAATGTTCCAGACTGAACTTTTACTTCAAAAGGAACTTCTGAAACAGGGGAAGAGACGGACACACCAGTCACAAGAACTTTGAAGCCTGGGCATTGTGGACGTGAAGCAGCAAATTGAGGTGAAGAGTCAGAGGGAGGATGCTGGCTGCTCAGATGGAGGATAAGAGGTCAAAAACACTACAGATGAATGGGACAAATAAGTGCTCAGCTGTTAACACAACCTGACACCTGTAGAGACAGGCTAAGCCTTGTTCAACATGGCTGTTTTTGACTACTCTCTGGACAAAGGGCTGTCAAATGGTTCTGATGGTTTTCAGCTGGCTGTTTGGACAGGAGTGTAATGACCAGAAACACCACACCAGTTTAAGGATTCAAAAAAAAATATTTATTATCATTACACAGCACAGGGTTGCACAACAAAATTAGAGTTGTACTTCCTTCATATTGCACACAAAATACGACACAGATGGATAATAATAGATAATAACAGATGGATAATTAAATTCAGAATGGAACAGAGTGAACATGTAAAACAAAATAAATGTAAATATACATACACATACACACCCCGGAAATAATTCTGTAGTGCACATTTAAATTAGCATTGAATGTACAGCAGCAGCAACAAGTTGGTGATGATAATGTGGCTGACATCTTTTAATAAAAAGTTCAATTTTATGACCAAGTTGAGCAATTTCATGTAGGAACTACTTTCTTTCTATTTGAAAGTTTCTATCAGAAAGTTCCGGTGTTTCTAAAGTAGTTCCAGTAGATTCTGCTGCAGAAAGCAAATAGTTTCTATGGTGAAACGGCTCAAAACAAGGTCCTCGGATTATTTTCAGCAACTGGAGAGATATGGTGAGATAGAGAGAGATATTGCTGCTTTCAAATATATTTTTCGGCACTTTGAGGACAACTGGACCAGTGCCATCAACTTCCATATATTTGAGAGAGGGCAGACATCTTCATGGCCGATATCTCAAAACTCAGAAACTCACATCAGAACAGTATAGGCGGAAAAAAATATCACTCCGGGCCAGAGGACAAATATGTATTTTTGTTTTTGGGGTGAAATGTCCCTTTAAATCCAAACCCCATTCCTCCTTTTCCAATACCTATGAGTGTATTTCCCTCATAGATGAGGTGTGTTTCAGCAATAAAACTGAAAAAATGACAAAGTTTGAAGGAGTTACCAGCCTACATGTGCAGCCGTTGCCATAGCTGGTGGTATCACTGATATCATATAGCACATATAATTATGCTTCCTCTGTCTTTTTCTTGGAGTGATTGGAGCCTTCTGTACAACAGTGTGGAACCAGCCTTCTCTCCTCAAGGCGTGCTCAAATGTAAACAACTCTAACTGGTTGACACAGCCTTTAACCTCAAGGCCCATGGGTCTCCTCAAGCTTTTAATACACCTTTCAACTGAAAAAAATGTGTATTTCAGGAGGCAGCAGGATAGTTCACAGGAGCTGTTAACCACTGACCTTGTGCCTCACAGTGCCTGTTAGCAGAGTGGCATGTCTAAACCAACTACACTAGGACAAACAAATTAGGCAATAAACAAGGCAAAGGACTGGAGGCAACCAGCTGAAAGCTCCAGCCACAACAGTTTCGGTCAGGCTTTCAATTTTCCATCACTACCACACCCACACCCCAGTGAAGAAGCTAGAAAGGCAGCTGGGGCCCCATACTAAAATATCTCTTATGTAATGAAGTGCTGAAATAGAAGGGGAGACCATTTGCGGGAAAGACCGGGATTGATTGGGTCTGTCTAGACAAACCTGTGGAAAAACAAACTCAGATTTCACAGTCTGTAAATCAAACAGCCCCACAGTTCACCAAATTATCCAGCTTTTTAACCCACATGTACCATATGGAAGAAAAAAAGAAGTTTGACTCAGTGTGCAAACAGTACTTAAGTCTTAAGTCTTTTCACTGATACAGGAAATATTGCTGGAGTGTAGTACAACATAAGAAGACGTGACTAAATGACAGAGATACCCATTAGCGAGCAGTAGGCATTCATTATGTAACACGTATTTAATGAGATCACACTACATGGCTGATGCACGCTCAAGGAAGAGGACGCAGAGTAGTAGAAAATGGGTGTTCATATCAGAGAGTCTTTAATTAGAGCTGAGTGGAAAACATCTAGAGGACCAGGAAGCTTGCTCAGCAGGGACTTGGGTTGGATAGGCTCAGGAGCGGAGAGAGAAAGAGATGAAAAATATCAAGAAACAATCGGGTAAAAAAAAAAGAAACTCAGGCAATAATTGCGAACAAGTTGGAAAAGGGTAAACTGCTGTTGGAGGATTGATGGAGTAGGTGGAGGTGTAAGACAATCAAGGGTACTAGCCCTGTAGGAGGGAGAACTTTGGCACAGTGGGTAATTAAAGGTGATAAAAGCAGACTCTTCTAAGTGTGGAATGTAATGGAAGAAGGAAGTGGATGGGAAGAAATGGAGGCGCAGAGGCACGCAGGTGGGGGGGGTGGGGACAGGTGGCAGGGTTGGTGGTGTGGTGTGGTAATTGGTTGGCAGGCAGCTACCCTGAGCCGATTTCTGCGCTCTGTGGCAGTTTGGCGCGGGCGCGTGTGTGTGAGTGTGTCAGCGTGCTGCAGAAGAGAGAGGGAGAGAATTGATCATCAGATTTGTTCATTCCTGTGGAAAGGCTGGAGGCAGGACAGGGTACCAAGGGTCAGAAGAATTGGGCTTGTCTAAGTCCGATCAAGGGAGAACAAAGGTAAACAAGGGAGACATGTAGCAGGAGAGAGACAAAAAAAGCGGTGGAGGGGGTGTGGAGATGAAATGTACGGGGGGAAAGGGAAACAAGCCAGAGGAACATAGAGGGAAAGAGAAACACTGACTCGTGGGAGGATTAGGAGCCGAATGCAGTGGAGGAAAAATAAGAAAAACTCATTTACAGAAGAGAGGCATCTTCAAAGTTTTGGAGTCGATCACAGAATTTCAAGTTAGCCAGCCAGATTCCAGCTAACTCACTTCCAATACTGGTCCGCTGAGAGAAAGACATAGCTCTCAATTCTGGGTCTCAGACAACGGAAGTACCTCATGCAGCCGCATAAGAGATTGAACTGTTGTAGTTTCTGTAGATCTTTAACAGATTTTCTTTAGACACTGTTGGGCAGTAATGCATTACTCAGTAACTCATTACTGTAATATTACTTTAACCAATAATGAGTACAGTAATTTTTAAAACATTAGTGATATTACCACCTGCCCCTCACCACCTGCCCCTCACCCAATTATAGTAATATTATTTCCTCCAATTTAGAGATCAGCGTCCCTAGTGATCCTTTTAAACTGTGTCAGGCAGCACGAGCTTTCCAGGTGATTTCTTTCTTGTGTTTTGTATTGATGTATGAGTGTTTTCTTTTCTAACAACTTATAAATGATTGGAGAGGCTGGTTTCAGTTTCGGTTCTGTCGGCGCATTAATGTCACTGCAGCAAATATGTGGAACATTCAAGCAGCAAATTTAATTACTGTAGCTGTAAATGTGACACGACAGAGAAAACTCTTCAGAGAACACAAAGTTAAGGAATCAAAGAAGTTATGCTGCTGTCTCATCAGGCGTACAGATAAACACAGCCTCTCTCTCTGGGGAGATACACCCTCTTTCCCACCTGGGATTTGAGTGACCTGGCCCAGCAGACCCACCGTGTCTGTGATTGCAACTGCAGTCTGTGCATGAGGTCGACTTTTGTTACCACAACAGGCAACATCTGGACAGCGAACAACAAAAGCTTTTAAGTAATGTAGTAACATAACAAGTATCATAACTACTTTTGATACCAAGTAAATAAAGTAATAGTATTACTTTTTAAAAGACTAATAAGTAAAAAGTAACTTATTTGTTGCTCAACACTGTATATGTGACAATTTATGAGCATACCGACTTATTCATAGAATAATTTACTTGAACATGACAGTCATCACATGCTTCACAAATGTTTAACAATGCATATATAAATATTCATCTTTCTCAAACATTTAAATGTTCATTTAATGTCCAACATATAGACAAAGTTTTAACACATTTTTACCATGTGTATACTCTCTATATTTTTAATCTATGTTGACTAATTTTTACTTGCATGTTCCTACATTGGTTAAGTAAATGTTCTCCTTCCATCATGTGAATCTCACCAATTTGAATCGGTAGTTATAAGTTAACTTTCTCATGCAATAAATGTTCAAAAATGTATGTACTGATATTCAGCTTTCTACAGCCAAACCCTTTATTGCCTTTAACTCATTATTGTTTACTTGCTCAACAAACCATGACTGGACTTTCACCTTGTACATGTAGTGGATTCATGCACCTTTGACTCAAGCACAGATTTTTAACCACAAATATATAAACATGAAGTGGATTATCACTTGCATAACCAGCCAGCATCTGTTGAACATGTGTTGTATTGGTTTAGTGAATAGTTTGAAATTAAATTATTCTGGTATGTTCATGAATTGTCACATATAATCTATAGACAATCTATTAACCATCCAGAGAAAAAGGTGCAGCAGTTGAATTGTTGAATCTCAACTAGCTGTTAAAATATTAAAAATGCTCTGAAAACTGTAGGTGGACTATCCAAATAAATGTTACTCAGTTATGTTTTTTTTTTTTTTAACAGGAGAGGCAGGAAGGTTGTTGAGGTTTACTTTCTCCCAGCAGGGCAGAGGAATTGTAGTGCTGTAGCAAAGCTTACTGTGTGATGAAGATTGAGTAAGTCCATGATGAAAAAAGCTTTTTCTCCCTCTTAACCCTGGCCACATGTCTCAGCAGTCCTTGTTCAATCCGCAATGCTTACATAAACTGTCAGCGAGCAGCACTATCCAGTATCCCAAATGTCTAGCTTTGTTGAGAGCACAATGTTTGAGTTCAACCTTCATAAATAGCGTCAGTTCACACCTACACACTCTACACTTTCCCTTGTGAGCTAACTGATAAGTGCGCAAGCCTGTAAATCCATTGGGATCAAGTGGGAGGGAAATTCTGTGAATGAAACGTCTTTAAACATATGTGTGTATCTTGCTTTAATGAAAAAAACTTCACTTTTGAAAGTCATATGTGCTATGGGATTGCACTTGGATACGTCAATCACACTTCTTTTGTAGTGGAGGCTGAAAGAGAGCTGGAGAAAGAACGACTCCACGATAGAAGAAGGGGTAAGGAGACTACAATGAGCTGGAAGAGGAACAAAAAAAAAACAGGAAGGTGAAAGGAAGAGACACTGAGAGTGTAAGCAACCAAGAGTAATGAAACAATAGAAATGGAAAAGCTCAGATGTTTGTCGCAGTCACATTGCAAACCTCTCCAGAGAGGAAGTGAGGTGAAGGGAGAGGGGTGGATGATGATGAAGAAACATTAATATTGCACTAAGTCAAGCAAGACTTAGGTGTAAAAATGGCCTCCAGTTTGTTCGCCAGTACCACTGCCAAGCTATCAGCCTGTCCCCTTCAGGCAAATTCTCCACAACACAAACAGACACTCATATTCAGGGGAAAGAAAAAAAAAACTTTTCTTGCGGCAGATAATCAAGCTGTGGTTGCCTGGTGCTGCATTTGTAATGTCTTTTTCCATGCTTAGGGTTATAATTCCAGACTGAAGGATTCTCAAGCACTTACATAGCCTTGGTCACTCCGCTGTCAAGATTATAGGTGAAACATTGATAAATCTTCCATGAAACCAGCTGAAAACTGAGCAGAATAATTCTATAAGCCTGGAGCAAGGAGGGAAAAGAGCTTGTTGGGGAATTTCAATGGGAGAGAAAGACAGAAAACCAACACGCTGGAAGAAATGAGCAACAAGCCGTCTGTATCCAAGCACCCTTGACCTACATGTCAGGCCTTGAGACTGAGCCACAAAGCCTCCACCCCATTTGCATGGCGATAAATTTTGGCAGCAGATGCTCTCATGTCAATCAGGCCTCCTTGATGAATTCAAACAAACCGGTTTCACTGAATGAGGAGTGCGAGCCAGGAAGACGGCTCAAGAGATAGCACAAGAGAGATGGAATATAAGGCTTGAAAGAATGGAAAAGAGAATAATTGGCCACTATTGGGACTGTACGCTGAACTAGCGGGCATCTCCATTCATGAAACCTGCCCCCACCCTGTAGCTATACCCTCTTGAACCCCAACTCTTGAACACACCTCCCCCTCCCATGACCACCAACCCAGTCCTCCAACCCAACCATCCCCCCTGCCCGCCCCCTGGAGGCCGTTCATACTTCCTGTAAGTTTCCACTTTTCAGTGCCAGAAGCTGGAGCTTGTTGCCATAGAAACAGCCTTGTATAGGAGGGGAGGGGGAAAAAAATCTCTGCCGCATTGCTCGACTTGGATGAGTGTTTTGTATGTGTGCGTGCGTGCGTATGTGTATGCATGTGTGTGTTTGTCTGATAGAGACCTTATGAATGAGTGTGTAATCAGGCACTTGTGGAGACGGGATGCTGTGTGTGTTTTTGAATGCGAGTTTGAGAGAGAGAGACAGAAAGACAGCGGGAAAGAGAGACAGTGTGCACTTACTAAAAGAGAAACAATATTTACTGTACTAAAACATAAAATGGCCATGATATGTCATCAGAGATTAAGAAATATGCTAAGGTGAAATACCGGCCTCTCCAACATCGCTACAGGGAGCGTGCTCTCCTTGAAATTTTCATTTAGGGCTGGAACATCTGCTTTTGTTTACTCGTTTCACATTTATTCGAGTTCAAATTAATGCCGAACGTTTGCCAAATGACTAAGTGACTGTTTTCTGGGTCAAAAGAAATCATTAATAATCTTTAAAAGGAGCAGACGTTTATAACTGTTAAACTGAGCAGTATGATCATGGAGTCTGGCCAGCTTGTCCTCACAAGAAAAAAATGTGCATCAGTCAAATATGCAAGCTAGTTATTCTGACTAATATGTCTATTTATTGTTAGGTGGCACCCTCCAGTGGATGTAGTAAGTATACGGAGCATAAGTATAGAGTGTATATTTTCAGAGCGGTGGGCTTTTGTTTTCAGGATAACAGATTTAGCTTTACATTGACAGACAACTGACAGAGTGAATAAAAAACTGATCAACTTACAGTGTAGGATTTGTTGTTGCTTGTCATTGTCAAAGTAAAATGTTGTGCTTGTCTTTGGTTTCTTGAAGGTTCAGTGTCACCGCAACCTGCCTGAGCTTTGAATCTGGGGAGGTGGGGGGAAATAACGTGCTTCAACCATAGATTGTATATTAAACCTACTAGAAGGAAATTTGATATTTTGTTGATTTTGGAGGCCCCTGTGTACAAAAGGATTAGAGTATCCACTGTAATACACAAAAAAATACAATACAACATAAAAAATACATGTGTCTTTTTAATTGGCCAACATACTACTCACTGTAACCTGGAGAAAAATAAACACAGGATTGTTTCATCTAATTTCAAGGAAAGACATCCCCGGTGGCCGGCATCAAGAATAAGTATATAGAAAGAGCTGATCTTCTTGCAAACACTCTCATTTGCTCATGTAGGTCATATGGACGCATTCAATTCAGACGGTTTCATAACCAATTTAAAATTCCTTGTAGTAGCTTTAAACAGGGCTTCAAACTATTTAATGTACCATCTATGGCTTCAACTCATTATTTGGACTGCAGTGCTAGTTTTTGAATGCTAACATATTGCTCCTTTAATTATGTTCCAAAGTACATTGTAAAGTCAAACCTCAACTGTCCATCATCCTACTTCGTATGCTCCGTACTCGTGTGCATCCACGGACATGTGAATGTGTGTTACTGATCCAATTTTCTGCCCATTAATGTATATCATTAATGGAAATAAGACAGGATGTTTGATTGGTGACATCACTTACATTTGCTGTATGCATGGCAGCCTCATTATGCACCACGACCCGTTTAAAGCTCCTCAGCCAATCCCGGGATTGCTGTGGTGGAATTGAATCTGTTCAATTTGCTTCTGGATCCCAAAGACCTTAGCAGCCTTTACTCTTGGCAGGTCCCTTCCCCCCACTGCTCTGGCTCAGCCCCTCCGGTGACTGAGGTGACATATTGTATTAGACCATCAGAGGAAGGTTACGGAGCCTCGGTCTGCGGCCCCCATTCTCATTCAGGCCCAGCCTCGGCCTCCCTCGCCTCTCCAGCCATTCAGCAGCCTGGCAGCCCCCATCCTCTATTGATCCCACAATCTCATCAAGCACGTTTCCTTGAAGATGCAATTTCCACCACATCAACACACAGGGCCGGAGCACTTTGTTCTAGCCGCACCCGCCATGTCATTGATCTAGTTCGCTGCTTGCTCACATGGCTCCCCATCCCCTCCTCCCTCCATTCTGCCATCATTGCACTGCTGCCAGCGTCACCTCCAACCGCCAGGCACCACCCTGCACACAAAACAGACACTCCCCACCCTCCAACACCCCGTGAAAATACACCTCTCAGCCCTCCCGCAAACGTCCACCCGCTGTTCACTTTCCATCGCTGCCCACACTTTTGACTGAATGGGGTTCAGAGGAGCGGTGAACCATAGTGCACCCACAGACGTGTGCACACACTGCTTATAAACGCACACAAAATGCACATGCAAACACACACCATGCACACACGAGTGCAAGCATATGCCCCCCATCAAAGCTGTGGCAGCAAAGGCCATGTGGGACTCAATGGGGAGGTTGATGAGTACCCTCGTTCTGAAAAAAAAAAAAAATCCTCACACTCAATCAAACCTTTGCACATACACACGCAAGCAGTGGCTCTTACCCGCTGTGTATTTATACCGTACAGTAGACAGAACCACCAACATAAACACTCTCTGTATATTTGCTTTATATCTTACCCTTATTCCCTTTTATCTTTCTTTGTTTCACACACATCCATACACTCTTTAGCACGCCCACACAAATCTGTGCACAAAAATATCCACACACAAATACACATGCACCTCCTCATCTGCCAGGCTTCGGCTTCAGTGAGGTCATGGCGGTCTAAATCTACACCTCGGGGCCTCCGAGACCTCATCCAATTCCTGCCTCCTCCTACTTCTCACATTTCTCCTCCTCCTCCCCTCTCGCCCCTCTGTAATCCGCTTCTATTTTTCTTTATGTAATCTTGTCGCAAAAGCGTTTCAGATATGACTAACACATCCTCCCGTCCATTCCTCTTCCCCTTTCTTCCACTCCTTTTCTCGCCTTCTTTCTTTAATTACCGAGGCAATCATATTTACCAATTCCCTCCACTTGTTTATCCTTCCCCGCAACTGTTTGAATATTGAAATTGCAATATTTGTCTTCTCTATTTTACATTCTTGGAGAAAAGGGAGAATGTAAGACGGAATCGTGGGGGATTTAATTGAGTGGGTCAGTGGCTCTGGGATGAATTATTAAATAAGCAACAAACGTCGCTGACATGCAGGCAGTGGCACTGGCAAAACTGTGATTAAAAACACCACATGCTTGTTCTGCCTCCTCACTCTGCTCCTTGCCTTCCCTCCCCTCCCACTTCTTCTCACCTCATCCCCAATATTGGATGTCAAAACTGTCTGTCACAGTTCTTTTTAGCAGACAGACAAGACGCAGACTTTGCTGCAAGTGGCCTTTGCGGCACGAATGTCAGCGTTTATTTTCCGGTGCACATGATTATGTTACTCGACATTTGATGACAGTGTCACCTTGAGTGATGCCATGAAAACCGGGTGGGACAAACATGAAAGCAGGTGAGAACTCAAACAAATGCTGAATATTTTTAGGCACACACAAAACATTTGGGTGCATTGCATGTCTTCTCAATTTACCTGCTGCTGTTGGATGCCTCCTAACTGATGGCGCAAAACTCCGAACTAGACAACAGTGATCTAGGTTTTCTAACGCTCATGTATCTACAGCTTTTATAGCCTCTGACAGTGTTTTTCCTGCAGAACAATGGGGCCAATTATCACATCACTGTTCATACACTGGAGGAATGCCAGTACAGTGAGAAATACCTGCTATGGTTTGAAAGACTGTGTACAGCAGTGGCTGCATAGACTGAACGATGGTCCAATTGAAACCTCTGGAAACTCAATTCACAATAGCCTTCTAACTATGTAATTTGGGGTCTAATTTACATAATGGTAAACATCTAAAAAGTATTACTTAATAGTTCTAATCCAGATTGGAAATATAGTCATTTTCCCCTCACGAGGTTGCTTCCATCTTAGCGTGCGTGTCTCTATCTTGTCCGGAGTTAATCTCGCATACTACTGGACTGAGCAGCCTAATTTATTTTGGGCACATTCATGACTGTATGCTGAAGTAGCTCTGTGATTCAGAATTCTTGAAAAACCTTGGAAAAAAAATGTTTTATGGCTCTTTTCTTTGCCAGTGACAGCTGTGGTCACAGGTATTATGTTTTCAGGTCATCCCACTCTTGCGAACACAATATCTTAACAGTGCCTTGAGGAAATTTCTTCAGTCTTGCTACAAATGACCACTTGGACTCGAGGATGGACTGATTAGATTTTGGGGTCACAGTGACCTCGATGAACACATTTTTGGCCACTACTCAAGATTCATAAGCTAATTATGACAAAATTACAAACAAATGTCTATTAGGATAAAATGATGAGGTGATGACATTTTATATCCAGAAGGTCAAAGGTCAACTTCACTGTCACATATATAGTGAGAACATCACCTTTCATAAAATTCCTTCAAAGTTACAGGTTCCATATTTCACTACATACATTAAATGAGTCTGGACAGACATGGATGAAAACTGTAACTTGACTGGTTGTTGAAGACACAGGTGTGAGGCTGTAATTCTATTTTTCGCTCTGTTTTATACGACCATTGACAGCTGACTTCTCACTCTTCTAAACCGGTCACTAGGGGCCGCAAGTGATCAACAACTGCTTCAATTTGAAATCTTATTTCGGCTAGGGAGAATAAACGTGGCTGTCGTGTTAATGTTGGCAGAACTTTTCTCCACAGGCCGCATCTGGCAGTTGTGGTGGCATTGCAGTAGGTGCTTCACTATGTATTGCCTGGCAGGAATCTGAGCTCCGCTGAATGCAATCCTCTAAGTTTTTGTTCACTTTCACTTTGGGTTTGGATTGGATGTGCTTTTACTTTATTACAAAAATTCTGTACTTTAATCCAAAAATCAATCCTAAAAAAATCCATGTCAGTTACTACTCCTTTGACAAAAACAGTAGTTTTACCTCACAGAAATCAATATCAGTTTACTTGTATTTTCACCACTTTGCTTTGCCATCAAACAGGGTACTGAGGCTGCTATCTACGCTCTCTTCACCGCCATCTAGACTCCTTTGAAAAGACAGTTATTTTGCTTCACAGGACACAGGAGATGTTGGTCTACCATCAGTTCAGATCCAAGCTATCTTGTTATAACACTGAAGTCTCACACACTGTTTTATTCCAAGGAGTCTGGTGGTTTTGAAGAGAGCACCGACGGTGGCTTCAGTTTCCTGGTGGTCTAAATATAGTGCCTAAAAATAAGACTTAAACTGGACACTTTAAAAGATACTGACTTTTGTAGGAGGTCAGTTTTTTCCATTTGGCTAAAATATGTTTTGCTGCCGCCACCATCTACAACAGTCCAGAAGTAACTACATTGCTTAGCTTCTGTGTTGAGACACCTGAGGGAGCTGTCAGTCAAAATGTGATCTTTCACACCCACGCAGTCTTGAGTAATTGTCAAAACAGTGAAATGTACTTTTCTTTAACTAGGTTTTCTAATAGTTATGAACGTTTATTTACACTCAGATGCTTGTGGATGTCACATTTCCAGCGGCTTTAAAGGGTAAATAAGACGACTGTTGCTTTGATGAACTGGAGTCACGGAGCAGCAAGCTGCGTTCACTCTCTAAATTGAGAATCATCAGCCATGACGCACGTGGAACCGGACCATCATCAAAGACTGTCACTGTTGACACATTCGGCAATCAGCACAGAACCCCTCCGGAGGCCAGTCTGATTACCCCGCAGGGGGTAATGACATTTCTGAGTGTAATTAATCACGTGTCGACCGCCACTTTCCTTGTCAGATGCGAATCATGGGAGACATACGTACTAAGACCGTTTCAAAAAAGACATTTAGCAACTGCTTTTCCCAGCTTGTGTTCCATTTACATTCAATTACCTGGTGGTAGGAGTGACATACACAACTGGGCTTTGTTTCCAAGAATATATTGACCTTGTTTCTCCTTGCTTATGAAACAGAAATTAGAAAGCCTCAACTGTCTGACCAATCCCTCCAAGTGTCTCATTGCTGTGCTCCTCTTGGTTTTAATCAGTAAAAGGATGGGACTTGCTGGCCTGTCTGAGGTAATCAACATCAGGGGCCATAAAGCGATGCTAATTGAATGGTCTCCTCATTGTAATGCACAGGGGGTATCTCTCCTCACTCCTTTCTCTCCCAATCCCCCTCTTTTCCAATCTGACTATCCCATCCCTTTTTCTCTTGTATGCCTCTCATACAAGTCCCTTGGAGGCCCTCCATTGGCGCTGGCTTTTCCCACCGACAGCTCTAAGAAAACAGGCCTTGTTTGAAGTGGATGGAGGAGCTGCTGAGAGAGTTTAGCCCGTGTTTGGATCCAAATTTAAGGGGTGGGGGGTGGGCTGCAGAGTGGTGAGGAATTGGAGGAAATGGTATAAACATTCTGAGGGAATCAACAGAGCAACTGAGGTGAACCTGCACATCAGTGGGTGTCAGTAGGTATGTGTCAGACATACAGTATGTAACAAGTTTTCCATGCAGTGAGTAGGAAAGGATAGTGCTTACACAAGGGTTTGTATTGAATTTCATTTTTATTTCAAAGATTTATGAGAATGTCGATTGAAGAAGTTGGTCATGTGAGGAATTTTACTTTGGCTTTGTTGAAACTGCTAAAACTATTGACTGTTTTAAGTGTTCTTCCCTTGCAGTGGCCCCTCACTCAGACCCACACTGTGAATACCCATAGAAACAAGCCAGGACCGTGACCGAGCACATTGGCTAGAACAAAAGGCCACTGATTTTATGTCCAGCTTTGCAGATGAAATGAATTAGGGTTACATCACGTACCAGGGTATGATGGCACATCAGTGACTCACATCGAAGCAAATATTGTGGGAGGATATGTTTTTTGTTCCAGACATCGTTCGACAAATTCATGCGGTTGCATAACGAGTGCGCTTAACCTGAACAAATGGCATTGCTCACACTTAGATCACTGCCTCTTCCGCATATGGAGGCGATCCCCCATTGAGACTCTTCCCTCCAGGCTACAATGGCAGAGGGATGTCATATGGGAAGGCATGCATGCTACTTCCAGAACCAGAGGCAGCATTCTCCAGCGACGACTCCACAAAGCCGAACCATCGACACAGCACCTCCGGCGACAGAGCGGAAACCACACAGAGGAGAGACTGCCTGTGTGTGTGCGTCGCACAGCGGCTCAGCAGGCAGACCATAGTGTGCTGCCGACAATTGATTTTCTTTAGTGTGTGCCCATTTTCACCTGGAAATGCAACAAAACTGTAATCATCCCCACGCTCCCCATCTTCCTCCCCAACAACCCCCCTTCTCCTCGTCACCACCCCCCCTCCCTCCCACCCCCCAGGCAGCTGCTGCTCAGGCTGCCATCTGGAGAGAGGCTGACCACCGCTTATCAGCCCCTGGCTCATCACACAGCTGGCACAGTGGCACACAGAGGGAGAGGGAGAGCGGGGAGACGAAAGAGAGGAGGAGTTATTGAAAGAGGGGAAGGATGGCGAAAGAGATGTAGCCATGGAGAGACAATGGGGGGGACAGAGGAAGATGAAGAGCGACAGATGAAGACAACAAACAACGTAAAGAAGATGGAGGAGTGGTTAGACAAAGCGACTGCCAAATCAGGAGATAAGCGAAGAGAGCGCAAGCCAAATGACAATGAGGGGAAAAAAATCGGAGACGAAAGTGTGTGAAAGGGTAAAAAATAGAATGAAAGAGAAACAGACAGAGGAATCTCAGGGGTTGGGGGTGGGCAGTTGGAGCTAAACCAATGTGTCTGTCCTTTATGCCTCATAAATTGTCTTTTAGGGCATCATTGTAGGGGCTATTGATCTGAAAAAGACAAACACACCCCCTCAGGTCTGGAGAGACGGCCGCTTGTTGCCTCCATTGATGATGTGACCATTCGCTCACTCTTTCATTACGATTCATTCACATCCCGACTAGAGATCTTTACACACACAGACTCCTCTGTTGGCCTCTTAGCATCCTGCTCGACGCCTCCAGAAGTGCAAGAAGGGTGGGGGGGGGGTGCTCTAGGAGAAGCCTCATGGGTCTCCTCTCCTCCCCTACCTGTAATGAGACTTTGTGTTGCCGTGAGTCACTGTGTCAGTCAGCTCGCCTGGTTGTGGCAGTGTGTCCATCAGACAGCCACTGTAAATCGGGAAGTGTGTCATGTGGGTTAAATGGTACACAGTCCACTGTATATCTCCCCATCAGCTGTCACAAAGTGCCTGACACTGACGAAGATTAAATCAAAGCCCCCTGCTTTCCTTTTCCGCCTAAATACCCCGGCCTTGTTTATGAATCTGAGGGCCTCTCTCTGTCGGATGGTGGACGCTGCTTGGAGCTGTGATTTCCCCAGAGGCTAGAAAAACCTGCCTCCTGTTCGGCTCTGTTGTGTTCCTCCTCCTTGTTACCCAACACGTATTTACATCAAGGCGCTGCTGGAGTGCTTGCATAGCACATCGAGACCCAGTTTCACTCCTGCAGGATTTCATGATGAGATCAGTGAGTAGGACTGGTGAGAAATTATGTGTTTTCATATGCTCAGCCAGTCTTATTTCCATGATTCAATCGTCCAACTTGGCTCTAAATTGGTCCTCGAGTGCCGGGATCACCTACTGGGCCTGCAGCTGGGGGAGCATGTTGCGGCTCCGTGGGCTAGACCGTCTCATAGGAGAAGGTTAGCCAGCACCAGGTGTGGTCCGACTGCCTCCTGAGAGTCCAACTGGCTTGCTTATTTCCTCTCCACTCCCGGCCTTAATTACCAAATTCAACTGGTCATTTGGATAATAACTCACACTGGCTGCTTCATTCCGTTTTTTAAGACTTCAAGACATGTCCTAATGAGCTGATAATTAAACAGTACCTGAACTTTGTGCCCCCCAGAGGAGTGACATTATCTCTTCTCTTGGTTACACTAGATCAGTGAGATGCTGCTTGTCGCTGTTGGAGCTCCCTCCTGTCTTGGAGGCAGGGATAAAACCCACTTGGTGAGAGACAGGCATGGCAACCTGATTAAATCAGCAGATTTATTTTTCTGTGTTGGTCCCTGTTGTCTCTTTGTTCCAGTTTGCTTCCTTTCCAGAATGCCTCTGATGGAGAAGAGGGGAAACAAAAGGAGCAGCAGCAGTAGCTTTCTTCTTCTTCCCTCTAAAGAGATTATAAGTGCTTGTGAAATGACTTCAAGGAAAAAGCGCATGGAATTGTCTTTTTTCACTTCATATCAGCCTGCAACCATGAGCTTGAGACGGCTTCCAGGGAGACAAAATGGCTTCAGACATCTTGCCACACACAGAGTTGCGGCAGACAATGGACCAGCCGTGTTTTAAGCCTGTTCCCCCAGCCACCAGAACCATCTGGATGGTCTAATAGCTTGTTAGCCTGAATCCAGTGGACCAGTCAGCGGGGTTGTGTACTGAGTAGAGTTGGCTGGCAAAGGCCAAAGGTCAGAGCACTGGATGAGGCTCGTCCGCGAGGCATCCACAGAGATGATTTACAGTGATCCCTTTAATTAGTCCGTTCAAGCGTGTTACTAACGCTGCCATGCAGAGCAGAGCTGACTTATTACACATGCACTGGACAGGCAACGCCGATGAACTGCAGGCCTGGGTTCACAAGTACACTCTTAGATATAAGGGTTCCAAAAGGGTTCTTCCTGAAAGGCTGAGGTTCTGCTCTGAGCAATTTGCTTGTGAGGAACCCTTTTTTTTTCGAAGGGTTCATCAAGGGTTTCTTGTATGACCAAGGGTTCCATTAAGAACCCTTTTTGGACGATAGATTTCCTCAAGGATTGTTGAGATCCTTGAAGAACTCTATCGCCAAGGGTTGTTTACACCATAATATGAAAGGGTTCTCTGCAGAACCTCCTGGATAGGTGCTAGATAAAACCCATGGAATATATAAGGATTTGTCATAGGTTCTTTGTAAGAATAGAAGTTCCATTAAGAACCCTTTTCATCCAAAGTTCTTACATCTCCTTTGTCAAGGGTTCTTTGTGCCATACTATAAAAGGGTTCTCAGTAGAATCCCCTAATTTGTTTCTAGATAAAACCCTTGGAACATGACAGGGTTTGTCAAGAGCTCTTTGCATGTGCAGGGGTATTAAATGGTTCTTGGTAGAACTTCCTGTGTGGACTATTTGAAACACTTGTAATATAGAAATAGTTCTCACTAGAACCCCCTGAGAGGATTCTTATTAGCACCCTTAGAGAGTGGAAAGGTTCTGGACTGCAGGAAGAGTAGATTGGGATCCAAATAAAGAATAAAGGTTCTGGATAGAACCCTCACTCAGGGTTCTGCGTGGAACCATTACACCATAGAAGCATCCTCTGTAGAGCCTCTTGTAGGGGGATTCTGGGTGAAACATTTTACAGATGGCTCTTGGTAGAACTCTGATAGGGTTCCCATTGGAATCTTTACAAAAGTCCTACCAGGAACCATACAGGGTTCTCCAATGGGGACACGTCAAAGAACCCTTTATGGTTCTAGTTAGTACCTTTATTTCTAAGAGTGTAAGGGTGCTGGTAAGCTTCATTGCGATTCCTTTCCTTAATGCTGTTTGTACCCTTATTTTCTCCTTTCAGCTGAGGATGGCTGGGGACAGGCGTCGCGGTGTTGCCAGGAGTTAGCATTAGCGTGGGTCTAAAGCTCATCCATCAAAGCTGGTGTTTTGTGATGCTCCCTGCCTCTGATGCTACCTGTTTCCCAGCTGATCGGTCCGCTAAGCTCACACCGCCATCATAACGCTCTCCCTTGTGAATTGCTTCTCCAATCCAAAGTGACTGATCCAATTCCACATGTGATAAAAATTCTGGTTCTGTATCGATGTGCGGGCTCTACTTGCTCAAATCTTTGAAAGTCAATTGTATCGCTTACTCCCCATTCCCTCTGTCCCACGACACTCATTTCTGCTCGGTGGAAGTTCTAATGAGTTTTTGGCACAGCTTGGGCTGATGCGGGAGGCGCTGATATTGGAGGAGACTTTGATGCCAGGTGGTGAATTGCTCTGTGGAAAAAATACTTGGATATAGATGTCCTCAGTAGAATCCTATCCAGCTGTATCAACAAATGAAATTTAATGACTTACTGTCTATTTTATGGTTTTAATTAATTTAGCCTGTGAAATGGTTCAAATACATGGATGTGTAATAAATTTAAAGAATAATACTGAGTGGTGCCCAGGTGGTTCATTTATTCTGAAGTGCCAAAAGAAGGTTTTGTAGGTAGGTCTTATTAAAATATTTTGCTGGATAGTAGACCTGGCCAATAGCACAACAGGTGATATGTAATGGCAATAAACGCCCTGGCCCATAAATAGCCTTGATAATGGAGTGTGTTGTTCAGTGGAACCATCAACACGTGACACACAAGCAGCATGGAGTGAAAGAATTGTTTTAATTCAATTAAGCTCTAAATAAAGTGGTTAAATTATTTTTTTTCTTCTGGTCTTTACTAAAAATAGGACATCAAAACTTCAGTGATCAGTGATTATTGATATCAACTGAAACACATATATCACTGTGACACATCATTCAGCTATATCGGCCAGCCCTACTGGATAGTATGAATTTGGATAGTAAAAAGTTTCAAAATTTAAGTGTAACTGCACCTCACTTCTGAGCCAAACTCAACCCACTGCATAATTTTGAAAAATGCTAAAAAGTGACAAGTAGTGGAGAGAGGGAGGGATAAGGTGGGGGTGTGCAGGACTACCACTGTAGGGCGCGTGGCCTCGTGACTACGAAGTCGGTAATGAGATACCAGACAGAGAGGAACATCCAATTCTAATCTGGCCCCTACACTCTCCCACTGTGTGACCGATTGTAACTCTGTGTGGAGTCACACTTGCAGCTCTGGAGGGTCACTTAAATGAGGAGGAGGGTATAAATACACCAGCAAGCCATGAGACATCTTTGCCTTTCTCTGACAGAAGCAGGATCATTTGTCACAATAGATACTGTAACTAAATAAATATTTAAACAATGATCTTATATACAGCATTGACAAAGATGCAAGTATGAATGACATAGCAGACTAATTTATAGAAATCCTGAGAAAGGAAAACCGAATCATTGTCTAAATAAAAACTAGCTCCCACTTTTCGGTCATGTCGTTCTGTCATGTGCACAAAAACAGCTTTGAGTTTGAGGTAAGGTGACTTACTATCTATCCTTTAGAAATAACCACCCAAAACTAACATTTCTAAGCATGTAGAGTTTCTTAAATCACAGACACAAAAGAGGTGGTGCAGGTATGTGATTTGCAAGCCTGCATTGATGCAGACTCAGTGTAAGAGGGCTTTATAACCCACCCCTCTTAAGGCTGACTGGTTTGGAACGACACCTAATATGACAGACCCTCAACGCAAATGTGCAAATGGAGTGAGAGTGGATAAGGGGAGTGTGTAGGGGCCAGATTGGAATTGTGCCGCAGACTGAACACTGTTCAGTGTCACGGTAGTAAGAGCTAGTCGTCAGAGCTAACAAACCATGGCCAGCTGTAGTCATACTCTCCATGTCTGCAGAGAAACATTTAAAACACAGAGAAGCATTGGAAACACAGTCTATTGGAGTTCTGACAGTCACCAGAAGCACATCTGTGCCCATTGTAGTGAAAGTCTGTGTATTGTTCCTGTGTTGAAACTGAGCTAACACTAGCGGCTCAGAGAGGCTGCTCTATCCTGTGTGTGTCTGTCTTCGGGGGAGTGTCAGCACACTGTAGCTCTACTCTTGCAGCCTAGGGAAGTTTCTGCAGCAAAAAACAGTGTAAACTCCTGTGAATGACTTACACTAGCGATTATAGGACAACAACTTTTTTTTCTTTTAAGTATAAATTTCACTTCATTTCAGGACATTTTCAAGTCGTGACCCTTCAGTCTTTCTAAGATTGTTCAGGGATTGCTGTATAACAAAACTCATATTTTTAAGTGGCAATCTCCAATGATCTTCTGACCCCTTGCAGGTCCCGACCCCGGTTGAGAAACACTGGTGTAGAGCAGTCCCAAACGGTCAGCTCTGCCTCAGCCTTGGCCCTTCAAGTGGCATTATCAACCATTTTCAGCCCATGTAATGCAGATGTTTTGTAAACGTATTAATTAATGTCAATATTGACTTCAGCATTGATGTGTTTCCTCACAGTACAGGAATATAATTTAGTTTACAGCATAAAACATATTTAAGTGTGTAGTTACACTTTAATGATCAAATCAAACAAGTTAGCAACACCACATTTCTTGAGGACAGGTCTTGTTTCATTGTATTATTTTTTTAGCAGGATCAGACAGTTACATTGTAGACATCTGTTTCATGAATTCAGTAATCATGAATCAAAGGTATTGATACCGTGATATTGGTAACTATTACAGTGGATAATTACCACTTCTGTGTAATTATTAGCCAATTTGTAAGAAAGTTAATGAATACAGTGTTGCTCCAATAAGCTCCACCATAGTTATATGGATAATGGGGATTTCCTGCATTGCAAAGAAATACATTAGCTTGGACATAAATCTTTACACAACAATCCTTTGTGCGTGCAGATGAACTCTCGACAGAATGAGGGAAAAGGGGATACTGCTAATTATAGTTATTAAATGCATGCCTGTCAGTATCAGCTTGCTAGGAGGCGAACATGATGGGCTTACTGACTTATATAGAGAAACCACTTGATTTGCTAATTATCTGAACAGCCAGGGCCACTCATACAGCTTCCTGAAAACTCGAGTGCTGAAGTAAGAGGTTGTGTTCGTCACTGTCAAAAGAGGTCCTGAGCTGGCTTTTAGTGCATCGACCCTGCTGGGTCAAGTCACACTTGTAAACTTTTTAATGCCATTCAGATGGGTATATCAACCCTCATTTCCATTTGATGGAGGCATAAAAATGCAGGGTGGCCTGCCGCTCAGCATGAAGATATGAAAAAAAAACTGTCAACATGAGCGACAGCCAGCAAGCCCGAGCCGACGCATGATTGCTCTCCACAAACCACCTTCTGGGGAGAGGGTCAAATGAGACTGAAATCCTGACAGGATTCTTGAAGTCGGCGGGCTCGTAACTCATAACTAAGTATAATTTAAGGAAGACAACAGGGGCTGCAGCTGAAAATAGCAGCTAATGAAACAGGCCCCGGAGTTGTGTGGTGGAGGGAGTGACAAAGTGATGCTAACGTGATGGGACATTTGATGGGATGAGAGTTAAAACAGAAAGCAAGTAGGAGGAAAATGCCACTCACTTACCATCTCTTTCTCTCTCTATCTTAGTGTCTTTCTCACACACACACACACACACACACACTGACACACACACCACAAGCACATATTGACCAAGTCAAGTAAAGCAGCCCCAGTGTTGCCCTGGGGGCCGCCCATCAGGGACAATTAAACCCAGTGATCTGTGACCTTCTTGCCACTCCATGTCACTGGTTGCCTTTTCAGAGATATACAGACACTCTTGGGTTCCCCCGACTTCCACTGGGGGCTACAGTCAAATCAAGTGAAGAAATCATAAATATCTGCACTGAGTCACACACTGTGTTTTCCTTCTCTTGCTTTCTCACTCATTGTCTCTTTCACCTTTCATTCGGAGTCTCTTCAGATGAATTTCAATGTCACGAGCGATCATCTCTTTCAGTGCGAGGTAAATCAAAGGGATGGTTTGGATTATTTAATGTAGGGTTATGTGAGGTAATTATAGTCAGTGTATTACCTACAGCAGATGCCAGTCAGCATGCCCCCAGTATTAAGAAGCTGAGAAGGGCACCCGCATGGAAGCAATGTACTGCTGTGGACAGGGTCAGCAACAAAACTTATTTTAGCCATGAGAAAAAGGTCCACCTAAAAAAATCAATATCAGATTAAGTGTACACTATATTTTGAATATTTACACTGCTATACTTTGCCATCAGATACCTCTATGTTTGCAATTATCTCTCACCAAAGCAACCAATCTCCCAAGGCAAAACAGCTATTTTAACTCACGCTGCCTTGATGTGTTAGTTTGTATAATTGTCTGATTTTGGTGTTTGAAAAGTATTCACCAAAATCACACAATAACAGACAAACAAATTGAGGCAGCAGTAGACCAGCAACTCCTGTGTTCTCCTGAGTAAAATTACTGATTTTTTTTTTTCCATGGAGTTTGGTTGCTTTGGAAAGAACATTTAGCTTATATAATGGCAGTTTCCTCTCAGAAAATGCTGTCTGGCATGCAAAGTCAAATGGTGAAAATATTCTAAATATAGTGTACACTTAAAATGATAATGATTTTTTTTAGGTGGACCTTTTGTTAAGTGGGTAAAATACCATTTTTTGCTGACCCAGCTAGAAACAGGATATTTTACGGTTTAACAATAAACAAAATGATATCAGGGCACTGAAACTGTAAACCTTTAATGGTATTTATAATAATTATAAATATAAATAAAAAACAAAGAGCAAAATATATGTATGCATTAAACATGAATTAAGAAATAATATCAAATAAATAAAATTATCCCTATAAAGCTAAAAGTTACAAACAATCTGCAGTATGTTCTGTTAAAAAAAAGTTTTCATATTAGCAGATATTAGACAAAATATATGCTGATACAGATAGCTGTGATAGGCTAATATCAGGCTGATCATTGCTTAGCTTCCACGCCCCGTTTGCTTCTCAAAGTTGGAGCATGTTGACCAGCATCTACTGTAGGCAATACGCTGACAAACTGATCAACTAGTGCCTCATAAAACCCCACAATAAATAATCCAAACTATCCCTTAAACATGCAACAGGTAAAAAGAAAAACATCTTTTTCACATGTGCTTCCATAATTTGAAGTGGTCAGAAATGTGCATTAGATGTGGAGAAGAGGAGCAATCATCGTGACAGGGAAGAGAAAATGCCACTGCTATTAGATCATCTCACAGTAGCGGTTGTTTTCCTGTTGTTCTTTTTCTGCTGTCCATCATTCCACCATCACCCTAAATGCAGCACCCTGACATGCATGCGAATGGGCTAATTTGTTGCCGGTTCCTTTTTCCCCCCAGACTCATTTGTAAGGCCTGGCGTCTGCCGAGCACGAGCTGGATGCACACCAGCAGGTTCACAGTCAATTAAACAAAACACAATGCTACGGTGATGAATAGAAAGCAAATGGATTTGACGATAATTTGTGCCCTTGTAACACCATTTGTGAAACTTTGCTTCTGAAGAGACCTATGATGCTGTTATCACCGCAGAGGGAAAGAAGCAGAAAGAGAAAGAAAAGGACAGATCCCATGGAGCTGCTAGCATCAGCATTCAACTTGTATAACAGCCAGCTAGTTATGAAAAGCCTGGGTGCGTGTGGGTGTTCTGCTTTTAGTCAAGTGCAAACATTTTAGCCTTAAGAGGGAGTCCACTGCCAATATGAATGCACCATCAACACCCACGCCATTTCCAGTAACTCAAGTACACACCTCATACATATGAACAGTGCAAACACACACACACACACACACACACACACACAAAACCAACTCTCTACATACATTTACTCATGCGTAAACACTTCTGTGCTCTCATGTGCATTCCCACATGCCTCTGTATTGTATGAACATCCAAACATGTGAATGCACACTCCAGGGTTATTAAGCTAGTGCAGAGCCTGGAAGGCAGTATAAATAATGGAATAAAATAAAACTTCGATTTCTGAATAAAGCTCCTGGAGTTTTTAATGAGTTCCTTCATATCTGACATATCCTCATACCCACAACAATATATTAGAAAACCTTACGACCTTTCCAAAAAACTTCTCATAGCCATGTGTGATGTGCCAGCCAGTATAACCCCAAGCGGGATTAATAAGTGCTAAATTTAAAGGTGCTGTATACGGCATTTACTCTAGAGGTTATAGTAGAGCACCAGTATCTCAGGCCAAAACGAATGCAAAACGAATTACCCAGTAAAGTTGGTGGAGAGTCAGCTGAATAGACGCTGCTCACGAAACTCAAACTGTCAATCTCATGTATGGTCTGTGGCTACAACTTGTTATCTGAACTGCTGTGCTCATTTTTGCACATGCAAGTTACTACATATTGCTCCTTTAAAATGTGCTCAGAAACATATTCTAGTGTACTGTTTACTTGAAAGATGACAGAAATCGTAACCAGGCAAGCATTTTGGCTCTTGAGTCTAGAGGGGAACCCCGGTGCTGTGAAAAATCTTGTGAGAGTAATAATTTTAACCCAAACTACTACCTTCCTTAGCCCTAATCACATTTTTTTCTGTCTCCGAATCTACCCAGATCTTTAACAAAGCACTGCCACATAATAAAACATAATTAGTTAAAATCTGCACTACAGTGACCAGATGAGAGTGGGTGAAATTCAGGACAGGGAGTTGAGGGTGGGTGTGTCAAATCAAAAGGATTAAAATAGGTGCCAGTGTTCGCCAAAATGGCTGAAGATTGAGTTTCTGCATTGACTATTTCTTGTTTTCAGGAATAAATTTTAGTGCACTGTTAAGCTGTGATTTGATATTCCAGGCCACCATGTTGAAAATGTTAAAAACGGATGTGGAGAACACCACAAGAGAGACTTGCATGCATGAATATGCATAGACGGCCATCCAAGCTAAACAGAGGAGCTCAGATAACAACACAAGCACAAGGAGTGTGATGTCATTCTCTGCTCAGGAAGCCATAACTCCACGATATCTTGAAATAGCAAACAGTTGTTATCTAATGAGGCTGAATGTTTTATTTTGCACCATTAACTGCTGTACTAAGATTACTTGGATATGTTTAAGAGAAGAAATAGGTTTCCATTTGAATATAATGCAGCTGTTTTTCTAATGAAGACGGTCTTGATGCCCTGACAGGTCTGCCGAGCCAAACATGCCTAGTGGTCCTCGGGCCCTCATCATTTTTAAGTCAGCTTCTCTGGATTATAAAAAAAGATGTTGGGCTTAACCTGAAATATAACCTCTAAGATTTTTTTTAATAAACTCTCCTGCTCTTAGAGTCTTCTTGAGTCCTTCCAAATCACCGCTGCAGGAGGCTCTGTCAATCAACATAAATCTCCTTCAATCAGAAATGTTTGCAGCTCTCTGCTGGGCTGGTAAGACAGCAAGCACAGCAGCAAGGGAAATGTTCTGCTGCTTGTACCTGGTAAAATTATGTTTGGGTACTCGGAAAGTCAAGAGTGTGCCTCATTTTTTGGGAGGAACGCCGTGTGATAAATCTGATTTACCAATTTGATGAGTCAATTTAGACGCAGAGGACGCGATAGAAATGTTCCTTTCATGCTCTGAAACCTTGACGCTGACAGCGCCATCATGCACAGGTCACTTGCAATATGTACGACAACGAAAGAAATTTCTAGCATATTGCCCGGTAATGAGGGCGATGGTGATTCTGGGCTGTCATGTGTGCACTCCGTGGGTCCCCATCTGTAGCAGTGAAGGTCACCGCGACATGGCGACAGAAGCGGCAACACCTCTCACCCCCGTCTCAGTGATGAGCGTGCGATGCTGCTGGTTCCCATTACAGATCACCTCCTCGCTGATTAATTAGGCTCATTCTGCTAATTGAAAGTCACCCCTCACCCACTGTTCTGCTGTGTGATCGGGGGGCAGACTGAGAGACTGCGACCGTCCCACTCTGGAATGGTGAGCCACTGAACTGCCACACTTTATTAAATCAACCGGCGACCGCCACATTTTTCTCACGGCGCTCCCTCCTGTCCCCTCCCCTTCACGTCTGTCATTGGTCCGGACGAGTCCCCCTCTTTTACTGTTCGTAGAGGCCTCCGATGAATGACAGCCAACCCACACCGGCTGCCCTGGGAGCACTGGGCGTAATAAGCCAATTAACTAATTAAGACCTCGTTTGGAGGCCTAACGAGGAACACGGACACTCATTTGTGTAAATAAACAGGGATTTTTTTTTTTGACTGCATTTGGAGAGCTCAGATGCGTGTGTTCTTGCACAGAGGTCAATAAATGAAAAACAAAATAACAGACAGTCTACACAGGTTCCTGCCAATAGACGCCTCCTCTTGTATGCATGAAGCGGAGAAGCGGAGACAGTGCAATATGGTGATTCATTTATTCTAATGATACTGCTGACATCAGCCAAGCAAAGGAGCGGATCAGATCTGTCTTATCACAGTAGGGAGAAGGGAAGCTCTTAGCCTTCTGACTGTCAACTCATTGGCAGCTGCTGTATCGTAATAGCGTGGCTGCATACCAAACTGTACACAGACGCGGGCTCAATTGTTACTGATTCTCCTGTCGTCCAGTATCAATCTACATCAGAAGACATGACGCCCATTAATCTCGCAGCTTGGCACGGGCTTTGATGAAAATGCTCTATAAATTAGGAGTGTATGATGGAAAACTGAATGTGTAATGTGCTCCCGCCTTGCTTATTGGACAGTGAATATGCAATACATCAAATCACAGGCCTTCAGTATTAATGCTCAGAAACAGGCAAGAGCAGCCATCATCAGGGTCACTAAGAACTCCAACACAATTCTTGAGTGGTGAAAAATTTAGCATATTTACCAACTATTCAGGGAAATTAGTAAGTCCCTTTGAAAATGCATACATACCCAGTGCTGGGAGGGTTATGTTTAAAACGTATTCCACTACAGATAATTGAATACATTCAGTGAAATGTAACTTGTAATGCATTCCATTAGATTACTCAAGTTAAGTAACATATTCTAAATACTTTGTATTACCTTTGGAATGCATCTGAATTGTCTTGCTGAGCCCATTTGTGTGTGTTGTTTTAAATTTCAGCTAATAGTTGCTTTTGGGAGATCCCTTTACTGTTCTCACTAGGTCACATCGAGCAACAACTAACATAGAGCACTTACAGAATAATGGCTTTAGTTTTTGAAACTAAATATTTGGACTCAAAATCATAATGTCATTTTAATTTTGATTATTCTAACTAAAACTGGAGGCAGGGGGAAAAAAACACACCTCAACCATAGTGTGTATTAAATAGGGTTTCAACCTATTTGAAATACAGTCTGTGGCTCCAACTTGCTGTTTGGACTGCTGGACTCATTTTTGGACACACAATTTTTATATATTGCTCCTGTACCGTTACCTTAAGGTGCTTCTTCAAATTAGACATGGAGTCTTTTGATGCGGACAGCAGCTGATGGCTGTGCGTCATAAAATTGTCAGACTTTCTTAAAAATCTGGGAAATGTGTGACTCATGCATTTTACAGCAAATAAAGCAAAAAAATAAAGTAATAAAGTAGGCAGCAACTGTATTCAAAATACTATCTATTTAAACTGTAATGGAACACAGTTACTCACATTTTGAATTTTAAACACATAATGCCATTACTTGAAACCCGTTACTCCCCAGCCCTCCATAGATCACACTTTTCTTCCAGCAAAGAGATAAAATGATAGATATTCTGGGCCACATGTGCACACAGTACGCACAGCAGTGGGTTGGCTCTCCCTGTATCTTTCATGAAAGAGAACTTTTGCACTTTCTCTTTGAAATCCATGATCAGTTAATATTTGAAGAGTTCTATTCCAAAGTGTTATCCATTTTGAATGAGCAAATAATTATCTGAAAGTTATGATTAAATATCTCCAAAATACCCAGGGTACAATGTGTTAAGGTGTCTTCAAAAGGACCTTGATTTGTTTTAATTTTGTTCCCTTAACAAATATGTGAGGGTGGGGTGTTTTTTCTAATGACAGATATCTCTTTTGTAGTCATCTCATTAACTGATCATGTGAACTTGAGTGTTTTTGTGACTTGTACCTGGCTGACTTGAATAACGTGACACTTGAAGGGCAGCAAGTAATGAAAGATGATGGGATCAGTTAATTGGCACATTAAAAAAAACTTGTTCAGGTTGAAATATTTTATTGGTGATTCAGAAATTATGGGTGATGTTCAGACGGCCTTTCTTGACAGGAAACCACTGTTATACAAGCCAAATATCGCTCTCTTCAAACAACCAAACTCCATGGGCGAAATCAGAAATTTTACCTTGCAAAACATGGGAGTTGCTGCTGCCTCGATCTTGTTTGTTTGTATTATTGTGTGACTTCTGAATTTTAAAAGGACAGTTCTTATTTGCCACAGTCACACAATTACACAAACAAACTAACAGACTGAGGCAGCGGAAACCCAGCAAATCCCATGTTCTGCAAGGTAAAATTTCTGATTTTGCCTATGGAGTTTGGTTGATTTAGAGAGAGTCGTATTTGGCTTACATAATGACAGTTTCCTGTCAGAAAAAACTGTCTGACAGCAAAGTAAAATGGTCAAAATATTCTAAATATAGTGTCCACTTAACGAGCAGTCCAGCTGAGATACAGACATCAGGCTCAGCACCCCAACATGTGTGTTATTAAGTGTGTGGTGTAAATCTTAATGCCAGAGATTCAACCTTGGCAACCACAGAGACTCTGATCAAGTCTGTGGCTAATCCCCTGTGACTGAGCCTCCAATATGGGCTGCAAACAGCAGGGGGGAAGACACAGAGAAATGGATGTGTGTATGTGTGAGTGTGTGTGTTTGATCATTTGTGTTTGTGTACACAGAGCAATAGATGTGCAGGGGGAAGCAGAAAGATGCAAAGAGAAGAGGGTGAAAGATAGATGGGCGGGAGGTAGGAATATGAGAGATGGGGAGGAGAATTGGAAAATTGGATGCTGAGATGAAAAAAAAAAATGCTGAACAGGGAAGCAAACACAGGCAAAAGTCACATCTGATATAGGGGAAGTGTTGTTGGGATAGAAAAGGGTGAGATGGAAAATGGCAGGTATGATCGTGAGGAAAGAAGAGGGGACCAAAGAGTGAAGGAATGACCTGTATTGTTGATGGTTGTGATAACGGAGAGGTGGAGAGGCAAGAAAAGAGCTGAGGGTTGACTTTTTTTTTTTTTTTTTGGTCTCCCTTTATTTTCTGCCGGGAGTCAGCAGGTTTGGGTGTGGACTGCGGGCGAGTGGATCGATGCGAGTTTCTATAGCCAGAATACTCTCCTCCATCTCTGACAAAAGCCACGATGGCGTGATAGACCAATGGGATGGAGGAGACGGATGGAGGCAGCAAAAACAAGGGAAGTAGAGTGATGAAGTGCAATGCCATTAAACTCTTGTAACCAGGATTAATAAATACAGTGTAATTTGCATTTGATAATGTTTAGAATGCCAGCTAACATCTGTTTTTTGTTTTATGCCCTGCCAGATAGATTTATCTTATCTGGGCTGCTTAAACGGATAGTTTGGTTTATTTGAAGTGAGGTTGTAGGAGGTACTTGTCAATAGTCAGTGTATTAGCTGCAGTAGATGGCAGTCAGCAGTTTGGAGAAGATTTCAAGAGTACCAGCATGGAGCCTAAGCTATGCACTGCTGTGGACAGTGTCAGCAACAACAGGTATTTTAGTAACTTAAAACAAGGTTCACCTAAAAAACTCAGTAGCATTTTAAGTGTGTGCTATATTTTGAATACTTTGACCACTTTGTCATTAAACGGCCTTTTCTGACAGGAAGTGGCCATTCTATGAGCCAAAGATCTCTCTCGAAACCAACCAAACTCCATAGGCGAAATCAGTAATTATATCTCGCAGAGCACAAGATTTGCCAGTCTACTGCTGCCTCGATCAGTTTGTTTGTTTATATTATTGTGTGACCTGTGTTTCAAAAGGTTAGTTCAGATTCAATAAAATCAAACAATAACACAAAGAAATAAACCGATCATGGCATCAGTAGACCAGCAACTTTCTACAAGGCAAAATTACTGATTCTGTCTATGGAGTGTGGTTTGTTTTGGAAAGCGCTACATTTGGCTTATATAACATCAGTTTCCATCAGAAAAGGCTGTCTGACAGCAAGGTAAAGCAGTCAAACTGACAGTGATAAGTGAATAAAATACTTTTTTGTTGCTGACCTTGTCCACTTCAATTTATTGCTTAGCTTCTGTGCTGGTACTCCTCTTTGCTTCTCCAAAGTGGGCTCATGCCGACCAGCATCTACTGTAGTTAATAAATTGACTATAGATAAGTACCTCATACAATCCCGCATCAAATAATCCTTACTATCCCTTTAATCCATACACACAGCCCCTTAAGTAAAGCTTAAGTATTATGTAATCCTGAATACTGAACGTAAAATAAGGTCTGGCCTTGGACTGCCAGCCCACAAGTTAACAAGCTGTATTAAGTGAGCAAAGGGAGGGTCTCCGTACAAGGCTGAACATGCTCTTCAGGGCTGAACACACTCATAAACACACACAAATAAAAGCACCTCACAATTCATTATCTCCGTCCTGCCAGCTACTGTATATGTGATGTTAATGTTGAGCCACAACTCTGTCATTTATTAGATAGCATTATGCTGTGGCTTAGGTGAGCCACTGAGAGATTTATGTTTGTCTTTATTTCCACTACCACCTCACTCTGGGCCTCTCCTCTCATGCAGTGTGATATACTGTCCAGTCAATAAAAGGGAAAAAACGACACGAAAACAAAAGGCTGTATTCTGGACTAGAACCAGGCCATTCAAGCCTGCAAATGGGTTTTGAGCCACCTATTGAGGAGCCCCAGCGTGAAGTAGCCCTTGCATCCACTCCACACTGGGGGAGGGGGAGAAAAAGAGAGTAAAACAAAGTGTATAAGACAGCAGATAAGTCCAGAGACGAGGGAGTGTGTAACAGTGACAATGCCCTTCAGGAAGGTCCTTAACCTGGCCCACTCAGCCAGTACTAACTCACTAATGTGCACTGTATGAAAAATGTAAGTGGCTTAAATTGCATTAGATTAAGGCAGCCATGAAGCGAATAAGTGACAGAATAAAACAATAAGTCTCAATGGGAGCGGCATCAGCAGGGGTACAAAAAAAAAAGCATGTGGCATGTCGCTTTAGTCCCCAGGCCTGCTGCTGCCGACTCCACGCTGCCGACAGCCAGTTGGACACGCGCCACAGCCAGGTGTAGGGGATTTTATGCTTGTTACCTTGTCCTCTGTGTGAATATTGAGTTAAATTACAATCCTATAACCTCAAATGCGGTCTAGCGACTTTGTGTGTTTTTTTTTTATTTACTGTACCTCTACGGCAATTTATATCACAGCAGCGCCATGTGGCCGCGACACACCTGAAAATGGATCAAAGTGCTGCATTGCATTTTTCTTCGCACCGCTTTTAGTTTTCTGCAGTGCCAGGTAGAACTGTGCTTGGTATGTACATAACACAGCAAATCATAGCCAACTCAGTTTTCTTTGTCCCCAGCTGTGTCCCTTAATCCCAAACTGCTATGCACCAAGTCTTACAGCGAGGAACCTTGAGGGTAAGCGCAGGATTTGTTTCCAAACACATTTGAGATTTTTTTTTTATATGCCCCTGATCAATCCTGTAGCCCTCACCTCAGGGTTACAGCTGCAGCAAGTGGTTCTATCAGATTAATAATTGGAAATAAAATAATTTTTTTATACATGCTTCCAAAGCATTGCAGAGGTTTGTCTGGGTGACATTTGTATAAGAACACAAATATTGTATGTCAGCGATTCACCTCTACACCAACTCTTCGTCTGCACATGTTCTATAGAACAAGGACATGAACAGCGCAAGGAGAAACTGCAGGACAAACTCCACTGTACAGAAAGGTATGACATTACAGTCTCTGCTGCAGATGGGATACAGTGACTTCATCAGTGCAGTGTAGCATGAGAAAGTTTTAATTAAAGGGATAGTTCAGGTTATTTGATGCCGGGTTGTCTGAGGTACTTATCGACAGTCGATGCTGATCAGCATGCCCCCAGTTTGGAGAAGCAGAGAACAGTACCAGCATGGAAGCTAAACAATATACTGCTGTGGGCAGGGTCAGCATCAATTTTAGCTGGACTGCCAGCTCACCAAAGTCAAACTAAAAAAATATATTTAGCATGTTTTCACTACTTTAACTTTCTACCAGACATCTTTTTCTAATAGGAAACTTCTGTTACATAAGCCAGACATCGCTCTCTCCAAACCAGCCAAACTCCATGAGCAAAATCAATTATTTTACCTCGCAAAACTCAGGAGTTACTGATCTACCGGTGCCTGTTTGTTAGTTTGTTTGTGTTATTGTGTGAATTCTGTGTGAACTAACTTTTAAAACACCAAAGTCACACAAAAAACAAACAAATGAACATATCAATGCAGTGGAAGACCAGAAACCTTCCATACTCTGCAAGGTAAAATTACCGATTTTGCAAATGGAGTCTGCTTGAGCAAGGGAGAGTGACATGTGGCTCATAATGGCTGTTTCCCATCAGAAAAGGCTGTCTGACTACAAAGTAAATTGGTGAAAATATTCTAAACATAGCATACGCTTCAAAGGATGTTGACTTTTTTTTTTTAGGTGGGCCTTTTTTTGTCCCTAGTTTTGATGCTGACCCTGTCGACAGCAGTTTGTTTCTTCCGTGCTGGTGCTTCTCTTCTGCTATTGACAAGAACATCATATAACCCAACATCAAATACTTCTAACTATCCTTTTAAGATTAAAAAGGAAAACTAAAAAGAGGATGTTACAGCACTGATATAAATCCTGCGGTTGTCTCTAACAGTAACTAAGGAATTGGAAAACAAACAAAAAACAAAAGTTTCAGTCAGTTTTAGGTGGCCTATAAATGACAAAAATAATAAAGTCAATTCTCAGAATAGAGACCAGTAGGTTAGCTAATTAGAGCAGAGACCCAAAGGTATCATTTACTTAACATGTAATATATCATCGATCGCCACCCCTTACTCTGGCTCAAGAATACTTTGAAATGTCTTTCACAGCATCTCACTTATTCATATTAAACATGAAATCTAATATTTCAGTCTTTCTTGTCAGCTGAGAGACTAAAGAGCTACATAACTTATACTTTTATGCTGCTGAACAGTAAAAACGATACCACATCTTGAAGATGTAAAGAATACATTAGAATAAACTCCGACTGTGTGACATGAAGGGAAGAGAAGTGTTGGCGGGAGCTGCGGAGAACGAGGAAAGTTCAGTTAAGTAGGTCAAGTATGGATGCTCCCGCTCACCTTGGGGCTCTGTGTGTTTCTGTGGAAGCTTGTAAAACTGTGCAATGGAAGCCCGGGGCCTGCCAAAGATCCCCTATCTTCAAAAACAGAAACAAAGTTCTGCAGACACAACACTTATGTTACATATAAATAGCATTGTAGCGAGATAATGAGTAATATGATGCAAATATACAGTAGGTATACTATCCAAAAATGCAGACAGTGATTTTTCATTCTGAATAAACTGTTACTAAAAGTGAACAATGCAATTACCATAATGATATTCCCATTGGGAAGCTGCTGCAGAGGTTGTTATTATCCTGTTTTAGCTCAATATTTACTTTAGTGATAACATTCTCCAAATATATTATTACAGAGTCAAAATAATTGAATCTAATGAGTCAATATTAAGACAAAAAGCAGAACGTCAAATAGAATTTGATCCTCCCATTCATCTAACACTCTAAAGGTTTAAGTCCTGCCTGCAGACTACGACAACACAATCAGCAATTACACAGAACACAATGAAACAGAATTGAGTATAATCATTAATTTGTTTCCAAGTGGAACAGCTTTGGCTTGGTTCATTGGCCAGTTCCCCTTGATGATCTGATGGTCTGAAATGATCCTTTCCTAATGATCCCCCCATAATGATCTAAAAGACAAAACTAGTTATAGATTGTCTCCTCCGGTTAAGAAGACGTTACAGAGTTTCTGTGCTCAGGGTGCCACTGCATGGCTCAACGTTGAACTCTGGCATTTTTAAAAAAGTTTAGAATAATACCGACTTCCCAGGAGAGGAAACTCATGTGCTCTATTGTGACAAGTTTTCTGTGGCTGAATCCAAATGTCCAGATTTAACCGCACTTGCAGACTTAATAGGCGCGTTCCCGGGCGGTGTGCGAGTGCTGAGGGCCATCCAAATCCACAGTTCTTTAAGTCCATAAGAGGTCTCGGACGGACTTTCTGCAGATCTCCATAAAGTCTGTTTGGGATGTGGAGTTCACCAGACTTTGACCAGAAAATTACCCATAATGTGATGAAATATGGTGCAACATTGTGGGGAAAATTATAATAATATGACCCATTATTACTTTTGAGGACATTCTTTTTTTGTTTGTTTTATTATGTTTAGAGCCTGACTTATATATTATATTGGTATTGGTCAGATATTGGTCTATAACAGTTATATCAGTCTATATCAGTACATATATTTCTGCAAAATATTAGCTGATAATTTGATATCAGAATTTCTTTACACCTTATCAATCAGGCCCAAAGTTTATTACTGCAGAGAGGTTTGATAATTCACACAAGGAATATGCAGGGGCTGCATAATTTGGACATGTTTGTCACAGCCTAATCTGCAAACTTAAGCTGTCATTCATCCATGGTGTGAGGATTCTCAGTCAAGGCTTTAATGTGAATATAATATTAGTAGGTGTTTAGCAAAGGGAGATTTTCACAGTTGGTTCTGAACTTATCTGTCACAGGTACTGTGTACAGCAGGAGGCCCTGCACACACACATGTTGTGTAAAAAGATACTTTGAAATGAGTTGCAGGGTTAGAAATTTAATTTCATCTTGGGGCCTTGCATCCCATCTCTTAGCACATTTTACCCCCCTGTGGTCCTGCACCCTCGCAGACTTGATGTGATGACGGTGAATTTGTCATGGTATGTGTGACCAAAGTCTGCCAGGGCCCAGTCTGCAAATCTGGAGGGTGGACATTTGGATTCATCCTGTCTCTCTGTCCCTCCCTCCAGCCTCAGACCTCTCATACTTCTTCCAGGCCTTTTATTAATGGAACTTTTCAGTCCTTGCTAGGGCTTCATGTATTTGTGCCGAAATCATCATGGTACGGGGGTTATGGTCCCATGCACATAGCCATTGCACCACATAGCCAAAGCAGGTATAAAATAAAAACAAAAGAACAATGTGCATAAACAAACTAATTATATATATATATATATATATATATATATATATATATATATATATATATATATATATATATACACATATACATATATATAATATACATATACAGCTTAGAATAAAAAAAACTTTAAAAAATATTACAAATACAGTGAGAACAATATAAACACTGCAACAATTAAAAATCTGTGTATTTATTTTGTATTTTCAATTTCATAGCATCACAGATGTTTTTTAGTTTTATAGCCTATAGTAAACTATTGCCATTTGGGAAAGTGTTTGAACAGTGTAATACAGAAATGTTCTTATTTTTATAATGAAAATAGTAAACCAAAGCCAGTGTGCCAAATGGTTCCTCAGTCCCCAGCAAGAGGATTTCACCTGTGTAGTGTCTGTTCAAAATATTCAGGAATGTAAACTTGTGCATTTGTTTTCCCCCTGTACCAAACTCACATCAAACCGTGACTCCTAAATCATGCCGTGAACCAAACTGTGACTTCTGAGTGCCGTGACTAGTCCTGGCTGTAGACCTGCTATTGATACAAAATATCAACATACAGGTGTTAACAATGACACTGATTAAAGTTCAGTTACATTTAGTGTAGTAGAGCAGTGTTTCCCAACCCTGGTACTCAAGGCACACTGCCCTGCATGTTTTAGATGTTTCCCTGCTCCAACACACCTGATTCAAATGATCAGGTTGTTGTCAGGCTTCTGCAGAGCCTTGATGACGAGCTGATCATTTGAATGCAGGGCAGTGTGTCTTGAGGACCAGGGTTGGGAAACACTGTAGTAGAGATTTTCCAGTGAACCAACATGCACAATAGCAGCACCCTGACTCTGGTTGACCTGAATGAAACAGAACATTAATTAGTAACATTGGTAACACCTGCGTTTACGGCAGTATTTCATGTCAAAATTGCTGCTGTGGAAAAAAGTCTAAGCTCTCATCCTTTCCCAGTCACATGAGCTCCACACTCACCTGCACACCTGATCCTCACTCCATCATCAAGCCCCACCTGTCTCTCATCAGCCTCGCTCAGTATATATAACTGCTCACAAACATCAGCCCCCTGTTTGTCTTTCATGCCACAGTTGCCTTTGCCGAATTTGTCTCTTTGCCTGCATCCCTTTGAACCTCGCAGACTGTCCCCTCTGTCGCTGACCTGTTCTCTGAACATTGATCAAGCGTACCTCATTGTAATCTCGCCTGCTTTGCCTCTGACTTCTGCTTTTGATTCCCCGACCACAACTGTTGCACTCAACAAAAAGACTCCTAATTGCTGTTGCTTTGGTTGACTGGGAATTGAAGCTCAAAGTATCGACTGAAATGTGTCTGTAACACTGAGTTTCGAAAACTATCGAGGATTGAAAGTTAACATTAAATTCTTTAGCCAGAATCTGAGGCTTATTTCTTTGATCAAATGCTTGATGATAGATCAAGAACTCTGAAAATGGTGCTGCTTTTGGAACATCATTTACCCAAAGCTCTTATGCAGTTGCCTGTCCAAAGATGTGATCAAACATTGATGCTTTGTAAAGGCTGACATCACTGAAGGATTCAGATGGAGAGCAGAGGTGGTGATCGCCCCCCTGCTGCCCCCTTGTTCAAAAAATGTCTCAAAGGTGCCCACTTAGATGCCCCCCAGATATATGAAACATGGTAAAGTGCCTTCCAGGGTGCCCCTCTAGTAGAAAATGTGATGCAGTCCCTTATTAGCTGACCTACATGCTAGAAAATTAGTTGGCCTCTGCCGTCCTCTAAAAGGTTAGTTTATACTTCCTTGTGTTTTTATTACAGAGGTGTATTAGTTGTTGTACTTTATCACATAATAAGACAATTTTGTGCATTTCAAATTGAGAAGAATTCAGAGGAAAGTGGAGTAAATGGGTCGGGGAAATGGATGGAGTGGAATAGAGAAATTTAATCAAATCAAAATTCAGTTTCATTTCCTTTTGATAAATGTGACAGGATGAATGAAATAAGTGACTTTGCGAAATTGTAATGAGAAAACCTGAAAAATAAATAAATAAATAAAGCAATAAAAATAAATAAAACAATTTTAACTCTGAACTCTGCAATAGAAATGGTCTGCCAGTGCCTAAATTGTTGTTTTTGCTTCTGATGTCATTTCCTAGGTTATGTTAAAATGCTTAACGTCCCCTGAAATCTGTACAACCCAAGCTAAAAGGCTATGTAAAACAATAAACTAATAGCAACTTAAGAAATAATTGAAAAGTGGCATAAATTAAAAAATATATATATATATATTTTTTTTTTCATATCAAATTTTACTAAACAGCTCTGGATGTAGAAACAGTAGACAAGGTACAGATGGAAACTAAGCACAAAACTACTGACTCAATCCTATTTTTCTCAATCTCATGATGACATGAACTGATCAACCTGCTTCTTTACTGAGGCACCCTTTAACTGCACAAGGTTCTGTACACTGTCACCACATTTTCCACCACATGTAATAGCTGGTTTTCAGCTGCAAAAAGAATGAATGTGTTACCTATTATAGTTTTTATTTTAGATCAGTTCAGAGCTGCCTGCAGGAGGTCCAGGTTTTTTAGGGCTAATATAAACCAGAGTTTGGAACTGTTTCACCATAAATGCGTCACTACTTTCTGCACACTGGAGCCCGCTTATTTTTTCGCCCCTTCCCCTCAAACAGCACGAGTCTGCCACTGGTGGGTATATTTGTTGGCTCAACAAAAGGCCCTTGTCGTAAAATGTCTCAGTTTAAGGCATGGAAAGTATTATTGTTTCAGTACTGGCACCAGAACTCAGGTGCTGCTGGCACTGACATAAAAAAGATTTCAAACATCCCTTCCCGGGCCCATTTTTCAGGCCGATCAGCTCTGGCAACGAGCATCAAAGTGTGAAAACCAGCCCAAAAGAAACAAATATCTTTAAAATAAAAATGTATAAGTCGAATGTTTCCTCTCAATAACATATTCCTGTGAGATCAGAAGGACTGTGCTGAGTCAACTCAAGTACAATGTTACCTATCAGAGCTGCCCTGTGTATTACAACCTTTAAACTGTGTATAAAAACACTTCACTCTCTTCCACATCAGCACTGCCACAAGCGGAGCACATCTCTCAGCACTCATCTAATTATGGGGGTCAGTCAGCACTGCAGAAGGAAGAGGAAAACTTGACAGATTTGCATTCATGTCATGAGTGGAGTTCAGATCATTTGCAAAGCCATCAACTGGATGTCCTTTCATATCCTAAGTCTCTGCTGTCCTATCACTCCTACACGCTGGGGATCTTAATGATGGCTCTCTTATTTGCAGTTATTTCAGGAAATTCAATGACTTACTTGCCAGGGTCATGAGCAAAATGAACAAGACAAGCATCTTTGAAGATTATGATAATGGAAACGGAGGGCAAAATTGGAATTGTTTTAAAATTCACCCGCACGTTCCACATCTTATTATCCTTCCACTTGGCAGCCACCCATTTTCAAAGGCGTGATAAAAATACACATTAGATACGTTCACTGCCACTGCTGTGTGGCAGAGGATTTTATGGCCTGTAAAGTTTGGCATTTCAGGATGAGAAAAATAAACACTCTTCACAGCAAAAACTAAAAGACGAATCAGAGATCTACAGGGAAGACAGATGTTAATCCATCCACAAAATAGTCATTAGCATTTACTCGGCACAGCAGATGAAATACAGTCCTACATCATATAATTTACTCTGGTTTTTGACGCTCAATGCTACAGACGCCCATAGTGAGAAGAAAATTGAAACCTTCCGTTCTTGGTGGGAGAATGACTATTCAGTGCTTGATACAGCGCCGAACTAAGGACCAGATGGTGCAGACTAAAACATACTTTAAGAGGGAGGATGTCGTTTCAAAAGGCAAACTCATGCAAATCAGGTCCACAGTGAAGCTGTTGACTCATGCAATTTCACAGTGTTTACCAATAACAAATTGGAATGGAACATTAATAGTGCTTTCTGAGCAAAACGCCGGATAAGGCTAAATGTTCAGAGAAATGCGTTATTACAGCTGACCTCAGAACCAAAGCGCCACATTAGCAAATTATGAAAGGTTTAGTAGGTGCCCTGCATAAAATGACTGGGGAGAAGAGGACGCGCTGACCTCGGAGGATACACACACATTAAGAAAATGTCGGTTATGGCCTTTGATCTTTGGGAGCTAAATGAGTAGTGACTCAAACATATGCAATTACATCAGCTGGGCAGCCTCCGAGGCCACATGTTCAGTGGTGTCACAGGCAGTCTGCCTCACCACAAAATTATTCATCTCATGCTGAACCCACTGCTTCTCTGACTCAGGCTTCCAACCACTAATCACAATAACACAGAATGCAGAGTTTAGATACTTCTGACACTGTTTTTAGTAGGAAACAGATTTTTCATGTGAGATATATATAGTTCCATAACAATATTTTTGAGAAATTCCAATCAGGTTTTATAGCATCACACAGCCCTTGTTTATGGCTGTTGTTTTTTACGTAATGACCTCCTCCTCACAGCAGATGCAAGAGAAAGTCTTAATCTTTTTTGACACCATTGATGATGCTAATTCAGAAACTCAAACACTGAGTAGGGAGTTTCATGCTCAGCACTGAGCTGGCTTAGATTTTATTTATCTCAAAGGACTTTCTCATTCACAATAGGCAATTTGTCGATGCCCATAGCAAACATCACCTGAGGGGTGCCACAGGGCTTGATTCCCGGCCCCATCCTCTTCTCCCTCTATATGCTTCCACTGGGTCATATAATTCGCAAGCATAACTTTTCTTTTCACAGCTATACCGACAACAGAGTAATATGTTCTGTCTGGAACAAACTCCCAGAGAACTGCACATCTGCTGCAACTCTCAAGGCTGAAGACTTTTTCTGTTTGTCTCCTTTCATTAAACCAAAACTGAGGCTTTTGATTAATATCTTACACTGCACTGTAGCTTGCACTTTCCTCTTTTCTGTTTTTTTTTTCCAATTTTCTCTTTAACCATTTTAATTGTTGAACTGTTTTTTTTAAAATACATTGCTTTGTTCGTTTTAGATTTTTTATTGATTTTTCTTGATTTTTTTTTTATGTAAAGTACTTTGAATTGCCTTGTTGTTGAAATGTGCTACACAAATAAACTTGCCTTGCCTTAAGACAAAACTTACTGCTTTAATACCATCAGAAACTCTCAAGGACATTAAATAAAACTTTGTGAAGTTAAATGAGAGCAAAACTAAAATAATATTATCCAGGATGCCCACAAGAAGTTCTTGTCTTGGCGACTTGTTATCAAATATAAAGTGCCAGAATTTAGATTTTTGCAGAGACCTGACTTTTTACTTTATGTTAGGCACATTGTAAAGTTGCTTTTAGAATAGTCCTATAGGAATAAAGGTAGTAAATATCATTAGCAGTTCAAACAATTTTAACGAGGCACAAGCGGCTGTAATGTTGTATCTGATCGAGTCTTGCAGTATTTGCCTGTATGACTGAACTATATTTACGATCTTTTTAAAAACTATGTCCCTCCTCCATGCTGTTTGCTGTGGTGGACATCTGGAGTGCAGCAGTAGCTAAAGGAGTTTGGAAGGACACAGCAGACTGCAGGGAAAGACAGGTAGGTGTACAGCATGCGGGGGCGTGAGGCAACCAGGTGCTGTGAAGTGTGAGGCTCTGCCCTCCCAGCTGATGATCAAAGACAGGCATAACTGCCACTGATGACCATGGCTGCTGGCCAGACCAAATGCACAATGTGGACTACAGTGTCAGCAGAGATGAGCCGTACTGAGGCAATGCCAGCTAGAAAAATATTATTATTGCTGGCACCACAACAACACACTGGATCCACACAGAAACAAAAACTAAATAATGTCTCATCAATTATCTATGAAACCCTTTGTCTGCTTTTACTAACCTTGAGTTCCCTCATTTAGTCGGTAATGGCCGCTCTTTGGTTGCACATTTTAAAGAGGGTTTCACGACTGGGGATTACTCTGGACGTTGTGGTGGAATTAGAGGGAGAATACGTCCCTCCAGCCAGTCAGCCAAGATAATGTTAATGATGTCTTGTGGGATCCTCCACGAGAAGGACTCTTGATCTAGATCCAGGGGGATCCACTGCGACTTCTGGCACCACTCTGGAGCTCATGATAACTCCTGCTATTAATTCCTCTTTAATAGAATTAAACTCTTGATTAAAAAAAAAAAAACCCTTTCCATTGGACAATTATCTATCATGTCAAGTTATGTGAGCACAGGTCATCTGAGGGGGAACTTTTCCCTGTTGGCAGAACTGAGAGACCTTTGTCAGAGAGCTCTTATAGAAAGGAAGAAAACAGTGTGACTGAATGGGAAATAGCTGCTATAGTCTCCCAGTGCTCTGCTGAGGAAAAGCAGCCCTGTGGATTACATAATAAAAGACCTTTCATTCAATTGATGGCCGGCATGCCTCCACATAAAGGAGCATTATATCACATCCGGCCATAACAGAAAATCGGAAATACCTTTTATGGTATGGACAAGTGTATTTTAAATTAAATATAAACAGTATAGCATAGGCCTTGTGTTGAAATGCAGCATAAAGCATACCATATAAAAAGATGAGTACAAATACATAAAGCACAGAATTACTAATTTGCGCATAAAATATCAAAACACAAAATATCAAATACTTGTATAACAAATGCATTCATGTAATTTAAATACAAAAACACATTCTATACAAGCTATTACATTTTAGGCATTAAGTAGCCCCAATATAGATCTGACCCTAAAGTGATACTTCAGATTACTTGAAGTCTCGTTAAATCAGGTACTTATCAATAGTATTGTGTACAGTAGATGGCGTTCAGCATGCTCAGAGTTTGGAGAAGCAGCAGGAGTATCTGCATGGAAGCTAAGCAATGAACTGCTGTGGATGGAGTCAGCAGTAAAACGTATTTGTAGCCACCTTAAAAAATCTATATCACTATGAGTGTATGCCATGTTTTGAATATTTTCACTGCTTTACTTTGCCAGCAGATAGTCTTTTCTGACATGAAACTGAAGCTCTTATAATCTCCCCACAGCCATCAGACTAGCAGAACCTGGGAATTGCTGGTCTACTGTCGTCTCAATCTGTTAGTTTGTTTGTGACTTTGATGTTTTAAAAGTATTTGAAATACACAAATAAAAGCTTTTAAAGTATTTTGTCAGCACTTAGATCTATTTTTTTTTTTTTTTTTGCCCAGCAAAATGCAAGTAACAAAATGCTCAAAAGTAAGAATATGTACAGGCTTGGAGAATAATGGATAACATATAATAGGAGGTATTCCAGTAAAGTTATAGAAAAATGATGCAATCAGATTAGATACATTCAGTAAAACAGACAGCAGAACAACAATATCACACATTTTAGGAGAATGCTATATTACCCCATGCAGTGCACACACATTACACCATTTCACGAGTCTCACAACACCAGTCTGGATTTCAGTGAAACCAGCTAATCTTACAGTCACCAGTTCATTACTGAATAGTACTAAATAATGTTTTGAGTTTGCAGTGCAAATGGCATAGTTAACAAAGTACATTTAATGGCAATAATAATAATTATTATTAGTAGTAGTCTTCATGTGCATTTGCTTACAACGAAGGGAGGATTAGCTAGACAAAAAATCATAAAACCTACAACGAACATAATATAATATATTAGGCAAAACAGTTTCACCATATTTGGTTAGTTAATCAAAAAGTAATGGAAAGTAATGAAGTTACATCAGTTCAATATTGCAATACTTAGATTAGGTAATTGACTACATTTTTATCAGGTAATTAGTAGTTGTGTCAGAATGCATTTTTAAAGTAAACCTCCCAACCCTGAGAACTTGTACTGAAGTACAGCATAAATCATGCTTTACATATAAAATCAAAAGGATGAAAAACTAATTAATAAAGAGAAATCAAGTAAAGTACAGGATGAAAGATTGAAATTGAAAGTGTTCAATTCAGTCAAGGGCAGGGAAAACCTTGTTAAAGTATCACATACTGAAGCCAGTCAAAGGATGTATTTGACTCCAAAGAAATGTAAATAAAATTGGTTAGAACCAAGTGAAGAGACCTGAGAATTGCCGTGATGCACTCAGTGAAGAAAAAGAGTACTGTGCATTATCTTTGACTATACATTCCATTAGTAAAGTCAGCATTTCATGCAGTATTCATTTGACATAAAGATGTATTGACAGCAATGCCATATTTTCTGTGCGCAGCCTCCACTATGTGGTTACAATGCAGCATGTCTTATAGCCATGCCTGGGTGTATTCCATTGTCACGGTTGACATCCCTATAGTAAAAGCACTGAGAGATCAATGCATGCAGGGGCAGCACCTGTGCTGCCTGGAGCCCCACTAAAAGCCTCTGCGTCTCGTTTGAAGACGGAGCTGGCATCCCCAGGGATTCGCCTTACAGCGGAAAGAGGGAAACCCGCCCTTCCCCTACATCATAGCTGTGGAAAGCTACATCGTACAGTCATTCCACTGCTGGGAAATCAACGCGACTCATAGAAACTATCCTGTCTTTTCTTTTTTTTTTGCACTTGTGTGGTTCGAGCAGGCCTAATTAACTTTCTGTAACAAAGGGCTCTACCGCCGGTGCTCTGCAGCCTTATTGGGTGAGCTCGTGGCATGATAGTACGAGCTGAATGTCACGCTCTCCTTGGGCCGATCAATCCAGGCGATCAGATATCAGACACCTGAGGGATGGCTCTAGCCACAGATCGCTCACGCGCAGACACACGCAGGCACGCACACAAACACAATCGAAACACATTGCCAGGCACGCACACAGTAAAGAAGAATCAACACAAACATGCACTAAACCGCGGCCGGGGCCAAGGACGAGGGAGCGCGTCTGCAGACAGACGTGCTGAGCTAAAAGATTTTTCTCCCAAACATTTTGTCTTTCTCCTATTTCAGCCATATTATTATCTGCATGTCAGCTTGATGAGATGACTCCCGCCTTGATAAGACTCTCTGTTCATCGCAATTGCTGCACTTGTCACATGCTCACTGACTGAAAATTGCGTACCTTGCTCAAGGTCACAGACAGTGGTTTTCCCTCGGGTGGGGGGCAGACATGCAACTCCCTCTGTTCGCATGTCTACGTCTACGCTCCGTTTCTAATTGCCTCTGCAAGGGGTTATGGCCTGTGGGGGGAACATGGTACAGACAACAACAACCATTTTGTATTTGCCCGTATTAGTCATTCAAAAACAATCAGCGATGGTAAACATGCCGCTTGCCCTCCCTGGGAGTGTTGATGACAATCATTCTGTTAGCAGATCATCTGTCTCTAACCTAGAGGGATGACAACCACTCCCTTATGTAAACCTATGAAGAGATGTGCTCTACAAAGTTGAGATGAACTATATACACTGCTCCGAACACTCGCTCGGCTCTCGGATGACGTTCACTGTGGAGAATGAACACTTCATTCATCTGTATAACACAATTGTCATTCTCCCATCCATCAGTACTTGGTTTCAAGACAGTCGGTAGTTCTCTTTTTTCTGCCTTCCCAGCTCAATCAATATGTTCAGCAATAATACATGAGTCGAGCTCGCTTCTTTATCTGTCTCACCTTTTCTTCGTCTCCCTCTCTGATTCTTTCTCATCCTCCCCGTACAACGCACAGCTGCCTTTTCAACCCTGACCACCTCATTATCCCCCTCTGCCAATCCCTCTTTTTCCCCCCCAACTCTCATTTGCACCACTCTCCACCGAGGCTAACAATACCCTTCAGTGTTTCCATCATCAGCAAAGTGTTTTCCCTTGACACTGCCATGACTTCTCGTCTCTGTTGCAACAAATACTCCTATTATTCTACGTCCGTCTCTTTTTCCACTCTCTTTAGTTTTCCTCTTCCTCCCACTCAGTTCCCAACAAAATGTAGTTGACGGGACCACAGCCTCTGTCTGTAGCACATCTACAACTTCTCTCAGTGGCAACAGAAGGCAGCAGTGGACGGCCTTTGGTCTCCTACTGAGCTGCGGTGTTAATCCGCCTGGGGAATCGCATCAAATAGAACTGCCCTTATGTGTCATTTATATGAAGAGGAAAAAAAACACAAACATTATTCCCTATCGTTAAATGGTGTAGGGGACTACATCTAGGGCTGAGATGATGATCACAATACCACGGCCATGTGTTGAGCTTGTTATGTCACCACTGGAAATTTTATTTTGAAGGATCAATCTCATTATTCCATGGTGTGATGCATTTAGGATCAGTGTGTAGATCTATTGGTACAACTATGGATCAGTGCTGTCTAGTTCATAGATTAATAATGATTAATCATTCAATCGCCATTAACAATTTAACCAATTTGACATATGTATTAATCCATAATTGCACCTCATTTGTAATTGTTTTGTCTAGCTTAACCATTTGTTGAATAAGGAAAAAATGTGCTTTTTGCATCTTATTAATTATTAATTGGTTAATCCGTTGGCTGCATTTCAACTATGGGTTAAGGAAAATGCACAAAATTTGCAACCCTTGCGCTGTCACATGACAAGTCAGGAATACAGCTGCTGATTGGTTGACAAGTCAGGAACAAATCATCCCATTGGTTGACACTCAACTGAAGGCATCATGGGATTGCCAGTGGACGGCTAACAACAACTGTTTTCAACATGGAGAAAGAAATAAATTATCGCAGATTCAGTTTTAGAATTATCATTATGGCAAGTCTGTGGTCCAAAGATTCTGATATGGACACAGTTGCACTGAAGCCACTGTAAAGGTATGATGCCAGTGTTGGCTTGTCATTAGCTTTTCCTCGGGGTCAACTCATTCACTTTTCAAGCAGATGTGGAACAACAGACAAGATTTTTTTTGGTCTGCAGTGTTTCTGCTCCGCTATAAGCAGCAACGTCACTCGTCTGCTGCTCACTCTACCTCACTTTCCACATACAATTTACATACTGCCCTATTCCTTACAGGAGCAACACTCTGCTTATGACAGGATCCTGAAATGAAGTCCAATAAAACGTAATTATTTTTGTAACTCACCATCCCACAGGAATATGTTGCTTTTTCGCTGCAGCAAGAAAAAAAATATTGTCACAGCCCTAACAGCAACTACACTTTTCTCTGAGAATTCCCCCGCAAGTCGCTACAGATGACGCATTTGTTGGACAGCACTGCACAAACACTCAGTCGAGCTCTTAATTTGCTTGGGTTTTCAGGATAATTTGGCGGCCAGGGAAACACTGGTGAGTAACAAGCGCTCCAGTCACGCGGCCTGCCAAATCAATCCCAATCTGAGCATGTCCACTTACTCTCTTCTCACTGCACTGCCAACATATTGAGCCTGCATCTTCCTGGATACTGGAGTAATCCAATCAAAATGCATCATGGGGATACCATTATGTGCTCATTTGTACAGCTGCAAAGCATTCCCTGCGAGGAAATATGCAGGAATCAATAACTCAAAACCCTTCCCTCTCTCAGTTCGTGCTTTTTAAAAAACAGAAAATTAGGTTTGCAGGGGAAATCAAATGAAAGTTTTTTGTTTTTACTCTCTCAGCTGAAAAAAAGGAGCTCTTGCTTATCTTAAGTGAATAAGAAGGTCATATCATTCAATCTGAGGTTGGGATTTTGTTACACAGTTAAACTGGGTAGAGAATGAAAAGGCAGAAGATAGTCTTAGAGCGCCTGGGAGATGCATCATTTTTTGCTTTCTCTCATTGCCTTTCTGAAGGGAAATGGGCTTAGGAATTCAATCAGCTTTGGAGAGCCAAAGCTGTATGTGATCCAGCACCGCCTTGGTGTCTGTGTCCTGCGTACACGAGTGAAAAGAAAACAAACAAACAAACAAAAAAAGATCAAAAGACAGAGAAAAAAAAAGGAGACATTAAACGAAACAGCACCAGAGCGTAAAAATAATGCAGTGTCGTCTCAAAAAAGCCAAGGATGTCCTGGCTGCGTGCTACCAAATTACTCTTTCAGGAAATGGGAACAAAATTAAACCTACAAAACTTTTTTACAAGACCATGTCCTCTCGCCATCTGGCTCAAGCGCTTCAATCTCGGTTACACCTTTATGCTGTTGGCTGAACACAAGCGAGTACTGTGGTATTGATCCAGTCGTACACCCCTTTTATTATCTCTTCTCCCATCCAAAGGCAGCTTTCCGCTTTGATAGCACCACTGTTGTAGAAAAGCATAAATTCTCAAGCCCATTTGCTGTGAGGGGGCGGATAAATGGATGTGAAATCAAGCCATGAAAAGCCAACATGGCATGGTGGGGAATTTTATCCTGAGCTCATTAGGAAAAGCATGTTTCCTCATTCGTGCACCGTAATGTTGCACAATATGCTGATAGAATATTTCTTCTCTCTCTGGCGCCTACATTTTCATGAATGCTTTTTAATTGTGAATGTTTGTTTGGGCTTTTGTTCTGCTGGATATTCTTTGGCACACTGGCCGTGGGAGAAATCAAGCCTGGCTTCAGCTTGTCAAACTAACAGTGGGCCAAAGAGGAGGTGAGGAAGAGGGTCCCGAGGCCTCTCCGTGCTTTGTGACAATAGGGCAGCTGTGTGTCAGTGAGACCACAGTAAATAGGGCTGTGTGGAGTCACAAAGCTGCCCTGATCAAAGGCGTCTATCTCAGTTTGCTGTCACAGTTTCTAACATCCTCGCTGTTGCTTCTCTGCCTGGGCAGCCTGGCTGACTGACTGGCAGAGTGACCGGACTAATGTGAGCAGAGGACGGCCTCAAAAGACAAATCTGAAGATGCTGCCTGCAATACATTATATGCAATACAACATGTTCTCATCCCAGCTCATCCACAACCAATGCTGCTTTGTCATGCCTGCTCAGCATCTCATACTGATGCACAAGGTACCCTTTAGATGCTGCCACACAGCCTTGTTAACATGTGATTAATATTTTGAAGTGATCACAGTTTGTTTAGGCTTAGATTTAGGAAAAGATCATGTGATGGTTTATGTACATCATTTGACATCAGCAAAGCAAGTCACAAGATTAAAGTCACATGACACACTTCACTATGTACATCTATTCAAGAACGTTCTCTTCATAGATTTAACTATTTATTGCAACAAATGGAAATCCACTTATGCTTGATGCTGATGGCTTTGCTCTTGAAAGCTCCCTAGATTAGCAGAGGAGCGCACCGAGCCAAAACAGAGTGCAAAGCAAAACCCCCCCATGGGTATACAAGTGTGGGCTTAAGCAAGACATGAATATCATTTAGCCTTTGAGCCATGTTAGGACACTCTGAAATAGAAAGGTGGAGCCAAACGTGATGGGGACAAAACTTTGCCAGCAGCAGCATGAATGTGGCAGTATTGGTAAAGCAAGGATCAGTGAGGAGGGCATCTAAATTTAAAGGGCATTTAAATATTCGCATTGTTGTGAGAATGGGTTATGATTGGTGTGTGTGTGTGTGTGTGTGTGTGTGTGTGTGTGTGTGTGTGTGTGTGTGTGTGTGTGATAAATGACCCAATCAGCCAGTTGAAAGCTGATGACACGTGGGGCATATTGCATCCATGTCCTGCATGAACCATTATGATGCTTCATTTAAAACTTTTAATAAAGTTTTGATTTCACATGGGAAATGAATCCCGGACTCTAAGGTGAAAGACCTGTGTTTACTTGAGCCATCCATCCACCCCACCTCTTCCAGATGCCGACTTTCTTGCTTATTCTACACAAAAATCCTGGCGCATCTCTGACAGTCCCTAACGGGTAGCTTGTGCATCTGTAAGAATCGGCAACACACACATCATGCCCTGTGGGCAAAGCACCAAAACAGCCTCTCACAGCTCTACCTAGTGCATAAATAAACTCAGCGGGGACACCCTCATCCTCGGCCGGCATTACTGTCTTTCAGAGGCTGTACCAAGTCATTTTTAAAATCGTGCTAGTTTTTCAGGAAGGGGCCTAAATAATTCTACAGAAATTAGGCTACATTTTGACAAGGCAAAACCTCGCATGGCCATTTCAAAGGGGGGCCTTTACCTCTCACCTCAAGTTATCTGTATCATAATGGGTTCTTTGAGTACCCAAGAGCATCTCCTTTACAGACATTTATGCTAATCAATTGCAATGCAATCCTGTTTTCATCTCAGCTGATCAGATACCAATGTTTTTTCAGTACATCACACACTGAGTTTACGCCAGCCGTATGGGATGTGCTATATAAATAAAGCTGACTTGTCAACACCCCTCAGCGTCTCATAACGGCGCACAAGGCACCCTTATACATGCTGCCAGAAAGCCTCTTAACAGGTTATTTTGTACTTTGGGTAGGTTTAGGCACAAAAACTACTTGAATGGGTTTAAGATGAGACCATGTTTGGAGTTACAATAAGTACACTACTTCAGGTAAGTCATGTGACGTCACTGAAGCTACTTGCAGGACAAAAGTCACATGTAACATGTGACGTGACTCATAAAATATAATGTGCCTCAAAACCTTTAACAATGTTTTGGTTTTCACGTGGGATATATGAACCTCTGTCTCATGGGTGAAAGTCCTTTTTGTGTGAGCCATTCATCCGCCCCACCTCCTCCAGACACAAACTTTCTCACTCTACTAACTTTGAAAGCCCGGTGCATCTCATGCAGTCACTGAGGGGTTTACACTGAAGTCACTTGAAAGCCCAGTGTGTCTCTTTCAGCCACTAACTCGTACCATGTGAGTCACCGAGGGGTGGTAACAAAATGTTGGGAATGAGAATGGGCTCACACGTGAGTCTGGAGGTGCAGCGTGTTGGAATTCCCTATCCCCGCTACCCCATGATGCCTTTAAGAGCCACTGTTGACTTTTAAGTTCAAAGAACAATCTGCACAGGTGAGAGGTGGTCCAGGAGGGGAACAGCACCTGTTGATTTCTTTCAGTGTACCTCCATGCATGCTCACCCACATCCATCTCCTCTATCCTCTCCGTCTGAAAAAACTGCACACGTGAAAAAAGGCCCTGAGGGGTGTTGTTCCAACAGGTATGCTAATAAGATTCACTAGAAGGAGGAATTTCTCTCTTAGCTTTCTTTCCTCATGGATGTGCCGCGCCTCAGGGGACTGCCTGCATATTTTACATTACCGCTCATGCATTAGCATGTGTTTGTGGAAGAATGTGTGTGAATGTGCTTTTGCGTCCGTATGTTTGTGCTGAAACTCCATGTTGCATGCTGTCAGAGAAACACATACCCGCAAGAGATGCTCTAAGGTCTTGATCTACCTGCCCATGTTTTTTCCCCACCTTCTTCTCCATATATATTTTAGCAGAGCTGCAGGCCATCTCCAATTAGGAGAGCTCCACAGCTCCACCACTGCAGCTCGGGCCCAGTGTGCATATCTTGCCCTCTTCCCCACATGGTGGGATTGCTGTGAGGTGATGCGTGACTGCTCATGATTGAGCCCTCTTTAGCTAACAGGTGCTATCATCTCTGCAAACCTTTGCCGGTGCCTCACACTCATAGTCCCCACAAAAGGTGTAAAAGAAGAACAAATGTATAAATTATCTGATCACAAAGAGAGGCACAGCATGAAATCCCAGACTGAAATGATAATTGAAAGTGGGCTTTTGGACTTCAGGATAAGAGAATTTCAGAGGTGGAGGTGGTTTCCTGGATTTGTGTAGGCAAGTGGTGGTGATTTCCAGCTCTGTTGGCTCGAACTGCATCAGTCTGAAGACATGAAATCAACACTGCATTTTGATGAATCAAGTAGTCCAGCTTTTACAAACCACTGTCCTTGAATTCGTACGGGAATCGCGAGTGGTCCTCCCAACAGGCTCCTTAAAAAGCCCAGAAATAACCCAGACCACTATTCATTTATCAGGATGATGCTCTCTATTGGCTTATAATTTTGAGAGGGTGGGGTGGTCAATAAATCATACAAGCTGGCTGATGAGACGCCAGCTCTGTTACCTGGACGCGGTTTAAAAGCTCCCTCTCTCCTCGTCCTACTCCTTATTGCTCTTTCTACTTGGCTACAACATCTTCCTCCAGGTTTTGCCTACACTTCCCTCCCTTCAAATCACAGTCTTTGCACCTGTAACCCCTGGGTGAGAGATGATTACACCTTCTGAAGCAGAAATTGAACTGAGGGCTTGGCCTTGACCTCACTTGCACACCTCCACCTACCTTGACCAACAACATGTGAAAATGCCATAACAACAATTAAACACAGGTGTATGCCTCCATAATTTAAAAGAAAAGTAAATAGGCCATATGCTGTATGATCTAAATTAAAGGGATAGTTCACATTATTCGAAGTGGGGTGGTATGAGGTTTGAGTGACGAGTGAATACTAACAGCAGATGACTGTTGGCACGACCCATTTTAAAGACCCAGTTAAGCAATCTACTGCTGTGGACATCAACAAAAAGTATTTCAGCCACTTAGAAAAGGTCCACCGAAAAACTCTATCACATTAAGTAAGTGTACACTATATTTAGATTATTTTACCTGCTTTATTTTGCTGTCAGACAGCCTTTTCTGGCAGGAAACCACAATTTCATAAGCGAAATATAACTCTCTCCAATACAACCAACCTTATGGGTGAAATCAGTCATTTTACTTTGTAGAACATGGGAGATGCTGGCCTTCGGCTGCCTGAAGCTGTTAGTTTGTTTGTGTCATTGTGTTACTTTGACATTTTAAAAGGATAGTTCGAATTCACTGAAGTGAAACAATAACATAAATGGGCAGTGGTAGAGCAGCAACTCCTGTGCTCTTGCAGGGTAAAATTACTGATTTTGCCTATGGAGTTTGGATGGTTTGGAGAGAACAGTATCTGGCTTGTATAATGGTGGCTTCCCATCAGAAAAGGCTGACGGCCAAGTAAAATCAATATCAGTTAAGTACACTTTTTCTTGCTGACCCCGTCCGCAGCAGTTCATCACTTAGCTTCCCTGCTGGTACTCCTCTCTGCTTCTCCAAACTGGAGGCATGCCGATGCATCTCACAACCCAGCTTCAAGTAAACTGAATTATCCCTTTATGTATCATGTTGATTCATCTTCACAGACATGCATCTGCTCTTTGTTCATTGATAAGAACATTTGTTGCATGTTCCACCTTCCTCCTGTCTCTCTAACCCCCACCACCCGGAGCTGTTTGGAGCTGGCAGGACAGTGGACCAAAGGCTGCGATTTCTAATTCACTAAGCCCCGAGGCTAAATGACGGGTAGTCAATGTCCTGCTTCTCTGCATGTGATATCTCCCACGGAGTCGGTAACAAACTCATTTTCCCCACTAGAAAGAATCACAAAGACTTTGTTGGCGAACTGAGAGAGCAGAGACGGTGAAAGAGAAGAAGTAGGTATAAACAGCGAAGGGAGATTGAGGTTGAGGGCAAGAAGGAAAAAAAATGGGGGAAAGATGTGATGGATTGAAAAGAAGGGGAAGGGCGGTTTGAAGTGAGATGAGATAGCGTCAAGGTGGGGGAAGAGGGAAGGGAGGAGGGAACGAGAGGGGGGGGCGACACTGAGAAAGCGACACACTTTCCGGGCTTATTTACACGTAGCTGCCAGTATGACAGGTAATTTGGGCAAATTCTCCACAGAGCCTGCAGCAGACGGCGGGGGGATAAAGACGAAAGGAGAGAGCAATAAGAGAGAAAAAAGGGAAAGGAGGGGGGTGAGGGGAGAGGCACTGAGGGGGGACGTGCGCAGACTACCTGACACGGCCTGAGTTGGGTCTGAGAGCAAGACAGCAAATGGGTTTCCAGATTCCAATCAGAGGAGAGGGGTGGGATAGGAGGAGGGGGTGAGGAGATGGAAGGAGGAGGGTGAAACAGGGGCGGAAGTCATCCTGTTGACAGAGTCTGATCATTTTATTTATCTGCAGCAAGGAAGAGATATCAAAAGCACTTTTTAATTCAATTTCTCTTTTCCTGTTGAGGCTGAAAGATCAAGCAGAAGGCAGGAACGGATGAGGCAAGAGAAAAGCGGGGAAAAAAAATACATATCCAGATCTCTCGATTTATTCCGGCTCTGATTTATTCACTTGTTTGTCTAACTTGTGCTTCGTGTGTGTGCATATGTGTGTGAAGGCAGGTGTGCGTTCCTCTCGGTACACTTCACGTTGGGGCGAAGCAAGCCTGTTAAGACTGTATTTATAGAAAGCTCTTGTTCTTGTTCAGCACGAGGCTGTCTGTCAGCGCTCAGAGCCAATTAGAAAACACTTGTTAATGGAGCAAGCGCTCCCCTTCCCGCTACCGTGTGGGTGTGATGACTTTATTCTCCCTCGCAGTGACAGCAACGGAGGTGTGGACGACAGTAACAGAGATAACGATGAAGGAGATAACAAGGTGTTTGTCCCTGTGGGTGGAGGTCCCCTCAGGGGGTGGGGTTGTGGGGGGGGACACGTTGCACTGGGCCCTCCGCTGACTTCCACTCCCTATGGTGACTCATGCTTGATAGGGGGAGGAGCGCTTACCCCATGTTGACCTTTTAACCCTGCCTCCTTCTGTGCTCAAAGCCTCAGGCATCACAGACGTGACCCATCCTTCTCTTGTCACACACACACACACACACACACACACACACACACACACACACACACACACACACACACGTCGATGCAGCCATGAACGCATGCTGCACGCACACAAACACACACAAATACTCCAGTACTCATGTACAGCTACAGCTCTCATGATATCATTCTGTTTTCCAGGATTCACTTAGATTTACACTGAGAATAAGCCTGGCTAACAAATGTACACAAGTACACATTGGTATGGCAGCTATATACACACAGATACAAATACAGTACAACCACATGCATGCACAAACACGCTCTGCAACTCTAATTCAAGTGCTCTTAACGCTGTTACACACCGGCAGGGCTGGGTATCATTCAAAAATTGCTGATACCAATACCTTGATTTCAATACCAGTTCTTGAACCATACAGTGGAAATTTTGCATTATCCATTTTAACAAAAATAAAATTACATTACACATTATGTTGCAATTACTCATTTGAAAGGAAGAAGCTGTTCAAAGACCAGGCAGAAGCTAGAAAAACTGTTTTTACTCTGCACACTGTACTCAACACAGATAACTGGACTAAAATGAATCTACTTCTTGCTTTCTGTTAAAGAGCAGCTAGGCCAGGTCTGACCCTCAACTTCAAACATATTTCGCTCCTTTTTCCTGTCTGTATGCAACACCATGTTAGCCATCAAAAACGCCCTCAGCCTCGACCTCAGGTTATCCGTCTTCAAAAGGATGATGTGGTAAATAGACTCACTGACAAGCTAACAGGTTAGCTGCATTGATAAGTAACTGGTGGTTAAAAAAAAAAAAAAAAAGACCAATCAAAACAATAAATCCCATCACTGGGTATGTTAAAGTAATGTTTTTCTGCATGTCTCAAACACTTATGATTATAGAGACATAGAGAGTCCTAAAGTTTGGAAATGAGTTAGCATATTAGCACTTTAAGCTCCCTTGTCTCAAGCTCAATGCGTTTTTAGGTATTTGCCTGAAATAAGGTCTGTGGTCAACAAATGCTTAAGAGACTTATACATTTTGGTCTACAACATAAAATACGTCAGTAAATACCCCACTTGTGAAGTCTGAAACTTTTACATGTCTTAAAAAGGGTAGTTGAGATTGTGGCAAACATTAAACGCCATCACACCAAACACTAGTCATCTTGTGAAGGAGATACTGAGTGTCATTTACATGTCTGCCTCAAAAGTCATAAGTGGTTTTCATTAGTGAAGATTTTCTTGCTGAACAAAACATGTAAACATCACAAACTTTTGTTTGCCACAGAGTTTATTTTCTGCTCTAATCCCAAATCCAGTGGAAAAGTCCTGTTGGCTTTCTGTGGAGAAACCAGAGTGGTGCTGATTTACAGGTTGGCCTACAAAAATACATCATACCAGAAGTACTGGATTAGATCTTGGTACAAGGATGCTGCATGGTCAGTGACTCACTGATGCTTATGACATTTACTCCTTTGGTATCAAAATTTGGTAGAGAATGACAAGTCATTTTTCAATATTTGACAGGACTGACCTATTTTATCAGTGCCACGAAAGAATCAAAGTTCAGTACCAAGCCCAATACAGAGCAGTACACCCGGTACCACACAGCAATCTCAGTTTATGACACAGTGAGGGGGGGGGAGAACAGTGGAGGTCCAGCACATAAGAATGAAGAGATGGGGAAAACTGAATGAAAAAGAAATGGGGAGCAGATGGGTTGTGAGAGGAAAACCCAAAGGCATAGAAAGAGAAACTGAGAGAGAGAAACAAGGAAACAGGTTTTAAAGAAGACATACACTGATGTAGATGGAAAAACAAAATAACAAAAAGCAGTCAGGAGATGTCCACAGATACCATAGGAGGGTGCATGGGCCCGGGTGGGGGTGGCGGGCGGGGGTGTGTGTGACTGGGTCAGGGGGGGCGGTAGGATGAAGAATGAGTGCAATGAAATATAATCAAAGACAGTGAGAGAAAGGATTACCTCCTTTGCTTCAGTGGAGTATGTAATTGTGGTAAAAAACACTATGACTCCCTGTGACAACAAAACACAATTGTGCCGCGGAGAGCTGAGTGTGATGCTGGGAATTAGCAGCAGTGATAAAGATGGAGATAACAGTGAGAAGATGGGGAGGAAAGATTGGGCTGATTATCAGTGTTGATGATAACAGTGTTGGTGGTTATCATAATGAAGGTGGTGAGGATCAAACGTGGCATAATGTCTTGATGATATGACAAAAAAAGATGACTTGATTAAAATTGCTACTGATGCCAGTGATGATAGTGGTATTTTGTTGGCACAATTTTAATCACAGAGATTCCAGATTTTACATATTCTGCCCATAATTCAGTATAGCAGGAAGGCTGTTTTGCATCGCATAATTCCCTTTGTTGTTTCTGCATTTTAGAATGCAGTCCCCCATATGACTTCATGAATATTCAACCACCAATACTGCCCTGGGGTATCAACAGTGGTGTCACTCACTTGCTTTTATTTTAAATCTAGCATGACTGCTAACCCTAAAAATTAAATCAAACTACATGGCCCTTTTATACCTACAGAACCAAATTATTTTTAATTTAATTAACTTTAAGCTTTTAAGCTTGCCCATCCTCTTTCCCCTCAGTCGGTGAAGGTCCCACCCCAACTCTTGTCACCCATACTGATGAGCTGTCCACCATCTAGCCTGAGGCTGAGGTAACCAGCATCCGCAGAGGCCAGCGCATGTGAGGAAGAGCAGGGAAATGAAAATCAGCAATTAAAGATAAATAATTCCACATTTATTAATGAGTTCTGTCTGCGTATGTTTAGCCCAAGTGCCAGAAAATTAATTGGATTTTTAAGCTAATGCCATCTAGTGGTCAGATCCAGCACTACGGCAGTGCCAGAGAGCATTACCAGCTGATTAGAGGAAGGATCTTCACTTGGGTCTCTTGGTATTACAGGAGGTTTATTATATTGTGTTGTCTGGATTGAGCATATCAAGTGTTGTGAGTGGGGAGGAACTAGTGTCATAATGCCTGAGTCATGTTGTGTGATTATTTGATCCTCATACAATCAGATTCTCCTATATATAAATGTTTTCACACCAGTAAAGGTGAGGGAGGGCTGATACAGACAGCATTTAAAAGTGTTGTTGTATGTAGACCTAATATGAGGTTTGTTTGCTCAGAAACCAGAGGTGGAAGTAAATTAAAGGTCTTGCCAGTACTATTACCCCGACCTTTATCTCTTCATATTGTTCTCCTACGGTCCCAGCTTCATGCATCTCTGAACACACACACTCAATTTTGAATGCCGTTTGTTTCATTTTAAAGGGGAAATCTGTAATATATTTACTGTACTAGATCATAAAATGGCTTCACTACAGCCAGTATTTTCTCCTCTGAAATGTCATTTTCAGGCCATAACAACTGCTTTTGTCGGTCCGTTTCTTTTTTGTAATAGTTCAAAATAATCCTGATCGTTCACAGAATGAGTTCCTGTCTTTTTATGAGTTGTAAGAAATCATTAAACTTTTAGAAGATATAAAGAGATATTGCTCAGAGTGTGTATTTTCAAAACGGTGTGCTTTAGTTTTCAGGGTAACCCGCTTTAAGTAACATCGAAAAACAACTGACATATATGAACAGCTGATCAGCTTACAGGGTAAGACAAATCATTGCTTGTTATTGTCAAAGTACAATGGTGCGCTCATCTTGCACTCCAGTTCAATGTCCCTGTAAGCTGTGGGGACACCGTCTCAGCTTTGAGTCTGGGGAGGAGGGAGTGAAGTGAAATGACTAAACTATATAGAGATTCAACTCCAGTATGAACTGCCGTGCTCAACTTTGAACACTAGGGTCATGCATATTTCTCCTTTTAAATTAGAAGAAAATTACAACTAAATTAATCGTCCACAATTTTCAGAACATTAGGCACGGAAATTAAAGAAAAGATTATGATGAGTAAAACGTCTCTTACAATATGCAGATGAAAATTGAAGATAACTTCTAAGCATTTTATCCATCGAACTGAAACACTTCAGAGTTTGTTTGGTTTTGCAACATTGAAAGTACAGGAACAATAAATGAAACGCTCCTTTCCAGGTGCTGTATGTGTTAAGGAAGTATAGATGCGCACCTACCGACCTATTATACCACAGTTACAAAGCAACCCACAGAAGCTGCATAGCTTGTTTGCTGTCCGTGTTTCTGGAGTAAAACTGAACATCATCACAACATATTTTGTTTGTCATTTGGGAGATTTTTGCAAGAAACAACCGCCTGCCAAAAACCCACAGCCTCGATATCAGACAGTCAGCCGCAGCTAAAGTTGACGTTAGCCTCCAGTAACTAAACAGTTTTGGAAAGGCGGCAAGGTCCCTCCAGCATAGATTAAAAACCCTCAGGTCTGTGCTGGGCACAAATGCACTGAAAGAAGTTATGAGCAATTTCTAAGAAAACTTTATGTTGACCTGACATTATCAGATGTATTTTCTTGTTGGAAATGAAATCGTGACGGCTTCTTGTAGCCTGTGTGGGTTTGCCCCCCCGCCCCCTTCATACTGGTACTGAATCTTTTAGTGATACTGAGTACTGGACCATACTGGCCTACTTTTAGCCCTGGGGGGAAAAAACACATTTCAGACGTCAACATAAGAAATAATTAGGCTACATTTTGATATAGGATTTGGAGGGGGACAGCTCAGGGTGTCAAAACAAAACAACAGGACCAAAATAAATAGAGTAATAAGACAAGCAGTGACTGATAAGTCATCTCTCAGTGGATTTATGTTTCACCTTCTGCACTCCACATTGGCTCTGCCTGCTCCATCTGGCTGCTTCATTTCCCCAAAATGACATGGCAGCAACCGAAAACACAATATACTGACTTCAGAATGACAAGTTATAAACCATCAGAGGAAGATGGGCACACTTTCCACCTACTGCTTTTATCACGAAACTTTTACTTTTGTAGTTTATCTCACCCATGGTGTTAATTGTTATTAATAAACAGTCAATTTTAGGGCTGCAACTAAGGATTATTTTCTTTATTGATTAATCTATTCATTTTTTTTGATTAATTGATTAGTTGTTTGGTCCACGAAATGTCTGAAAAGGGGATGTCAAATGTCAAATTTCTTGTTTTGTCCACAACCCAAAGATATTCTGTCACAGAGAAGTAAAGAAACCAGAAAAAAACTAATCAATTAATTCACTGTTCATAGCAGGTTTATATAATTTTATCAATTTCTCATAAACTTGCTATATAAAAAAGTTGCATTGCCCTTATTATTAAACACCATCCACAGTGTTTTCAACAGTACAACACTGAAAATGTGCACATGGATAAGCAAGATCAGAAACAGAGGGATGAGGGATGAAAATTCTTTTCTATTATTTTGACGTCAAGATTTGCAGAGTGTAGGTTTCAGTTACACGTGTACCAATCTGATTATGTTGTCTTGCCACCTCTAACTAGAAGCTCTGTATGGTGAGTAGCGCACTTACGTAAACAAAGCTTTGATTAACTGGTCTTTACTCTGACCCCAATCTTAGAAAAACCCAGATATGCCCCTACGCTGCATTGCTTTACACAGGTAATGTATGGCAAGGTCATCCGTCAACCCTGTGTAATTAACTGGGTGGCCTGAAAATGCGCCTTTAGGATACCATTAACCCGTGCTAGCCTAACAAGGCTGAGCAAACACAGACTAAATACACCAGCAAACACACATCCGTGGCGAGAGTGAGTGGGAGAGCGGAGAGGAAAATCCATTTCATGAATATTGGATTTCATTATGAGGGTGAAAAACAGCTTTGCTGTGGATCATTCTTTAATGACCCAAAGTCCACATGCATGAATCTTTTAGTAGTGGCTGTCTGTTTGATATGGGAAAAGGAATAAGAGAAAAAAGAGAAGGGCGAGCTGTTTCCCTGGTGGATTTTGACGGACCATGAGACGAGACTGGGGTTGAGCACCTGGATCTTGGACTCAGACAATCTTTTGGACAGGTGGGTCAGCCTGTTGCAGACACAGAAAGAGGCTAAGAGTGCTTTCAGCTCTCAGACATGCTAGTTGCAGTTTCTCTTATTTATGGGAACCTGCAGAGGAGAAACTATTCTTCCCTGGTTGTATGCCTCCGCCAACCAGTCAAGATCCAGTTTGCATGCATGTCTGTATATAACATGAAGAAACTGAAGAAATTTAATTAAAGGTATTAAGTGTATTTGTTCACTTGTTTGATGGCAGAGAGAAACATGCTGTCTTCACTTTACAGATGAGTGCAGAGGACTGATTGAGAGCTGAACTTTATGACGTCACAGTGCAGTTGACCTTTGGCCTTTTAGATATTAGATGTTATCACTTCATCATTTTATCCTATTACACATTTGTGTGAAATTTTATCATATTTAGTGTATGAATTCTTCATTTATGGGCAAGAACAACAAAAAAATCAGCGTCAAAATCTAATCAGTTCATCCAACCGGACATTTGTGCCAGATGTAAAGAGGAATTCCTGAAATATTGTGTGTACAAGAATGGGATGGATGTAAGGTCACAGTGACCATGAACTTGACCCTTGACTACCAAAATCTAATCAGTTCTTCTTTGGTTCCAAGTGGACATTTGTGCCAAGTTTGAAGACATTTTGCTGAAGTGTTCCTAAGATATCGGGTTCATGAGAATGGGACAGACGGCCAACCCAAAAACAACATATTTTGGGTCCAGATTTAATGTTTGTGTCTGGGCTTATTTCTTTGTTCAGAGTTTGTTTTCAATGTCAGAGAAGAAGCTTGCAGCTGAGAGCCTCTCCTCGCCTCCAAACTGATCCTCACTGATTGGCCAAGAGGTCAGACTCCTCACTTTTTCTGGACAGGGCTGAATCTGCAATGATCTATCTTTCCTGAGAGTGTGATACAACAGATGTGCGAGTCTGATTTGTATTCGGCTCACATACAGTCTCTGTGTCTTATTTTGGAAATGGAGTGCTGTCGTATTCAATATATTTAGCCCTAAAATATTTTTATTTTCACTCAAAACAAATTCTCCTTCAATCAATCAGTGACTCAGAGGTGACATTATGATGAGTAACTGTAAGGAACACTGGTGAGAAATGGCAATAAAGCTAACATGCCAGAGAACATGATATAATATTAGTCAGTGCAGCACTGCTGAGTTGATTTGTCACTTTTAGTGAAGTTGTGATTCCTCTGCTGCTCAAATCACGATTTTGTGTTTATATCAAAGTGCATCAGTATTCACCGATACAACCCAGAATATCTGAAAAGGGAACATATGAGCTCAAAAGCCGAGTGTGTGCACAAGATCACGCGCTTACATATTATTAATCACATTTAATTACAGTGCAATAATCAGCACATTTGAAATGCTTTTTTATTTTTTTCTGAAGTCGAGGGGAATGCAAGTGTTCCCTGATTATGGAGCTTCTTCTTAAAATCAGTGGCTCCGACCGAAGATGCAGGTGGAGTAACACAGGCATGAAATGAATGTGGCAACCAACCTGGCACAGTTAATAAATAAAACAACCAACCACAGCCAGGCGCAGCCCACCATATGGTGTGTTTCTGTATCAACCAGCTCTACCTGGCTCATCCATCCATTGTGCAAAACACAGTCCATCCCAGGAGTGGCCTTACCCTTTCCAGCCCAGACAATTAACTCCTGTAATGCAGCATTCTCCTCACCGACCACTTCCTTACACGCAGGAGCCATTACAGGTGCTGCCTCCCCTTGACCTTCTTTTGAACACGATTCATTAGTTTCTCAGGATCAATTCAATGTCACCCTAACATCAGGTCCATGGCCACTCTGCAGTGTGTCAATGAAACTGTTTACAGATGTAAAGTTAAAAAATATGATTTATTCAGTTTTTGCAAAGGTAAATTGTCCTTGTCGATAGTCCTTGCCAGTGCCAACTCATCTCTTGTCCTAGAGAAAGTATAAACAGCAGCTGATTTGTTCATTTTTAACACAGGGTTTGTACTTAATCAGTTGGTTCACTAGTCCCCGGTGAACAAAACAGATAAACAACTGTTTTCTGTTTTATTTCTTTGTCTTTGTTTTATACTGTAGCTGCAGCTACTTGTATATAGTTTAGAGAATATTATATATCCAAGACAACATAGTTAGGCTACTGATATTTCAGAGCCGTGGTTGGGGCCATAGATTCTAACTTATACAAACTTTAGTCAGATGCCCTCATTGAGAGGGTGAATGGCAGGTTAACAAGGGGGAGGGGTTTTGGTCATTTTGCTAAAAAGGGGAGATGGCATCCGACCCTTACCCTCCTTCAAATCTGGGTGTATACAGTGTGTATATACGCATGAATCCCTCACTGGCTTTCCATCAGCGACATTAAAATCTGTTCAAAGCTGAGCTGAAGGGGAATCACTGCGATCAGGGATCAAACCTGTGTCTTTAAAATGTTGTGGCATGTCTTTTTCCTCTGTGCCGCACCAGCACCCTGTGACTAAAACAATAATGCACGGGAAAATAAACATGTCGCTAATTGCTAGCAAAATGTGTCAAATTTCATTAAAAACTGAGAAATTAGAGATCTCTGAGCGAGCTACTCATCATACTTGTTGCTGACCGTGGAGACGAGAGCATCTGAGCAGTCGCTGCTGCCCACGTCACCCAGTGTCACACCTCCACCTCCATCACAGTCAGTTTTGAGGTTTGTGGTCATTTTGAGATGCGGTTTGTAAAGCTGACAGCCTGCCATGCTGTTGCTCCTATACTTCTCAGTAACGCAGCTAAAAAACACAAGTGCATAGATTTGACTAACAAAATGCTAAACTGATGACTCGAATCGTCAGTTTTTTGGGCGCAGCTCTGCTGTAAATAACTGCTAACAAGAAACTAACAAAATGAAATGGTTCTGTTTTAGTGAAGAGTTTTGTCTGTAATTCATAGAATTGGAATATAATTGGATTAGTTTATAGAAAATTTTATTTACAATTGCCATAATAAGACATAGATATAGGATTTTTTTTTAAATAATTGTAGTGGGCCATATGGCTTGAAAATATGACTATAATATCTCAATATTATTAGACTATACTACAATATGCAGAAATAACATACACAGCAATACTACGGGAATGACTATTGATGTTTTCACAAAATATGAACATGATTTTTGATAAATAATCATCAGTAATGTGAATATAAGTGGGTAAAGTCAAATGATAGAACAGCTAGAACAGTCTGGTACGTTCAGAAAAGTAAATCACTTTAGTGTAATGCAGCCTTTAAAACCAGGAAAAGATAACACATTGTGTGCAATAAAGATGTCCAAACTCTATGATCTAGTCTCACTGAGAAAATATTTATATACTGCCTCGCCCTTGTGAAATTAATAGTCACATTGTCGTACATCAGAGTGATGTCAGCCTGTCCTCATGAAGAGTATATTGACCAACACGTGCTATAGTTTACCATTTTGATAGACTATGGATTGTGTCAACAAAGTTACTAATATCTGCACTTGTTCCCTTTAAACGTACATTACAGGGGGCGCCACAGCTTTTATTATAAGTTGTGACAATGTAGTCAGATCAGACACAGAAGATTGACAACTCTGATGGCACTTTCTATCACACGTGTCCATAATCCTGTAGGCACCAAAGTGGCCTCAGGTTGGGCACTTGTGTCTTTAAGTGAGAGCTGCGAGCAGGAAGTAGCAATGGGTGAGTGGGCACAGTCGGAAGGCCAAGGGGTCCCCGGGGCTGAGCGCCAAAGCATAACTTATAGAAACACAAACTGGCTGGGTTTCACATTACAATAAATGCGGCGCTACTGTAATGCAATTCTATCCACTTCCATGTTTGACTGTGTAATTGCTGTCCTCTGAATTGAAATGTTGCAGTTTCAAAGACACAGTATTTCAAAGCAATTCCGTCTATATGGCTTGACAACTTGTGTTGTGCCATCTTTGCTTTCAGCCTGTACTGCACACTTGTATAAAAGAGAATCTCTGCTCACTTAGAAGTCCCTGCTTTAAGAAAAAAATCACTGCGCTACATCAAACTGCACTGTCAAAATGCTGACAACGGACATCTATATACTTGAGAATAAAAGCCTCGCTGTGATGAAGGGAGCTGAAATGAGGCATTAAATGGCAGGCGTTGGCTAAAGAGTTTCTTATTTCAGCGCATGATATCAGACATATTTTCTTAAGAGCATCAAATTCACCTCCTCATATCAAATTTTAGAGACAAAAAATATTAAATCAAATGCAATCCATTACACATATGATGTCATTGCTTTAACGGTCTGGAATAATTGAACCTTAAGGCAAGTCTCCTCCTGCCATCATAACTCTTAACATTAATTCACTACACAAAACTAGTCTGGTTAAAAAAAAAATTCTAATTAAAGGAAAATCAATAGCACCAGCAGAATTCCTTCCAACATTTTTTGGATTTATAAATGCTCTGTAAAACCGAATTGAAATGCATTTATTTGCCATAACTTTATGCGCTGCAGTTGATCAGATACTATCTTTCTTTTCTTTCTCCCCTCAAAAAAAAACTTAATAGAAGCCCAGCGTCAATAAGGGTTGATCGTGATGGATTCAAGAGAGGATCAATCACGTCGGCCTGATTGAGAAAACACCTGCACTGTCTGCCCCACATTTGTCATGTCTGATTTAGCTGCCTCCCTGCAGTATACAGATCAATTCTGATTACAGCTGTCAAACCCCAAATAACAAACAAAGGTAAGTGCAGGTTTGATAAAGGCAGATATTTATGATAAATAGGCCAACATGACGCTTAATAACAGGTGTTGAATTGGGTTGTTCATCTTCTGTGGTTCAGATATCATCTGATTTGAATCTTCTTGCTCTGACATCACCCTGATATGGATTTTGTTTTGTTGTTTTTGCAAAACTCCAGTGTTTGTTTTTTTTAATCTTGTACCTCCTCCTTTTATTTCCTATTAGTGGCCTGGCATCACATCATCACTCAGTCTATAAAGGCATCTTTATCACAGATTTTTTTTTTTTCCCCATTTGGTCTATCACAGCAGAAACAAGCAACAAACAACAGTGAAACTACTTCATTTTTATAGATCACTGTGATGTCACACTAACAGCCACAGTCACTAGTCACTTTCGGATAGACAACTGGCAGCTGATTTGAAATGCAGAGATGTGCAAAACTGGCAACCCCGTTTATTGTTTATTGCTATCATTTTCAACCATAACTGTAACGTTTAAAGATACATAGACACGTTTGTCTAATCAATTTGCTCTGTGTTGCTTTGCTAGCATCTTGGATTAATCACCGAAAACTGGCGTCTTGCTGCCAGTTGGACAAACTCAGCCTGAAATATCAGTGAAACCAAAATTAATCCAGGCATAATTCATGGACCAAATGATGATACTCTCCAGTTTGTGTTCTCACTTGGTTTATTTTGTAGACCCAGCTTCAACGTCTACACCAAAAAGCTTTCTTTGATTTGTCTCTATTTGTTTGTGACAGAGAGAGAGAGAGCACAGCGGTGGTTAAACGAGGTAGAGACGGAATGAGGAGAGGGAGCCACGGTAGTGAGAAAGCCAGTGAATTAGAGAAGTAAAACATTATTTTCTGATTGTTATGGTCAAAGTGAAGATGTTTCAATACCACTGTTCCTTTCCTGATTCCACTTTTTCCTGACTGAGTCCACGTGAATACTACATGAACTTTGTGTTACCACCAAATACTGAGTACCAATCCGTTAAGAGTGCATTACAACATACATATTATTTTATAACAACTGTATACTACCAATCCTATATGGGTGTAACATGATTGCCATCATGGCTGTATGGCCTGGCTCAGATTAAACTCTTTAAAAACGTGAACAAATACATACAGAGAATGAATGTCAGAGAACTTGACTTTGCCATTCTGGAGTAAAAAAGATACTGTTTGGAAGTAGCAGGGTCCTGTTTTGAGGGTTGATGAAATTTGTAGTGCTTGATCGGTGCACCAATACCAATACCAGCATTTTAGGCAGCACTGGAGACATTTTCTGAAACTGGTATTGGACGAGTGCGAGTTCAAATCACAAGTAAACAAACCCCAATTGCCCACACAACTGCACAACCCTGTGCTAATTGTCTGATTTGGTCTGACATCTCGTGGCGCTGGCGGTGTCTGATTCGGTGTGAATACAGCCCGACTGCTAGTGTTGGGTAAACTCAAGCTGTCACTTTCTTTAGTCTGTGGCCCAACAGGTAAATCACATCTCCAACCTAACAGTAGAAAACATACATTTCAGATGAATGAGATGTATACACTTTGAAATAACATCATGAAAAAACAAAACATGTTGCTGCCATTACATTGCATGTACATGACGCAGGGGTTTTCCACTCAGAAGCTGTTGTAAATAAACATTATAATTCAGTAATTTCAACCGTTCTCGTAACTCTTATCATGTCTCAAGTAGAGATGTTGATGTCAGGTATGGATATTGACTTGTCAGCAAAAATATGTTGTATTAGAGTACTGTTGCCCAACATTAAGCAGCTAATTGCCCTTTTCTGACACGTTCATTATTTCTTAATGGAATTGGAGGTCTGCTGGCCAGAGAAAGGTCACATCGATACAGTCGGTTCCCCCTGTGATGGGGAGAGAGAGTGATGTTTTGCTGCTGTGACAAAATGATCCCACAGACTTGCTTCTATATGGAGGTTTTAGAAGACTTTTTTTTTATTTACTAAACCTATTTGTTGCTTCCAGCACTATATTTGATCAGCATATCAAACACAGCATTAACCCAGAGCGCCCAGGGAATATTAGGTTCTGGCATTCATTTTTATTGATACATTTACATGTGCTGTAGTGTTGCAATAACTGCTGCGGCTAAAAGTAACCAGCAGCTCAACAAGGACAGAATGAAGAGGAATTTTAATTGGAAATTTGACTTGTGTCTCAGGAATGATGTGCATTTTAATGAGTACAATTTGGCCAAATTCCTTCATGTTTAGCGCGGCTCTAACAGAAGGAATGGAAAAGGGTAATTGACATGTGTTTATAAAGTGAACCACAGCCTTGAAATTTGTACTGAAAAATATTTTTGATCAGTATTTGGAAATCACACTGGCAGCCCAGGAATGATATTATACAACAAATTAGATAGCAGCATTCACCGATATCCCCCAACGAATAAAGGACCGAAATGTGATTGAAGCCTAATTTAAAAGCACACGATACCCTGAAAAATGTCTTAATGTCTGAGTCGAATATTGTACTCAAAACCACCCCCATGCAGGTCCAAGCACTAATGGAATTTCACTCTCTGCATTACAAAACCGGGAAGAGCAGCACAGGCTTTTAGTGTTATCCATCCACACATCTAATTAGCGAAATATCATAATACAATAACACAGCAGCGTCTTCTCCCAAACCCAATTAATGGTCTATTGGAGTACAAATGTTTGATGCAATCTCACCTAACATCCCAATTACCACAATATCGCCACAAATCTGATATTTTGTTCAAAAATTACTCCTGTGATCTTTTGCTTCAAAACGTGTGAGGCAATTTTTACCACCCCACACCCAGAGGATGTGGAGAATCAAAATCTTTCAAGACACTGCGGAACATTTGCTGTAAGTCCATTTATGTGCTGTCACAGACAAATCCTTGGTGAAATTCTCCTTAACTGAGTTTTACTGTCAGAATGTCGCGCTAATATGGACACTTTATTACAAGAAAATCCCACCGGCACCTTCACAGCTGGAGCCGGAACCACGTGGCAGCAGCGTTTAAACCACAGGAGATTTGTGGCACATCTCTAGATCGCAGCATAAGCTCTGTAGTGTAGGACAACTTCTACATCAAGCACCGACCTCCACCAGGCATGGGTTGTTTTCCCAACTGTGTAGCTTTTCAAACAACGACCAAACTTGTAATGTTAGTACCGTCTAAATCTCTCACAGTTAACACATCTGTCCGGGTCAAATTAATCACCATAAGCTGATGATTATTAGAACTGTTTTGTTTTTCTCTATCTTGTGTGTAAATTACCATCTAAAGCCCTATTCACATGGGACTAGTATTACCTGGGGTCCTCTGGTAATTTGTCATAATTGCAGAGATCATCTGTGATCTTTATCCTGCATGAATTTGCCATGTCTGTAATTTAAAAAATCCACTGCGAAATTTACCATATTTCACCAAACATAGAATTCCTGTGATGGTATTAGTACAGCTGAACCACCATCTCAGTGATTTGGGGTCAATTTTTTTGTTTTCTATTATGAACACCAATTAAATTTGCTGATAAGTTGAACAGCAGTCAACAGCTGTGCTGTGAGATTGGATATATTGATGTTAGCAATGATGACAGAGAAGGTTGGGAGCAAATTGTATGTATGCTTGTAACACTTGAAGAAAGTGGGCACAACAATTCTACACTATATTAACATTTTCTAGCTGGTTAACTGGGACCTGACCCGCTGCAGGGTGTCTGTCTGAACTCAGCCAGAGATGTCTGACTTCACAATCCCAAGAATATCATTTAAGATTGCAGATGAATTAATGAAGTTGAATATGAAGTTGGTTGTTTTGGGTTACATGCATAACTTCAAGAAGTCTAAAAAGTGGAAAATAAAAAAGTAAAAAGGCCAGTTTGGTGGTGTTCAGCATTGGAGCCGCAGTTTCACCCACACAGCCGACCGACCCACTTGCAAGCAGAGCTCAGCTGTCAAATCATGGCATGAAAGGCTGTTTTTATATTATCAAATCGAATAAATAAAACCAAAACTGATCAGACTATCACTTGAACAAGCATCAATGTGATACAAACTACCTAAAATGACAGACACCATCATTAGGAAAATTTTATTTGACATGAACTTCAACTTTTTAGTTTGGCCCATGTCCCACTTTTTAACATGAGGGAAGCAGGATTTATGACCTGTAATGCAGCCAGCCACCAGGGGCCGAACGAGATGCATGCAGTCTTGGCCAATCCATGATCTTTCCCTAACTCTAACCAAGTGTCCTCTGTCTCTAAACAAACCCAGATTTTAACCACAGCGTTGTCACATTACAAAACATAATTAGTTTGTACAATGTGCACAATAAAGAAACGGCAAGTATAAATCTCGTGAGAGTGTCACAAATCAAGGGTTCCCTGCTCAGCACAACTCAGCAAGAGGCCCCATGTGCTAATACTCGACACTGATTGGCCAAACATATCAAAGGAGAAAGAATGATGTGTGAGTGTGTGAGTGATCTGCCCTTTTCTGCAGTTAATGTGGCTGCTGAAGAACAGACGCTCCGCTTCTGAAACTTTGATGTTAAGCAGAGCTGTGACATATCCGGGGGATAACGTCAGTAAATTTGAGTAAAATACAGACTTTACTCACCCTGTGCTAATGCGCAGCATGAAACTTAGACGTCACAGGGTAATTTCCACATCACTTGAGGTCCCCTGGTAATTCTTGTCACAAACAGGACTTGAGATTTATTTATTACAGAAATCTAAATTAATGAAACAAACAGCTTTGTTCTTTTTCCCTCATTAAGGCCCCACTCAAGGAGGCATTTCATGACTGGGCTTAAACCACAGGTGCTTTCCCCGGTTGCATTTGTTTTCTCTCTCCATCACTAGCAGACTATTTCTCCTTGGTGGAGTAGACTACGCAAGGTAATCTGAGGAACACCAAGTTTCACTGCTGCATCTCGTTTGCTCATTTATGGCAGTTTGTCATAAGCTTGGAGAAGACTAGGTTTTTTCACTGAGAGAAAATGACTTTCATTCGTTTAGAAATGACTTTCTTTTTCGTCATGATTTCAGTGTGCATGCAGCGGCAGCCTCAGGTAGCCAGCTGGAAGCAGATGTGTTACCACAAAGGAAAAAATTATGGGAGTAAAGTAAAAATAAAAATAGAACTAGCCTACTGTAGTTTAAAAATTGCTTTCCATATGCATTCATGTATGAAAAGAGCTGTAGGTGGACTACTTCATTACTATAAGTGAATTAGCTAAAGGCACAGTTCACCCCAAAATCAAAACAACATATTTTTGCCCTTACTTGTAGTGCTATTTATCCATCTAGATAGTTTTGGTGTGAGTTGGTGAGTTTTGGGAGATATTGGCAGTAGAGATGTTTGCCTTTTCTCAATATAATGGAACTACATGGCACTCGGCTTGTGGTGCTCAAAGCACCAAAAAGCTGCATTTCAAAAACTCAACAGCAACGTCTCTTTCCAGAAATCATGACCCTGTCACTCAAGATAATCTACAGACTTTGTCATGAGCAGTTTCATATAGACACCAGGGTTGGGCGTTGCCATATGATGATGCCCCCAATGAAACAGAGCGATGGATGATGATATTGCTGCTCTGCTTAAAGTTGTAACTTAGTTGTCTTTAATAAGAACAGTAAAAGGGACATGAGAGGTAGAACAATGAACAGCAGCAAGAGTTTCTTTTTGTTTGCCCTCCCAACTTTTAGGCCACAGCTCTAGATGGTTTTTAAATCATGATTTATGATGGCAGAAGGCTCTGTGGTGGATGACTGTCAGCCACCACGATGAACGACGGCATCGTCCATCAGCCCAACCCTAGCAGGAACTTCCTTGTAAAAAAGTTCTGGTAGATTTCACTGCAGGAAGAAAATAGTTCCTACATGAAACTGCTCACAACAAGGTCTGTGGATTATCCTGAGTAACTGGGTCATGATTTCTTCGGTCATGATTTCTGGAGAGAGACACTGGTGTTGAGTTTCAAATGTGCTTTTTAGTGCTTTGTGCACCACAAACTGAGTGCCCTCTGGTCATATTCTCCCCATTATATTGGAGAGAAGGCAGACATCTCTACAGCTGAAATATGTATTTTTGATTATGGGGAGAACCGTCTCTATAAACAGCATTTGTATAGGAACGATTCTGTCCCAAGCTTTTTGGTAAAAGAAAAGAGGTCAACTGTGATCACCATAAGCAGCTTCCACCGGATCTGATTGCTGTGTATGCAGGCAAATTTAAAGAGTGTCTAAATATAATATTTTATGTAACCTGTAGATTCTTGACAAGCTCCGAACCACTTATTACAATGTGGGCGCACTGCATGAGCGTCTTATTAGAGGTGTGCTGCCTCACTGAAATGACTCCCTAACCAGTGGCACATCACATTAGCACCAGCTCCTTAATGCCACAATATCACACAACAAGTGACCCTGAAACAATTTTACTACTCCCACTCACAACAATATCACCCAAACACAGTTTTCATTGGCAGGATAAACCTGCCATGTTTTTTATTCTACCTAATCATCTGCCTGCAAAATCAATCCATCTCGATCACTGCCTGTTGCGGGTCTTTGAATCCCTCCTCCCCTTCTTCCCTCACACCATCTGTCTCTCTTCCCTTGCTCCCTCCCAGCAGCCCTCCTTCAATCATTTTTTCATAACTCCTCCATCTCTCCAGCCTGTCCACCCTCATAAGCTCCCTCTGTCTTTCCCCACCCGCTGCTTCTCACCCTCTACATTAAACATACATACCACCCCGCGCACGCTGCGTGTAATGTGCTATTTGTGCGTGTGCAAATTTCATGCCAACGTGCGAACATATCAGCTAATGACTGGAGAAAGGTGGCACTGACTGCTGGCCGAACTTGATTCACAGCAACACGTTAGCCGTCTCAGCTGCTGACCGGCTCATTATCATTTAGAACTGCTCGCTGCACAAACTACACACCCACACGGTCTGTCGCTAACTCCTGACAGGAATTAGAATTATGCGAAAGTCAGGACGAGAGAGATTCTTACAGCCGCTATTATGTAGTGCCAAAGTCCGGGGACCCAGCCTCTCATATGCCTTTTTTGTTCCCATAGGAGACAATGTTGGTATGTGGTGCTCATTAGCACACCCTGTGTCGCTTCTCCACCCCTCACTCATGCCTTCTCTCTCTGTCTATTAAAGTCTGGGACACAATTATCCCCATTCTCTGTCTCTCTCTTTCACCCTCCATCTCTCGCGCTCACTGTGAATGAGAGTCTGGAACACAATTACCCCTGTTCTCCCTCTCTTCATCCATCCGTCCCTCTCTCCGGCTCTTTCTCTCCACCTCTTATGGCTTCAGGAGGAGTCTGTGAAGGGAGCAGCTGCTGAAATATTTATTGATCTGTTTTCCTCAGTTTTATTTATTTCCCTCTCTTCCCTCTTGCCCTCCCTTCCCCTCTGCACAGACCCAGAAACACCTCCAGCACCACAAGATGTCAGAGGCGGTGGAGGGGCTGAAAATCCACAACATGAAACCATTATTTAGCATTTGTTGCACCCAGTAGTTTTACCTGTGTAAACAAAACAAAAAGGCACGAGTGTGGGAAGAAGGCAAATGCGAGCGCAGCTACAGCGAGGACAGATGTGGCACAGATTGAGCCGTGAGACAGGCAGTTTGATGCCGGCATCCGCTGCAGGGGGTTGTTGACAGGAAACACCAAGGTGCTGTTCTGTTTTATTTTGTCAGTGTAAAGGAAGTTGTACACAACTGCAGGCTATTGAAGTAGTAGTAGTCATGGCAACAATGCCCTGAGCAATTATAATTACAATGGTAACAGTGTTAGCACTGGCCTAAATGGATTCACTGATGAATCTGACGTTATCTCTTTGTAATTAAAGGGCTTCCATGCTATCGTATGTCTCCGTGGTAAATATCAGCGCAGTTAACTGGACGTTTTGAGGTTACTCCAACGGCGAGTCGTTTGAAACTAATGTTTTTCTCCAGCCTTCTGTTATAGCACAAATGATTAAACTTCTACACACACACACACACACACACACAAGGGAAGGATCACACACATAAACACATGAACACACTGAGACACAAAAACGTGCACACACACACACACACACACACACACACACACACACACACACACACACACACACACACACACACACACACAGACACAAAGCTAAGTCCCATCACCAGGCATGGCCTGCATTAGTGCCTAAGCCTTTTCCATTGATTTGCCGGCGAGCTCCTTGTCTTTTGGTAATGAGGACAGGGAGAGAAGCGGGACCCTCGTCCCTCCCGGCTCCCCTAGGACGAGCCGCCTGCGCTAATCTGAATTGTGTTTCCAATGATGCTAACTCCCCGGCACACAAAAAAAGACTAGAAGGAAGAGGAATAGAGGGAAGAAAATCACACAGTGCTCTCCCTCCCCCTCTAACAGTATTCATTCCTCTTAAATGTGTAACATCTGCACATCACCAAACAAGAAAACATCTCTTTTTCTCCCTCTCCCTTTCTCCCTGCAGACAGCTCAATCTGCAGTGTGGACTGAAGCCTTGAAAACCAAAGAGGCGAAAACTGCACTATGCTGAGACTTATTCGATTTTCTCTATATGAACGCTATTGAACAGAGATCAATGAGAGTTATTAATATCCATGCTGATGTGTGAACATATATATATATATATATATATATATATATATATATATATATATATATATATAAAGACGTCCCCTCGTCTCCCTCCTGACCGGGCTCCATTGGCTTTCCATTGATTTACCGTTCGCACCTTTAGCGGGGGAATTGTTGGAATTCATCTTCCCCACAGCCCAAGTAAAGGAGCTATTCCACAGCATATGCATGCATACGTTTATTTCTCTTTGTGAGCATGTGTGGGTGTGTGTGTGTGTGTGTGTGTGTGTGTGTGTGTGTGTGGCTGCGTGGGTAGTGGTTGATGTAAGTACATGAGCAACCACTTACTCTGGTTTCTACAGCCACTCTGCTCCCTCTTGAATGATCCTTCCCCTGCACTAAATAAAACATAGCCCTCTTTCATTTGTTACAGTGAGAACCCACAGCTAATGTTCATATTCGCAGCCGGACAGACGCAGGTCTTTAAGCTGGGACTGGGACACGGGGAGGACGAGGGGAGGTTGTAACCAAGCGAATTACTACAGTAATTAAACACAGTATAACTACCTGTCCCGAGCTGAAAGCGGTCCTGGTTCCTTTCCATTACACTGAACTCCATATATTATAACTGTAATTATAATTGCAAACAAGCCTCGCTGTAATCATTATTTATGACACTGACACTATGTGTAATTGCCAACCCCCCGAACCAATATGTGAGGCCCAGCCAAGTGTTTATCAAAACCGACAGGAGAAATCTCAAGGGCAGTGAGGTGGTTCTGCACGGTCCACAGCGACACTGTAGCTAACCATCCTCAAAGGGTTTGAACCTGTGACCTCTCAGTCGCCGCTGTGGCCAGATAGCTGCTAACACTTACGAGATGCAGAGTTCAGCTTCAGCCTGGCAGGTCGCAGGGTCACCAGCTCAGGGGTTATTCATCTCTGTCTCGCCTGTAATTGGAAATGCTGCAAAACCCGCGAAGTGAGGGCATGATAATGAATACAACTCAAGATTCCTCTCTGCTCCGGTCATTTAGTATTGCCACCGGTACCTGACACCTTAAATAAAAGAGTTTGAGCTGCCTCTTTTAGGGCAGAGGTAAAGACTCCCCAGAGCCAGATGCAATAGATTCAAACATTTCTTTTTAGTACGTGCAATAAGATCACTTCATTCACAACCTTTGTAGTTGCCAAAAAGACATTCCTTGTTAGGGGTTGACAGTATAGAAAGCACATCAGTATGAATTAGCCCTACAATAATAAAGGGACAGTTCCCCCCTCACCTCAAAAAAAGTTGCAGTTTTTGAGACGTCAGTCAGAGAAATATCTACCTTCTCTTGAATGTAATGGGACTAAATGGCACTCGGCTTGTGGTGCGCAAAGTACCAAAACGATACTTTGGAAAAATTCAAAACCGGCGTCTCTTTCCAAAAATCAAGACCTGGTTACTCAAGATAATTCACAGACCTTATTGTGAGCAGTTTCATGTAGAAACTACTTTCTTTCTAGTGGAGAAGAAAGTAATTCCAGTAAATTCTTCTGCAGAAAGAAAGTAGTTCTTGCATGTCCCTTTACGTTTGACGCTACTGTTACACTGTGCTGACAAAAGAGCCCCCACCTATGTGAATATGTTCTTGTAATACAGTTCAGAGTTCAGTAAAAGCTACCATGCAGTTGCCATACCAGTGTTTTACGACTTTAAAAGCATTTATATTGAAATAAAAACAAATACACCATGATCTATACTGTTACAGTCTCTGCTTCAAATAATATCATGACATACATTTTAGGCCACACAGCCCAACTCTGGTCCCTGTCTTATTGTCCTGTTGTCTTATTTTTTAACTTCTTGTTACTAACAGGCCACGCGAGTTTTAATTTATCTTAACAAATTTATGTTTGCCGTAGACAGTAGTGTTGACAGAGCCGCCATGACCCACTGCAATTTTTAAGCCTCAAGTTTGACATTAAGGGGGTTGCCATCTTGATTTTTGCAACCATAGCGTGTGTAGTACTTGGTGGGTGACAGTCCTCCATTCAGAAGGAAAAAATGGCAGCCTGCCTGGTTGCAATTTTTCTGGTATTTCAACTAAAAAGTACACTACATTATGCTTCTAAAAACATTTTAAGTGGTAAATGGGTAATGCAGCAACAGAATCTTGATCCGTATTTGATCAACACAGTCTAGCTAGACAGTATTGATCAAATATGGATTTGATCTGAGTTTCAGAAGGCCCTGTTGTAAACTGGAAACACAATAGCAGCCGTCAGATGCGGATCTTTCTTGTATTAAAACTAAACAGTACAATAAAACATACTTTATAATACTTTAATATTTTAAGTGAGAAATAGGCAATGTAGTAACAAACTATTGATCCATATTTGATCACCACTGCCAAGTTTGTCAGTTTCATGAGTCCTGTGTGTTGTACTGGATAGACTCAATGAGAATGACTTGTAAATCACACCATAGCCTCACCCTAAAGCATACTCTGCTTACTGCTATTTTACTTTAAATAACACCTATGGGACATAATTTACAAAATGAACGGATGAGACCATAAACTCATTAAGAAACTCTTTAATGAGGTCATAAACTAAGTGACAACTGGGGTGATTTTACCATAAGGCTTACACACAATCTGACTTCTTTTTGCAGCCAGTGGAAACGCCCCCTGCTGATCATTAGAAAGAACGTAGATTTAAAGTTCTTCGGCATCGGCTTCACTCTTCAGGCCCAGAGGATCCATCCAGTTATTCCACTGCATATGATTTTTACTTACAGTTTTATGGCCACTGCATGCCTCTCCTTCAAAATCATATTTAACTGAAGGTTGAGTCTGCTTTGGTGTGTCAGTTTTTGCCATTTTGATACCCACATTCCCCATGTGAGACAATAAGACTGAACTTAACTGGTTGTACTTTACAGACCTTGATGTGGATCCTTAATACCTTGAAATCCAATAAAAATGCTGTCAGTGGTTGCTAGGTATGACAGCATTCTTTGCAGTGCATTCAGAAGGATAAAGTCACGGTACAGTGGCTGTTTCCCTTCTAAAGTGATTCTACTAAATCATCAGTGGGTGGTATTAGAGTCTTTTCAGCAACTTCTGGTACATTTTCAAAATGTTTCCACTGCTTTAAGATGAGAAATGATTGTTCTCACTTTCTTTCACCCTAGCAACACTAAAATATATCAAAATCAATACAAATTAAAACACATCTCACTACTCTTCTCCTATACACTGTACTTTGTTCTCCAAATGCTTTTTGTTGCATATATCAATTCTCAATTAAGATTCCATACAACAACAAACTCCTATATTTGTTTTCCATCACAAGCACCTGTCTCTGCCAGTCTGAGGTCAAAACCCAGCTGGAGACAAGATAGTTCTTAAGGTACTATCTCATCTCCACTGTGTGTGAGGAATAGATTCAGTGGAGGAAGTTGGATTCACAGCGCCACGGGCCACCGCAGAGCAGCAAGAGAAATAGTGAAGTGAAACCCGAGGGGAAAACATTCAGACCACAGACCCACTCCAGGCTGGTTAAACCTCCAACCCATGTCCCTGGGGCTCTTGAGACCAAATCCAGGCCCTCTCACTCCAACACTTGCAGATAAATAAAACCTGCCAAAATGGCAGAGCATTTCCGCGCCAAACATGGAGAACAACAGCACACAGAAACCATGGATTTCAAAGGGAGGGAGAAAAAGCAGAGGCCCCTCCAGAATAGGAGCGCAAGGCATCTGTTGATGCTGGCATCTCCCTTCTCTTCATCTCCAAGCCAAGACTGGTGATCCAGTCGAGTGTGTGTATGTGTGTGTGTGAGGGGGGGGCAGGGACGAAAGGTGGCTACGTGCTAACATGTGCAATGTGCATTGACCCCACTTGGCCCCCATATGTTGCTGAAACAAGAAGGATAGTGGGCTACAAAGCGACCCCGCCTGTTTTCACCTGCGTTTCTGCCCTGAACACTTCCTCTTACCAGAACCTCCATCACAGCAGAGCATGTTGGTGGGAAGACCCATCTGTTGGACTGTTTGAACACTATATGTAACATATATTGTACAGTATGAAAGTGGGATTTCCTGGCATAATAGCCTTAATGGATATCTGTAAGGCTGAAATCTGTCTCTTTAAGGAAAAATTTGTGGTATATGTACTGTAATAAATCATAAAACAACCATGATATGTCATCAGAGATTAAGGAAACATGCTAAGTTGAAATGCTTCTCTGACAGCAATGCTACAACCAGCATGTTGAATTTCTATTCCGGTCTATAAGTTCTATTATTGTTTGTCTGTTTCACGTTAATTAGAGTTCAAATTAATGCTGAATGCTCACGGAATGAGTAAGTAACTATTCATGAGTTGTAAGAAATCATTAATTTTTAGAAGGAGCAGATGTTTATAACAGTTAAATTGAGCAATATGTTAATGGAGTCTGGAAGGCAGGAAGGCAGACAGTCACTGAACTCAACTGCGCATTTTCAGAGCAGTGGGCTTTTGTTGCCAGGATAATGGGCGTAGTTTCACATTGACAGACAACTGACAGTTATAAACAGCTGATCAGCTTATAGTGCAGAAATTGTCGTTGCTTGTTATTGTCAGATTACAAGGATGTGCTCATCTTGTGCTCCTGCAGTGTTCCTGCAGCCTGACTGAGCTTCCTTCCTTCCTCCCTTCCTTGAATCTGGGGAGGAGAGGGCAGGGGGAAATAACTCACTTCAACCAAAGAGTGTATATTAAATAGGATTTCAGCCTAATTAATATACAGTCTATGGCTCTAACTCACTATTTGGACTGGAGTACTCATTTTTGGATGCACATTTTTTCTATATTTCTCTTTTAGACATCTAAATATAGGATTAAAATATTATCCTTTGGTATATAACCTTAAACGTCCTCTGCTGTGACCTAATGTACCACCGTAAGCAGTGGCAATTTCTCTTGTCATCTTCACTTTTCACTGAATCAATGACGGCATTATTCTCATTATCAGATCTTGCAGGTTTCTGTCATAACAGAAATCCTTTGAGCGCAGAGTAAATTGTTTAATTTTGTGTGGAGGTGTGTGTGTGTGTGTGTGTGTGTGTGTGTGTGTGTGTGTGTGTGTGTGTGTGTGTGTGTGTGTGTGTGTGTGTGTGTGTGTGTGTGTGGATACATTCGCAGCCTTAATGTTCCATCACAGTGTCTGGTCTCATAGATGAAACAGGTTTTGATTAATCACAGGCAGCTTGTGTGCCAGAAATGTGTAGATATTTTACTGTATGTATGAGTGGGCGCTTGGCCATCCAGCTTCCTGGAGTTATGGTTCTCAGACATTTTAAGTGGAAGATGAGGGAGAATGACTGAGGAAGGGAAAGGCATGATGGCATGCCAGGAGCTGGCCATCACACCGATGGAGTGGTTCATGCATTCACACGCCAAGCCAGTAGGAAACCTTTGAATAGCCTAATTGTATTTTGCAGCATAGAAAAAGCCCTTTTTCAACCTGGTTGGCAGCCATTACACAGGTCTGAAACACATTTTACTATCTGTTTCTGAGGTTATAAAAGACAATAGTGCTCTCTCTTAATAAATATTTGTTTTGCATAATGTGAAGTGGCTAAATGACTGATAATCTCTATCAAGAGGTAGAAGCATCTTCAGATGAATAAAACACTGTACAGTCATTCAGAGGAATTTTGTCTTGTACATCATTAACCTCGCAATAAGAACTCACACACAATGAGAAACAGAGGTGATAAAGCATTTAAGCAAACCACATTGGCCTGACTCTTAAAGGCATAGTTCGGATTATGTTAAATGGGGTTGTGTGAGGTACAAAAGTCAATGCACTACCTCGAGAAGTAGAGAGGGGCCCCAGCAAGGAAGCTAAGCAATGAACGGCTGTGGACAGGGTCAGCAACAAAAGGTATTTTAGCCACTTGAAAAGAGGTCCACAAAAAAAATATTGTTACTGCTTTATTGTGCCAACAGACAGCCTTTTCTGTTGGAAAACCACAATTATATAAGTTAAATTAAACTCCCCAAAAACCAATGAAACTTCATAGGTGAAATCAGTTATTTTACCTTTAGGTCCTGCTGGTCTATTGCCACCATTGTCTGTTAGTTTGTTTGTGTTACTGTGTTTTAAAAGTATAGTTTGGATTCATCAAAGTCACACAACAACACAAAGTAACAGACCGAGGCAGCTTCTGTATTCTGCAATCACTTTGGCGAGATTTGAGAGAGCGATATTTGGCTCATATACCAACAGTTTCCCATCAGAAAAGGCTGCGACGGCAAAGTACAGCAATGAAAATATTGACCGACACCATCCATAGCAGTACATTGCTTGGCCTCCATGCTGGTGCCCCTCTCTGCTTCTCCAAACTGGAGTCATGCCAACCCCAATCTACTGTAGCTAATACACCAACTATTGATAAGTACTTCAAACATCCCAATAATCTGAACTATTCCTTTAAGGAGCACAGATAAAAAAGGATTATTCCACTGCTGCATGATTTATCAAGCGATGGACGGTGCCCTTTTAACAGGCATGTTCTTCCTTTATAATGCATGCTTTCTACTCTTAAAGATGGACGTGTTGTGGACCTTCAGCAGCTCAGAGCAGCAGGCGGGATCCCTTTCCCCGAGATGAATCTGATTCACATGTGCTGCAATGTGCACAACTCACATCAATATCCAATCATTCCTCAACTGTGGCTTACATGATTGGTCACACCTTCACATCCCCTAAAAAACCCACAGGTTACAAATTCAGAGCGCTGAAAGCTGAAATGAGACTCAGTGTGGTTGCAGGGTCGGTTTGTGTGGTTGGTGCTGAGCCCATTGTGTTTGTGTGTGTGTATACGTCCTGCAGGGCTGTCCGTCTGCTCTCTGCCTGGTGTGGAGAAGGGGCTCACTGTGGCAAGCCAACCATGACCAGCTGGGCTCTCCTGCCCACAAGGAGCTCAGGAGCAGGAGGCTGCAGCCCGTCTGCATCTGCAGGTTGTTAACCTCACATCTTATTGCACTGACACATCAATTATTGTTATTAAGGGCCAGAGTAATTTATTTATATACTGATTTCCCACAGGATGAAGGCAGGACTAATTGAGCCAGGTGTGTGTGTTTGTGTGTGTGTGTGTTGATGTTAGACGGGCAGGGGGGAAATTATGGTGAGAATAGCATGCACGACTAATATATGGTGGGACATCCCAATGCATGGTGAGAATATTAGAGGATGCCATGATGAAAAATGCAAGAGGTTTTATATATTCCCTGGTCAGCGTTCCCTGTGGACAACAACAACATAACAACTCTGTCTGTTTGTGTTTAATGAAGCAGTTTAAAGGGATAGTTTGGATTATTTGAAGTGGGGTTGTAGAACGTACATATCAATAGTCAGTATATTACCTACAGTAGATAGCTGCTGGCATGCTTCCAGTTTGGAGAAGCAGAGAAGAGGAGACTGCTTTTTCTAATGGGAAACTGATGGCCATGACATAAGCAAAATCTCACTCTCAAAACCAACTGACCTCCATAGGCGAAATCAGTCATTTACCTCACAGAATAGAGGAATTACTGACTCACGGCTGCTTTGCTCTGCTAGTTTGTTTGTGTCATTGGGTGACTTGGTGAATCCCAAGTATGCTTTTAAAACACAGAGGTCACACAAGAACACAAACTAACAGACAGATAAGACCAGAAACTCTTTCTGCGAGGTAAAATGACTGATTTGCCTATGGAGTTTGGTTGGTTTGGAGAGGGTGATATCTGACTTATATAATGATGGTTTCCCATTGGAAATGGCTGTCTGATGGCCAGGTAAAGCGTTCTATCTATAACAAGCAAACTCCACAGGCAAAATCAGTCATTTTAACTTGCAGAACACTGTAGTTGCTGGTCTACCATCGCCCAAATGCGTAACAAAAATGGAAGAGGGTATTAAATGTTCCCTGGTCATCCCTCCCTGTGGACAGAAACAACATAACAACACTGTCTGTCTGTTTGTGTTGTTCATAATGAAGCAGTTTAATATGCCATCTGAATCTTCTGCTTGTGCGAGTTATCTGTGAAAGGCTTCAACTGCAGGAATTTCTGACCAGATAAATGTTTGTCTGTCTCATTGAGCTGCAGGGAAGATGCTTTAACACCAGAGATGAAAGAGGAAATTTAAGCTTGAGTACCCACTGCATGTTTGACCCCCCCCCCCCCATCCCCAGACTGTCCATCCTTCACCATTTATTCCTCTCGACCTTGGGTTTGAAGACAGAGAACAAAACACTGGCTTTCTCTCCTGAGTCTCTCTGCATTGCTTCTACCAGTACTTATGTTACCCCCCCACCACCAATACCACCACCACCACCCCTCCTTTTCTTTGCACTGGTGGTGCGTCATGTGCGTGGGATACCAGGCCATTCATGTCACGTAAAGGAATGTTCACACACGACTGGGGATTGGAGTGTTTTTTTCATAGTAAACATCTTAACATGCATCACTCGTTGCTTACACTGAGCCACGAGGTTGGCTTGGAGATGAACCTGGCCCCTGCGCTCACACACACACACACACACACACACACACACACACACACACACACACACACACACACACAGCATCCCTCTCTACATTTATACTGTATCTGCGTGAGGAAATGTGAAGCTGGAGCGCAGTGCCACAGCAGACACGCGTGATTCACAGGCAGGCAGGCAGGCAGGTAGACCCCCCTCCCCTCCTCCTCATCCTCTTCATCATTAGTATTCACCTCCACAGCCGTTTTCAGAAAAATGAAAGGCGAAGATGCATGCAGCGCAGAGCCGTCAGCGCATCGCTAAAGTAGCTCGTAAGAACTTACCTTTCGACAGCAGAACCAGGATCAAACCAGCCAACGCGTTCCGCAAGAGGGGGCAGCCCATGATGGAGTTCTGATTGATTCTCTGCTTGTTTTTTGCAGCCTAATGCCTTGGTATTCCTCTGCGGGGGAGTCTGTGTATTAAAAAAACGACCCAGTGAATGAATGTCAACAGCAAATAGTCCAACGCTTCTACATGTGACTGGAAAACATCAGTCTTGTGTCCACTTTTCCTTTTGATGTCGGAGAGATGGAGAGGGCTGTTTGTCTTCTCCTGCGTGGAGGAATCTCTGAACCAGAAATCAGTGCAGAAAAAAAAAACAAATATCCCAGACAGACACTTAGTTTATCTCTGAGGGAAAGAGAGAATCTTTGAGAAAATGCATGAGACGAAAAAATCAAACTGTCCACTGACTTGACATAAATCTGTTTTTGGTCAGAGAACGGGATGGAGTCTGTGCGTCCTGGCCAGTCGCAAGTCGCCACTCCAGCCTCTAATTAGCCTGCTCCCGTACGTCTCTGTTGGTATGCAGCGCGTCTCGTCGCTCCGCACTCCGCGCGTCGCAGGGAGCAGCACTGAATGCGAGGCGCACAAGAAAGCGCATGATTGACAGTTCAAGGAGAGCCCCTTCTCCCAATCAACGGCCCCAAGGAAGGAGGCGGGATTTACGATTGCGCCGATGTCTCGCTCGCAGAGGCCGGCCAAGGAGCCCGAGCGGCCAATCGCAGGCGCGCACTGGGCGGGCAGAGCGTTAAGGCGAAGCGCGGCGCGGTGATAATGCAATGTGATTTATAGCCAGCTCGGTGCTGCTGCAGTACTCAGAGAAAACAGTCCACAGGGGGACAGGCGGCCAGGATAACTACAGGGACAGAGGTGGGGGCGGGGTTGGGGGGGTGAGTGAGGGGCAGGTGGAGCCATATGGGCTCCGGTGCGCGGGTTTTTGGAGACGATGGATGTAAACAGAGCGTTGTGCTGCTGATGAACAGATGTTAGTCAATTGCTGAAAATGAATATTGTCAGAGCAGAGAAGGAAAAGGCTGTAAAGAGAGGGAGGAAATTACCCGCATGGATATAAGTTGTAGTGGGTGAACTGGGTGGACTGGATGGACTGGGGAGAGTGTGAGAGCAGATTGTAACAGCACTGCAGAAAAAGACACCATCTGACTCTCACTCACACTGCTGACATGATGGCAGGCTACATAAACCCCATGTAGGAAGACACTTTATATTTATGCACAAGTAGTAATGAGCCATTTATAAACATGCTAGTCTCTTAGTCTCTGCATGGCATTTGGTGCTTTAAGTGTGAGAGGCAGTTGCTTATAGTGAAGAGATCTAATTTTCTTTATAGGGAGTGTTTGGATTATCTGAAGCGAGGTTGTATGAGGCACTTAACCATCAGGGGTGCCACAATTCTCCAAAGCCACAGTTCAGTTTGATTTTCAGTGTTAAGGTGATGATTCAATGCTTTTTTCCGAGGGGTGGGCCAAGTGGGGGCACCTCCTAATGCAGTGGTGGCATGAAGTAAGCACACGTGCACGCACATACACAATTGCACAGTGGGGTTTCACTTGGGATGGGCAGTCGGATTTCAGGGTAAGCCTGTCATACCCCCTCGTGCCCCCCCTCTAGAAACGCCCCTGTGCTGACCACTGCAAGTAGGCAGGCATGAAGAGAAAACAAATACTGTGAGGATCACACTAAAACTGATAGTTCATTTCAAACTATTTTTGATTTTATATTGAATTTGTTGTATTATCCATTGTCAGTGTATTACTTGCAGTAGATGCCAGCACAGAAGCTATATAATGAATTGCTGTGGACAGGTTCAGCACAAGCCCAGTACCTCGAGGGGTCTTAATAGGGCTTAGTCCTCTCAGTTGTATCTTTTGTCCCCTCTGTTTAAACTTTAATGTATCTATAGAAAAATAGCAAAACTATTGGCAGAGAGAAAAGCGCTGTTTGGTGTGTGTAGTGGGTGCATGCAAAGCAGAAAGAGCGAGAAAGAGAGTTCAGCCGCAAGCCGCAAACAGCTGCTTCGACAGAGAATCATTCATAAGTTCAAAAATATGTAGCACTCCGCTAGAGCTATGTTCTTATGTGAGTGCTCTGCTTAATAAAGGTATTCTTTTGAAACAGCAGCCTTATGTTGTTGTTTTTCAACCTTTCTGAGGCCACTGCATTAAGTCCTTTGTGTCATTCCACTGCATATAAAGGAGTACTGCACAAATAAACCCACCCACAAATTTCTATTTATTCCGTTTATATTTTTCCTTTAAGGGCGACCAGTGCCCTAGGCAACTGCCTATATGGCTGATGGGTTTAATTTGCCCTGCACAGCATTACCTTGCCATCACACAGCTTTTTCCAATGGGAAACCTCAGTTTTATAAGCCAAATGTCGCTCTCTCTCCAAACCAACCAGATTCCATCGGCCAACCAGTAATTCTACCTTGCAGTACACAGGAGTTGCTGTTCTACTGCTGACTCAATCTGTCAGTATGTTGTGTTCAGTGTGAGGGAGAGTGGGTGATATTTGTATCAAAAGTATGTAACGGCTTTCTTGTTGGAAAACTAATACTGAATATTTTTAGATGGGCCTTTATAGGTGGCTAAAATACCTTTTGTTGTAGACCTTGTGCACAGCAGAACATGGCTTAGCCTCCACGCTGGTACTCCTCTCTGCTTCTCCCAACCACCATCTACTAATACACTGACTATCAATAAATACTTAATACAACTGCACTTCAAATATTCCAAACTATCCCTTTAAAAGGCCATTCAAATGTCAAGCTAATCGTCTTGCGTTAAACCAAGACGCCTGAGACGGACACTGGCTACTAGCTGTGAAACTTCCACAAAACTTGACTGCAAAACATATGCATATTTATCCCGAACATTTGGCAGCTCATTACAGTCATGTTGCATCATGTCAGCGGACCTCCTCGGTCAAAAACACAACATACAGCTCATGCTGTGCCCATTGGGTCCATTTTTTGCAGTATGTACTGCATATCTGAGAGGACTATTTTCCATATTAGCTGATGTATTGTTGCACCTCTGACTGATACACATGCTTCTTTATTCCCTGAATAGCCAATTAATGCTTTATTACTGCTCAGTGCATAAGTAATAAAGTGCTGCTTGCTGATTTATGGTATTTGGACAGAATTACAATAAATACGGTGGGGGATTAACTGACTGCATATCAGCCTCAGATGAAAGATGGAGAAAGATGAACGGGCAGCCCAGGACTGATTAATGAGTCGGCTAATCAAAGCCCAGCATTAGTTTCTTACAGTGTGTGATTTGTTTGTAAATACTTATTATTCACTATTAATTAAATTTGACACAGCTGAGTGAATCAGCAGACAGTGATGTTTATGATGTTAACCACGGGCTCATTAGGACATTATTTTTGAATGCTACTTTCTGATTTTTAGCTAAGTCATGCAGTCTTAATGATTTATGATTCATGGATACCGCAGACATGACAGAGGTGCATACAAAAGCAGTGAGAACAACAACATAGGTCTACAATTAATTGAATAAGGAGAGTAGATCTTGTCTTTGGCCTGAGGGAAACCACAATACAACATGGCTTATACAGCCTTAACTATATGCTTTTGTTTGTACAAAACAATTAGGCCTAGCACAGTATGGTACGCTGTTCCTCTAATCAGCATGTTCTCCTCCTCCACTTCATTTGGACATACAGTTTTTTCACTGAATTGCCACGGGGCAGTTATTGTACAGCTTCCACACGAGCGTGGAAACATTTCCTCAGCATGAGACTAAAAACTCTGATCAAAACAAGAACATTGTACAGCTTCATTTGTGGAATCTGTGATTGCAATCAGTAATCCAGCTGGATTCCCGTGTACGCATAGATATTATTTATAGACCTGTCACGAGTTGCCGTTTGTTTGTACTCTCTTGTTTCGAGTTATTCAATAAAAGTAGAAACACCTGCGAAAACGTTGACATAAATTTGCATTTTGAGTCAGATTTTACAAAGCCAATTACCCTCAAACCTCGTCAGCTCCCATCATACTGTATGACATCCTGAGCACAGTGGAGGTGGGCTGAGACACAGGGATATTTCTTCATTCTGGAAACATGCATCAGCATAAGGAAACAGTGTTGCATTTTGCATTGTAATTAAAGACAAAAGAAACTCATTTACACATGAAACACTAGCTGTAGACACATACAACATGCTCATGTGCACATATACATTGTTACCTCGGGTGTCTGTTATATTACTTATGCGATTCTCTTCTCTAGCAGTATATCCTAAAGACACTTTCTTTTCTATACTTGAACACTGCTGATGGCTGGATGGAAAAGCACCACATGCGAAGGACTGTATACGAAGACAACAGGTCACCACTTCCTCCCACTATGCAAAAGTGAAGCCAAATAAACTGATGGACAAGAGCCAGTTCTCCATTTATGTTCTGACTGCTCAGCATGCAGTGCTGGGGACTAGTGAACCATGTTAATAAATAATAATTTAAAGACACCATCTTATTCTCATTTTAATGCTCATACTTTTATTTTGGATTTACACTAGATTTTTCCCTGTGGTAGCTTTGCTGTAGGTCAACAGTGTGAGGTAATTAATCCTTCACAAGCTGTCTTCCTGAGGTGACCGTGGTCTGGCTGGTCTGAATGGGTGATTGCATCAAGGTACATTTTACTCAGTCTCATCCGTGTGCCTCCTTTTCCGATGTTAATTAATATATTATCTGTTATATTTCACAATCTGATCAATGTTTGGATGTAACTTTTAGCATTAACATTGCATCATGTACGTAGCCGTTAAGTCACTTTACATATTTAAGACCCTTTCACAGGGTTCTCGTTTGAAAATATGCCAGACAAGCTTCTCAATTTTCTGAATGAGTTTTCACATTAGCATTAGCTTACAATCTGCCACTTATCACTTGCCATTATCACTGTAAACTGCATATGAGCAATATGAGAATGGAAAGCTACAGCAATTAAGGTGGGTGGGGCTTGGTGAAGGGCTGTTAGCTTACAAAACTATGCTTTCAAAGTGGTTTCCTCGACACTGCTGCTCAGTTCGGAGTCATCTTGGCCGTTAAGTCTGGTGCAACATTTTAAATTACCATCGATTTAGTGCATTAAAGTAATTTTTAGATGTAAAAGCATTATTGTCTCAGTCTCTGATTTCATCCCTGAGGGGAACGCTGTGGAGAAGAACACGAGTGATCATATTAGTCCTGCATCAATGTGCAGCATTAATATGTGTGACAAGCTGGACTTGAGGCCTCCTGGAGACGTGGAGACCCACAGGGACTCACTAAGACGACTTACGGAGATTGATAGTGGACCTTCATGCAGGAGGAATGAGAGAATGAGCAAATAGAGAAAGAAAAAAGCACTTAAAAAAAAGGGGGAATTCATAGATATGTAAAGGCGAGTAGACAAGAGTAGGAAAGTACATGTTTAAGGTTAGAAATGAGTGTGTACATGCTCGCTCAGTAATTTCAAATGTTAGCTGAAGGCAAAGTAATGCAAAAGACAAGCGGGGGGAGTGTTTAAAGAGGATGTAATGCAATGTGCAGGACTGTTAAAAGAAAATGGTACAATAATAATTATACTGTAAGACGAGACGGAGAAAACTTAGCTCAGAGCTTTTTCAGAGCTTCTCCCAGGCCCTCTTACTCACAGAAGTGCAGGAGACTGTTTTTTTTCCTGAAGAGGAGAGACCTCGTCGTCTTCAAAGGTAACACTAATTAGAGTAGTCATCTTAGAGCTCTGACCTTTTGTAGATTTTACCTTCAGTTTTTAATTTCTTCCTAAGTGAAGGTTCTCATAGCTGCAGCAACCAGTTACTGTAACTAATGTTTGACTTAATAATCCCAATCATTTCGACAAAAATATTACACTCTCATTATCTGTGTTTCATGACTTGGGTGAGTGACCGTTTTCTTGTAGTTGTTCTTGTACTGAGCTAACAGGCTTTACGGCGCTGTCATAGCGCAGTTATATGGAAATAGACTGGCTGTTTAATTCCTTTGGCTTGCCTGAGTATGAAGTGAAGTCTTGGAGTCACAGTGATCAGGCCTGTTTGATGTATGACGGGGTCATGATGCATACTAGACCGTGATTGACTGGCCACAATGCCACGGAGTGCATCATTATTCATCAGGGGGAGGAACAGAGAGGTTAGTGTGATGGATTGTAACTTAACCACACTTTGCAGCAAGCTATTTAAAACTCTACAAGATGCATTGTACCTTATGTGAGCATATGTTTGGCTGTATAGAAAGGCTGGGTTTAAAAAAACAATTTTTCCTCTTCAAATCGATCTTCATTTGAATCCAATCCTATGTCGATTCATATGATCCAAGATCGATCTTTTAATATATGCCATTGCCGTTGGATGCGTGAAGATTTAAAACCCCTTTTAGGGCTTGTGTCCATACAGAGTGTTTCTTCTGGCAGCTCCCTCAGAGACAGGCTGTGCGTAGGGTTTGTTTTTGTGAGGAGCAGACTGGTAGAGAAAAATAATAATAATTTTTTTTCTATGTATGAGGCTGGGATGTTGCTGGTTTCCCCTGAGCTGCCGCAGAACCCCAGTCACCAGTGGTAGGGCTCTGCAGATAGGAACATGTAAAAATACTGGACGTCAGTCGATTTTTTTTCACGTATTCTACAGATATAGACATTGAAACTGTAGTGAGAGGTGTCATGATTCTAACATGACATTGATGTGACTATCAACAGATCATTTTTACTGTGTATCTTTGCAGAGAACCGTGCGCATCACGCAGAAGAAATAGGTGAGACTCAAAATCTCTAGATGAAGCAGAGCCGCACTACTCCTATGGGCTGTGTGACTGCTCTAACCTGTTATAACCTGTTACATAATATTTGTTCAAGTGTACACTATATTTACATTATTTTCATTACTTTACCTTATTGTCACAGCCATTTACTTTGGCAAAACATTTTCTTAACAATAGCACTTCCAGAGGTGTGTCTGTCTGTTCAGTGGGATGAATTACGCCACAGATCAACTGTTTGGGTGAAAGTTACAGCAGTTTATGGAGGAGACAACACATAGAAGAAAATGAAAATTGATTTTGAAAGTGACTACGTAAACTGTGGGGATAATAGGATATCTTTATGAGCTGTAATGTACAGAGGAAGAACTTTTGCAGAACTTTTCTTCATAATCCTCATCAGAAAAATGATTACTACAAACAGGGAGTTGTACCAGTCTTGCCTGCTGAGTGTCGATATCACCCAGCAGAACACAGTGAAATGTATCTGATGACAGGAAAACTAGTTTGAACAGCCCACAAAAACACACGGATTCACCTCATCCTTGACATCTTAAGAAAAAAAGTTTTATTTCAATCTTATCTTGCAACTTTTAGGTCCAAACAGCTGATCTACAGCATAATACAGTGGAAGTTCTACAGCTTAGAAATAAATTAAAATGATCAAAAGAATAAACAAATCTGAACTTCTTCTTTAGTACTGCACCAAGCCAGTGACTTCCTTGTACGATTTACAGCATTAGTTCTCTCAGAATCTCTTTCAAATTCAAGCAAATAACTGACATATCCACAACAGAAAATTAATATCATATCATAACAGATATTGAATCAAATCAAAACAATTCAGGATATCAAAGGCGATATCCAGCCTACTGTACTGGCTTATGCAGCCTATCTACTGTACCTATCACCTACAGTCAGAGTCACTGAGACACCTTGAGTGCCTGGGCTGAAAAGACAGTAATTTCACACCCAATTAATAGAGTATAAAGCAGACCCGTACTGTAATGTCAGATGTTGGCACCTTGACTGTAAGGACAAACACAGAAAGACGCCTCGCCGAGCTTGTTTGAAGAGCAGGGCAGTTTATGCAAACATGTCTGACTTAGAGTACGTCTGGCTGGGGGAACCTGTCCCTGAAGTGTCTGCTGTAGAGCTACCAGTCGGGCTGAGACGCCCCACCAGCCTGTTTAGTATGGTAATGTATGGAGATACGGGCACAGACACTTTTTCCCTCTTTCCCCATCGCTCTGTCTTTAAGCCCCCCGCATTAATTGGCATGGCAGAGGCGGCAGTCACTTGGTTGTAATCACTGTCCCTCGGAGAACCCCACGGAGAAGGATTGGAGGAGGGCAAGCAAGAGCCTTTGGTCTCCAAAGGCTTGTCCTCCAAGTTACAGTATCCCAAGAGGTGCAAGGAAGCTGAAAGACGGGGAGGGTAAAGCAAGGGGGGAAGATATGGAACGAGGAGGGAGAGAAGAAAGGGAGAAGCTGGAGAGGAAATTGGGATATGAGCTCCCGTGCTCCCAGAGAAATGGAGGACTGCAGATTGAAGGAGGAGAGAATTGGATAGGAGATTCATGTAAGGGATTATGGATGGAGATCAATGATTGGATTGGTGGGGGGAAAAGCATGAGGGGGGGGTGGGGGGGTGTTTGATGGACACGAAAAAGATGAAAAGGAAAAAGATGTTAGAAGAAGATGACAGAGGTCAATTGACGTCAAACCTCTGCTTGTTGTAATTTAATTGGTTTTCATCCTCTGTAAACTTCCCAAACTGAGAGGGAAAAGTGAGGCAGGAGCAGGCCCCACATTTCTAATTCAAGAAAATTGATTTATTAACCATAACCTATTAATTTGGTTCATTTCCACCGCTGATACAACCCTTGCTGTTAGCGCCTCACAAGTTGATGTTGTTACATCCACTTTAAGCACACAATTGTTTTCACCGCTGATTGCTGCTGCTGCAACACGCCACGCTTGTAAAGTACCTTGAAATTGAGGAGCTGCATCTGAATCTGAAGAGGAGATGACAAAGAGAGCCTGCCAAGAGAGAGGAAATGCAGAGAAGTCGAAGGAAAGGGAAAGTAGACTTAAAAAAAATTAAGTTTTCTCCGTTTGAGGGTCAAAAATCTAAGTGTTGTACTCCATCTTGGTCAAGGTTGCTAATTGCTTTAACCAAAGGATGAGTGTGTGGCTAAGTGTGTGTGGGTGTACACAGGGATATGTACATGGATGTGTTTCCCCATAGGCGGAGAGTGATGGATAGTAAATGAATGATGAAACACAGTGCAGAGAGTCACCTTTTAAGAAGCGAATGGAGCCTGAGCACGTCAGAGTGCGGCCTTGAAGCCAGATCAAAGCCACGAGCCGAGCTGTAATAGATGATGGAATTTAATCATGTCTGCCGCCCAACACACACACGCTCGCACACACTCCCTCCCTGTGTTTTATGGCTTTTGAAATGCAACTACCGTTTTCCATTCGTTTTAATTCGCCTCTCCATCAAATTTTTTCCGTCACTGTAACACTCTGACTTTCTAGATGCAAGTCACTGACACGGGCTACTGAAGTACAATGACACAAAAACACATCAGTATAATTACTTTATTAGCGCAGACTGATGTCGGATCGGCCAGTCGTGTTTCATGTCACATCAGTGCTTTAGTTAGCGTCCGCTGGTTGCCTTCTGGCCATGAGGAGGCCTTTGCTGCTGAGCTCTGTCGTTTCCCCCCTCAGTCTGGGAATAAGTGCTGCGTCTCACTCTGCAAACCATCCCCTACTAATTAAAAAATTCTTAATGATAGTACTTCAAGAGCATTCCTTATGCCATTAATCATCCACATATCCCATAGATCTTGAAACAAATGGGCAGCAAAAAACTGAACTTTTCAGTGGTGGGAAGAAAAAACTGTGTGCTTCATTATCATCAAGAGTACTTTTGCATTCATTTGTATCCATAACTGTTGCACTTTAAGCTGCAACTCATTAATCAATGATACATTTGTAGGGGTTATTGAACCCTGACTCAGCCATGAGGCAGCAGCAGAAGGGTCCAAAGAAGCTGTTTGGTTGAGATCAGTCCGGTCAGAATTCGGGGGGCCGCTGTATACTATTATTGATGATAGCTTTGATATGAAAATGAAATACTATCATACACATACACCTAATAATACACAAATTATAACATTGTTAGGCCTTTTGAATCTTTTGTTTATCAGTTCATCTGGTTGTCTTTTTGCTATCCATTAAGTATAACTTCCTGTACACTTTTGTACAGCAGAGGTGGAAAGAAAAAAAAATAAATTCTTAACTTCTGTACTTATTCCCTATACTTAAGCACAACTATTCGGGGCTGGCACAAGATTTTGGTGTGTCTAAACATTTTGTTTGTGACCCCAAAACAGTCCCGGCACCACCACTAATTTGCACACAGAACACACACACACTTTGTTAGCTATATGTTTTCTTGCAACTTTTAAGTCATGTTTTGATTTTGAATGAATATAACTCAGCATGGCAACTGAACAATCATTTTAACTAGGCAAGCTGGTTAGAAATGTTAATTTTGGCTAAAAAATTTTCAATAGAACAAACCTGCGTAACCATGGCTGCATACTGACTTACTGAAGCAAGTCAGCACTGGACAGCGTTTCACTTCATGTTGCTGGTAACTCCTTCAAACATTGCTATTTCTCTCTTTTAATCTGTATTTTTTTGGCTTTACTGCTAAAACGTACCACCTGTGACAGAAATACCCTCGTATGCATTGGAAAAGAAAGTGTGGTGTTTGGATTAAAGAACAGTGACCCTTGAGATGATCAACAATCCACGGGGCATCTTTCAACCACGCGGTCAGATCAGCCGGACGCACCGCCGCAGCTCACCCTAGGAGCTGTGGGGGAGATTGGGGACAAGAGCCATGCAAACCCAGGTTGGATAAGGCTGCTCCTGGCTAACAACTACAAAACAGATTAAATGGGATTCAAAGCTGACCAAGCAGTGGGAAATCCGACTTCTCACAGACACTGTGTAATTATTTCCTGGGTGTACATGTGCATATGTAAATAACTATGTATTGATTTATTTTATACTTGATCCTATTCTACTCTGAATTTAATTATCTGTATGTTGTATATGTGTGCAGCAAAAAGAAACTATAACTCTCATTTCATTGTGCAATCCTGTGTTGTGTAATGATGACAAATGTCATTGATACCTTTTGAATTCTTTTGGCCACAATGATCATGTGGTGAAAATCTGATACTGAGACAGTCACTGTCAGAATCCTAAGAAAAGCGAGGAGAGGCCATGATGCACAGGCTGAATTGGTAGTCTCACAGCCAACAGAAGCGCAGCATTGATGAATAACTGGTATCTGAAGGTAGATATCTATCATGGATAACCATGCCAAGTGCCATAGTTTTAAGCTTTGAGCATGTCTGCTTATGACTGGCTCACACATCATCTTAGCCACTCCCGAGCTCCCTAATGGATTCTCTGCCCCCATCATCTGTCCCTCTCTGCCTCTTTTGTCCTTTTTTCATTTAACTACACTAAAGCGACTCCTTTCCTCTGCCTGTCTTTGATTTTTTTTTTTGTTTCCAGTTGTTGTCTCCCTCTTCTTTTTAATTCCCTCTCTGTCACCCATTATGACAGTCTTCCATCTGCAGCCGACTATTTGTCTGCCCCCCTTCTTACTTTCTCTGCTTCCCAGCTTCAATTTCCGTCTCCCCAGCTTGATTCAGCAGTAATGAGTGCAGCTTAAGGTGGGGCTGGCCTGAGGTGAGCTGGAGAGAGGCATGGAGGTTAATGAGGATAGCAACCTCGCTTTTTGCCCGAGGTGTAAAAAGAGAGTAAATGGATGAGTGAAGGAGGGAGAGAGCAAGGGCCAGGGAGGCAGACAGACAAACTGACACACAGTACTAACGTTTTCAATAATGAATTTAGCTGATGCACAAATGTACTTGTAGTCTGACAGTGTGACTAAGGTCAAAAAGTAAAGTGGTACACTCAAAAATAAGGACCGTATGTTTAAATTAATATTTTTTTAATATAAATGTATGTAACAGTTAATAAATTAAGTTATTATACTCGATCCTAATGTAGTATTAAGAAATCTGTTTATAATTTCACCATCATCAACTATTTAGCCATCTGGGAACTTCAGAATCATTCTATTAATTGCCTCGCCAAGGTTCCTATGGTTAAGAAAATTAAAAATCAAACAAGGACTCGCAGTGTCAAATACACAAAGCAGCCCACACAGTTCAGCAGCTCTGCCAAGAAGAGGCTGGTGAATGCTGCTGCTTCTTTTTTCTTCTGTGGACTTTCTCATTCATCCAAGTAACCACTGAGGACAGATAATCTTACTAAAAGTTGGTAAGTAAGAAAAGGAGATGGTCAGTTGAGTGAAAACATTTATAAATAAATTAAGCACTTAATTAATAAGTGATGGCACTGGTTCAGATCTCAAAATATGAATTAGACTAAAGTTGATAAATTAACTTTAATGGGGGCTAAATTTAAATGTATAAATATGTAATATATTTACTGTAGTAAATCATAAAATTACGATATGTCATTAGAAATAAGGGATGTTCGCTTGCCTTGCGCTCCTGCAGGATTCCTGCAGGATTCCTGCAGCTTCTTTGCTTCTGGGAAGGAGATGGAGGGATACAGCTTGCTTCAACCATAGATTGTATATTAAATAGGGATTAAACCTATTTAATACCATCTATAGCTCCAACTTGTTATTTGGACTTCAGCACTCATTTTTAGATGTGCAAGTGCAACATACTGCTCCTTTAAGGTACAAAACATTGTGTGCGTTGCATGACTTGCGTCAGGTGTCAGAGGCTCCTTAGTGATTAAGGTAATGTACTTATTGTATTACCCATTAGTTTTGTTGGACAAATATGTCTTATTTTTTATTTTATCTTTTTTTTTTTTACCTTTATTTAATCAGGAAGTTCAATTGAGAATGAAAATCACTTTTACAAGAGCAACCTGACCAAGGTAGCAGCCAATCACATCATAGCACAATGCAACAAATACAACATATCAAACAAAAAATTATTTAAAAAAAAGGCTTTCTGGCAGCCCCTTAAAGGTACCTTGTGCACCTGAATAAGAAGCTGAGAGGTGGTGAAAAACTTTGTTATTTGGTGAGCTGTGATGTGTTATGATGAATGAATGAGTTATTGTCTGTTTGAGTCACATTAGTTTGGAAAGGAGTAAAGCAGGCAGTCAACGAACTCCAACTCTAGAGGGTACATTTTAAAAGCAAGGAGGTTCGGGATAAAGGGCTTTGCATCAATGGACAAATGACAGTTATACATGTAAACAGCAGTGTAAGACTCGATGTTGCTTGCCAAAGTATAATGTTGCACTCATCTTGCACTTGTGTTCAGGTTCAGGGCTTGATTATACTCCCAAATAGGTGCGTAGACGGACGACTGTGGACACCATGAATGTCTATCATGCTGTTTATACTTTTTCTAGAATATGCTTGGAGCTCAGTGTCTGTGCAACCTGCAGGCAACCTGCCTGAGTTTTACGTCTGGGGAGGAGGCTGCAGAGAGAACTAACCTGCTTCAATATTTTGAATTTGGACTGCAGTACCAGTTTTTGAGCACTTTCACCTTTAATGAAAGAATGAAAACTAAACTCTAAAATTCTAAAGCGTTAGTACAATATCTTTGATTGACACATTAAATGTCTGCACATAAAGGACAGATTCAGAGCACTTTTAAAATGTTGACGGTCTGTCACTTCCAGTCAGCTATAAGTGATATCTCTCTTTCTTTGTCATCTTTCCATTTTGCCCTCCTTCTCATTCCTCCCATACCTGCCCTTGTCACTGTTTTCTTTGTTTCACTCCCAAATCAATCTTTCTCATTTCGCCCAGAATTGATTTCACCATCTCTTATCGTTGACGCAATCCTGCAATCCTCTCTCACTACCTCATCCAGTCCTATCTTGCTCTTTTTCTCCTCCTCTATCTCGCTCTCTATCTATCCCGCTCTGCATTCCACTCTGACTCATTACAAATGGGGCTCTTTTGCTCTGTCCTCTTACTTGGTAACCTCCGCAGAGGTGTGGAACAATGTCTTGATTGGATGTGGCTGGCATTGCTAAGTATTCTGTGCTGCAGAATTGGCGCCATGCATAAGATATTATGTTGGCAGCCAGCAGTGTATTATCACCACAGCACTGATATACAGTGCTGTGAAGATAGATTACCAATCAATTGTGATGATTGTGTGAACGTATCCTGATGCACTCCAAAGTATGTCTTCCCTCTAAACCCGATATGTTTGTAGAAGGTAGCAACAATATTTATTAACTCTCACCGCTTCATTAACATGTGCACAGAAGGCCAGCATATACTGCAGATTGTAATTTTAGTTATACAAACACTCCCAGAGACAGAGCTGCTCTGGCAGCAGAATAATCACATTTGTCGACTGGGCAGAGCCAAAGAATTGTGCCTCCAGGGACAGAGCTCAACTGTGGTGATTTTGGCAGAGTGGACAAATTCGCAAGGTGCACATGCAAGTCGTATGAAGCTCCGGGGCCCAAAGAAATTTCTTTCCATAAAATGTTTTTTATTTATTTATTTATTTAAAGAAACAGCTGGGAAACTATGATGGCTAAATCCTGAGCCGTGTGTTCTAAAATAACTGTTTTTAAAGCCGCCTAGAGCAACACTTCATTTTGTTTATTTATTTTTTGAAAAATATCCAAATATCCTGACATTTATAAAATAATATAAAATATCAAACATCGTAACTGATTGTTTTTACTCTATGTAACACTGGCTTCCTCTGTATAATATCCTCATACCTGGAAATGAATCATTTAGGATATAATTGTGCTCACATTTGTAGCAATAATGGCAGAACATCACAGAGTGTTTTTAAGTTTAACATTCACTTTTCTACAGGTAAAGGGAACTGTGGCTGAAACAATATTGGGCTGTCTTGTATTGTTATGACCCTGGCTATATTTCTAACCTGTATCCTTTTGCTTGTGTGTTTTGTGTGGCTGTATTTGTGTGAGAGTGTGCCCTCTGCTTGTGCAAGGATCTTTGTTAGACATACGTTAAGAAAATATTAACTATGTTTGCCCAGAAAGCTTCAAAATGTTTAATATTCACATGTCATTAAATATTGTATTTCCATACTGTTGTTTTCATATCTTTCTCTTTTTACTTTTTAGCTAAAGTTTTATGAATTGTCTGAAGCCCACCACCACTTTCCCTTTAACTGCGGAAATATTGAAAATTCAGAAAATGAAAAAAATGTTTTATAAGTTGAAATAAATGTTCTGAATAATAAACATTTTAAAGTTAAGACAGGGTTTGACTTCCACAGTGGCTTACAGGGAACCCCTATTCTTCAGTGCATACCACACATACGTGTACATTCATGAAAGTATTTCAATTTCAAAGTTACTATGAAAAACAATCTACTGTTGCTACTACAGGCAGTTAATACTCTGAGTACTATTTTTCTCCTTTTTATATATACCCCTTTATGAATCATACCCTACATCACACATGTTTAGAAAACTTGTGGGGTTTTTTTTATCTACAGAGAAAAAAGGAGACTTCTTGCACTGTTTAAGGCTTGTCGGGCTCTTACACAGCCTGGTATCAGGTGTCATCATCATCTGAGCTTTGTGAATGTAAACTAATGTGAAGAGTTGTTGAATCAAAATTAATTCACTGAGACATTTATTTTTCCACAGGAGGACTTTACATAAAGTATCATAGGCTCTTAGAAACAGCTGTTTTGCAGCATGCATCTCTCTCCCTCATTGACTGTCCCATCACTTCCCAGTCATTTCCCTTCTGTCTGTTGATTGTTATAATCGCAGGGGGAATTTAATTTGAGCTGAAAGTTCTATTTACAACCATGAAAAGCAAGCAGGGACCAAACTCTGTGACATGTTCTGTCTGTCTGGAGCTGACTTTTTCCAAATAATAGCAAACAACTTTGCAATATTTCTGCTTTCCAAAATAATACATTTGGATCCAGGTCCGTACCAAATTCAGATAAGAAATTTAGTCTTGGCTCAATGCGAGGTAGGGTCAAGACAAGGGTAAGACTTGCAGAGGCAAAGCACAGATCTGTAAGTCATGTCTTCCTGCTGTACAAAAACAACTTTAGCATTGAATTTAGCTAGATTTGTAAAAACTATATGCATTCACAAATCTGATAGCCCCATCTGACTGCTGTCATTTCGCCAAGCATTACATTTATCAGTGAGATTGTGGTATTTTTTCATCTCTATCATCACTCTCTTCTTCTCCAACTTGTACTAGTTGCTTCTGGCTACATCTCACATACAGCTGTCCTGACATCTCTGTGAATGGTCAGCAGCAACCAAGTGCAAAGTTGCAATAATTTTAGGTTTGAGAACAGGACTTGGTGGTAATTTCGAGTGGTGATGGTGCACTTTGCCAAGGGTAGCGTCTCTGCCTAGTTGCTCTCCTCATAGAAAAAAACAATGGCACAGCCACTGTCAGGGTTTAAGGGTACTTGCAAACCATCACAGACCTGCAAGACAGTAGCACAAAGCTGCTGCTGCCATATTGTAGTATTCATGTGCAGATTTTGTGAAAAGCAACCTTGGCATTAACCATAAAAAATGTTGCTAAATACAATACAAGGTTTCGCATGTCATCCAATATCAATGTCTTTGTCAGGTGATAGGGTTGGAACTATGTAAATTATCAAGTTGTTTCAAATATTTAAGAGGAAACATTGACTCTATGAATCTGGGTTAAAATAAAACTAGGAAAAAATAGTTATAAAGCTTAGAATTTCTATATCTAAATGAAAGACTCAGCGACTGCAATAAGCCTTGTTTGATCTAAGAGATATCTGTTATGTGAAACAAGCTAGACATCCAAAGTATAAGTATAGATTAAAGTGTATATTTGGAGATTGAGCCCATACATGTGGCCGTGTTCCTGCAGCAAACTTTTCAGATCAAATTTACAAACAAGGTTGCAAAGATTGGTACAATCCTTGAACATCAGAATAAAAGATGCATGAGTGGAGCGGAAAGATGAATGTATCAGTCTGCCAAGTGCTTAGCAGAAACACATGGAGCGAATTTCAAAGGAGAAGAACAACTTGCTCAACATCTAAGTACCATACTGGCTTCTGGTCATGGCCACCCTGAAAAATTTTCTGTCTGTAGGACTACAAATACTGGTCTAAAGTATTCGGACACAGGCGGTATGTGGCTGCCTCTAGATGGGAAAACATGAAAGCCAAAATTTAAGAAATGTCTCTTGGCTCTGTCTGATCCGACCAAAGAGATGGTTTCTGCCACCGCAAAATCCTTTTAGTCCCGAATCTTCAATCTGTATACCTCCCCTGAATGATGAATCAGCCTTTCAACACTACAAAGGCACACTCAACATGCGCTCACTTGTTTTGTACCATTAACTTCAGTGCTGCTTCATTGTATAACAAACAACCATACAAGTACGGGAGAGGGCAGATATTGATTCCTTCAAGTTAACCCTCAAACTCTGTTAGAGAGAAGCAGCTAAATGGCTCTGCACACGAATGAGTTGTGATTTCACTCTGTCTCTTTGATAGTTGTCTGTCAGTAAGCTCTTGCAGCAGTTGCTTGGAAACATTTTTCCCCTGAAGAAGTGCTGCAGTGTCGGATGTCTGATTGATGGTAAAATGAAAGAGACTTGATAAGCACCACTTGGATTGACAGCCAGATATGTATACAAAAACATATACACCAATCATCACACAAAAAACCTCTCATCAGTTTGTAGATTTTCATTATTTAGTGCCCAAGAACCAACCGGTGTGAGGACCCTGTTGTAATGCAAGGACTTTTTTTTTTTTTTTGTCACCCCAACTGAATCACATTTTTTAGGGGCTAAACATGCTTGAAAACTCACTCTTCTTGCCATTTGTGGTGAAATTTTTTGTCCGATATAGGTTCTGGTGATTGGCACGGCAAAATGGCTTGGCCACGCCCTTTAGACAGCAGCCATCATGGCACATTTCATCTAGTTTCATCATCTCTGCCATCTAAACTATTTTGTGATCAAAAGTTATGAAAAGCTTCAGTTGTTGTTGAATGGCATGGCCATTGGCTGGAGTCGAAATGAAACAGGAAGTTGTTGTGACTTGAGCATAAATGGTCAAATCTTCCACAATGTACAAAAAAGCTCATTTTGAATTTACTATGCCATTTTATCAATTTTTTTGGCCATTTACAGGCTTTGCACTTTAAAAAACTCCTCCTACTGAATTATTCATTGATTGAACAGCATCCCCTCCAAATATCACATGTTTGATAAGAGTCTACATGCCAATACTCTGTCAAAGATACGATATTGAACTCCTTCCTGTGGTGTTCAAATTGCGTGAAAATTCAGAGCCTTTTGGACAAGTCAGTGTCTGGCAAAGACACTGTCGCCACTCGTGTGTGTGTGAGGGCCCAATCATCGCTGCTTCCAGCTTTAATTAGTGAAGTTTCTGTCCTGCCACCCAGTAGAGACAAGAAGTGACACTGAACTTTCCTGCTGTGTTCATTACGTGACTCAGGGACTTGTCGACCCATCGCAATCCAGCAACAAGGCCGCAGCTGCCACACACCCCAATATGTACGGGGGTGCGAGTGCCCGATTATCACTGTTTGCAGCTTTAATTTAATTCAGACTCTCACAAAAGTGCATCAGAAAAAGAAGCTACAGTCAGCTGTTTGTGCAGTGCAATCAGACAAGCATATACTGGTAGATTTATCCATTCCCCTTCAACGCTCAGCAACATCCAAACAACGTGGTGGTCTCCGATGTATTAGCAGAGACCTATAATCAATCTGTGCCATGTTGTATTTTCTCAGAAGGTTTCTGCTGTGTTTGTGATGCTTGGAGAGAAAGGAAGGGAGGAAAATAAGAGACGGAATTGAGAGGTGAAGGGAGATACAGGGAGAGAGTGTCAGAAATGCAATCATTTTTGTGCACAGTTGAAGTATTAAGGGTTTCAACATGATAGTGATAAGTCTACAGCGCATTAAATTTATCCAAAAGCAGATTCCGAACTCCTGAGACTTAACGCAGTGGCTTTTAAAATTGATTATTTTCAGCAAACCGAGTTGCTAAGTGGAATGGAATGTACAATTAAATGTTTGATTGTTTATGGGGCTGCCATTCATTTCACTGGCTGTCTCTCAACCCATTTACCACGGTCCATCAATACACATTAAAACAGTCGTACACCGGATATGCTATGCTGTTAATGTCACGCTTCTGGCACATTCGCACTGCAGTTGGAGTGATTCCCAGTAAAATCATTAATCAAAGTAGTACTGTCATCAACATCTCTGTGTGATTATCACACACTTCCGTAATTAATGTATTGATCGTAGACACTGCCAAGCTTCGCTACAGTCTGTGTGAAAGAGTCACATTTTTGCCCATCTCCTCTGCCCTGCCCCCGTTTAATCCTCTTAACATATACCCCTTGTTTCGCCTTAATTAAACACATCCTCGCCTTCCCAAGAACGAGGGAACATTTGTCAATACACTCTGAATCGAACTTCTCGGTGCTGATGTGAAATCTGTCCTGCCAATCAATGACACCCAGCTTTTCAACTTGTCCCTCCCTGTTGCTCTGCATCTCAATCACTCAGCTGATATCATCTTCCTCTCACTCCCTCCAGGCTTTTTGCTTCCATCTGTTTGGACCTCCTGCAACATCTCTCTGCTCAATGCACATTGATCATTTTTAATCAGAGTTCAAAGTTTTAGATTCTACTTTCTAAACTGTAATATCATTAGTCAAATGATACAACACAGTTTGGAGCAAAAACGGATGCTGCGACCGGATGCTTTGTCTTGTTTGATAGAGTTGTAATGACAAGTCAGCAGCTGTTATAACGCTGTTCGCTGACATTTGTGAGGCACACCGATTTGCAACTCAGTGTGAATTTCATTATCATGCATTTGCAAACTTGCATCACCTTTTAGGATAATCCATTTTGGCATCAGGATCGTGGCAGTGCACCACCTGTTAAGCCACCTTCTCTGGAAACCTTACAATGGTGGTGTTATTATTACATTTTTTTAACAAATCCCATGAAAGACCAAAAACAACTATGCATTAGTCCGTCTTCCCCACCCTGTCTGTGTCACTCAGCCTCAAGCTCATTAATTTCTAATGAGGATGTAAATCTCTAAAACCTGGCCTTCACATATAGTTTCATTTAGAAAAGGACATTGTCTAAAATGGCTGTCCCTTTTGGTGTTTAGACACATTAACAGCGTGGCTCTATGGATGGTCTTGGTCAATCCAAACTGAACTATCAGATAAAGCGTGAACCCTAATGTATTTGGTGATCACCTGGCTTTCCTTCTGGTGCCACTGTTTGGAGTGAAATGTCTGCACAAATATTGGATGGATTGCCACAAAATTTGTCACTGTGAGCATGTTTGCATGCTGACAATAATATTTTGCTTAAAAGCACCAATGTGTCTAATCACACCTTCACACAGAATGTAGCATGGCGCTGGACTCTTAGCCTTGCTTGCAAACGCTACCTCAATGGAAGAAGATACCACACGCCAACTCAACTATATTTGGATAATTTATTGTGCTGCGTTTATTTATTTATCATTTTATGTGCTCATACAGGATATGTGTCCTTATGATCCATAGAAGCAGGTGGACAGCTGGTCTCATGTCTGCTGGTGCTCCATTATTCTACCGCAGCCACGACTCCACATGACTTTGTTCAAAGCAGCATAATAGCTGAAGCTAGCAGCTAATGAAGACGATTTAACAGGACACAGTGCAGCAGGCTCCAGTTGTGAACACTGGTTGAAGTCAGCACATCAGAGAACCGTGCTGACAGAGAGGAGTGAGTGTGTTTGCTCTGCTAGTGCTAATAAGTTTCATAACGTATACACACAGTACATCATGCTTCAAAACTACCACTCCTCCTGCTTTCTGTCATAACGTAGGATAAATGATTCCAGCAATGTTATGTGAGTGGTGTGCACTTAAGGTTCTCGGGGAGTCAAAATCAATGCTGAAGTGTTTTTATCACATATGTATTGGCACCTATACGCAGGTACCTGGCCCAACGATGACAAAAAAAGTTGTTTCGTAGATTTTCTCAGGCATTTTTAACTGATATTTCAAAGTTTATCTTTTCCTCTCGGGGCGTTACCTAAATTCGAATGAAACGCATTCTTGCTTGATGTAGCCCATCATGGAACGAGAATACATCCATCCACCAGAGTGGACTGGAGTGTTTCTGGGGGCTGGGCCTCACTGTACAAAAGCACAACTTTATGATTTTATTCACAGATTAAGCTGAAACTGGATTGTGTTTTATGGAAAAAATATTTTCTGGCTCCCCCTCTGATAACTCAGCAGTCTGTTATTTAATTCAGCTTTCCTGATGTGGCTTGCTCCTGATGCAAGTTATTGCTAATTGCCCTTAGCTTAGGGTTAGCTAGGGGTGCACAGAGCCAAACCCAACAAGAAAACCACTGGTACTGTATTTCTTGTTGTCAAATTGTTCTCTGTTGGTCTCTGAGGCTGTTTTGCTCCTGGCTTGACCTACATCCACATACTATTTTAACTGGATGGTAGTGGGGTGAGGGCACAGTACACAGTGCTATTTGCTACTGTAAATGTCAATTAATATCTACGATAAGACCCGCCCTAGCTGTATGTTTTACGGGAAACATGAAACCAATAAGCACTCCATTAGCCATTTCATGGAAGCTTGAAGTAGTCGTGCTCATGTGATTCCTGTTCAAGAGAAACGGAAAATTAGAGAACAAATCATACACAGGAAAAAAATATTTTTTTTTCATGTGGATATGACTTATCGTATTTCAACCGCAGATAGCCCTCTTCAGGTCAAAGTGCTGATGGAATAGCACGTCACTCCACTCCACCAGTTGGCTCAGTTCACTGTTTGTTGATTTGTTGACAATAAAAACATATACTACTGTTGCACTGATAGACTTATCCTTTATAGTACAGCAGTATCTGGTGAGTTCCCTGTGATGTTTTTTTATCACATATAGCTGGAGAAATCTAACTTTGTTGTAGTCACTCACCACCTGTTCCTGCGCAATTTCCATATTCATGGGCTTGTGTGTGAGTGTTATGTATATATTCAGCGGACTGTGGTGCACATGAAAGTCTAATATCCATCATCCTGGGAAAACAAGTGAAGGTACACAGAGGTAAAAAAAAAAAAAAAAAAAAAGACGAAGACACATAGGTGCCTCCCCAAGCTAAACTGGGGGTGAAACCTGATTGAGTCATTACAGTAATTATACACTTAATCCCAACTAAACTAGTGAACATTGATATATTAATTAGACAAATAGCTCCACAAGATTGAAACAGACTGACTGAGTACATGTCAAGTGGAATTTATCTTCCCTCTTTATTTATTTATTTTGTCAGTGCTTTCAAGTGACCGCTGGGATTCACAGCCTGATTCTTTGTGAAATGCGCTGTGCTTTGATCTACATCAAATGCAAACTAAACTTGGGGAGGGAAAACCAAACGGTGTCTAACAGCACAAAGAGATACGTCAGGAAAAGGCTTCAGCTGCAGCTATTGTTGCTGCTGCGTTCATATGAAAAAGGGCTTTTAGATTTCTTGATGGTGGATTCAGTCAGAGGTTGATTTATGGCGGGGTTTCTGGGCAAAACTCCTGGTGCATAAACAACTGTGGAGAGTGCTGATCAATGTAAATTGGTGTGTGAATGGGCACTGTGACCTTTGGAAAACTCCTCCCTGGGAAAGTAGAGGCTGTTCACTGATCTTGCTCTGTGTCCTCTTTTTTTTTTTTTTTCCCCCAGTGCTTTCAGGAAACTCCTGCCACAGCAGAAACGCTCCGCAGCACTGTCTTCTGAGTGACTGAATAATAGCAGAGAATCTGACTTCTTCCAGGACTTCTCTGGGCCTTTGTCTTTGAAGCAACGCGACACAGGGCCTTGACACTCTAAAAACACTGCTTAGAATTTGACTCCGTACCCAAAAGAGGATGGTGAAAAGTGGCTCTGGCAGAAGGCGTCGGTGAATGATGGCCCTCATGTTCAGTCCCAAGCACTTAGCGCTCGCTGTGAAAAGCTCCTCACGGTGTCGGCAGGCAATGAAAAAGCTGCCTTGAAAGAATTTCGCTTAAGGTTCTGCAGTTAGGTATGGTCTTTTGAAGGTATTGAGTTCATCACAGTGCTCTGCTGATTGCATTGTGACAGAAATCTCAAGACTGAAATGCTTAAATATACTTCCAGAATATACTGAGGTGAATTGCTCGTCACATGATAAGATAGAAGTATAACATCTACAAGGCTGGTGAAATAACAATTCTGAATCTTAACATCATCGAGACGTGTCTAAAATATTTTTAATGTGGGAATCTAGGTGATTGTTGCACGCATAGTCACATTACATGGTCATATGACTAGCAGCTGATAAGGGAGTGATAAAATATTTATTGGTCCTAAAAGAGAGCCCTGTGAATTTTGCTGAACGCACCTTGTTGGGGTGGACCAGAGACATTTCTGCCCCAAGTGGTTCCCCATTATCCTCAAGTATGATTGGTTATCTGTCCTGTAAGAGGCTAATTTCAACCAGCTATTTGATGAGTGTTTTTAAATGGGTATTGTTTTATTTTGTAGGTAGCCTAATTTTATTTTTACAAGGTTAATTGTCTACTTTTTTCAAATTAATAAATTATTTAAATAATAAATCATAAAAATAAAAGATTTTTTCATGATGGAGAGTGGAGAATGAAAATTTCCTTTTAAGGACATAAAGAATAAAGTATGGAAGCTTATAATATTATATTTTTTGTGGTGTCACTCTGTTGTACTTTGAGGAAGATTTAGCTTTGAAACACAAATTTTAAACAGACTGTAAGATGCTGTAATGTTAGAAATTAAAGTATATTTGCATTGTTTCATAAATGTGTGTATATGTGTGAAAGCATGTGCAATGGACTCTCCCTCTCATGCAGGTATGCAACCCAGTTTCTGTGGCATTTATTCTGGCAGCGTTTGTAACAAGCCCAGCTCAAGTCGGATTTTATGACTTCGGTCTCACAAGGGCGATAGCCGGATGCGAGTGTCCCTGCCCTTCATAGAGTGAACTGCGACAAGCTGCTGTGGCTTCAGAGACCCAGAAATACTGCTAAACAATATACACATGACCCTCTATATATATTTTAATACGTTTTTATCCTTGGGATAATTGTAATGTGTTTTTATCTGCAGAACTGGAACTCCTGGGAGTTTTTGTGTTCTTGCAAAGTAGGCCTATGTTTTTTATCTTTCTTTTATTAATATTTTAAAAAATGAGCAATACATTATAACACTGGGGCTGGCAACTAATGCGCTTTGTTTTGTTGTCTCAGAAGGGACCAGGCCAGCCACTGTTTTCTATTATTATTATACCTTTTTATTTTCTTTTGTTTATTTGATTCCCAAACACTTGTTTGTTTGCTGGACCCTATGCCCCTCCATACCTGCCTCTGAGGTTTACTTTGATCGGTACCTACTGCATGTTGTATTAGAATGGTGATTAATGCAGGTTGCTCCCTTCTCTTCTGCCTCCTTCCTGTGGTGGGACTGTACTGGGTGACAGTCTATAGTAAGGGCTATACTTAATTCAGACACTGCATGGTATTTTGAGTAATTATTGAGTGTGTAGTGCATGATCCTTAACAATGCTGGGCCTTCTGTCTCCCTCATTCGTCCCCCACACTGCCTGCTGGGATACTATTTCTGTGATACACTTCAGTTTATTTTTTTTACACAATGTATTCCTCCTGCTAACTGATTCTGTTTGAGGAAACTATAGAGTTGGTTACATGGCACATTATGAAGATGCTAAAGGTCTAAGGGTTCCTGTCCCTCAACAGGAGGTGGTGTTGTCAAGTGCAAAAGGGATAATCTCCGTACTGGGTATCACATTCAGAATTTCTCAGCTCCCAAAAACTGTACTACATGTCAACCACAAATCTTATGACATCCTCCTCTACCTACAGTCCATCAGATAACTCCTGACATTCCTGTCTCTCCCAGGCTCTTGCTCCTGGAAGGTGGTCTGGCCGCTAACTAATGCCCTGAAGGGACAACATGCACCTGTAACCCGAAACTGCAGCAGGTGTCGGATGCTGAGCCTGCTTAAGGAGGCCAAGTGCCCATTTCCCCACAGTTAAGATTGACTGCGAGAGTGGAGCAGTATAATTCTAGCTTCAGGCACCACTTCTGGGTGGCTGCTTCCAAAAGCTTAGCTTCCAGATGCACTGCTGGTCTTCCATCCAAGTGGGATGCATTTTTCTGCTCTGCCCAGTTCCCTGGTAATTCTGTCTTTTTTTCATGGCGAGTGTGTGGCCACAGTGTGCTCAGAGATAGATGGTGTTCAGGTTTGTATATTTCATTTGGCTGTAAAATTATATATTAAAGGAAATATGTCCTAAATTTATTATACCAAATCATAAAATGACTATCATATGTCCTCAGAGATTAAGGAAACATTCCAAACTGAAAAACCATGATATATATGTTGACATGCACATTTTCTCTATAATAGTGCAAATGTTTGATAATTTTATAGAATATGATGCACTGCTGTAGATTAAACTACCTGACAGTATATAAAGTAGTTAGGACTGAGACAAATGGGAGAGACAGTTTAGACTCACTTATATAGGTATGTACAGGTGAATGAATTAGCAAGATACAGGTGACTAGGTTCGAGAGAGTTGTGTGGTCTTGTTTCTAAACCTTTCTTATATAGTGAGCTGGCAGATTGGAGAGGAGAACCTACAGCAGCCATGAAACTCTCACAAACCACAAAATGCAGTATTTAGAGCCGGTGTTTGGTTTGTATGTTCTGATTATACACTAATGAAAACATAATTATGGATATTCTTTTAAATTTTTACTGTGTTCTGCCAATAAATCCCCATAATTCTTACACACCGGATCTTTAAAACTTTTATGGTGCAGTACCGACTGCATGGCCTACAGAACAAACAGATACTTTTTGATGTTTTTTTTATTCCCCTTTTCAACAAGCCCACACAATGTTGGTTAAGACGTCTGTCCCTTTATAACATTGAACTCTTTTTTTTTTTCTTTATTCACTCTCACAGATGGCACTAAACAACAGCAAACAACACTGACCCTCCAGCTGGTCAGCTGCCTGTGTGCCTACTGGCTGCAATTGAAGTGATATTACAAACTATTTTTAGTGCTTTATATAGTTTACTTGTACATTTACTACTTGTTGTGAAACTTTATACTTCCAATCCTCTACATATCAGAGACAAATATTGTACTTTTTACTTATGTGTCTTGCATCTTTAGGTACTAGTTACTGGCTGCAATGATTAATTAATTATTCATTTACTTTATTTAATTTACTTTATTAATTTTACTTTAATATTTTGAGACAGGGATGCTACAAATATATGATGATTACCCCATGCCTACACAACTATATAGTCAATTATTAGCAATGATTGTAGTGTCATTGTATTAAAAGCAATAATTTTAAGTTAACTTTCAGGCACCAATAAAGTGAATTTTTGATTAGTGACCAGTGCCACAAGAGCCAAGCAAAAGCAATTTAATATTAGTATGTTGTTAGATTATCTCTGAGAGAAGCATATCAAAATCCAGAGAGATCATTTCAAAGCACAACAGGAGAGCTCTGGGGAAGGTGGAGAGCAGAGCAAGTAATTTTTGGAATAAGCGATCAGCTCATCTGGCTATAGGCAGGCTGATTTATCTTAAGCTCAGGAGATTTGACTAAAGCTTGACAGTGACAACGCAGGTGACACATATTAACACCTGTGCAGAATATTTTGCCGTGATCTCAGCTTGATAATGAATAAAAGTGACCTGCAAGGCCATTGTGCATTCTCACCTAAACGTCACACCCTGTCAGCAATACCTGCTCTGCGCGATGACATACTGTGCCTTGCGGCGAAAGAGGGGTAAAGAAGTTAAATGAAAAAAGGAAAACAGGCAGACAGACACGAGACACAGAAGCCTCTGTAGTCGAACAAAATGTCTCAGAGCGCTGTGATGGAGGTGAAGAGAGCTCTTTACAAAACTGAGAGGGAGAGTTTTAATAGCATCTCTGATGGACAAAACTCCATGGACTGTTACATACTGTGGTAAAAAAAAAAAAAAGACTCATTGAACACATTTTTTAACTCAAATTATGGTCAACCCGGTGCCCCCATGTTGAAAATAAATGCTGCCTTGGATGCCCCTATGGTAGATAAAACATGATAAATGCCCTCTATTATCCATAATAATGTAATACAATGCCCTTCCAGTGGATAAAACATGATAAAGGGACTTCTATAGTGGCCAAATGTTTAAGATAACATGCTAAAGTGCCCACTAGGGACTCCTTTCAGTGGAAAAAAATCATAAAATGCCCTCTGGAGAGACCAAATGTGCAAGGCAACATGCTGAAGTGCTCATCTAGGGTGTCCTACAAGTGGAAACAACCGATAAGTGCCGTCTTGAGTGGCTTAATGTCCATGTCAAGGTGATAAAGTGTCCTCTAGGGTGCCTTTCCAGTGGACAAAACATGATTAAGTGTGTCACGACTTTTGGCACACTGGTACCCCACTGCATAGAGCTGGTGCCCTTTTCAGTATTTTTGCCCCTGCCCAGGGGCAGCCTGAGTTCACCACTGATGGTCACTGTCCGTTTTGATGCATGTGAGGGAATTTTATTGAAAATTAAGTTGGTAAATTAATTATAACATGTGTTATACAAAAAACCCAAACATCCTCAGAAGCTTTTCACCAATGAAAGCCCATGCATGGATGCATCCACAATACAGATGGCACAATAAATATGTTAATGTTTCCACGCATGTTGGGCTCACATTAAGCCGGGATTGGTTTTAGTACCTCATTGCTGAGCCGTATCCTTTTTTACATTGATTACAAAAGGAAGAAAGGTAGCATGATAGGTTGTAAGTTCCTCAACTTCTATTCATTCTGCCGCTGGATAATAAATTGGAACTCAAGAGGGGGTTATAAGGTGTTATGGGCTGAAAAAGACGGTGTGTCATGTAAGGGCCCGGCTTTGGAGCTTGTCATCAAAAAAAGGGAAAAAAGGAAAGGACAAATAAAATGGGAAATTGCTTGCATTACTTGAATGATAAAACCTAGTACCTCTGTGCTCGAGTGTGTGTGTGATTTCTTGATGTTCTGCTCTGCTGAATGCACTTTTGCTTTTTATCAGCCAGCTTTATTTCACCTCCTGAAAGGGAAGCTTTTGCTGATGACAGAATAATGCAGATTTAGTGACAATGACTTTTGTTAGGCTTGTAACATACTGAACACGAAGTGGGTGAAGATGGAAAAAAAAAAAGACTAAAACATATCATAGAAAGATAGATGTTTAATAATCTTCCTGATTTAATGCATCTCTGGTCACGCTGTTGAACCCTATAACCCAAGCCTAACATAAGCCAACCCAAACATGCACTTGGGAGAAACTGGAACAAGATGGAAAAAATACATCGTTTAAGTTTACATAGTGAACTTGTTACCTAACAGGCTTTTATGCATCCAGCAGATTTGGAAAAGGATTAGCTGCGTTTCCACCCAAAGTACCAAAGTACCCAGAATGTTTATGCCTTGCTCAGACTGCCAGCACAAATTTGTGTTTTTTGGCATATCCATATTGTATCCAGACTCGTTTTACAAAAGTCTGAACAGCAAAAAAAGAAAAAAAAGATTTTAATTTTTTTTTGTTGTTGTTGTTTGAAATGTGATTTCATTCAGATTTTTACAGATGCTTCTCATCCCGACTGCTCTGGCTGCTCAAATCTGATTTCAAAGTGTCTTTTGCGTCACTTGCAACATGAACACAACAATGATGTTAAAATCTAGAGTGATGGGAGAGCGTCAGGAGCGGCTGAGCTGAATCCATGCTGCTTCAAGGACAACACAGAGAACACTCTGGACAGACACTGAAATAAATTGTCTGCTGGCATCTCTATGGCTATCTCCATTTCTCATAATTCTGCATTGGAAAGCTGCATCACCAGATATGCAGTTACTGAGTCCTATATCAGTGCCGCAACAGCCCATGTAGATAGGTTGGTGATGTCTGGACAAACAAATCTGATCACTTTCAAATGACAGTGCAGACAGTCTTGTCTTAAAGATCTAATTTGAGAAACAAATCTGATTTGGCTGCAGTCTGAAAAAGGCCTTGGTCCCTGGAACCACTTTTCAAGGATCTATAAGGTTCCTTCAGCCTGTTGTCGTCTGCATTTCCTAAGGACCTGCAAAGATTAGACAATTATTACTCCACTCAAGTATGAAAAAACACTGGTTTTACATGTCATTTTTGCATGCAACTATACAACAATGATGCCATATAAAGCAACAGACAGGCATTATTTGTGCAATACTGCAACAACAGTAAACATGGAGGAGATTCAAGTCTATCAAGATTCAAGATTGTGATTTCTGTATTATTATATTATTGTGTAATTCTGTAACTCTACACTGATGTGCTGAAGCACAGTGAAACACAAAAAAACAAACTGGTTATTGGCTGCAGATGTTTCAAAATGGTGGCGTAAATTTAAGTCTGACTCCCTTAACCCCCCCTGACTGAAAGTACTACCTCCCAGATTTGTTCCTGGAACTCAATTTAGACACTGGTCTCTGCTGTTCCTCAAAGGTTCCTAGCTCCTGAGGAAAGTTGCTGCAGTGTTTGGTGCTGGCGAGGTACCAGCCTGGAAACAATAGTAAACTTATCACACTTGATATATTCTCAGCCCAGAAATACACTTCGCCCGGGGCTAACAGTTCAATTCCACCGGGCTCGACTGTGCCGCATTACAGCTGTGCCACATCCACCAGAGCTGATCCCTGCCATTCCACACAATACTTGAGTTTCCACCAGCAGCACCGCGGCGCATCCCTGAAGCTGATCTCCACTCTGCTTCGAATACGCGCTGAGTCTATTTTTGATGAATGCTGCATCAGTTGGCATTGAGCAGATCAAACATGCAGGAAGTCAGACACTGAAATTGGTCAATTTTGAAAATAAAATAATTATAATTATAATAATAAACTTTATTTATAGAGCACATTTCATACAAAGCATGCAGCTCCAAGTGCTTCACATATTAAAAACTGGGAATAAAAACAGGAAATACAATATATATACAGATGCACACACACACACACATTAAAAAGCAGACAATAAAATTAAAATAACACATTTGAAGGCGTAATCAAGGCACTAAAAGTTGTTTAGGGCATGAACTGCCATTTAAAAACTGTAAACTGTAAACCAGGTTGACTAAAATACTTTGAAAGCTAAAAATAACATGAAAGGACAATTAAAAGCAATCCATGAGGCATAGACTAAAATATGCTAACTTAGCCTCTCGGTTAAAAGGACGTGTCTTTAACTGCTGTTTAAAGATCTCAACAGAGCCTGCCTCTCTGGTGTGTTTGGCTATTCCGCAGTTTGGGAGCATTGCATAGAAAAAAGTTGCACCTCCAATTTTCTTTTTGTTGTAGTTTTGGACATCTAAAGAGCCAGCACTTGAGGATCTGAGAAGTCTTAAGGGAACATAAAACAATAGAGGATCTCTGATGCAGGATCGTCCTAGGCCGTTGAGAGCTTTATAAACAAGCAGAAACACCTTAAAATCAATTCTGGTGGACACAGGCAGCCAGTTCAATGTGGAGTGATATGTTCTCTCCTCTTTGTTTTGGTCAGCAATCTGGCAGCTGAATTTTGTGTTAGTTATCCCCTCTCGATGGACTTTTTTTGGAAGACCAAAAAAAAGTGCGTTACAATAGACCAATCTGCTTGAGACGAAAGCATCAATTAGTTTTTCAGCATCGTGCTGAGTCAGGAATGGCCGTACCTTGGCAGTGTTTCTGAAGTGGAAGAATGCCGCCTCATTTATGTGGGGAGTGAAACTTAGTTCAGAGTCTAAGATAACACTCAGACTCAGACTTCTGGTTTTACCCAGGAGGACAAATTGCATTTTTTTTTTTTTTCCCATTTTTGATAAGTGGCCAACTAACAGAATTTCAATCTTGTTCTCATTTAATTTAAAAAAAAAGTATTATTACTCATGCAGTTATTTATTGCAGACAGGCAGGTAGTGAGGGAGCATACAGCAGCTGCATCATTTGACTCTATGGATATATACAGTTGTGCATCATCAGCGTAGTTGTGGAAACATGTTCCTTGATGATATCACCAAGATGAAGCACGTATAGGGAGAACAACAGAGGGAGAGTTGTGCAACACCAGAGGTCATGTCATATAAAACAACCTCTGCAGACCTGCGATCATAAAAACAGACATAATACATAGTACTTATGTACTGTAGCTTACTTAGGAAAGAGAAGTCTGGGATAACGTAGCCCAGGTTTAACCTAATCCCAGGGATAAACACTGCACTTCTACACTAGCTTTGGGGTAAATGTATGTTGGAATGTATATTGTAGAATGACTCATGACTACTCTTTAACAGCCTTTAGCCCCTTTTCATAGGGATACATTTTAGCCCCATGTTTAGTCAATTTTCAAGGGACAACCCTGTAAATTTGGGGTTAATCCTGCTCTGAAGCAGGGCCAGCACGCCCTTAGCTAAAATCAAGGTTAGTCCACAGGATTGTGAAGCCTGGGGCTAAGAAAGACTGTAGCCCTCGGCTAAGCAGAGTGTGAAAAGCCTGTATGAGTGGTTAGAGTGAATCACAATGGTGCAGTTACTGAAAACTAAACGACGAACTGACAGACACTTTCAGGCTTCACAGTTACAGGGAAATGCAAAAATCTCAGTTGCTTTGCCAGTACAAGTGACTGCTTTCACATTATACAGTCATTAAATCCATTGTTATTAAAATACTGAATTTGCTTTAATTTGTAAGTGATTACAATTTCTGTTTCAGCTTGTCTCAGTGGTCCCTACAAGTTTTGCAAAAATCTTCTCGGAGACGGAGTAAAGCACAAGAGGTTGGGGAGAGGAAGATGTACTCTGACTTCACACAGCGGGTCAGGGCCACAGTGAGCAGCAGAGTGGAAATTAAACCTTGAATTGCAATAACTCTTTTCTATGTTTGTTGTTACACTGCATCACAGCTATAAATGATTGAAAGCATATTTAGCTATAAAACATGGTCTAAGTGAACACACTGGATGTCTGTAAGAAGGTTTTCGAATTATTATTTGGCTTGAAATATATATTTTGTGTCAGCCCTGGATTATCAATTATTTCAGTCTACCTTCCAGAATATTGTGAGTGATGTGTCTCCCAGTACAGTCTCTGCCAGGTTTTCTGCCCTCTACTCTGCCCTCTTCTTTCTCCCTCATCTTCCTTTCTCTCCTTATCCTGCTGAGCACATACACACACCCACACACACAAACACGCACACACCGGCACACATAGCCTACTTCACTCAGATGACAGATGACACTGAAGGCAGGGGGTCTACTGTGCCAGTCTCACCCCTTAAGCTCGGCGTATGCCAGCCTCTGCACCACTGCAGCACTCACCTGCTCGATCCTCCATTAATGGACCAGGCAGACAGAGCTCCAGCCCCTAACTACTCCGCACTAAACTGTTTGACTTTCCCTCAGCGTCCCAGGGCTGTCCATTTCAGAGATTCAGTCGGCAGCCTCCGTCTTTGTCTCTGTCTGAGCGCATTTAGGGGAAGCAAGGAAGACACTTCCATTGATACGGCCTGCTAGCACATCGCCATCCGTCAGGCAATTCTGTCACACATCAGTGCCTCCTCTCAGCGCTGTATGGCATTAAAGTGCATGGGCACACTCATGTGAATATAGTCCAAGCTGCAATGTGGACATCAACGGCAAAGGCTTGGACCAAAGTGAGACCGTCCCTATAGAGACCGAGAAATGTGGTAGAGGACAATTTGCTCATGGACTATTTTGTGTGTTTTACTTTACTTTTATAAAAAAAACTCTCATATTGGAAATGGAAATGAAATTAAAGCTGCATAAAAAAAAATTAATCTCACCTAAGAAGTGAAAACCTCCTCTGACAGTCGGGTCACAGGAGATTTTATTTGGGTCACCAAATAATTAAATGACTGAAAGAAATTCTGCAAATTTAAATTTTATACCTGCAGTACACCTTTCATAAAGGCTTTAAAATGTGTAGTTTTACTGATAAGAGGCAATAAATAAAAGATGCCCTGTTAGCTCAGCCTAAATGCATTTCTCTCATTTATAAAATATTAATGTGTATGTGTTTTCAATAACACACATCAATATGATATAAGGTGACGCAGAAATGGCAGTAAAATGATCGGGAACATTAATTTATGCACAAATGAACTCTTCCTAAGAATTTTTAATAAGGCTTGTTTGGAACTGGTTCATGATCGTTTTTTATTTTTAAAAAAATGGGTCCCCAAAAAAAAGTTCGGGAAGGACTACTTGATTCGGCATTATGGAGTTGCTATCTTGTTTTTTTTTTAAAAACCATAGCATGCACAGTACCAATGCGAGCATGGAGCTGGTGAGGCTTTGTTTGCTCATATTACAGCTAACAAGTACGCTACAATAGTATTTGAAGACGTTGCCTAGTTTGATGGTTGCATTTGAGTTTCATGAAGTTCTGTTGGAAACTTGATACACAATTGTGCCACAGTCTTTCTCGTATTATAGCTAAAAACATGTTTCTGAAAATATCTTGTCACGGTCGGACTGTATTTGTTTGGGGTGCCAGTTAGGTCAGCGTCTGACAATACCTCGTCAGTATTATATATATATATTTTTTTTTCAGTTGTCAACAGCACATAAAGTCATGAAATAAGAGCAAAAACTCTTTTTCCCTTAAAGAAAATACAACCATCTCCCATCAAGGCCACAAACAACTCAAAACCACTGCATTAAGATTGAGAGCAATCAGTGTACTCAAGCAACACAAAACACAACAACAAAGAAATTAAATAGTTAGTCCCTTCCGGAAACTCAAAGAAATCCAGTCCGTAATTTTCCTTTCAATAAACCCAAAACAAAAGGCACACTTTTCCCACAGTTTACTTCAGTTCGGTGCACAAAACAAAACAAATCACTAAAAAAGAAAACAAGAGTTCAGTTCAGTCTTTTCCCCAAAATAAGCAGAAAGAAAGAACAAAAAGGAAGAACAAAAAATAAACTCACAGCTACCCGGAGTCACCGCTCGTTAGTTCAGTCCAGTGAATCCAGTCCACGTCTCCGTCAAGCCAGTCAGGAGTCACTCCACAGACGCTGCGGCTTCAGGAAACAGAGGAGGATATAATCCGCTGTTACGTCTCTCCGGTGATTAAACAACCAGACTTCTATCCAATCACATCGGCCTCCAGCGAAATACGCGGAGTATTGATAACGAAAAGAAAGATGCACGGCGATGCATTCCTCCTCCGCATGAAGGCCTCACCGCTCCCTCCTAGGACCGTGCGCGCGCCATCTTGGCGAATTGTCATCAGTATTAGACACACAGGTGTCGGCGGCCATTGGCTGCGGAGCGGAGGTGTGTAGGTGACGGTGAAGGGTGTGTGTGTGGGGGGTGATGAGCTCCAGTAACCTCCAGTGGCAGCACTAGCTGATCTACAATCTCAGGTGAGAAATAGATAATGCACTAAGAATCTTGGTTCATATTTGATCAGCATAGTTCTGGGGTCAGCATCATTTAGGGGCACAGTTAATTTTAATTCATCATTATAGTTCTGAAGTCACTGTTACATTTTCCAGCTGTAAAACCGTGTGGCCTATGGGGGTGCAAATCTTTTGGTACCTCACAGTTCAACCTGATTCTGATTCAGAGGGATACGATTTGATTTTTCGATGCATGTCGATGCATCAAAATATTAAGGTTTTATAGCATGGGGCGCCAGCTGGATTGTATCCGTCTGCAGCTGCTCACATTCAGCCATCCTCACCAAAACTCAAGAAGTAGCAGTAGTCTAGTTTAGAAGTAAACATGATGCACATGTTATGTTTTGTCCGATTTGATTCAGAATCTATTCTTGACTGAATGAAAAGGGGGCACAATTGTCACAAATACACTATCTGACAATTGAATGCTCTGCAGCCTTTTTATTTTATGAAGTAAACTGCAATAATCAATGAATTAATCAATCTGAAATCATCTTACAGTCTTCTGCCTGTATGTGACTAACGAGCGTGGGTGGAGGCGGTGTGATGCTGTGTTAATGTTATGTCTCAAGCGGTGGAGGGCAGCCTCTCTGCTGCACTGTTAGCTCTGAGGAAACGCATCATTTTGCAGGACGCAGAGGAGGTACAAAGTTTTTGAGGTGAACAGGCTGAGCAGAGCAGTCATTTTCTTCACCACAGAGCTGGTCGAAGTTGTTTAATGCTGTGGTGTGTGTCACTCAGCCTCTCATTTGTTGCGGCTGATTGCTGCTCACTCTGTTCACGTCTTAATGTTAGTGCCTACGTGACGGTGCAAAATGTTTTTATAGTACACTTCACATTTGTCTTGCAAACACAATTATTTAGACACTAAATCAAAACACGATTGCAACCACTGCCTTTAGAGAAGATGAGGTACATCTCTCTCCGTATGCGCGCTGTGGGTCCTGCATTACCCTCGCAGCTGAGGTCCACCTTTCGCTCGGTCAACATCATGTTAAATGACGTTTAGAAAATCGATTTTGTACAATTCTGAATCCATTCAGAATTTTCCACAGCCGCAAAATGAACACCATGCTATACAGAAGAAGACTTTAAACTAGTGACTGCAACCATAAACTCATTAGGAAACTACTGAGTTCATATATAAAGTGAGAAGTAGCATCATTTTCCCACAAGGGCCTCTACTAGTAGTTTTTAACTGGTTATGAAACAGTCTAAATTTAATACTGATACCTCTGTATGACCCACGTAAGCAGAAAAGATTGGCTAGTTCTATATAGTTATACTTGACACCTTGTCGGATTCTCTTTGAAATCAGATAAAATAAGCCCGTTTACGTTTTCCCAGGAAGCGTTACAGTGGGTAGCATGTTAGCCAGTTAAAAAGATTTTAGATAAGTTTATTTTTGGTGTGATATTTTGTGGTGATTATTTCAGAAGCCGCCCTTGTTCACAGGATCCTCCAAAATCTCCAAAATATGAAAATACCCTGTAGTAACTTTAATATACTGTACAATCTATCCTCCAAAAGCAACTCACAGCAACAAGTAAATTGTCAGTTTATCACCAGGTTAATGTGTCAGCAAACAACTGCCAGACATTACTTACACATCCAGAAGAAACAGAGCAACATAGGCATTCAGTTGGAGCTCTCGTTCTCACCACCTGTTGAATGAAGTCCAACATTCACTGGCGCTTTCTGCACAGTTTCATCCGCCAACTTCTGAGAAAAACATCTGGCTCTCTGGCTTCCTGGATGGTCGACTGTGTTCACCAGCCACTCAGATACTCTGGCTCGCCACCACTTCACGCCGGGCAGGAAGCCTACAATCGGCTTGTGTGTGCAGGAGATCTGAGAGCGGCTGCCCACAGTTTAATATGTGGAGGTCAGTGAGAGCCAGAGTGACTCAGCAACGTGGACCAGCAAACCAAAACAGTGAGCTGAAAGGGGCCGAAGCTGCCTGGAGCTGCAGATGTTACAGATTGTCTGTGGAAACTACAGTTACAATCCACAGTTTCACATAAAAGAGAGTGATTTCATTTAATGTTAATATCAAAATTGTTGCTTAACAGACCTTTAACTGTAATACCCCGTGCTCTGAATTTATTAGGATCTCACTATTTATTCTGATTAAGCAAAGAAATATGTGAAGTTTCTGGTGAAAACTTATTCAGAGCCCTCCTCCATTGATTCCACCACTGGCTGCCTCCATTTTTCATGACACGGGGAAGATTGAAACAGTAAATGCAGCAGATTCCCTGTGGATTAAAACCACCATCGAGCACCGCAATTATTACAAATCACTCGATACGCCCGAGTAAAATTAGTCCCATGTGAATAGGACTTTTTGCCTCTTTCGATCTGTCTGTTACATATTTCATTTTTTTTTCTCTTTGTGCATTCTTTATCATAATAATATCCCAGTTTGTGCTGGGTCTTGTACCTCATGTCTTTTTGTACCTTTTTGTATGTGCTTGAAACAATAAATTCTGGGAATCCATACAGGACTTATGCAGACAATAATCTGTTATGATTTTCTCTAAATATATATGTCTTGACCTACTCCTTAATGCCAATTTGTTTTGCACATCAGTGTTTGAACCTATATAACCAGCTTGTGAACACTTTAGGATTATCTGTTATAGCAGCTGCTGCTGGCTAAAGGCTTTTCCTAAGAACACTGTCTGATGCAAAGGCACAGTTATTTGGAATAAATAGAAGAACAGACAAATAAAACAGGAGCCCATGCAGAAACCCTGACTTAATTAACAGAAATTGTAGTTAAAAAGGCATCAGCAGTAGCCACAGTGTTAGATTTAAAGGAGCAATTTGTGATTGTAAGTAAAGGGACAACTTCATGAGCAAAATTGAAAACACAAGATTGGAACCTGCTGTCAATCCCAAATTGATTGGCAGGTGTTTAATGCAAAAACAACTCTATACAACAACTGAAACTAACGCTGGCTCCACACTACACAAGTTTCAGGAAGATTTTTCCCAGATTCACCCCACCTGAGTATCAGAGGAGAAATCTGGGCTGGATCTCTGGTCGGTTTTGCTCAGTTTATCTGGTAATGAGGGGTTTACAGATGCCCAACTTCTGCTTTTATTATATCTCAGTGCAAAGCATTACTACAGCAGGTTGCTCCAGTATGTCCACCATTGTTAACACCTGCTTCTATATGAAATCACATTGTTCATGAAATCACCAGAGATCATGAATCTTTTTAAGATCTTGTAGTGTGTACATGCTTGAGATTAGAGAAAAGAGAATCTGTGAAGTTTCTAATCTTATCCCTGCTGCAACCAGATTTTAAAATCTGTTAAGATTTTAAAATTCCTGTAGTGTGGGGCCAGCTTTCATGAGCTAAGATAAACGGCCCTCTGTTCAGCTTTGTGGCAAGAATTATTTCAAGACTGCCCTCTCAGAAAGAATGACAGCATCGGGCATTTCCCTAAGACAACATATGGTTCCAGTCAAATGACAAAGTTGTCAAAAGCTGCAGTGAGGTGAAGTTATTATATAGAAACAAAGTCCATGTAGGGAAGAAGTCAGGGTGAATCAATGAGTCAACAAAACATCTGAGACCACTGTCCATTTCTTGTTTCAAACCATTATTTTAATTATTGTAACCATGTAGACAAAGCTCCCCTGACACTAACAAAGTAACTAGAATAATATAACAAACCATTTATATAGTACACTTCACACATGGGGTGTAACTGAAAGTGTTTCTTCCAGAAATTGAAGAGACAAGAGAATAAATAAAAACAAGCAAATTAAAACAAGTGCAGATACTGCACGAAAAAGCCAATCAAACGAATAACAAATAAAAGAGGCAGCAAAGTGCAAGAACAGGTGCACTAAGAAAAAATGAATTAAAATAAAGGAAGAAATTAAAATAAAATGTGTAAAATATAAGAGCAGCAGTTAGTTAAAGGCAATGTTGAACAAATTGGTTTTCAATTGTTTTTTTCTAAAATGCTCACAGAGCATTTCTCATAGCCTTGGGTACCGTATTCCATAGTTTCGATGCATAATTAAAAAACAAAAAGGCTGAGCCGCTGATTTTCTTATTTGTGTCAAGGATTATAAAAAGAAAGAAATAAAAGAATCAGTAATGTAGGCTGCTCCCAAACCATTAAGAGCTTTAGAAGTAATACAGTTTTTAAATAAATTCTGAAAGATACCCTTTCAATATTTCTAAAATGAAATAAAGCTGTTTTGGTCAGTTTATTTATGTGGGATTTAAATTTTAAGAGAGAGTCCAGGATTGGCTTGTGACCTCAGGTTTTGGTTTTTTTTAAATAGTAATTTTAAAGCAAGATTATTAGCATTTTTTTGCATTTCGACACCCAGTTTCAAAGTCCAATTGAAGCATCCACTGCTGTCGTAATGGACAGCTGAAAACTTTCACTTGTTACTTATGATCGAAAACTAGCAAATCAACAACTTTGCCAGCACAGCCAATGCTTAGTCACTCTTTCTTTAGTTTCCTCCATCAACACCTCTTCGGTGTCTTTGCCTCTGTCATGATGACTGTTGAGGCTGCCGAGCCATTTTCTCCATGAAATATGATCCAGCTTCACCAAACTCAGTGACATAGTTAGTGGTGTGTGACTTGGCGTAACACACTTCCCTTGACCAGGACATCAAACTTGAATAATGTGAGTACAATGCAAAGAGTGGGAATGACAGAAGCACATCACACTATTACAAGTCAGTGTACCATCAAAGATGTTTTGTTTTTTTTGCCAGGAAGGGAATTAAGTGATCAAATTTTCAACAATGTATTGTTCTGGTCTTCATGGGGATATTGCTCTTGTTTATGGGAGTCTTAACTATATGATATAAGATTTTAGAAGATAAATATACATTTAACTAATGTCCTTTGTGGGGGACTTGCTTCTTCTCATTTTCAACCTTTTTCCATACTTCAGGACACAGATCACTGAGTTAAAGAACTGCTTCCTGATGCATGTAAACATGTGTGTCCTGTGTTTTGGCTCATCTCCACAGTCAGGATACCCGCCAAGCAGAGTTTTAAATTAATTAAAACATTACTTTACCATTTAAAGTGGTTGTCAAAATGACAAATGGTCTAATTTGTTTTATATTTATTTCCAATGTTCTTCGAATGAGAAAGAATGAAATAGAAACGCAGGGCAAGTGAATGCTTTTTGTGGAAAATACTGACCCAATATCCACAACAAGGGACATGTTATAAAAGCGGTACTGTAATGAACAAGGCGCAAGCACGACAAAATTTTGTCCATAACTGCCCCGAACCCATCCCTCATCTGCATATATATATATATATATATATATGTGTGTGTGTGTGTATATATATATATATGTGTGTATATGTATATACATATATATTTATGTTATTTGTTTATTTATTTTTAAAATTGGTCGATTCAAATTTGCACAACCCTTACAGGACTTAAATTAAAACCAGTTTACCCTCCCTCGGACTAAAATTAAAAAAGCATGACTCTCCCCTGTTTTCCCCCAGTGGACCCATCCCATAAATTTCAAAAGGTCCCAAAGTATAAGATTGAAATTATGTGGTAAAAAGAAATTATAGATCAAGTCTGTAAATTGATGTAAGCGCAGCACAGCTAGGACAACTCCTCACCCAAAAATGACAGCACATAAATCTGAAAAACTGATGATTTTTGCAGATTACCACTTAAAACCTCCTCCTTCTTCTCTCCTGTCAGTGCAGATCCAACCTGCTGCCCCTCCCTGGGTGATCCCGGTTAGCTACTATCGCTGAGTTAATGGGCCTTATCCGTCTCTTCTCTTTCCCTTCAGCCGGCTCTATAGACCCTGCCTGAAACCATCCCTGCTCCCACAGCCCACTCCTCCTCTTCCTGACCCAGTCGCACATATCCCCAGGACACACTCCACTGGGCCCCCTGGCTCTATTCATTTCATGCCCTTCACTCCACAGGCCACAAATCTCTCTCTTTCATTCTTTTGCCATCTCTCCCTGTGTACACTATCTCGATCTGCTTGATGTACGCTGTCCCATTTGCCGTACCTGTGATGTCAATTTCTGTCTGTCGGTGCTTTGTTTGTATCTCCTCCCTCTGCTCCTCCTTTCATATCAGTTCGTTTCTTCGTTCTTTCTTGTTCCTTCTGTTCATCCCTCTCTCTCCTCTTCCATCGCATCCTCCCTTCCTTCCCGCACAAAACCCCCTACCTGTTTACCCTTCCTCTTTCTTCCCAAATCCCCCAACGTGCTTTATTGGCGCGGTGTGCAATTCATTGCCAACACATTCCTCATGGTTGAGGTGAAGCACCACATTCGAATATAATATAGAATCTGTCATGCAGAAACATTACAGGACATAAATATTTATTCTCCACTCTTCATTGCTGCTGCCTCCATCTTCATCTGTTCCTCTCCAGGACCCCCAGCCACCCACTCTCTCCCTCCCTCTTTTTTCTCCATAATTTCTTCAACTGCTCCTGTTCCAAACCTGCGCTGGGTTGGGTCCAAGCCTCTGCCTGTGCTCACCCGGTGAGGAAAAGGCCCTTGTTTATCAAAGAAAAACACTTCTGAAAAATTGATCCACCATATCAAAGACCTCACCTCTTAATGAAAAACAAAATCAATTTCTGTCGTGCAAAGACAGACCAAACACACATAGAGATGATGTGTTTTTGGCAGTCCCTGTGGGACCGGCAGAAATTTAAGTAGATAAAAAAATAACACTGTGTAGGGTAAGAAGTGATGAAACACCAGGGGAATACAATCATCCCTTTACCTGTAGTATTTCACATATCTCTTTAATTATCTCTTATATTTCATTGTGTCCCCTCGTGGAGGATCTCAGTGAAAATATAAATTATGTTTGCAAACATCTGACTCAAGGAGTTTAAGAATTAAAAATTAGATTAAATTAACTAGCTACACTGAAAAGAAAACAAACATTTTAAAGATGGTTAAAATATGTTGCTGGGGGACCTTTTAAACAACATAAACTACATCTTAAATTGGCTAATGTTAGTAAAATGCACTTTGCTACATTAGCTAACTTTACTTGTGACTGTGTATTTAGGTTTTACAAGTTGCCCAGCCAACATATTTTAACCATCTTCAAAATTGGTTTAATTTTCATCATAGACGAGCCGAGCACATCTATATGCTTGATCCATCATATCAAAGACTTTGCCTCTTAATAAAAAACAAAATCCACTTCTGTCGTGCAAAGACAGACCAAACACACATAGAGATGATGTGTTTTTGGCAGTCCCTGTGGGACCAGCAGACACAGTACATTTAAGTAGATAAAAAATAATACTGTGTGGGATAAGAAGTGATGAAACACTAGGAGAATGCAGTCATCCCTTTACCTGTATTATTTCACTTATCTCTTTAATTATCTCTTCTATTTCACTGTGGCCTTTAAGGGACGCCACCCCTCGCGGAGGATCTCAATGGAAATATAAATTATGTTCACAAACAATAAGATGGAATTGGTGTCCTTGATTAGATTTAGCCACTTGCTTCAATTTTTTTCCCTGGGAAAAATTGCTCAAACTAAACTAAAATTCAGTATCGAGATAATTTGCTCATTAAGCCAGAAACCCACAAACAAAGCGACCTGAACAATTATAACAGAGTCCCACCAGCAAAAGGCTTTGTGTAGCCGGCATAATTAGAATGCTTATACTTTATCTTGCTCTCTTTGTGTTAATGTTAAAGTAATTGCCTTTTTATGATTTACCTGTTCTTCGATCCTATCTGTTATAATCTCTCATTTTCCCCCCTCACTCTCAGCTACTATATTCAGAGGCTTTGACAACCATTCCACATGAATTCTTTGACCTTTAGAGGATGCATAACCCTTTCTCTTGACCTTGCATCACCCCTTGACCCTACATCTTATAAATACTGTAATTGACCCTTCGCTAAACCTCTTGTCCGATTAGCAACTGTAACTCCAGTGTGCATGGGGCTGTCAGAACAGTGGTACTCAGTGTTGAATAAGTTGGGGTTGTCGTGCCTTTTTTGTAGTCTTTCAGAAACATGGAACACGAGAAAGTGTGTGACGAAGGGATTAAGCTTTGTCTTTATCTGCTCTCGCGTAAGCAGTAACATTACCTCCAGTCAAATTTGTGTTAGATATCACTGCATTCCTCAGATTCATGGCTTATTCCCAGGGGGTTACATCGGGACTGTGGAACATCTGAGGAGAGGGATGTGGGCCTTACTGATGACAACGTATCTCTCTCTGTCTCTCGCTCACTCCCTTTAGTTTTAGCCTTGTTAGCATACCTCTTATCTCGGCTTTCTCCCTGGGTTGATCGCTGACCCAGTCTGGTCTGGCTAGAAATGAGAAGCCTACTTTTGTTTAATTCTCTGTGGAATTGAAGATCAAGCATTTCAAAAATTACTGTTGCTGTTAAAGTTCCCATGAAGTCGAAATCAATATTTATGTGTTTTATCACACATGTATGTATGTATATATGCTATACACCACCTATACACCAATGTCTGGTCCAACAATAATAAAAAAGCCAGTTTGTAGACACTCTCTTGTATTTTTGAGGGTATTTCAGAACTTGTTTTGTTTTAGAAAATTTTTAAAAACTGTGGGTGACTCATCCTGCACATGTACTAAATTTGCACCAATGCCTTCACTTCCACTGGAGCGAACTGCAATGTTTATGGCAGCCAGGCCTCACTGTGCAAAATCACAACTTTATTCACTGATTTGGGTGACACCGGGTCATATTTTAATGGAGAAAATATTTCCTCTCTGATGTCCTATGGCTCCTCTGATTGGACAGGTGGCATTAGCTCACTTAAGTCGCTAACTGTAATTGTTAGCTGTTAGTAAGCAACAGAGCGAGGCTCAGCAGCCTCCCAGTGAACACGACTGGTCATTTGGACAAACACAGCCTCCGGGTCTGACAGAGAATACAGTACCAAGGTTGTTTACGGAGTTTCCTGATGGAAATATACCCTTGTTTGTTGATAAAGTAAGTTATCTGGGAGAGGGGCGCTGACAGCCAAACCACAAAAAAAAAAAACATCAGTAGTGGAGTCTTCCTGTTGTCAAACTGGCCTCTGCTGGTCTCTGAGTTTGTTCTGGTCCCAGTCCAGCCATGTTCACTGGGAGCTCTCAGTCTGAAGAGTCAGCTAGCAGGATTTCTCTTCGTCCTAACGTTACAGCTGCAAGGTGAGTAGGTGTAATGCACAGCACCACTGGCTACTGTAAACGGCGATCAATGTCTGCGACAAGTCCCTCTGTAGATGCCTGTTTCAAAGGAAGCATGTAAGCAATAAGCACTCGTCTAGCTGTTTCATGGAAAATCTGCTACCATTATCACTGTAAACTGCATTTGGGGGGGGGCGAGAACAGAAAGCTTGACAGGCATAGCAACAGTTACTAAAGAGGGCGGGTCAGTTTTGAGTCCAGGCTTCTCACACACCTGATCAGCTGGTTGAGACTGTGTGCAGTCACCACAGGAGACATGAGTGACAGGAAGGCACTACCTGGCAGGAATAAAAACCAGTGAAGTAAAGAGCTGGTTCCCACAATGCCTGAAGCTCTGAATCAGCAACAGGGATGTGCGAGACAGGGCATCAATCACAGTGCTAGTCTGTGTCAGCCTTTTCCTCCTTTCCATGTAGTTCTCTGCAGGATCAGTGCAGGTCCTACAAATGAATCAGCGGAGCGATAAAAGCTGAATGACAATAGGTTTTTAGGTCGTACAGGATGTTGGATTTTTAGTGAAAGATTGGCTGAGCACACTGGTTGCTTTGATAAGAGGCGGAAATATGATTTATGAAGATGTGCACGTGTTCATAGAGCATTTGCACATGCTGGGTTTGACTGTTTATGTATGCTAATGCATTTGTAGTGTTTGCATACAGGAGTGACTGATTTCCTCTCCTGTAAATATGTGCAGCAGTGGTTCATTTTTTTTTCACCAGGCATATACATGCAGGGCCCATCCATGTCAACAGGATGTATGAACGTGAGCACCGCAAAGTATTTATGATGCGCGGTGCATGTGTGTGAGGCTGAGAGTGGAGTGCATGTGGATTAAGGAGGTTTTTGCTCTGATGCATCCGTGTTTGTCGGGGCGTTTCTCTTCTACCTGTCCTTGTTACATGACTGCTGCCTGTAGCTGGCACCACCTACAAGCCTGCGGTAATTAAAGTGTTTGATCTCCTTTCCCTCCCCGCCGAGACACACATTTCCAGACCGGCAAACACTGCGCTATTGCCACCGTGATCAATGACTGAAGGAGAAGCGAGAGCCACAAACTGACAGTGCAGAGATTGAACAAGGGGGTGCGGGGATGGCGAGGGAGGGCGGCGGGGTGGAGACGAGAGGCAGACGAAGTTAGTTAAACAGAAAAGTGAATGGGACAGGGGTGAAGTGAGAGCTGATGAAATAAGCTGGAGAATGTGCAGAATTCATGTTGGGTGCCACATTTGGAAAAAACATCTAAATCTCATTATTTGTTGCTATAATTTTCAAATTTAACATCTCAGCTTGTCGAGTACAGACGCTGCTTTGATATGGCGCACAGCATCTCATACTGATGCACAGGGTTCCCTTGAAAGCCTTTTTTAATTTGTTGTGAAAAGGTTGCAGTTTACGTAGGTTGAGGTAATCGGTGGGTTTATGCACCAAAACATCCTGGCGAGTTTTAGGCCAGCGTTTTTCAAAGGCACGCCAAAAGGCAGTCGAAAATCTCAAGGCACAGCTGTATTTATACAAGCCAATCAGAGGTGAGTTCCCAGAGAGCAGGTGGAGGGAAAATGTCAATAAATCAACACCTTTGATGTGTCACACTCTTATTAATTTCCACTGTCCAGCAACTGTGAAAAGTCGGGTCTGCTTTGATGGAAGGTTTTTTAAGGATTTTTTTTATAGGGTATAGAATCTATAAAATATTGATGTGGCAAATTAAAAAAATAGTTGGAAACCACTGGTTTGGGCAACAAAACTACTTGGTTAGGTTTAGAAAAAGATGTTTTGGGTTAAAATAAGCATGTTGTATTGCACTGTGTTGCATTGCTTTGTGTTGCTTTACATTATGTATATCACTTGACATCCTGTTTCACAACTCCACCTGCACAGCTGTACCTCTCGCTCGGGGGACTGTTGCAACATCGACCTTTTCTCTTGGTAACACTATAGTGTAGAGCAGTGGCTCCCAGCCTTTTTTTTTGCCTTGGAGCCCCTCCTCTTTGTATCTGAGAAGCCAAGCCGAGACTAAACTGGGATTTTAGTTAACATGTGTAAATCTAACGTGGCAACCTCAGATCAGATAAAGCCCTGATTTTTGCCGCCCCTTAGGGGGACCTGGACCCCAGGTTGTGAACAACAGGTCCAGACTGGATGGGGGAGTTTGGGGGTGGGTGCCTCATGTCTGAAGTATTGAAATAGAATAATTTAGAGTGGCATCATTTGTTATTCATATTATGAAAATCAGTTACAGATTCTCAGGATGATATGAAGCACAGGTGACAGGTGTGTTTCACTTATTTTAAATGTCTTCCCAGTAGCGGAGATTGTCATTAAGCTTTCAAATTATGGAATTTGCAAACACAGATAATTTTACCACAAATTCCTCCTAAAGTGGCAGCTGCACTCATTTAATTTAATTTAATTTCATGTTTATTTGATAGGGACAGATACAATATACATAGAGAATTGCAGAGCGAGTATCCAATGCAATTTATCATAGGATTTTTAGCTACTGCTAATTTTCAATATCTCTAGAAGGGCCTTCAAGATAACAAACATCTCCATCATCTGGTTTAAACAGGTTGTATGAAACATGTTGTTATTTATAAAAGCCTTATCACTGTCAAAGCATTGATAATACTCCTACATATACTACAAAAACAAACATTTTTAATTACTAAAAGTAGGAATTATAGCTTACATAAATCATTTGATCTGGATATTTTTACAAATTCATATGTTGTTCATATTATCTAGTACTATCACAGATCATTTTCAGGACAAAAAGAACAGGATTCGGGATTCAGGGCACATTGTAATTTAGGAATGTATTGAATTTTTTAGGAAGTCTGGTCACCCTACTGTCACCAGCACACTGCTGCTAACTGTAGCGGCCATCAGCTTGTTAGCTCAGTCAGTGGTCCCATTAGACTGGGACACAGCCTCCCAGACCGATGGAGGCTGGTCTGACAGCACCAAGGTGATTCCATGTTTAACGCAGGACTCTGACTCTGGGGAGGATGAAGACATGGCAGGTTCAGGTGCAGACAGGAGGCGTGAAGCATTTGAGTAGCAAGTTTGTATGTTAGCAAGTTAATTTTTAAATGTGCATCGTCTTTAGTGTTGATGAGTCTGTGAGTATTTGTTTATGTGATACTGGAAGTTATTTATCAGTGAGGTTATACTGTGTTGAAATAAATTAACAATGTGTTCAGTCTCCTGAACTGACTCAGAGCATACATTAAAATAATTAAACATAGGAGCAACAGCTAGTCGACCAATGACTTGAATTGATGAAAACTAGTCGACTAAGAAAATGGTTAGGGGCGGCCCGAGTCACTTGAAGGCCTGATGCATCAAATCCAGCTGCTAACGGGTGTCTTTCGCGTGACTCATCGAGGGGAGTGACAAAACGTTAATATTTGACAACTTGGAAATGAAAATGGGCTGTCATATTACAAGAGGCTGCATTTTCCCAGTAGTTTCACACAGCTCCCAAACCAGTAGACAAATTCCTCTGCTGCATAATCTCCTTTCCGACACAAATCAGGTGTCATGACAGAGAAAATCACGTTTTGATTAAAGCAGCTCCTAAGCCGTTGCATGCTAAGAAAAAATAAATGATGCAGAGGGAGCCGCATCCACATGTGCTGCATTTTTTATTTAAATTGCATTATTCAGTGAAACAAATGCCACATGATTTGCAGGCCAAGCTTTAAGTCTCAAGCTTAGCTGAAGCGTTTTTTTAGAAAAAAAAAATGTTTTGTGGTTTTATGCTACCCTTATGGGGCACAAAAATTGATTTTTCTGAGCTATACTTACTCAGCCGCATCCACAAAGAGATGATCTAGTGACATTTATACAGTACACTCATGAGGCTCACATACACACATTGACACTCAAATACACACATGTACACTCATGCCTCACAAAATGCAAACACACAGATACTACAAACACACATACACTGTACGCAAACACACACCTAAAAATGTGGGTGTTGAGAGTAACAGCGATCGCCGAAAGCAAGTTTATCACAATCCAGAATAACAGATTTGATGTCAGGTATCCAAGGAAAACAAAGACGTCACCACACATCAAAAATGGCCTTCATAGTAAAATAGTGTGTTGCACCCTGGTTTATTATCTGCTGGTGGGGGAAATGCTGTATCTTCCTCTTTTGTGCATGATAACTAGAACAATTTTGAAGAAAAACCAAAGCCTCGTCAGCCAGATATCTAAACTCTCCCAAGTCTGTCACACTGCAAGTCACGACTGGTCCTCCTCCCCCAGCTGGAGACAGAAACAGGTGGTTCTAAGCACAAAGTGGGAAGTCCAGTCATAGTCAGAGGATGATCTGGAGTAGGCGTCATAAGCCACAGGTTTAGAGACAGTTTTTTTTTAGCAGTTCTGAGGTGTTTGAAAGCTTTGGGTTTTTCCTAAACTCCTAACCTTTACCATCCTAACCTAAAATCCACACTCACACTGACAGCAGCATTTAACAGCTCCATATCACAAGGAATTACTTTTGGGTGAATTTTTATGTTACAAGGCAGAAAGTAAGGATGCAGAGGTCAGTTTGTTCAATCAGCATGTAAAGCAGGCTTATTCAGTTACTCATTTAGTGCCAAGGGGCCAAAGGTCTGACCTCTAAAGTTAAGTATTTTTTAAAAAAAAGCATTTTCACAATTGGACAGAATGTAAAAATAAACAGGTAAACATTTGTAATCCTAGATTAGAAGAAGCTTGTTGTTTTAATAAATACAGTGTACAACATATATTTTTCATTCAGTTCGACTCTCCTATATTCCCACTGCTTGAAAAGGCTGAGTTAAAACTTTTTAAAATAATAAGTGTCTCTGTGCTTAACAGGAATAGGAATGAGTGTCAGACTTTATTCCAGAGATCTGTGTCTGAGTCAGTTGTTTGGTTTTTCTCCTCTTAACTATAATCATATTCACATATTCTCATTTTATATTCTTTCCCTGATCTGAACCTACTGTATGGACTGAAATATGTACCAGTAAAAACTGAATTAGAACCACGTCATTTGAATTAACTTGAATAATGGCATTAAAAAACGAATCTGAATTGCAAGAACTGAATGTGAATTGAATTTTATCCAGGTATCAAATACAGTTTCGGAGCAAATGAATTCAGTTTCAAGTTTACTGAAATTTATAGAGACCTTTAAAGACATTGGTGCCATTAAATATCCACTTGTAGGAACCAAAGCTTAATCAAAGGAAAAATATGTAATATATATGTAATAAATCATAAACAGAGACAACTTGACCCACATGCTTTTGTTGCTGAATCTTAACAACACAAACTAAAGATCTGAACGTCCCGTGCTTCACACACCCACCATCCCCGCTGACCACAGCCTCATGACTTGCATGTGCTACAAAAACATTGCACTTCCTGTACTCAGAAACCTTGCCACTGAACATGGTCCAGGCAGCAATTATGTTTCCCTCCAAATCTATTTTGGCAAAACAAATTAGTTGGGCATAAACATAATTTATAGATGACAGAGTTGCTCTGAACATAATCTCGGCTTATGCTGAATCGTCTGTCTGGCAGTAGAGTTGGCTTGGAAAAAAGTTCTCAAGATGTTTATACATCAAATTTATTCTCACATTGGTAGAAGCAAAAAATATGTCTCTCCATTTCAGTATTCCATCAAGGTTTATTATGATTTCTCCTAAAATAATAGACCTTTACAGTGCAGTAAAGAAGTAATTGTACTTCCCATGTGTGATCATTGGAAGCACCTGTGTTTACCCTGCTGTTTCATGTCAACATGGCTGCCATGAAAAAGGTGTATAGAAGAGTTGGGTAAACCATGAAGTTTCATTCCATGAGGCTGTGGAAACCAAAGCGAAACCAATGCGCTTAACTGCAGGTGAGCCAAGCAAGATGCACATTGGCAGACTCTGTCTCTGCAACATGCTCATGACGTCTTATGTATTTCTCACGTCTTTTATTCCTTGGCACACACAAACACACACACACACACCGAAAACACACAGGACACACAGAGGGCACAGGCAGACCTGCTCAGACCCAAGTCATGTACCTTGCTTGTAGACTCCCTGACATCTGTCTTCTCTCTCTCACACACACACACACACACTTTCCTCCCACTTGTGCCCCTTTCCACCTCTCTCTCCCCTCTCCTCCAGCCAGCCAGCCCTCCCAAGCCCACATTCCCATTCTCCACAACTCTGTGGCTGGCTGACCTTGGAGCAGCGAGGACGGATCAGAGACAGACAGGCCGGGAGAAGGAGCCGCTATTCATCTTATGTCGGCGTGCCAGCCTGGCCAAACAAGCTCGGGGAAACAATCCCTAGCAAGGGAGAGCTGCAAGCATCACCGGCCTGAGTGGCACGATCCGTCAAATTACCTGAGCTCTCTGGACTGTGGCCCGGCCCCATATCGAGAGGCCGGCTGCAGGCTTATGGCTGAGCACACAAACACACACACACAGATGTAAGTCTACCCCACAGCAACATGGGATCACAGTGTTTTCCATGACATTTATCTTTGGCAGTGTTGCTCCTCTGTTGTTGATGCCTTTATGCCTTTGACCTTGTCTCACCCCAGCGTACCTATTCTTCTTGTTTATAGAGGCTTCCCTCTTCACCCTGTACATTTAAAAATCCCACATTGTCTCATTTCAGCAGTCTTATAGGTTTATTGAAAGCCACACTGTGCAACATAGATCTAATACACTTGGGTACAACATCAAGTTTGATGTGGGTAGGCCAGGGGTCATTTCTGGCCACCTCTCCCCTTCCCTCCGGCCAAAGGCATGATGTCATAATCCATGTAACCAAATTATTTTATTCAGTTATTTTTTCTAGTTATTTTAAATCAATTTAAACTACTCTCCAACTGAATTCAATTTTAATAAAAGCAACATTCTATCAAAAATGTATGTATTGGAGAATTGCACATTGCAATTTGCTGATATTTCAGAAAATGCAGAGAAAAGAAGCAGCAACAATTATTCTCAGTATCAGTAAACACAGTGGCAGAGCAGATTAGCAAGTTATGAAGTTGCATTTATCATCAGTAACTCAACAAAGCAAGAATTTTCACCAACATACTCGACACAAAACCAATAATGTTCAGCGAGTTTGTGTCCAATGCACGGCTAACTAATGTATAAAAAAAAAGTATAGAAACTGCTGATAGAAGTAAAGAGAACTGCAAAAGAGATCATGCCAATTTGAGTTTGAGATGATGATCACACCTGCTGAATAATAGACTACACCACAAGATATTATACAAGGAAAACATCACAGTGTCATCCATCTGCACCGCTATAGAGATATACAGTAAAGCTAAGCAAGAATCAGTAATTGTATATTTGTACAGTATTTATGTGTCTAGAAGAAAATCTAAAGAAGAGGAGGCGAATGAGAATGCGATCTTGATGAAGAAAAAGATGCTAACTTGGGACACCAGAGAGCTTGAGTTAACATAAAGTATTTGTAGTATGATAAGTTTGCTAAAATAGCATACATTCATGTATGTTTGTGCATTCCTATGGAGCTCAACAGTGACCGGCCACTTTTTCATCAGCTCTGTTTCTGGAGGTGAATTTCCCATTCATTCACTCCACTGACGTTCCAGAGGATCCTTATATTAAGACCTTTAAGCCTGGAGCCAAGCCAGTTAACTACATGATTAATCACAACCATAAAACATTTGATTCAGAGCAAATAAAGATTGTAATAAAAAAAAAGGTAAAAGATTGTGTACAAAATTATTCTAAGAGTGAAAGTACTACTCATACCATAATGTGTATTCTGGTTATTGTTGCAATGTGTTGTGTGTGTATATAAATTAAATTCACTGCGGTATAACAACTTTATTAGTATGACTCATCTTAGCTGAAGTAAACTACCTAACTTGCCAGCCTGCTTGCTGAGCTATCTGGTTGTGGGAGCAGAAAACATTTCCAATCAACAAAAACAAAAAAACATGATTTTGTAAACCAACAAAATTATCTGTCTCTGTATTTGGATAGAGGACCAGAAGTGGGCGTGGTTTACATGGAAGCCATATTAAATTGGGTCAGTGTTGTATTTTCTAAGCTTACAATCATTGGCAATGCAACTGCTGTGCCTACGAAACATCAAAATCATTTCTTGGTGGCGTATAATTAAGTATGACACATGTTTACGCATCCTCAGACTGTGCTTTTCATCTCATCTCTTTTTATATTTAGTTTAACTAGCTTTTGCGAATTGTCTGAAGCCAACCACCACCTCCCCTTATACTGTGGGTTATTAAAAACTCAGAAACTGAAAAAAAAAACGTCTGATGAATCAATCAATTCTGTTTTGCACTGGAAATAGAATCTCTACAGTAAAGATAGACATGAATATAAAATATTCTTTATTTGAAGGGAATAATCCTCATGCATTAAATCAGTGATTAGTTAAGGTAGATGTGAACTTTTTTTTAACCATACAGAGGTAATCATGGAGCCGACTTTTTCCAAAGAATACTGAGCAACTTGGGAGGAGGTGCATCCCTTGCAGTCACATTGTAAGATGGTTATCCTAAGTTTCTGGCACTGTCATAATTTTTATCCCAGGCTAGTTTTGGTTGCGAGATCGTGACAGCAGCTATCTTTAAACTTCTCTCACAGTGCAATGAAGGACCATCGTTTTGGAGCCATGACCAAAGATATTGCCACATTGCTCATCTTTTGTCTGCCCAAAATCACACAGTGTGTGCCCGGTTTTAGCTTTATACTTAGTTGCAGAGATGGGGGAGTTGAAGCTCTCTTCTCCCTTTCCTCCTCCTTCCCACTTTTTTATAGCTTGTCTTAAAGCAGCTAACCCCATCTTCTTCTGTCAGTCTACATTTTCTTCCCATCTTGTGGGATGCACCATCACAATCAGTGCTATTGTAGCCTTCTTTTTTCCCCCGTCTGTCCTTTCCCTCCGCACCCTCCTCTTTCTCTCTCTCCTCTCCCCTCCTCTGTTGCACGTCTTCTGCCTCTTTCCTACTTTCTGTTATTTGCTTCTTTTTCATAAAAAAAAAAAAAAACCCTGACACCTCTTCAGATCCACTGCAGTATTTTTTTTCTTCTTACATGGTAATCAGTTTGCAAATCAGTGCAGTGTCAGGGAGAGTGTTGCCAAGTTGTTTGGATCACTCTGCCTTAATCTGCGAGACGGCGGAATCGTTGCGGACTGCGGAGCACGCTAGTCTGGAGTGGATTTATGTTTTAAGGGAGGCTCAGAAGGCGGAGAAGAAAGAGATATTACATTTGAGAAATGAAGTTCTCTATAAAAATACCCCAAGCACCAAGGATGCGACAGAATAAAGAGGCTCAGAGTCATAATAGTGTTCTCTATGATTCATTGATGAATTATATTTTAGTCGGATGGTTAAGAATCCATTTGCTGCTGTCCCATGCTGGCTGACATTTCTCCATTTTTAAAAATGGCAAAACTTCTCTAGATTTAAAAGAAAAAAGCTGAAATGAGAGGAACTGGTTTTATTCTCAGCATTCTAATTGAACATAATTATGTATGAAATCATTTGGTGTTACTAATGTGTATTTTATAATTCTGTTGTAGTATCCACCACAAGTAAATAGTCACTGGTAAATTGTCAGTGACTTTGTTTTGTCTTGCCATGATAGTCTACAGAAAAACAGCTAAAGGTCATAATGGTTTACAAGCTGAGACGTCAATACTTTATCAGCCCTGCTAGAATAATGGTGAGCATAAAACAGGAGGAGCAGGAGGTGAGTTTTTATACAAGTTGCCCCCAGGGACCTTATCTTACCACAAACTGTTTCAAGAGAAGATGAGAAAATGAAAAGGCTCTCTGAGCGTGGCGGTTTTTCCTCATCGAGTTACTCTGTGTTTCAGTTTTGGTCTTGACAGCTTCAGTGCAGCCTGGGATCAGGGGCAGGTTTCCCAAAAAAAAAAATGGATGGGGAGGGGGGCACAGATTCAAAGAAGAGGACCACCACTGGAAAATAAATAAAATATGTTAAACTCAAATTTAAAGATCGAATCAGTAGCATTTGTCCAAGCTATTGGTAAATGCACCAGAATGATAGTTGATTGATGTGTCTCATTCCTAAGATGTCGAATACCAACATTTTGGGTCGGCGAAGTGTCCTGAGCACAGCAAAATAATGAGAAATACAGGCAGACGGCACAGTCTCTGCAGATACAGTCACCACCACACACTTAAACTGGAACATAAGTGATAAATGAAAGGCATTATGTTTATATGAGTCTATACGTTGTTTTTTGTTTGTTTGTTTTTTTAGGAAAGTGTTGCATATTATGCCTTCCAAGCCATGGGGCTTTATTTATAAAAATGCTCTTAGGCTTAATCATCTCATAATATAATTTTCATATGTTCACTTCTATATGGAAAACTAAAAGAGGTCACTCAGCAGAGCGCAGCTTCCCACGAGGCTACAGCTGGTGAAGCACCTACTGCAATGTCACCACAGCTGCCACATGCAAAGTTCTGACAACATTTACATGAGCCCCACATACGCTGTCCTGAGCTGAAACAAGATTTCAAACTGAGGCAGTTGTTGATCACTTGCAGCCCCTAGAAGTTAAGAAGAGAGAAAAGTCAGCTGTTAATGTTTGTGTAAAACAGGGCAGTCAGAAAATAGACTTGACCTTTTGGATATAAAATGTCATCACCTCATCATTTTATGCTGTTAGATATTTGTGTGTAATTTTGTCATAATTATCATATGAATTCTTGATTTATATCCAATAATGTGTTTAGTGAAGTCACAGTGACCTTTGACCACCAAAGTATAAGTAGTTAATCATTGAGTCTGAGTGGTTATTTGTGTCAAGTTTAAAGTAATTCTCTCAGGACGTTCTTGAGATGCGTTCACAAGCATGGCTTGACCTGAAGACATAATGCCATAAAACTCATAAAAAAAGGAGGGTTTCAAAAACACAGATGTCTTTCACCATAAAATCATGAATGTGGACAAAAAATAGGCACATCAGCCCAGTAGTATTCAAGATTAGCTGTGGACAAGCTGTAGGTCCAGTGATCACGCATGCATACACACATGTACACATTCACTCACTCAGTCACACACAGAGGCAATTGCGTGATCCCATCCAAGCTTACATCTTGCAGGAATAACAAATAGTAGGTAGTTGTAACATTAAATAGCCCACAGTCAAGGACAACAGGAGACAGACATGTAGAGCGTCCCCCACCTCATCTACATAAAAGCAAGACAGTAAGACTGAAGGAGACACAAAAGACTACAAACAATGTGGGCGCATCTTTGGTTTGGTGTTTCTTAATGATCATTTTGTGTCTCTTTGTGGTCATTTTGTCTGTTTGTCTTTTTGTTGTTGTTTAACTTTCTAACAATAAATGTTCAATCAACAGTCTTTGCTTATAAAGGCTCTATCTGACTCTAATCAGGGGAGACCAAGCGTGACCAATCACATTCCAACAGAGTTCAGTGCCACCCCACACCTCCCCCCTGATGGGAGGGGAGTCATCCAGGAAGTGAAGCGACCTGTGTTGGATGGGCATTTGGAGGATAGGTGTGATGGCAGTGGATTACCGCCACTGCCACATTGTGAGTCTAACTAAAGCCTGGATTGGCACGAACCTTGGGGGAAGAGCTGAGTGTTTTTGTGTCTCTTTGTGTTCATTATGTGCCTCTGTGGACACTTTGTGTCTCTTTGTGGACATTTTGTGTCTCTTTATGGTCATTTTGTGTATCTCTGTGGTAATTTTTGGTCTCCTTGCAATCACTTACTGTGTCTTCATGGTCATTTTGTGTCATTTTGTTGTCAATTTGTGTCTCTTTGTGGATATTTTGTGTATCTTCATGGACATTTTGATCTCTTTGTGTTCATCTTATGTCTCTTTGTGGACATTTTGTGTCTCTTTACAATTGTTTTGTGTCTCTTTATGGTCGTTTTGTGTCCCTGTTCCATTTTGTGTCACTTTGTGGACATTGCGCGTCTCTTTGTGGACATTTTGTGTCTCTTGATGGTCATCTTGCATCTCTGTTGTAATTTTGCGTCTCTTTGTGATCATTTTGTGTCTCTTCATGGACATGTTGGATCTATTTGTGGACATGTTATGTCCCTTAGTGGTCATTTTGTGACACTTTATGGTCATATTGTGCCTCTGTATGGTCATTTTGTGTCTCTTGGTGATCATTTTGTGTCTCTGGCGAAATTTTTATCTCTTTTCATGGGCATTTTGTGTCTCTTCGTGATCATTTTTTGTCTCTTTGTGGTCATTTGGCAACTCTCTTTGGTCATGCATCTTTTCAATCAATGTTCAATCAATAGTCAGATCTTATGGAGCCTCTATCCGACTCTAATGGGAGAAAACCAAGGGTAACCATTCAGATTCCAACAGGGGTCAGTGCCACCCCAGACTACCCCCTGATGTCCCTGACTGACTGGAAGGGGAGTCATCCAGGATGTGAAGTGAGCTATGGTGGATGGTCATTTGGAGGATAGGTGTGATGGCAGTGGATTACAAGGTAGACTAACTATAGCCAGGATTGGCACAAATCCTGCAACTGGGGGGAACAGCTGGGTGTATCTCTGCTCCCCTTCCCAAAACTCTGTTCCTCTCAATTTAGCTCGTCATGCAGTGGCGAGCACAGACGGGATGTTTTTTGAGGGGGAAGTCACATTCGAGGACCGAGGGGACCACCCAGCTGTGCGTATACGGTAGCTGTTTGGCTCCGGGAATGCACTGCACGCCTTCGAAATGGACAGGACAGACAGACACACACTGCACCCCCCTCAGAGAGCCCAGAGCAGGGATGGATGGATGGATGGATGGATGTTTGGGGAATGAAGCCCAGGTTTGCTGATTTATGCTGTGGAGCACCACAAGAGAGCTGAATCAGCAGGATGGGGAGTGCGTGTGTGTGTGTTTAATAAATAACTCTTCTCCACGTCGGTGTCTTCACCCGGGAGGAGAGGAGAGAAACCTTCTGGAGGCCTTTGGCCCCCGTGTGATCGTTTTTTGATGAGAACGTTTCCCTCAGGACTCAGGATGACAAGACAGCTGTTCTAACAAGTGTATTGATCATTGTAATTGTCAAGTGCTGAGTCATCACACTCACACATACACACACATAATGCATACAACAAAGCGTGGATTAAGCTACAGTCCCTGCTCAGGGAACAAACAGAAACACCTTCCTTGAAATCCCTCCGAGGTGACATGAAAAACAAATAATGCCGTGTTGTTATCATTAACGCGTTGCTTTCAAGAGGTGCTTAGAAAATCCCTCTAAGGCCTTCTCTTAGGGAATCAGTTCAGTATTACATAAGAGGATGTAAGGAATTTGGGAGGCATATGCATATGAGAGCACAGCGCACAAACCAGACAAGGGTTTTCTTAATTAGGGATGATTTTTCTCTAGCAGTAGCTTCAAATGCACTTTCCTCCTCCTTCCTCCCATAATGCTTTGGACTGGGGCATCCTTGGAGAGTCGGCACCACGAGAGATGAGTTACGTGCACATTCAGCTGGCCACAAGTCAGCACATGTACTATTTACCCAAATATATTCATGCGTCTTCTTGTTATTTACTGACCTATTTTCAGATAAAAGAATTTCCCCTTTTTTCCGCTTTAGCTGCTTTTGAGAGAAACTCCCCATCATGTTTTGTTTTTCTTTCTTTAATACTCATCCAGACTTTCTTGGCGCTATCTGAATTGAGCTGAAATGAAATTGCATTTTCACCAAAAGGAAATAACATAGGGCAGTTTATGTAACAGGGAAGCAAGCTGAAGAATACGGAGTGGAGTGCCTGGAGAGAGGGCCTTGCCAACAGTGGGGGAAGGCAGAAGAGGAGGAGGAAGACCGCTGGATCGATGGATGGTGCAACCCAAAGCTCATTTTTAAGTCCGGGAGGAAGTTATTTGTGCAAGAGCCGTGGCATTGGAGACCGCGGAGCAGTAGCCACGCGCACATTTGCCTACAGATGTGATGGCGTCAGCAGGAAACATAGCTCTCCCGAGACTCCAAACGGCCTGCTAATATCCGTCCCCACTGTACCGCCACATGAGACCTTACAAATCACCAGCCTCACAGCGCTCAACTCGCCGTGCCTCTGTCGAGCATATACACAGAGGCGGCTAATCGGAACCATCCATTATACGAGGGCCGGCTTGTTTCAGGCCACCGGCCATTCATGGTGATGGATGCGAATGAAGGCTGAGGGGAGAGACAGAGAAAGAGAAAGACCTTTAAGAGTGTGAGAACAGATTAAGTAAGTCATCTAAGGCATTATGGTATTTTATGAAAATGCACTGATGCATGATCTCAGAGCGATGTATATTCCATGTATTAGTTTGTTACATAAATCCAGCACTAATTTGACTACTCAGCTCTGGTCACGCTTTCACAGTTCTGCAATATGATCCTTTGCAACAGTTGATTCTTTACAATAGATCATTAATGTGCACAAATTGACAAAGGATCTCTGTGGGGTAGGGCAGAGAAAAGAAGCTCATTATCTTCTTTTTTTTTTACATCTTTCACACTGATCTGAAACAGTTACGTTTATGCAGCAACACTGAACGACATCCACTTTAGTGTCTCAGTGCTCATTGGCTGGAAGGTGATGGAACGTGTGTAAAAGCTGGAATGACAAATCCATGCTGTATGATTTTGTAGCACCGTTACATTGACTAGAGGCACACAGGGGAGCGTATACAGCTCCATAGTGGAGTGTGAGCCAGTAAAACAATGACAAGCCCTATCTATCCACCCCAGGGTGGCTTCTCCGAAGTCTGGCGTATTAAACTGAGCCCTGAGATAAAGCGGCTTCTTGCACAGTTCAGCCATGGGGGGAGTTGTGCCCACTCTCCTTATGTATTCCAGTCGTGCTGCATATTGTTTGATATAATCAGCGTGGACCAGGGGGTACTGCGCAGCTCTCAAACACATAGCCCTCCCAAGGGTAATATAAGTCTGACTAACTCTGACATGATTTATGCAGATTTCAACACATGGGTATGTGCAGTATTGCATGTGAGGGGGAACAATTTTCTACAGGTTTTGGGAAGCACTGAGACATTCAAAGGCTGCTGTGTGATGTAATGGCGTATAGTATGTACATGCTGCTGTGTGTGTACGTGTGTGTACAGTGTGTACATGCTCACAATCCAAGAGGGAATATTGCCGAGGGGTATATTCAGTTTTGCTGAGGCAAACTGTGTCAGAAGCCAGCCCAGTGGCTATGCTTCACCTCAGATGCATTACTTTACCCACACAAGTTGCCTCATATCCCAATGCAGGCTGGGAATGGGAGCATACAATGCACTTCTACACTGTATACATTTCCACAGTTTGCCTGGGACTCAAGAAGCCTTGGAAAATGAAAAAAAAAAGTTCCACATGTCTGAACCAAGATAGGACTTTACATACCAATGGGACTGCCAGAGTGTTACAGGTTTCCAAAACACTGGACTTATTTTTCAGAAATAAGTCCGTCGAAACCTCCGCAGAAGCCCCTCGCTCGCCCCCTCAGTTCGGCATACATGAGGATGAGGTAGAGCCTGAGCTATTCTAGTAGGCTGGAATACTGCGTTGAGTGTTTGACAGAGGGGGACTGGAAGATTTGATAGGTAATGTAAATCATGGAATATGCCTCAGTGGAGAGGAGGGAGAGGAGGGTGGGAGCGGAGTGATTCTATCAGGAACCAAATCCTCTAAATGCAGCTTTGAATAAGAATGAAATAGATAAAGCTTGGAGGAGCCATCATAGGAACTGTAATGTTAGACAAACAGGAGATTTGCAGTACTGTTTTCTGAAATATCACAAGACATTATCAGTGCCTACTAGCTAATCTTGTGCTTTCGCCTGAATATAGAGGACAGTGCGCTTGCTTCAGCTAACAAGGCGCCTGTGCAGTGTGTGGGTGGAGTGTCAGGGCAGCGTAGGTGACTACAGGTCTTATCAGTGTTGAGAGCAGGGTTACAGAGGGCAGGTGATGTTCAAAGATGCTGGAATCTACTGCTCAACTTTCTGCAGCTGTCAGGAGGTTAATTCTATGAAATATCTGTGGAGAGCTGCCCACTTGATAAACCATGTGTCATTCTCTCTCGGCTGACATTTTTTTCGCCCCTTCAGCCAACGCAGATTTCTACAAAGCCTGCAGATACACATACAAACTCAACAAAAATATAACTCTTGTTTTTGCTCACATTTTTAATCACAGGTTTTTCCAGGGGGATGCACCCTATGATTGGCTTTCTGTGCAGTGAGAGGCGGGACCTTAGTTTGAACCAACTGTTTGACAAGTATTTTTCAAATGTGCATTATTTAAATGCACTTTTATATGTAGCCTTTTTTTTTTTTTAATTTTTACAAGGTTAATTTATGGATCATGTTACACAGGGTGATATAATGAGATGTTACTTAAAGTGCCTGTTTTGCTGCTCACAACAACAAAAGAAACATGAACTATACAGCAAATATAAATAAAAATCTGAAATCATAAAAGTTGCAAGTTGTCACTGAGAAATGAAATTACGGAGTCTGAAAGGAATAAAGTTTGTATGACACCACACTTTTATGATTGGTAAGACTATTTATTTAAATTAAAAAAAATAATATAGATATAGTCTTGTTAGAAATTAGTGGACATGAGAAATAGGAAATTAATACTGTTCCAACATATGTGTGTATTTGTGTGCACACAAAGGGTTTATTTCTTTATTCTTTTTTTCTTCTCATGTTTGTGAGAACTTCTTCTTTGCCAAGATAATCTATCCACCCGACACAGGGCTACAGATACCCTGATATTCTTACTCTAATCTTAACCAATCACTTCTCATTCCTGACCCTAACCAATACAAAAAATTAATGCAACAAGTAGCCAATCAGAGGCAGAGCAGGGCAGGTCATGACTTTGCACTACTGGGGAAAAAATTGGTATCTGTAGCCATAGTTCAGTGGCTAATAAGCAGTGTTGGAAAAGTTACTAGTGACTAGTTATGTTACTCAATATATTACTATATTACTTTTCTAACTTGTTAGCTGCCAACAGGTTAGGATAAAACTTAGTTTTTAGATAATCTGTATTTTGTGTTTGTTAGACAGCAGTAAATTTTATCTGTATGGAGTTTTGAAAAGTTTAACCACACACACTCTGCTATTGGCTCGCTCTGACTCATTCACTCTGCTCTGTGACTTGAACAAGCTTCTGCTCGCTCTAAAGTTGCCGACTCTCTTTTTCTCCACTACTCTCTCAGTGTGATGCACTCCCAGGTACCGAAACTTGGCACCAATTGATTTGATGTGAATTGGTACTCAGTAGTACCATCGTAATTTGACCGGTACCATCAAAAGTACTGGGTTCAATACCCAACTCTTGTCCTCTGGACAGTTTAAAAGTTTATAAGTTTATAACTACAGCTTTTACTTTTGCTGCTTGAATGTCCCACAATATTTGCTGCAGTGACATTACTGCACGCATGCAAGCAAATTGAAAGCAGCCTCTCTAATTTTTAATAAATCATTAAAGAAAACACCCAGATATGAATACAACACACAATAAAGAAATCACCTGGAAAGCTCAGGCTCCTCTATGTCATTTAAAAGTTGACATAGGGACTGATAGAGGTGTGGGTCTCTAAATTGAAGAATAGAGACCGTTCTGGTGGGTGGCAGGTGGATTATTTATGCAGACATGTGGACTTGGAGCATTACTTGGATTAATAATTGTACAGTTATTAATCCAAGTAATGCTGCAAGTCTGTGCTGTTTTGAAAATTGTAACCCCTTACACTACTCATTGCTTAGAAAAGTAATAATATTAAAGTAGCAATTTTTCTTCCCAACACTACTACTAAATGTCTTTTTTCAGGATGCACATTTGAGTGGCCTTTAACTGAGACCAGCTTAAGGCAAACCTGTGCAGTAATCAGCATCTCTATACGCCACACCTGTCAGATGGATGGATTATCTGGGCAAAAGAGAAGTGCTCATTAACAAGGATTTTGTGAACAAGAAGTTTGTGAACAAAATTTGAGGGAAATGATCCTTTTTTGTGCAGAAGAACTCTTAATTCTTGTATTTCAACTTGCGTAGATTTTTGTTAATATATGTTCAAAAAATTACTGCCGTATCACAGCAACAATTAACCAATCGAACTGATTGGATAAACCAATCCAACTGAGCTCATCAATGTGTTGGCCTAATTATTTATGTCTCCTTCCAAACAAACAATCTCTTTTGATTAAATGTAATTGTTGTAGTACAATAAGTGATTTTGGATCTGTTATATAAATTAAATGCCAATAACAAGAGAAAAGAAAAAAAAATATGCAGCAGTATAAGGGAGCATCAGTATTCAGCTGCTCTCCCCCAGAGGGGATGGGTGGGTGGGAGGGGAGAGGAGCTCCTATCACTCCCCTTCGCTAATTAAAACTAACGACTCCAGGTGCTGCACGGCACCGGGCAAAGGAACGGCCGGGCGGCGTGTTTGTGTTGGTGGTTCGCCTTCATTACCACCTCCATCCATTCTCCTTAGGAGCCCACCACAGTATCGACTCGGATCCCGACGCACAATGTGCAGTGCAAGAAAAAGGGCCGATCTAAATGCAAATGGTACAGTGTGATGCATTATACAGGGTGTGAGGAGCAGCGATACAGGCAGCAGGAAGGAGATCCTTTCTTTTAGCAGAGGTGATGGAATCTCAATGATGGCCGTCGGTCAATAGCGGTATCGGGCTTCTAAATGTTCTCCAAAAGCTTGGGAATGGGGGAGGTTGTTTCTCAGCAACTAAAGAGTCGATTAACATGTTCTCTCCTCGGCCTTTGAGCAAGCCGGCGATCAATGCAAGACGGGAAGAGAGTGAGAGAGCAACTATGTCTATTCCCATCCCTGTCTTTTTAAATCACACCAGGCCTCTAGAGCCCTTAGGTCATTCCTCTAACACACACACACACACACACACACACACACACACACACACACACACTGTGGAGTGTGGCTCTACCCAAAGGCTGCACTGCACAGATCCATAATTATGACAAATAGTTACCTTCTTGATACCGCTGGCAATATCACAAGTGTAAAATATGGCTGAATTAAATTCTGGAAAATGGATTTGAGTAAAAGGTGGTTTGGAGAAGATGACGGTCTTTAGTTCAAGCTGGATCCTCACTGACAGCATGTATCACGTCCGGCTAATATTTAAAAAATGACTAGGAGGAGGTTTAAAATATTTAAAATATGATTCCTGTACTTGCTAACTGTACAATGATATGACTCAGGGCAGGAATTGCATGGAGGCCATGAAGGCCATGGCTGTCGTGCCCCTTCAGTTTGGCCTTATACACCCCAAAAAAATGATCTGCCCCTGAGCCACAGAGGCCTTGGTGCTCCTTACTCACTGGCTCCAGCTAATTTGGCTGTTTTCTCCTCTGCCTCTTTCGATATGTTTTTTTAGACACCAGTGTCTTCTGTTGAGATTCTGAGTTCTTATTGGAAAACATCAAGTGAAACCCTGCACAATAACAATAATAATAATTTGATAAATCAGTAAACAAATAAGACAAGAAACTCATCATATAATGTTATGCATTGCTCGTATATCGCCACATTGACTTAGGTGATCATGTCTCTGACACATTACCAGGCTTTTTTCAGGTTTGACCATGACCATGTTGGCCCAAAAGAAAACTAAACACAGAAATTGTGAACAACAGTTTACTGGTCTCACTCCACTATTCAGAACTACATACTTCTCATTTTTTTCGCATTTCACCAACTATTTTCATGTTTGTGTTTAGAAAACTCTGAATTCCCTTAACGCACACTTTAAGTTAAAATAGTTATTTCTGTGGCCTCGCTGCCTGAGCATTTGGCCTTGGTGCACTCAAAAACTGACAACACCAAAAGCCAGGTAGGCTTGCCTCTAAAAATGGTGAAATTCCAGGCTTGGCATCACGGCATGGTCTGTGTGACACAGACAGAAAGACTGAACTCTATGTTTGAGCTTTTTGTAATTTTCATTTGGCTTTTCATAAATTTTGTTCGTGTCATGATCACCAGGGCCGTCTTCGGGCCTGAGTGCACCGTGAAACAACTGACTGAGAGCTGTGGTGGATACAGGTATAAATAATAAAATCATAATAGTTCATAATCAAAGAAGGAAGAGCTTCCTGACTCTGATGGCTAATCCGACAGGTACTCCTTCGTGGGGCAGGTGAAAGTACAAAAAGAACAAGATCCAGGAAATCGTGCTTAATATTAAGTAGTGGAGGCTTTAATTAAATTATTGATTGCTTGATTCTATTTAGCTGCTTCAGTTTTAGGGTCCATGTATTGTCCATGCAGGCTCACTGTCATGAGCCATGTTTCCAGCAACGTATTTTTATGCGCATTTTGAAACATCTCATTACAAAAAGTTGATGGAAATGTCAAAATTTTTAAAACTTCCTCAATTTCACTAAAAAGTTTTTACACCTTTTTCGAAAAAATACCTAGTGTGCTTAACGGGGTTATGGAGATGGGAACGCTTTTTCCGAGTAAGTTCCGATGTGGCAAACAATTAATTCACATGACTGATCGCCTGCTTCCGCTCCGACACCTTCCTCATCACTTCCGTGGCTCTCTAATCCATCCATGATCGCTCCACACAGATCTGATGTAACCTTCCTCACATTAATACATGAAACAAACAGAAATGTCATATTTCTATGGCGTCTTTCACTGATTGAGGTTAGACTGGCGCTCTTTTAATAGACTTTTTTCACAGCAGCCATTCTGATGTGAAATAGTAGTGTAAACACAGGTGTTACCAGTGATACTAATTAAGGTTCCATTATATTCAGGTCAAACAGAGTCAGAGTGCTTCTATTGTGCATGTTGACTCCCTGGAAAGGCTCTGCTACGCTAAATGCAACAGGACTTAAATAAATATCATTGGTAACACCTGTTTTTACTCTTTCATATCAATATTGCTACTGTGAAAAAAGTCTATTGCATACATTGTTGCATCCTCTTCTTCTGCAGTGATATGATGGCTTTCTGACTGAAGATGTGGCTTCATCTACTAACTGATTCCTGATAATCATGTAATGTAGTGGATGGAAATATTTATTTGAAATAAAGTTAAGATTTGCAATACGTTTGGGTGGAAACACAATAATTGCCCACTGGGACACTTTAATAATAGAGTCAATACTAGGACTTCCCCTAAGGTGAACGCAGCCATCATGAATGTTAATAAGTTGGCTTCAAACATTTCGTTCTGCGATGGCAACATGTCAAAATGTCAAAATGTCTGGCTGTGAAAAAGGCCTGTAGACCTTTTCACAGTAGCTATTTTGATTTGAAATAATTAGGTAAACACAGGTGTTACTAATGATGCTGACTGACCCTTTGTTAAGCCCTCCTCCTCCTGCAGACAGCAACCGTCCAATCATAGATTAGGAACCATAACTTGTGCACCACAGGCCTGTCAAGCTTTGCATTTGCAAGTGTTTAATGAGTCTCTCTTCTCAGCTGACTCAAGTAGGTTAAGTATTAGCATTAGTTTGCATTATCTAGCTACACTTAAACAAAGTCAGTGTGCTGCTGATGCGCAGGTTGGCTCACTGGAAAGGCTTTACTACACTAAATGGAACAGGACCTAGTATTATTGGTAACACCTGTGTTTACCTTATTATTTCATATCAATATGGCTGCCATGAAAAAGGTCTACTGCCAGGGTTTGTCAGGTACACATCACAGAGCAGAGCTGGAAATATCTTCTGCATACACCAACACACTCATTACCCAGGTGGTCGCAATCTGCATAATTAAAATGAATCTGCTTCCAGACTAAACCAATTAGAAATGAACAACTCTCTGATAAACCCATAGGGGACAAATATGTTTCTCTATACGGGTGTTTCTGCAACTACGGACTACAAGTCCCAGCAGTGACAGTTTGGATTTTTGTTAAATTTGTCTTGGTGATGCTTGATTAATAAATCCTCAATGGTATTAAATTAAATTAATTAATCTTGACATAAAAAATAATGACTTAAATAATATCAAAAAAATATCAGTCACAGTATCTCATTATTCCAAAAGAAATTGTTTCATAAAATAGTACTTTACACCACAGTGAAAATATTTTCTTTGTTTCTTTGGTTCCTGCTGATTCACATGTTAAAGTTTTATTCACAGTCAAACAATTTTAATTTCCATGGAAACAGGAGTTTGCAGGTAAGCACAAAGCTGACATGTTCTGCCACCCACACTGTGACCCTCAAGTTAAAAAAAACAGAACAACACAAAGATCATCTTTTCTACTGGAGTATTTATTGTCTGTCCTTAACAAACAGTTCAGTAACTGTGTATTTTGAACTACAATATTAAAATAAATTCAGAATTCTGTTCAATTGATGTACATTAGATGCTAGAAGAAAAAGCTAACGTAGCAGACCTTTATAGGTACCATTTATCTGCAAAATTAGCAAAAATGTCTTTACCACATCAGTTTTAGGTGTTTGGTAGAGACAGTTTCAAGGCAAACAAATCATAATTCCTAGATGTTTCAGCTTGGAGCCTAATTTCCCATATTTTTGTGTCTACATTGCAGCAACGACAATGTTTTTGAAGAAATTGTGAAAACCATGACAAAATAAATTGTTCCAGATTAAAATCTTAAGTATATGCAATTTTGGGTACCTATGTAATTTTGTTACAGCCTCTGATGGTTAAAATTCATAGATTCTGGAGGGTCAAAAATACCCATAGTACAGAAACAGCTATAAAGTTTATGCAGCTTTTTTAAAATTCTGTAAGAAGTTTTGAAGAATACAGCCCGAGTTGGTGGTGAGCATTTCTCTCTCAGCAGCAGGAGATTTGATCACATGAGGGATTCACCTGCTCTCATAGAAAATGAATGGAGGGGTTGTCTTCACACAGCTTGCCACATTCAGCCGCGCTGAACCCGTAGTGTGCGTTTAACTTTCCTAGCATGCCCTACCTGTCCGCTAGACACCCTCAGTGAGCTCCGCCTGACACCTGACTGCCTGAGTGATTGACCACCTGCCTGCACAGCTGTCTCCCATTTGCTCATTAACTCCTGGGTATGTAAGGAAGGCCAGTTGTGTTCACACTTTTGCAGGACCGGTTGAGCCACTGACATCTGCTTGTTCATTTTTTTCAGTGTTTGTTCCTGCCTCCTTGTTGCGGGCTTTAGAGCACGATCTTCATTATGTGAAGTGCCTCAAAACCCTTTGACTGTTCTGTGTGCCCACAATGAACTCTTCACCATTTCTTCCTCCTACACATAAAACGCCACACACGAATTATCACACTCGATGAGGTAACTTTAATTTGAACGGTATCCAATAAACAAACTTGCCTGGAGTGAAACTGCTAAGCTATCAAGGATGAGACGACGCAGAGATCATTGTGCTTGTTATGCCTATGGCATTCATTCCTATTGTATCATTAAAAATTCTTATTGAAGTTGTGTTTGCCCTCAATGATGTTGATTTTCTTTTGATGACTTTTTTTTTCTCCTCTCTAGCGTTTGAATATCTTGGACACATTAAAGACCCGGACCTGGGTTTATTAAGTAGCTCAAATTAGATTATTGGATGAATCAGGGCTGGGGCTGGTGCTGCATTCAAATGCTCCTCGGATGATCCCACTTCCCAGGTTGGGAAGTCGGTCTTCCGAACTCAGTATGTTCATAAGTTTTTAAGTCTAAATGTGGACTCAAGACTGCACTAATACATTCCCTTTAAACAATTAAAATGGTCTTTTGATGAAAATAAATTATCTTTTAATTGAAATGAAACTTAACTAATGGATATCGGTAATTGAAAAAAAGGATGGTCATAGCATAATGGTATTTGAGAGAAATAATGGACCACAAGCTTACATACAGATTTAAGTAAACTCACTTATATGCACTTGGATATAGAAAGAGAAAAGTGTGTAAAAGTATTGGAGTTCTGAACAAATTAAAGGACACTAGATTTTGCTGCATTTAGTTGATTTAAAATGTTGTTAGTCTATAAAGCCAGAAATATTCTGGTACTTGTTTATTTTGTTTGTTTTATTGTTTGTTGTTTTATTTCTAAACTATAAAATGTATACCTACAAAATAATGGGACTGAGTAATATTTATGTTGGATGACTATAGATGGTGTTTGAGTATGGTTGAATCTTTTCAGTGACTCTATTTGAGTATATATCGTTGAATTTCTACTGACATTAAGAAAGATTTTCCTTCTTCCTACTCCCTTTTTGCCCATCAAATGTAGTTTGAGTAGTTTGACTTACAGTGTACTATCTGCTTTTGTATTACAAAAAACACACTAAAATGAATCAAAAATGAACCCAAAACTAGCTAAATGTTGTCAGGGTTAATGCTAATAAATAACTTAGGTCAGTCTACATGGAAACAACCTAACCCAGATTACAAATTACTTGTCATAAAAAAAATTGACATGTAATAGGTATATTAATAAAATTATCAAGCAAACATTTGGTTTCATCTGCCATGCATTCAAATGACATTAACAGACAACTCATTGAGTCATGTACCAAATTTCTCGCAGATTTTCTGAGTTGTTGAATTTTCTCAGTTAAGAACTATTTTTTCTGATTTTTCCAACACCACATGAATGCAGGATTAGCTCTTTCTTCTCTGCCTTTGTTGTCGAGTACTGAGAAGCACCCCATGACATGCAGCAGGCTACTATTGGCAGCCACTTGATTTCTAGAATAACTCTAGGTCTCGGCTAAAGTAGTTCTCGAGGAGGGCACAATTCTGGGTGAAAATAACTTGACGGCAGTGTACAGTGTCGGTTTGAGAAACTCAAACATTTTACCCTTTGATTCTAGTATTTCATTCCACCATGCACTTAAATGAGAGGGCATTTTAAAAGCATGTTATTTACTTGATGTATTTCCAGTAGGAGCTGGAAATTTATACAGCTGTATAAAAGGATTATTTTTTGCTGCATTGGCTCTTTATTTAATGTAATAATCTGCAATATTTTATATGAGAACGATCCATTTTGCTACTCAAGTGCCAGCTGATAAAATGTAATGTGATTCATGAATGCTTTTAAACCTGATGCTCTTGGTGGAGCTTTTTTTGACAGAAATCCTCTTCTGCTACAAGCAGTGATGTAGTTTACACTTGCACCATAGAAATGATTTATCAGCTACATTTTACTTTTTTAAAATGGGAACATTTAATTGTTCCTATAATTATAGATCTCACAGACAGGTTGAAAAACATACAGTCAGGCCAAGATTTTTTTTTTTTAAAGAAAATATTTAGCCTCCATATGAATCAACCATGTGGAAAAAAGAGTTGACAGCCATACTTACAAATGGCAGCTGTTAGATTATAACAAATGTTGAAGGATGTCAGTTGTAATCTTACCCCTCAGTGTGCATGGCAGTTGTGATGACATGACAATACACTGAAGACACTGCAATTTATAAAATGATCACCCATCATTAGGTCATGATTATTATGAAAATGATTGTCATAACTGACTGATTGCACTAAATTATCTCCGTGTGTGTGTTTGTGCCTGGGTATGTGTGTTAGTGTGTGTGTGTGTGTGTGTGTGTGTGTGTGTGTGTGTGTGTGTGTGTGTGTGTGTGTGTGTGTGTGTGTACCTATCCAACCGTGGACTTTGGTATTTTTATACATGCAGCAACAGAGGACCGACAAGCTGCTGTTTTGTTTCAAATTATTCTAAAATTAACTCTCTCCATTGTGAGAATGGCTTGCAGCCTCAGGCAGGCATTCAGACTGCAGAGGGGTGTATTTAACAGGCTATATACTGAAGGAAGTCAAACAAATTTATTTATTTTTTTTTTCAAGAAAAACAAACTTTAGTGGATGTCTAACTAGTGTAATATGAGATTTATTTCTGTGAAGATTTATTTGGTTACCATATCACTATTTAGAATTTACAGAATTTAAAGTTAAACACATTGTGTTTTGCTTCCTAATTTAGTTCAGGAACTATAAATGGCGCACCTTACATGCACGTAATATGAGAGCTTATTATGATTGACAGAGTAATATAATGTAAAAAGTAACGTGCCTCTTCAGTGTTCAGTTTTCCTGCGATGGTTTGGACATTAAAGTTGATTGTGTTACACAGATGAAACTTCCTTTACCCACAGCCATACAGCAGTTCAATTCAGTAACAAGAAATATTATGATTAAGAATAACAGAGTAGAACCATAATGACTAAAAGCTGATGAGCTGATTCATTCTACAGCGAGGAGACGTTTATTTGATGATCTAAGGGATCGCTCTGGTGTAGCATGTCAACAACGAAGGAAGGAGCTAAACCAGTAAAACATTTAAAAACAGTGAGAAGTATTTTACTCGGAGCGAGTGAAGAGAAGATAAAATAGGAGTTATGTGTTCAGACCTTTTGGTTTTTTGTTAATACTCTGGCTGCCACGTCCTGAATAAGCTGGAGTTTATTTAACGTCTGCTTTGTCAGTCCAGCAAAAAGTGCATTACAGCAATCCAGTCTACTGGAAATGGAAGCATGAACCAGCTTTTCAGAGTCTGACTGGGAAAGGAAACAAATAACTTCTGATTTATTTCCAAGATGATCAAAGGCATTCTTAGAAATATTAGAGATGTGATTCTGGGCCCGTATTCACAAACACTCTAAGAAAATTCACAGAGAGCTGTGAACTTAGAGTGATTTAGGAAACTTCTCAGAGCAGAGAAGCAAAGGCAGTACTACAACCGCTACGTCCCATCTACCTGATATACAACGGCTAAGCTAACTGTAGCCCTCGATTTGGCTAAACTCATAAACTATATGACTGACAAATCTCATAGCCCAATGTGACTGTTCACAGTTCAGAGGGTAGCAGTGCAGTCAGGTGCCACTGCTCTCTCCATAGGAAAACAATGGAACAGCCAGTGCAACGTGTTTTTACTGTTGATCGTGTGTGGGGGCCTTTGGTGACATGGGCTTAGATTAGACAGTAAAATCAACAGAATTTAGTGTCTATTAAGAAATGGTGTCATTATTAATACCATTTAAGAACATCCCTGTCGAATAACTTCTAAAGCAAATTTTAAAAGCAGTCAAGATAAAGTTTGAAAACACGGCCGTACTTGTACTGTAGCCTTTTCACATTCTGATAATTGTTATATTTATGTTATATTTATTTATGGTTATTTACCATGCTGGTAATTTTAATGCTTAATATATTTGATATTAACAGGGGAAGCATGCCATGTCCATGAAAGACATTTTATTGTTTTGTGTAAAACGTTTTGTAATATTATTATTATTATTATTATTATTATTATTATTATTATTATTATTATTGTGGTTGTTGTTATTATTGTCTGAGCCCATCTCTAACAAGATCAATCACAAACATTATCTCTGCATGATTTAACCTGCGGCGTTTCATGAACTCACTGTTGTTCAGTGTCTTAAGCCTGTTAAAAGTCCTCCTCCCTCCTCCTGACAGTTTTTCGCTGTAGGAGCTCCTTTAAGGCCTAAGATGCTTTATGAATAACTTTTATCTTTAATAGAATCCACTCTTAACTTTTTCTCAGGAATTTTCTTCATCACTCGGAGCATCTCTGCATGCTCGGAAGCTTTGTGAATACGGCCCCTGGAAGTTAAGATCAGCATCTAAAAATCATACAGTTTTTGACATGCTCACATGGTTTCACAGTCAGGAGACTTAACAAAGATTGAATCTCATGCCTCAAAGCCTTTGGACTTACTGACAGAAACTCCGTTTTGTTATAATTAAGCTGTAAAAATTTTCTGACTGTCCAAAATCTGATATCTGTGATACACTGTGTGTCATCGGCATATGATTGATATGAAGTATTATATTGCTGTATTATGGGCCCAAGTGTAAACATATACAATTTAAACAACAGAGGACTTACAAATGACCCTTGAGAGACTCCGTATGGAATGTCAAACTCATTAGATTCACAGTTTCCAACAGACACAGACAAAGATCTCATTGTAAGATATGAATGAAGGCAGTTAAGAACTGTGCCTTTAAGGCCTGTACAGTGTTCAAGGCGCTGAAGAAGAATTACGTGTCCCACAGTGTCAAAAGCTGCACTGAGGTCATGAAGTACCAGAATAAAAACTATGATTGTTAAGATCATTAATAACTCTGACAGGGGAGTTTCGGTACTGTGGTTAACTCTAAAACCAGACTGGTTAACAACCCAAGAATGTTCCACAAAACTGGAAGGTTTGATATCGGTCTGTAATTCTCAAAAACAGGTGGATCAAGGTGACTCTTTTTTTTTTAACAGTGGTGTTAGAGTACAATAGCATGTTTGAGACATCGGAGAGAAATTTCAGAATACAGGGATGCATTAACAGTCTCAAGAACATCCTCTGTCTAACAGCTAAAAGCATTTTTGAACAACTTAGTAGGCATTAGGTCAATGGCACATGTTGCAGAACTGAGCTGCTGCACCACATCTTGCAGCTCACTAGACTGAATTGGGGCAAAGCTGGAAAGAGCGGTTGGTTCATATGCTGATTATGACAAAATCAAACAAAATGTTGGTAATTACAAAATACATTACAAAGGGGTTACCTCCAAATGTTCTTCTCGGGCAGCCTGGCAGAGATCTATACTCTGTTGAGTGCACTCTTCTTGTTTAAACTGTAAATTTTGTAAATTTAAATACACGTTTTAGAGCAGCACATTTAAGAAAAAGGAAAAAGAAAGAAGAGCATTTTAAGGTAGTATCACTACTTTCATTTGACGTAAGGATTAAATGATCTGGCTACTACTCCATCAAACACTAACATGTGTACATTTTAACAATAATAAAAAGAAGGTAGGAAGAAGGAAGCTAGGAACATTTTGTCAAAAAGGGGAAGCTGTACAGGACCTCAAACAATCTAACAAACCAATGACTATGCTTTCTTTGCAAAACAATAATTTGTCAGCAAAACCTGAACATGCACATATATTACACTCAGTGTGTGTAGACTGTCTGATCAGGGAGAAGGTTGAAGTCAGTGTAATGTGGAAAGATATGAAGCAGGCAGACTGCCGTTTTTTAAATTTTTTACTGTGTGGTCAGTGACCTTGGATGTTTTTATATACATATATAAAGCTGTTTATGTCAAATTAAACCTTTAATCCTTTTAAATCAGTCATCACATCATTGTACCTTTTTTTAACCTTTCAATAACTTTCATGTTTGAATGAAGTATTCATAGAGTTTGGAGAGAGAACATTAATATTATCGGATTGGTTTCAAGCCTCTTCTTACCTGCTGCACTGCTGTCTGATGGAACCTGATATTGTCCAGTGTGACACTTCAGGCCTGCTATTTTATCATTTTAGGGCCAAAGCCACTTGGCCTTTGGTGATTTTTGAGAGTATGAAGGCTAAACATGAGGGCAGAGAAACCATTAAATAAAAAAAATGATTTTAAGTTCATGGAAATAATTAATTCAACTTGGGGGTTACAGATTTTATTTTTAGTGCACTGCCTGACCAAAAACAGTCACACACTCTCACATTCATTTCTTTGGACCGCCTTTAGCGTTGGTCACGGCACACATTCACCATTTGATAAACTTATGCAATGTCACAACATTTATTTCTGTCCAGAGTTGCATTAATTTTACACCAAGATCTTGTATTGATGATGGGAGAGTCAGACCGCTGTGTAAAGTCTTCTCCAGCACATCCCAAAGATTCTCAATGGGGTTAAGGTCCGGACTCTGTGGTTCCATGTGCGAAAATGATGGTTCCTGCTTCTTGAATCACTCTTTCACAACTTGAGCCTGATGAATCCTGGCATTGTCATCTTGGAATGACAATCAGGGAAGAAAACAAATCCATTGATGGAAAAACCTGGTCGTTCAGTACATTCAGGCAGTGAGCTGACCTCATTTTTGGGGACATTATGTTACTGAACCTCGACCTGAGCAACCGAAGCAACCCCAGATCATAACACTGCCCCCACAGGCTTGTACAGTAGACACTAGGAATGATGGGTGCACCACTTCATTCGCCTTCTTACCCTGATGTGCCCATCACTCTGGAACAGGGTAAACCTGGACTCTTCAGACTACATGACCTTTTTCCATTGATCCAGAGTCCAATCTTCATGCTCCCTGGCAAACTGAAGCCTTTTTTCCGATTAACTTCAGATTTTCATCAATATCCCTAGTTGTTTTCTTTGCTTGATGCAGGCCAATAATTTGACCCTTCTGAAACAGAGTATCATCTTTTCCACAGCCACAGGATATGTCTTCTGACATGGTTGTTTAAGAAATGAGAAGCTACTCACTGCATCAGTTATATCAGTCATATTTTCTTATCAAACTCAGTTACTCAGTCACACCTTTGGCACATTAGGATGAGTTTGATTAGGTCTCCTGATCCGTCTGTCCTAGATATGTGTTAAACTATATTCATAAATATCCCGACTCTTCTCCTGCGGTTCATAACAAGCTTAAAAATCGAATCCACCACTGGTTTTGTGTGCAGCGCTTCACTTAATGTTGCCCAATAAGAATCCAGAATCTTAACAAAAGTGTCTAAAAAAACAGATTGACAGGAAAGAGAAAGAGGAGAAAATAGTAAATTCAGCCGGAACATTGAGAGCAGGGCATCAAGGTCACTATGGCCTCAGGGCTTATCATTTTTTTGAGGGCCATAAGGCCAACCTGAGTGGGCACAGCAGCCATGGCCTCCATGATATTCCTGCCCTGTGACACTGCAACAAAGTTGGCCAACTGTTGCCTCTCCATAGCGGCCCCACTTTATATTCACATATCCCTTTGTCTCACAGCTGTTTCCCTCTGCTTCTACTTGTACGACAAAACCGGTGACCAACCTGTTGTGTCCCTTTATGATGTGAATTCAAAGTGATGAAGTCAGAGGTTTGGTACCTCTGCATAGATTTCAACATTAAAAGAGTCGACACGAAACAAAGATTTTTCATCACTGAGAACAAAATTAGGTATACAGTGAGCAAGGGAGCCTGAATCTGCGCTGGTGGCTGATGTTTGTAAACTGTGTGCAGAAAATGTGAAATCACTAAGTGAATACAAAATACGGTAATTAGTTTCACAATATTCAGGCAGCAGGAAATGGTTGAGAATTGGTTTAGACTATTGTTTTCTACAGCTATTTTTATTCATCAGGGGCAGGTATAACCCTTGTTATTTGTTATTATATTGAACTCTGACCTGTATTTTCAGTTGTCCAACCTTTTATCACAGTTTTTCTCTCTGTCCCTCCTCCTCAGCCACATTCCCTATTCCCTGGGTGCCTTCAATTTCTTCATCATAGTCTCCGTATCGTGATATGTATTGCATCGCCAGATTCTTGCAATACACAGCCCTAGTCCTCACATAAAATAACATTTTCCTCTATGTATTGTAGCCTTTCATCCACACAAAACTTCTGTTTTACATCAATAAAACACTTTTTTAAAGTGCCTTCAAAGCAGCAGGTTTCTCAAAACACTGTCAAAACAGTTCCTGTATATTCGACTGTACATGTACAACAGAGCGAAACGATGAGGTCATGACCTCTATTTGTGTGTGTCTATTGAAGCTTTGTGTATAATGCAACACATCCTCATACTTAAACACCAGAATAGATATTGGTATTTTACATATCCTTGATGAAGACTTTATCGCCACCTACTGGCCTGGCATGCTTTTTCGAGAGTTTGTTTATTTTTTTTTATAAACGGTGAGGGAAAATATACTTTTTTATGTTCATTTTCCATATTCATAGAGACATCACAGAGTACAACAAAATTTAACGTAACATCTAGCGCCATGACAAGAAGTATTACCTCATAGCTCCCACATAGTGACCAGTCCTCCACCCTCCTAGGATAAAAGATGAAGTGAAACAATAGATAGTAAATTAGATAGTTCATTGAATTGATTCCATGTAGGCCATCAATGGATTCCAAGTCTTATGAAACCGCCGTGAGCTACCTCTAATGGCACAAGTTATTTTCTCTAATGGAGCATAATAATTAACCTCATTAATCCACTGACTAATATTTGGGGGGTCTTCATGATTCCACCCAGATGTAGCTGTAACAGCTAGGCTACTAAAAAACTAGTCAAGTCCCCCAGCATTGTGATCACAGGTGATACAGAATATTATACTTTAATACTATAATAAATAATACTTTTCCAAGAATATTCTGAAGAATAAAACTGGTCCATGTTCAGAAGTATTCTTACATGTGTAAACAGGCCCTCCCTCTTTTCTCCATCACCCGAATGACCCACCCATCTACACACCTGTTCACACCTCGCTCATTTACTCAGCAGGTTCCCACTCACCTCCTCACCTTCATCTCTGTCACTTATCAGTTCACATACCAGCTCCGTTCATCTCCTGAGACATTTCAGTCATAAATGTAACATTATGGGGTATCTTATAGGCCAGGGGTCTGCAACCTTCAGTCTCAAAAGAGCCATTTTTGGACACAAAATAAAAAAAAGAGAAATCTCTCTGGGGCCACAATTGTTTAATTCTCTTTTCTTACTTGGGAGGGGGGATCTGGCATCAATTGCTAGCTTAAAAGGCACCAATCCATAGATATAGACTATGATGAGAGTTTAGTTCACAAAATATTAAAACATTTTTCTTTTAATTTGGAGATTGTAAGTCAATGCTAAAAAAATTAAAATGTTTTTTAAAAAGTAAGCATTATTCATTTCCATAACAAGTTTTGACAAACCCACAGGGAGTCACTGGACAGGGGCAAAAGAGCAGCATGAGGCTCCGGAGGTTCATGGTTGCAGACCCTTGAATAGGGGTTTCCAGTAGACTACTTTGATTTCAAACCACGGGAACTTTAAAGTTACCCCCACTCTGCTCCTTTACCTGTATCTGAACCTGCCTGTCTGTGATAAAACTCCACATTTGAAATAAATCATTGAACTGCCTGTCACGATCATCTGCATCCCTGTTCCCTGTATTCACTACTTTGTGACAACTTTGACTACAGTCACTGGGAGTTCAGATGATCTCTGACTTCAGACTGTTTTATTTTGTTTTTTTAACTTGTACCAGTACTTTTCTGCAAGTAAAGTTAGCATGTGTTGTGTGAATGTGTGTACACATGAGATCAGCAAAGTGAACAGCTGTGGGAAAATACTCTACTGTATTTAAAATATATTGAAATTTTTTTATGGCAATTAAATTGTGGGAAATGTGTTTTTGTTTTTGTCTGATTAATACCAGTGCAGACACAGAGTACAGATTTCACCTGAGAGTTTTCTGCCCACCAGAAAGCTGTTCTTGTGTCGACTCACTCACTGTGGTAGTACGTGCAGAGGCACAAAACTTTTCAGTAAAAATTCACATGTAGAAAAACAGACCACGTTGCTCACCTGCTGCATGTCTTACCGGACTGTCTTCCTACGAATTCACCGCTGCTCTATGACGATTTTCAGTGTGACTGAAATGAATGAATTTCTTTTAGATCCCTGTCACACAAAGGGTAAAGAGGTCACACTGGTCATGGGCCTTTCATGACATCCACGCACCCATGATGATGTCTGCGGCAATCTAATACAGCTGGTGTGATTCTGATGTTGATCTGGCCTGTTGTAAATATACAGAGCTGTAACCAGACTGTCATCAGTAATAAATGACTGCAGGCATGAAGGGTTTTTTAATGAGGATGTTTTTTTTTGTTTCAGCATCTTTGTTTGTAGACACTGTTGGAATTTTGTTGACTGACTCTTTTGTTATGGTGTTTGTCTAATTTATTCTCAAAACTCAGAAATCAAAATCTGAATGACGGAGGGAAAACTGCGGTAAAGTGGCAGCAGCTTTTACAGTTGGTTTTGACAGAAAAGAAGGCAAACACTGTTACTGTACGGCCTGAATTTAAAGAGGGACGCTGTTAACAGAGCAAATCAGAGAAATAAAACATTTATTATTTGACTGCTTCACGGTGGTTACATTCTAAAGAACAAATAAACATGCCCAGACATTTTGGCTTCGGGATTTTGAGTGAGTACATCTGAAGCAAACACTCCTCTGTCTCGTCTGCCTGTGTGTGTGTGTGTGTGTGTGTGTGTGTGTGTGTGTGTGTGTGTGTGTGTGTGTATCTCATATCCACCCTCGGACACACAAGACCATCAATGTGGATGAAGTAAAAGCCTGGCTTATTTTGATAAGTCTTTAGCCCACTCTTTTCTGTTTTCAGTTCAGTTCCACTGCAGGCTGTGGACCTCCTGCATCGGGTACATTTTTAAAACAAAATGTAAAAAGGATTTTTGCTTTTATATTATGAATAAAAATGTTTGTTTGTTTTTTTTTGTTGTTGTTGTTGTTTTGTCAAGCATACTAGAAATGCTGGTTGAGGCTGTGTTATTGCTGATCCATTATTGGTTATGTAGGAAAGTGTGTAAGAGAGTGTGTACGAGTAAGATTTTTTTCTGTGTAGTCTGCTGTGAAGAAAACATTAAACAGGATGCTTTGTGACTTGAACTGAATAGGACTTTTTATTTCTGTATTGACACACAACCCATACTGGTGTAATATGAAAAGGTGAAAAAGAGATTTATTGAAAAAAAAAGTATTTCACCATAGGTTTTTATGTGTGTGTATGTTAAAATGCAGGCACGTCCATTTAAAACCTGCACTACAGTATGAAAGAGTCTTAGATACAATTGGAGCAGCATGGCGGTGCAGCGGTTAACACTGTCCTCTCACATCGAGGTGGTTCTGGGTTTAAACCCGCCTGCCAGCTGAGGCCTCTCTATGTGAACTTTGCATATTCTCTCTGTGTCTGGGTGGTTTGTGCTCCGGCTTCCTCTCGCAGTCCAGATACATGCAGGTTAATTAGTAACTCTAGATCGCCTGTAGCTATGATTGTGAGCATGAAGGGTTGTTTGTCTGTATGTCAACGCCGTGATGAGCTGGCGACCCGGGCTCTACCTCGCATCTTGCCCAGTGTCGTCTGGGATCGGCTCTAACATCCAGAGTTACAGATAATGATTGGATGGACATTTAAATTGGAGAATGATACAGTGTCAGAGGATTTTACTGACATTTGGTGTTTACTAAATGTATAAGGATATCATGTAGGAAATTAAAATACTTGTACTTTTATTTTTATACATTGTGAGTGATGAATTAACGGACCAGTGTGAAGGATTTAGTTGGCATCTGAACCTACAGTGGTACTGAAAATCACTCAAAATGCAAAAGGCCATATCTAGATTGTGCTTCGTATGTTGGTTCTTGGCAGCTGAAACATGGAGGTGCAAAATGGCGGACTCTGTGGAGGAGGACCCGCACCCCAGATATAAACAGCTCATTCTAAAGTAACAGAAACACAATAATTCTTATTTTGAGGTGATTATACACTGTTGAATACATACTTATGAATATCATATTCCATATCTGCCATATTCTGCCAATAAATCTTTCACACTGAACCTTTAAAGGAGAAGCCTGGAAAGTGAGTAGAAAAACTGAATGGTTTAAGTATGGAAATTATATGAATCATCTGCTGTGGTTCTCACAGTAATCAGATCTCAGCACCTATGGGAAATTTTGGGCTAACATTTTAAGGTCACATTAGCTTTACATTCAATAAAGTTGCCCGGAATTCAGCTCCCCGAAAATGTCACAGCTCCGGTGTGGGTGAGAAGTAAATAAAGAGTAAATAAAGAGCAGAGTGATCACAAATAAAAGTGTTCACAGTCTGTGAGAGGAATGCTGCGGTTTGTAGTCTGGTAGTGTGATATTGGATTAAGATGGCACAGATGGCACACGCTGGAAAAACAACTTACCCATTTCCAAGCACAGTGCATCAGCGTCTCTGTTGGCTGTCCCTGCACATCGGCACAGTCAAAGTTAACCACTAACCTGTGAATCTGCCATTACAGGCTGGAGATCACACCGAAACAGGGAACGCATGATTCAATTTATCCCACATGTGGGCTTCAATTGAAGTAAATGGAAGACAGACTAAATATTGCTAGGACAGAACTGTAAAAAGTGTACAGTACAAGAGGCTTGAAGAATCTGGTCCAGGGCTGCTGTTCTGACGGTTGATAGTGGCACAACATCTTACTGAGATACTCTCTGTTCGTTTTTGCTTTAAGATGTCACCCATTTGTACCCAATTATAACAACCCTGTCGCCCAGAAATTAAGTTTCTATATTATTAAATGGTTTTCATAATTATGTTGTGGTGGCTACGTGTCTGCAGATGTTCAAAGTGCATGACCTTAAAGGGATGGTTCACCCCAAAATCAAATCTACATATATTTCCTCTGACCGGTAGTGTCATTTTGAGGTTTTTTGGTGTGAGTTGCTTAGTTTTGAAGATATCATCCATAGAGATGTCTGCCTTCTCTTGAATATAATGAAAGTTGATGCCATTCAGCTTGTGGTGCCCAAAGCACCAAAAAATACATTTGAAAAATTCAAAACCTGTATCTCTTTCCAAAAATCATGACACGGTTACTCAAAATAATGCACGGACCTTGTCGTGAGCAGTTTCATGTAGGAACTACTTTCTTTCTGCAGTAGAACATACAAAGACTAGACTAGAAGTGATTGGCTGAGGTTTGAGGGAAAAAATGACTTTGGCAACAAAAGCACTTTGGTTAGGCTTCGGGAAAGATCCTCATTTCAGTTAAATATTAATAGAAGAAATCTCGCAGACACTGATGACGTTTGAATAATGCTGTAGTCACTACGAGTAAACAGAAAACACGCAGCTGCCAGGTGCGTTAATTGACTAATTATTTCTTCATATGTTAATATAAGTGTATTTCAGTCAGCATTCTGTTCTGTAAAACTTATGAGTTGTTGCGAATGATTTGTAAATTATTATTATTAGTAGTAGTAGTAGTAGTAGTAGTAGTAGTAGTAGTAGTAGTAGTAGTAGTAGTAGTAGTAGTAGTATCAGATTATATTTGCTGGAAATTCTTCCTTTCTACCAGAAAGAAAATAGTTCCTACTGAAACTGCTCACAACAAAGTCTGGATTATCTTGACTGACCGGGTCATGCCCTCTGGAAAGAGACACTAATTTTGAATTTTTCACGTTTTTTGTTTTAGTGCTTTGAGCCCCACAAACCGAGTGGCTTTTTATTCCCATTGTATTGGAAAGGAGGCAGACATCTCTACAGCTGATATCTCCAGAACTCTGCAAGTCACACCAGAAGGATAAAGGGCAAAATGTGTATTTTTGATTTTGTCCTTCTGTTTTTGTGGATTATAAAGGTTTGATGGAGTGTTGAAAGCTGTTTCATTGTCGCAGCTCCACAGTGAGTGTTCTCACTCACTGTGTCTTGTTCTTGGTTTTTAACCCCTGACAGACACACACACACACACACACACACACACACACACACACACACACACACACACACAGACACAGACACAGACACAGACACAGACACAGACACACACACACATACACTACATGGAAAATTTCTTTGGCAATTGCAATAGCTGTAAGGAATGAATCAAAAAGGGACAAAAAGAAGAAAAGTGCCAACTTACAGAAGAACTCAGGCCATGCAGGCGTAACAGGATAGAAATGAAAGAAAAGCTCTTTTATTTTGTATTTCAAGTCGAAAGTCAAAATGTTGAGAATAAAGTCAGATTTACAGTATTAGTGCCAGGCATGAGAAAAATAGATCGGAGAAAAAATATATTTTTTTTTTTTGTATTTTGTGAATAAAGTCGAAATGTTGCCAAAAAATGTTGATATGCTGAAAATAAAGATGAAAAATCATTTTAAAGACAACTTTATCCAAAAACAACAAAAGAATATATTCCTCCTCCTCTTTAGTTTTTCTAATGCTGAATTTACTAACTAATACTGAAACTTTGATTTTATTCTCGACATTTCAACTTTACATTCTTGACATTTTCACTTTATCGTCAAAATCCAAATTAAAAAATGTACTATTTTTTTCCTGTGAAGCCTGACACTAATTCTCAGCTAGTTCTCTTTCAATTTTTATTGTGTGCATGATTTTTCTTTGAGTTTGAGTTTTTGTTTTTGTGTCTTCACACACACACACACACACACACACACACACACACACACACACACACACAGTACATTCTCTCTGTCTAATATACAAGGAATGACACTATGACAATAAGGAGTATCACTGTTAAATGTTTATTGGCAAAATAACTGTAATTTACTGGTAACAGTTATCCTGTAGTTGGTGTATTTTTTGAATGACATTTGTATGAACATGAATTAATCTTTATCACAAACAACTTGTCAAAAATACACAGAATCTACATTTACATTCTGCACTGTACAGTTTATACAGTAAGGAACTGTTGAAAATAAAATACAACATATAAAGACCCAACCAGACCAAAACGACATAAAAGACAACACAAGACGAAAATGATAAAACGAGACGTAACAAGAAAAAAATGATGTAACAAAACATAACAAGATGAAACTTACATAACAAGACAAAATCAGTGTAAAAGACGCAACAAGGCAAAAACAACATAAAACACCGAATGAGACGCAAATGACAAGATGAAAACAACATAAAAGACGTATCAAGACAGACTGTCGTAACAAGATGTAGAGGACATAGCAAGATGAAAACAATGTAAAAATGCTAACGACAAAAACAAAATAACAGACGTAACAGAACATAACAAGACATAACAAGACAAAATGACATAAAAGACGTAACAACACGTAAACAACGTAAAAGACATTACAAGATGAAAACAACGTAACAAGATGAAAACAAGAAAAAATGGCGTAACAGGATGTAACAAGATAAGAATGACTTTTAAAAAACAGCAAGATGACAAGAACGATGTGAAAGATTTAATGTGACAAAATAAATTCAGTTAACTCTGGACAGAAACAGCATGTAGAAATGTCCTTCAGAGGGCTACTTTTGACTTTTTACTAAGAGCCCGTACTTTTTTCACTTTTACTCGAGTGAAAAAGTTGAATCAGCGCTTCTTCTTTTTTTTACACAATTATCTGTACCTCTACTTGAGTACAGAATGTGTGGACTTTTGCCACCCGGTCTGAAATTCACTTATCAACAATATTTGGATGTAACAGTGTATCTTCATACACCAGCACGACAGTTTAAACTAGTTGTTGCCTTCAGCAGTTAGTTAATAAAAGCTCAATAGCAGGAATGTAACCCAAACAATAAGACACACACACAACCCATAATAATCTGCAACAAAAAAAAATATTGATTCACTGAGGATCACATCTTTGAAAAGGAAGGTTACATGCCAGTCATTCATGTGAGCAACCCTCTCGCTGTTAAATCTGACAGTCCGTGAATGAAATAATTTTCCATTGATAATCCAGAGAGGGAATTCAATCTTTGCCACCCGTTGCTTTGGTGAAAGCACCATGGGAACTCCTACAACACAATCATATTTCTTTTCTCTGGCTTTCAAATGATTTGCCAGGGTTCGCTGGTAGATATCACGCTCACTGAGGTGGAATAGTGAGGGCTACATCTCTGAGTTAACTGATTATTTTCTCACCAGCAGCAGCGGCTGCAATAACTGGCTGAGCAAGCAGAGGGCACACTGTCAATACTGGTGATCTGACCTGGAGTTTACACTCACATGTTTGACACAGATACTGTGTCTCTGGTCTTACAGATCAGACAAAAGCCATGGAAGTATGTTGCTTAACCTCCATTATTTTTGCTCTTCCCTTCGTGTGACGGTGCTGATACCAGAGGCCGTTGTAAAAAATAATGAAGTTAAGCTGATCACAATATGCTTTTTATGTAGGAAAATCATCATAGTCATGATAGTTGAACCCACTTGCATTGACAGAAAAAAGTGTCAACATAAGCAATTTTTCAGTTATTGTGACCGCACCTTAATTCCAGGAAAGATGAAATGAATCACTTCCTGTTAGCCAGAAGATGTTTCAAGATACTGAGAATAACACTCACAATATAATACTTGGATTCAAGACAGCCAAAAAACTGACGAGAATTATGTATTTTTATCTAACCTGGAAAAATTAGACAACATAGAGTAATCTCAATAAACAGATATCTACATATGAATGCAGAATCAGTAAAGGGACAAGATTTTGGTTATCGGAAGTGTTCCAACTCCTGTTTGTAAATTGAGTATTATTAACCAGTCTTATCTGTGTGGGTTACGATTGCATGCATGTAAATATTTCAATAGGGGGTCCATGACCCCCAGGGGGTTCTCAGAGTTACTTGATGCCAAATGATTGTTTGATCTTTTTGTGATCATCAGGACATCAAATACCAACATTCTGGGTTGGTGAAAAGACCTGAGCACAACAAAACAATGCATAGTTTTCTTTGGGAAAATATTGCAAATTATTCCTTTTAAGTTTTTTGTTTTTATTTCAGAAATTAAAATGTCTAAAAGTTGACATTAATATGAAGCCACCATATTATTAATCATATTATCTTACAAATCCTACTTGTAAAAAACAAATCAATAAAAAAATATCTAAAAAGGCCACCCTTAAATCCACAGGCAATCATGTGAGTTAGCTAACCCACTAAAACAATACGTAGCACCTAACCACAAATTAGTTTGCTGCCTATTATTTAAACATTTACCAATTAGGTGTGTGACTATCCCAAGTGTACAGACACTCTGTGAGAATGCAGAATCAGTAAAGGGACAAGATTTTGGTGTCAGAAGTGTTCCAACTCCTGCTTGTAAATTGAGTATTATTAACCAGTCATATCTGTGTGTGCTAGCATCACATGCATGTAAATATTTCAATAGGGGGTCCACGACCCCCAGGGGGTTCTCAGAGTTACTTGATGCCAAATGATTGTTTGATCTTTTTGTGATCATCAGGACATCAAATACCAACATTTTGGGTTGGTGAAAAAACCTGAGTACAACAAAACTATGAATGAGGGTCTTTGCAGATACCACCACATACTTCTAGTGGGTCATAAGTAATGATTATGTCACATAAGTCTATGCATAGTTTTCTTTGGGAAAATAATCCAAATTATACCTTTAAGTTTTTTGTTTTTATTTCAGAAATTAAAATGTCTAAAAGTAGACATTAATATGAAGCCACCATATTATTAATCATATTATCTTGCAAATCCTACTTGTAAAAAAACAAATCAATAAAAAAAATCTAAAAATAATAATAATGATAAACATTTGATTTATACAACAATGGCAAAAGGCCACCCTTAAATCCACAGGCAATCATGTGAGCTAACTAACCCACTAAAACAATATGTAGCACCTAACCACAAATTAGTTTGCTGCCTATTGTTTAAACATTTACCAATTAGGTGTGTGACTATCCCAAGTGTACAGACACTCTGTGAGAATGCAGTATATCATATTGTAACTTCATGAGCAAGAGATTTTGACAAACCCTTGACCTCAGAAACCACCAGAGAAACTGCAGAGGGTGAATCTAACACAGCTAACATCACCCAGGCTATTAGTGCTGCTAACTCAGCAGCTACTGGTGAGCTCAAACAAGACAAGACCCAAAAATATCCAGTGAAAGATGTAGTAGGGGGTTCCTGTGTGAAATGGTAAAAAAAAAAAGACTGTGATTACTTTGAGTGATATTGTGATCTGATTCACGATTAGTGGAAATGATCGTTTTTGCTGTTCTTATTTTCAGTGAAAAAAAAACAGACAAAATGATATGACATTTGTTGGAGTCTGTACCAAACAAACACGTTCTTACATTTGGAGAACAGGATTTGTAGGCCAGGACATCGCTGCAGCACGGCAGTATTTCATTATAATGCTGTTTGTCTCCCCATTCCTCTATTAAAAACTGGACCTTCTGGGATTTGGATATTGCATTCAGTCATATTCTGATTCTGATAACAATTCAATTAAATTTGCCGCCCTGGTTTATGCATATTGATTAAAAACTATGCATATTGATTGTTAGACACTTGATATGTATTGTGTCAACTATTACAAATTATATTAAATTTGACTGTGGTAATACATCTGAAGCAGGTTTGGACTGGGATAATAACACAGGCCACGAATCTAATACAACAGACCATGTTTAATGTAAACATGTATATACCAGTGAAATATCTTTACTTTTAGGTCAAAATAGTTGAACAATGGGTAAACATAGGATGAAAATGCAGAGCAACAAAACTCCAGCACACTGTCTTCAGCAGGTTATTTAAAGATCTCTGATAGTGACGACAGAAGGCAGTGTGCTAGACATTTGTTGCTCTGCATTTTCATCCTGTGGTCTTCTCCTACACATCTGTCAATCTACAACTGCGCAGAGGTTTTGCTCTTTGAGTTTAAAAATAGTTAAAAACAGTACAAAGTGTCTTCAGTTTCAATTGCACTTTCACAGTGAAAGTAGCAGAGACAAATATCACCATACTTGCCAACTGTGAGATGTCAAAAGTAAGAGTTTTGAAACCAAAGCAGTGATCAAATTTTTCCTCAGACTTTATTATCTGCATTCTGGAGACTTTTAAAGAATGAATATAACAAAGTAAGTGCACAGCGACAGCAGTTTTATGATAAATACTTTTAATTTTAATTTTGATTCTCAATTAAGAGTATGGAATAATTCACCCTCCAAGCATGAACATGTGTGAATCTCTGGCATAAACTAATATTAATCAGTTTTTATTCATGCATGCATTTTTGCCCCTTCCCCTCTGCATTCTCCTTTCCTTTGAAACTTTTTGTAAGAAATGGGAATTCTTATTTCAAGGGTGCAGCTCTCCTCTGCATCACATGCATGTCAGGAAACAACATTTAATGCAGCTGTATTGTTTTCCAGGTGGAAACAGTACAGCGTCAAAAACAGACAAATGGAAGTCTCCTGGTAAAAACAGGAGGGTTGGCAAGTATATCACTTATTCTAAAGATGTAAAAGTAGTGGTGGTTGCTGATGCTGTTGACGTTCCATTCACATCACTGAGCACATTTGGGTCTGGATCATCCTCCTCAGGATTTTCAGCCTCTCCTCTTCTCTCCCTAGTTTGCATACTATCATGTCTCCTCTCCCTCTGTGTGTTTGTCTGTCTCTGCTATCTGTGCGAATGCTGTGCTGCCTCCTCTGTGTGTGTGTGTGGCCTGTCCTCATTCCAGGTCTCCACGGTTGAGAGGAGGCCATGTGCCTCAGGTCTATCTGGTAACGCCTGAAGCTACATAGTGTCCTCCTGGATACACATTCTGTCTTCACTTTGTTTTACTATCTACATATATCTGTATTTTTGCCATCAAAATTTGTTGTGATTTTTTTCATTATCTAATCTGTAAATCATCCTTCTTCTGTTGCTTTTCCTGAGGTTTCTCTCCTTTTTTCTCCATAACGACAGAGGGTGTTGTATGTTGTACAGATTGTAAAGTGATTTGTGATTCTGAGCTGTATAAATAAAACTAACATGATTTGACCTGAGCACACGTAACTAGCCTACAGCAAGACCAAATCCAACCACTGTTTGACATGAGCTGTTTAATTCTCTTTTGTCACTTTATATACCAGAGGTGGGCATAAGGTGCACTAGTGCAAGTCACAAGCAAGTTACAGTGGTGAAAATCAAGCGAGACAAGTCATTGCTAGTAACTAGTAACAAGTCCACATAGTTTAACTGGGTATATGGTTCAGAATCAATCCCCCAATTGTCTTTTACAATCAAGAAAATGCATAATTGATTTGAAGCCACGTCCATCACCTTAAACTGCATCCCACTGTATTTGTTCCCAGGCTAAGACAGTTGCAGCCAGGCTTAGAAAGCTTTCACACTGGCACAATCCTGGCACATCCCAAAGTGGGCTAACCCCAACTTAAGCCTAAGGCTTGGTGGCCCTGCTTTGGAGTGGGGTTAGCCTCAGGTCTGTGGGGTTATCCCCTGAAAATTGACTAAACCCAGGACTAAAACTTGTCACTGTGAAAGGGGGGGGGGGATTAAAGCAGTAGTCAGAATATGTCCAAACTTCCAGTTGCAGCAACAATGAGCATTTAACCCACAGCTAGACGAAGTGTGGCGTGAGTGAGCTTTGCTTAACCCTGGGTTAACAATGTGTGTGTGAAAGAGAGCTAAGTTGTCCAAGGATAAACTCTTAGCCCAGGACTAAGGATAGCAGTAAGAATATGGTGTGGGTGGGTTTTGTAGTGACAGATGAAATTGGGTGTTGTAGTGGTCAGGTCAGTGATTGTTGAGCTGCATGCCTCTGCCGTCCTCTTTTACTGTTACCTGCAATATAATCTGTGTATCCAAAATTTATTATTTTTTGATGAACCCCCTCCATAATAGCTGCCTTGTGCAGTGGCCTTTGCTGGTCTGTAGTAATGTAACTTCTTTTGATATCTTGAAAAATGTAAACATTTAATCCAAAAAGTCAACTCCTTTTAACTCCTTTTTTTAGTCAAAGTCAAGTATTTTATCAATGTCTCAAGTCTTCAAATTAGCAACTTGAGCAAGTCAAATCATGTGCATCAAGTCCCCCACCTCTGACACACACTGCTGTACAGCAAGTATAATATTTAACATGTACCCAGATGATTGTGATGCTTACTGGTTATTCAGTTTAGACTGACTCAGCACAGGTCTGTTTCTATTAAATAGTTCCTTATTAATAACACCAAAACATTTTTGCAGTTGTTTGGAATGTTCATTATTTATTCAGCATGAAATATTAACTTATTAAACTTCATTTAGAAGAAGAAAAAGTCGCATCTGGATCATTTTCAGAAACAAATTTATACATCATTACAAAAAGACTGAAAGTATTAAAACATACAAAATAAATACCAAAAAAATTTCTAGTGCTCTTCCATGAATCATACCTCATAAAAATGATACAAAACAGTGTAGCACAAGCAATGCATTGGCGAGAGAAGTCAAAAAACAGGTCATTTGTTGGGGTAAGTAAGATAAAAAAAAGCGTAATAAATTAATATTGCTGCTGTCATTGTGGTGGGAATCCTCAGAATCTGCAGCAGTAGCCACAGGACTTCTGGTACTTGCAGCAGTTGCAGCAATAGCGGCACAAGGAGAGGTGGCTCTGACGCTTCTGCCTGATGCGACTCGGCATCTGTGCGGAAGACAAGAGACATGAGCTTGGTGGTGTTCATCTCCAGCGTTTCATTCTCTCCTTGTGTGGAGAGAGCACCGGGGGTACTCCACGGGGAAAACACATCCACTTAAATTTTAATTTGCTCACGGTAATTGGCTTAATTCATTCAGTCAATTGAACATACCATCCACGATTCCATTGACATTTCTTGATGTGCCGCAACTGGAGTGTCATTGCTCCCTGCCTCCTCCAGCTCCTGCACCTGTTAATGAATTATGCACATTTAGGAGCCACATCTTAGCATCCTGACAAAACATTTATAGTTAATAAGCAAATGAAGTGAGTTTAAGTCGAATTCTTACCCCAGTGAATGGGACGGCGGAGCTCTCCAGAATGCAAATAAAGGCGAGCACGAGTGTCACTGCAACTGCAATGCTGAATGCCTTCATTTTAGAGGGTTTAAACGGTTTAGTTATTAAATCCTGTGAAGATTAGACCTGATAGGTCTTTTTTCTCATGGGTGTCAGGCCACCGAAGAGCACCACAAGATCTTCAATTTATTCTTCAGCTCCAGTGATGGATGGTGATTGTCTAGGCAAGTGGATTTCTTCAGATCTTTCAGTGACCCTTGTCAGCTCTTTAGAGTCCTTCCGCTGTCTGATGGCTGAGTGTGCAGAGCGTTCTGGTATTTATACACACTTGTGCTCAGTGTTGCCTCATCGCTCCGGGGACGCCCAGCCCATTCCTGGCAGCAGTTACCTAACTCCAGTGGGGAAGTTTTGACCTCCTTGTTTCTCCTCTCTTCATGGTGCTGCAACACTGGAAAAATTGGAAATTCTCTGATCTATTTTTGATTGTGGGCCCTGCTGTCTTTTCAACAACATCAAATCAACTATGAACTTTTAAATTAAATTACTTTCCGCAGACAGAACATATAATTCCACACATGAACAAGCAGCTGCTGCTGCTGGAGAGACCATCATTTTTACAATAAATGAGAGCAATATGTTTTCTGTATTGAGGCAGTGCTTAAAGCCGCTGGAAACTCAAATTCACAGTCGCCTTCAAACCATGTAATTTAGGGTCTGTACATAATGGTAAACATATAAAAACTATTACAAATAAGTTTTTAATATGTAGCAATTTCCCGTCCAAAAATGAGTACAGCAGTCCACATACCAACTTGGAAATGGCATATTAAATAAGTTGAATATTATTTATATATATTTAAAATACAGTCTATTTTTGAAGCCACTTGTTTCCCCCCAAGCCTCCTCCCCAGATTCAAGGAAGCTCAGGCAGGTTGAAGTAGCACAGCAGGAGTGTAAGACGAGTGCGAGATTGTTTTTTGACATTGACATTCGACGATGAGTCTTACACTATAAGATGATTGACTGTTTATAACTGTCAGTTGTCATGGTCATTTTATGATTCAGTACAGATTTATCCTTGAATCCACATTCAAAATATTGTCAGTTAGGTTTTTGTGCACTTTCCTGGACATGACAAAAGTCACACAATAACACAAATAAACTAAACTACTGAGGCAGAACTTCTATGAGGTAAAAATTCTGTTTTTGTCAAAGGAGTCTGGATTGTGGCTTCAGTCACCTACTGGAAAACACTGTCTGATGGGAAAGTAAAGTTTTTGGTGGCTAAAATACATTTTGGTGCTGTCCCCATCTACAGTGACCCACACCAGTAGCTAAATTACTTTCTGTGGGAGATGTCAAACAAAACATGATCTAACACGTCCACACAGTCTTGGGAAATGGTCTAAACAGCAAACTGTGCTGTTTGTTTGTTTTTTTTTAACTAAGTTTAGTTCTGAATGTTTATTTAGACTCATATCTTTGTTGATGCTTAAACTTAAATATCATATATTATATGCATTTGTACTATTTGAAGCCACATTTCCAGAGACTTTAGTACTTGTAGAAATTTGTCTTCAAAAATGTGGCTTTTCCTGGAACAAACTTGAAGCTGGAGGTTCCCGCAGCAAAGGCCAAGACTGCACGGGTCAATCTATCGCACGGCTGACTGAGCCACACTTGCTTCGACCCAGGAAATCCTTCACTAAGGAGAGGGAGCCACTTTGGAATATCCATTGCTCAGTCTAAAGGATGTAATTACAACCTCTCAAATGGAATAATTAGCCCCTCATTTTCAACACATTCAGTTTTTGCATAATACACAGGAACCTGCAGTTGAACCAAATTAAATCCCTTTGAGAGCCGTGGAATAGTAGCCAGGATTAAAACCCTCCATTTGAGAGTCAAGGTGTTTCAATATGCATTAGATAAAGATGAATATAATGTAATCTGATGAGGTTTATTCTGTCTGGACAACCAAGAGTTGCATTGTTTTACACTGCGATAAAACAAATATACTGTATATCATTATATATCTTTAGATATATGTATGCCGTTTTTTATACCTTATATTTTCCATGTTAGGTTCCTCATTATGTAAGAATGGTATACTGAAAAACAGACAAAGGACAGCTGCTTATTTCATTAAAATGTTTTGCATGTTAATAGTTTTTGACAGGTTCATAAATGAAATTGCAGCCATGTGCATTTATAATAAAAATGGCATAATGATAATAATCCAGACTGTTTATAATTGCATAGAAAAACCACAAGTCTAAAATCTTAAGATTTTTTTTCCCCCTTATCACTGAAGCAGCTATAAACACCTTAAGATTAATTAACCTGTCAGTGTAAAAAAAAAACTATTCCAGACCAACATCAGGCTGTGAATAAACACAAAAATCAATAATGGTGGAAATGAAATAACAGAAAGGTAAAATAAAGGTACAAACTGATAAACGGTGGACTGAGCACGCTGATAAAATCAGGGGCCATTTGAATTCTCATTATACCTTCAAAGTCTTTCCAAATTGCCCGTGCTGACTCAATTAGTGAAACAACATGCGGCGGGACCCCTGCGTCAGTCTGTCTCGTTCACTGATAACCCCACCGGCCCGCCTGCTTGCTTTGGGTGACCACAACATCAGAGTCAACAAATACAGCCATGAATGGCTCCACATCTGCTGGAATCCACCCATACGCAGGAGCAAGAGTGGAGTCAACAAATCACAGCTACTCAGTTTTACTGTCATTAAGTCGTTTTTTGGGGTACTTGTACTTCTATGAGTAATTTTTCAAGTCTGTAATTTTACTGATACTGAAGTAGCGGAAACACAACGAATGTACACACTTGACCCACACTTCTTTATGCTTTGAGTTTCCAAAGTATTTCAAGCAGAAAATTAAACTAGAAAAACTGCTACTTTAGGTTATGTACTTCAAACTATTGAACAATGCAATACAATGAATGCTAGACAAAAATAGTAAAAAAAAAAATCACACTTTCTTACCAAAAATCGTTTTTGTTGTTGTTATTGTTCATAAAACCCACAGACAACTGACAGTGTCACAACTAACCTGGTGTTATTACACACTCCACTATCGCATTACACTATCTAATCTACTTAGTTACTTTTAAAGTTATAAATACAACAATTTGAATTAATATCTAAACCCTTTGTCTGCATTTTTGTAGCTAGAAGGCTCACCAATTTCAAATATGCGCCAATGAAAACCATGGTATGCGTAAATAAACAAGCAAAAAAAAATGTCTGCTATTGATGATGCATTAAACACAAAGTGATAACAAGTGATAAATTCTGCCATTAAGGGTCTCTTTTACATTAAAACAATAACAAAAGACGCAGTTTGATGATGTTTTCAAATAGTGTGGCATCATCAGAGTTGCCTTCTTCACTGTTAAGCAATCACCTGATGATGAAAATCTTTCTGGCATGACTCAGGCAGAAATCACGTTGACAGACGAGGTAAGATCAAGTTTTATTCATGTCAGGTTTGTCAAGTTTGCTGACTTTATTCCTGACCCTCTGACATATCCCATGTTCTCACAGAATTACTGTATAGCAACTAACATCCGGTTAGCAACAGCTACCAGGAAACACACCATTACTTTGAATGAATTATGAATTTCTCTACGTTTGAACATTGTTGGAAATATTAGATAGTCCCTCCAGGATTTTACGGGCTGCTTTTGGGATTGTTGCAGTCTGAAAGGCCTGATTTGAGCAGCTTTTCTAAAAAAAAATTTGATGCATGCTGCAATATTTTGGGCATTTTTTTGCAGTGAATTTGTGGGAACAAACAAAAGAAAGCCAGCCTTTTTTATATATTTCAATTTAAAATCAACATGCAACTTGTTCCAGTTAGAATAAAATCATGAAATACAAATAATAAAACACTGAGTCAGTTGTATGTACATATGATGTTTGTACAGGGATTGCAACAGTTAGTTGAACTCACAGGAAGCTACGATGATCGGTCAGATTTCCGGAAAAGTTTTGGTGACTGGACAAAATTGCCCGCCTGACCAGAATTTACGGAGACTGGTAGATTGGCTGAATTTGAGATAAATGTTGCAGTCACAACTTTGTAACTTCCTGGACTGACTGGAATAATGGGATGATGTACACAACTCAACAAAATATACACTATATGTCTGGCGTTTTTAGACATATTAATGCTTTAAGTATTCTCAACACTAGTAGTTTTATGTCTGTATCTCTGTATTTTGTGTGTGTGTGTGTGTGTGTGTGTTGGTGTGCATGTGTGTATGACTGAGGGACAGAAAGGGGCTTCTTGAACCAGCACATCATGTCCACTCACGATGAACACATGTCATGTTGTTTGTCATGTTTCACTAAGCATGACTCAGCTCAAGAGAAATCTGAATATGACACTGGTTGACTGAGCCAGGACAAAAGTGTGACACTGTGAGTGTGTGTGCATGTTAGAGAGGAAGAAAGAGACAAATGCACATAGAAAAAAGCTGAAAAAAAAGAAAAAGAAAAAGAAGAAGTTATAGATCTGGATTTTCCAAGCATGCGTGTTGTGGCTTGTGTTTCCTGAGCATGCGTGTCTCTTGACAGCCTCTGAGGCTATCAGTAGGAATCTTCTGGCCAAACAAAGGCAGGCACCAGCCCGGCGGACAGTTTCACCTCTGCAGGCGCCACTCTACCTTTTTCCCCTGGTCGAGGGCATTGCCCCTGTCTGTCACTATTTCATCATCGTCCTCTGTTCCTGTCCCTATCCGTTTCTCACCCCATTTTCACCTCCTCCCCTCTGTGCCTACCTGCTTTATATGGAGCTGCAAGACATTCCACATATTTATCCTCTGTCAGCTTGTCTGCTACCGAACCCACCACACGCCCCCCAAAAACACTGGCCCTCGACGCAGCCAGACTGTCGCCCCGACTGTTTACATCTTCCCTCAAAACTAGGGCACGGAAGAGCCGGTGTTGGTACATCATAAACAAATCAATTTGTAAATAAACACGAGAACATTTTATAGCGATGAACTCTGATCATGTACTGCTCCTGCCTGTGACAGTGTTGAACAAATGCATTGTCACATTTCAAACTCAAGGGGCAGTGTGGAGCTCAGGTCAGAGGGTTTGTGCACTCTGAGAGAGCGGTGAGGAATTCCCCATTTGTGTGGCTTTAGTGGCATGTCACAAAATATTACCGGAATTTCCAGTGTCAGTCTATAACATTTATGAATGAGCCAAATTGCCTTAAAAATTACAGGAAAAAGAGGATTACACCATATTTATATGGTATATTTAAAAAAAACATCTCAAAGAAGAGTTGTTGCAACACCAGAATTTTACTGGTATAAAAACTGAACAGGGGTATCAACCATTTAATGCACTGACCAGGCCTCAATCAACGAAATAAATGCATCGTCTGCATAATTCAAATGTGTCTAATGTAGCTGCTTGTGGTTAGGAAATCTTAAAAAAATATATAATAATGATTGGTAACAGTGACATCAGACACAGTGACATTTTCAATGTGTGTTTCCTGAAATGTTAAATAAACATTTTTCAGGCACTACCGCCGGTCCCCACTGTTTCTTCAGTTTCATCGGTGCTCATTATACTGTAAAATCTGAGGCCGTGGATCTTCCGGTCCAGTGATGCTCCTTTTGATTTCACCTGATTGAAATGAGGCTTTTATGGCTTTTATGGGTCTCTGCAGGTCCTTAAAAAGTCTGAAATCCAATAATCTGAATTATAGGCCTTAAATTTCTTAAAATGTCTTAAATACAATTTTGAGCTCTTTAAAATGGTTGAATTGTGTAGTTAAGTTGTTGTGAAGTTGGGTTTAACTTCTGCATTTAATGTGTTTTTGGGATAGAACTGCACTGATCACACTGCAACAGCTACAAAATGAAAAACCAAACTCTGTATGTGTTTTTTTTTGTTTGTTTGTTTTTTTTTTTTGCCAGGATGGACATGAAAAAGGTCTTAAATTGCATTCATAATGGTCTGCAGAAACCCTAAAATAAAGATTGCCACAACCCTTTTTTGATCATTGTTTAATGCTAATCTGGTTGTTGCATGAACCATTTAATGTACCGAACACCGAGAGACTTAAAAGAGTTGACATAAATAAATACGGATTTCAGAGAGCATAACTTTTGTTGTGGCATCCAACATCTGATTCTGACATCTAACGTACTGTTTGTGGTCAGAAGATCTAAAATGATGCACAATAATGATCAGAAACAGCGACATTGTTTGTGTCCGTCCTCTCCGATGTTATATCAAACATATTTTCTGTAACTACGCTCCCCACTGTTTTTGTCTTATTTGTGGAGACTAAAATGTCTTTCAACATATGCTAACAGAATTTGCCTGCCAGTTTGATCAAAATACTGTAGAATGCAAGACCATGGATGCTAAAGAAAAGAAAAAAAAAATCCGAGCTCATTCCAATCCCCGTCTCCTGACAGCAGCAGAATACATACCTTTGTGCTGATACTACTATTATGAGTGAGACAGGGGCTGTGTAGTTATTAATGTAGGCCCAAGAAAGATGAGAGTCAGTGTGGTATACAAGGTATGAGGAGCATTGTATGTCAGATGGAATAAGACTCTTTCTGTCAGCCATTTTCGACAAATAACAACCTCGGAGAGAGAGGGGATGTGAAACAGGCTGAGGCGGTGGACAATAGCTCCTGACAGTGTGCTCCTGTAGCTCAAAAAGCACAAAGGTAAGACTGGCCTGCAGGACATGAAACTGTGGCTTTCCAGCAGAATGCGTTGGCCAGCACGAGTTCAATGAAAATCAGTCAACCGTGCACTTTGGTAGACGTGCCTAAACACAAATTAAAAAAGGAGTTTTCCAATTCACATAAAGGATTTTACAGCAGGTGGCTTTGTCCTACCCTCCAGGCAAACGTGGAAACAGACATTTGTTCCGTACTGACCAGACATAAACCACTGTTTCAAATCCATTAAGTATAATTTCCGCAATAACAATTTATGGCTCAAAGCGGAGACACTTCCCTCTTCCAATTAATACGTCAATTAATTGTGAGTGAATTATCTGCACCGAGAGGTAACAGTGACATTGGCTGGTAAACGCTTCATATTGGATTTGCTACAGAAGAAATTCAAATGTCTATCTGTCGTCTCTTTTCCAAACTCACTTCATGTCAACTCTGCTCAGTTTTCTCCGGAGAACTTTCACACACTCTTAGAAAGAAGGGTTCCAAAAGGGTTCTTCCATAGGGGCTGAGGTTCTACATTTGCTCCTAAAGAAGCCTTTTCTGAGGAAAGGGTTTGTCAAGGGTTCTTTGTAAGACTAAGGGTTCCATTAAGAACCATTTTCATCCAAATAACCCTTTTTGGAAGAAAGAGTTGTTCCAGGAATGCTGAAATCTTTAGTCAGGGTTTCTTTGTGCCGTAAAATGAAAGGGTTCTTGGTAGACCCACTGAGTGGGTTCTAAATGAAACGATTGGAATATACAAAGGTTCTTGGCAGAACCTCCTCTTCAGGGAATATTCTAGATAGAACCCCCAGAGAGGGTTCTGCCTCTCACAGGGGGTTCTGAGTGAAACCTTTCACAGATGGTTCTAGTTATAATCCTGTATGTTGGGTTTAAGATAAAACTCCCTGAAAGTGGAACTTTTAAAAAAGGTTCTACCAGGAACCAAAGAGGGTTCTAATTAGCACAGTCTGCTTGGATGATTTTTAAATAAAACCCTTGGAATATAAAAGGGTTCCTGGTAGAACTTCCTGGGTGGGTTCTAGATAAGACCGTTGAAATATAAAAGGGTTCTTGTTCGCACCCTCGGAAAGTAGATTAGATTCTGTGTAGAACCCCCCGGAAAGTGTTCTGGATGGTTCTCCGTTGGAGCCTCTCATTGGGGGTTCTGGGTATAAACCTTTCTCTGAACTCTGAAGAGACAGACAGGCAGGCAGGCAGACAGACAGACAGGCAGACAGACAGGCAGAGTACGTATGTCCTAATCAGAGAGGTACGTAGGATCAGAGATCAACCACTTCAAACACAGACAGGGACACACAGACGCCTGCCTGGCGAGCTGCGTGTGCGCTTGAATGGCAGCTGACAAGCCTGGAGACACTGGAGGGGGGCGGCAAGACAAAACTGAGGCAAATTTAACATAGTGTCAGTCTAATGAACACTGATAGATAACGAGTCCGTAAGTTATAAATAGCCTTACTGTTTGGACGTGTGCAGCATCACGGTCTGCACTTAACATCATCCGAATCATGGCTGCTCGCTCTTTAAGAACAGCAGGATGATGTTTAAATGTGTTGACCTGCAGACTCAAACTCAATCTCACTGAGGGCTTAGCTGCGCCTTTTATCAACCATTGATCTTTCTCACCCAAGGTGCCCTCTGTGTGTTCCAGCTACTTACTGGTTTTAATTTTACCAGCATGCTGATCAATCAATAGTATGAACTAAAGAGAACACAGAGGGTGAAACACTTTCTTCAAGGTTATATAATCCTCCACATTAGTTGTTTTAATAACAGAGGTCTAAAAATGTTAAACCTACTACGAGGAATTGATCAGTTAAGAAAAAGGAGCATATTATATAAGGATATACAGTATAAACTGGAACTATATTAGTCCCCAGTATATGTTCTATCTTGTAAGGAGTCCCTGGCTTAGAAAAAAATGAGAACCTACCATGTTCAGGAATATTAGATCTTTATACAGTGGGGTGATTGTGCAAATTGTCAGAGGAGTCAGACTCGTGTGGCCATTTGAATTTATCGTGCTGCTGTAGAGCCATCTATAGGTGAAAACCCCTTAGATGCGTAAATCTAAATTTTAAGCATGGCAGGGATTTTGTCAGATTTTTTTTAGGCTCATCTTAAATGCCCTAAAACAAACACTAATTTCTTCAGTCAGTCCTACATAAAAACATTTTTTTTGGTTGTTTTGACAGATTTTTGTATGGTTTGAAAGGCTGCAGCTCCACTAGAAAAAGGTCATGTCCGATACTTCTGTGTACCAGTCAGGATCTGGTATTATTTTTAAAAAAACTTTTAAACTTTTGATTGTTGCACATTCAGTCACAAATATTAAAATTCAAACTATTGCAGGGTCTTCCTCCCAAACACTGCATAAACCCCTGAAAAAATAATCCCTCTCAATCTCAAGTCTACCAGTTGTGCGTTTAAGCAAAGAGCGATTGTTTTCCTTATTTTGTTTTAAAATTGGTGCACAGAAGTACCTGACATCACCCTTTTCCAATGGAGTAGGACCTTATCAAACCTCACGGAAATCTGCTAGAACAACCAAAATAGTGTTAACATTTGCAACAAAAGATTTTTTAAGAAATGTTGTGTTCACGTTTAGAATAAGCCTAAAACTTCAAATTTGATTGTTACAAATTCAGTCAGTGGAAATGGGTGAAGCCTGCTGAAAAATCTGATTGTTATATGAATTTTATACACCATAGTTCAGGAGTTGTGGGCAAAAACAGAGGCTCAAATTTCACTCATAAGTATTTTAGTTTTTAAGATGTGCTTCTGACTAACAGATGGACAAAAAACACAATTTGACAAAAGTAATGAAGTATGGATGTCCAGCATCTGCTGAAGGATGAGCCACAACCACAAAGTCCACAAAAGGTTATTAGCTAGTGAAAGTTTTATTTTCCACCATTTTACTTAGAAAAGATGTCTTACAATCTAACCTGAGAACAGTGAGGCTGCTACAGAGAGAAAAGGAGTCTTTTTTTCTTTCTTTTGCCATTTCAAAAAAGAAACGCGAGAAGAAAAAAAAAAGAATTAGCCACGAGTGACCTTTCATTTGTGAACATCCATCTTCCAAAGCATTATTCATGTCTTCACATTCACATTTTCTGCTCTCCCCTCACTGAGGTGTAAAAAAAATTCTACTGCAAAACATCTATCATTCAACTTTGGCTAGGAGCCGCGTTTGATAGATCAGACACTTGCACTATCAGGTTTGAATCTAGCAGTAGAAGCAGAATAGCACTTTCAAAGCACAAGCTGTTAACTTGCACAGTCTGAGATATTAAAATGTGATAGTCTGCCTGATTTTGCCAGGGGTCTGAGTGTTGGTTTTGCTTTGCTGGATCCTGAGCTGTTGACACAGGGAGAAGCAATCGTGCTCTAATAATTGGCTCCAAAGCTTGATATCTCTCTTCCACTTTCACTCACATCGCCCAAAGCGGAACAAAAATACATCATGTATATTCATTCACAAAATCATCAACAATGTTAATATTGGCTTCTGCTGTTTGTATAACCAATTACAGTTTACTTATTGTTCGCCTGAGTGGGTGGAGAAATGTGAGATAATTTCCAAGTTTCCCACTTTCCAACTATTCCGTCTTTTCAATGAGAACGCGTCGTGCTCGACTAAGAAGTGCAACACAGGATTTCTGTGTACTCCTTTTCCATAGTGAGCCGAGAGTCTTTGAGTGCCACTCTCCAGGGTGCCTCCCCCCCTTGTGCGTTGAGCTCCATTTGAAGTGTTGCAATACCAAAATAGAGCAAACAGCTTGAAATGAAACATGTGGGGATTATTCTTACACGTATTGAGACACCGGTAAATCACACATGAACAAAAGATGAAAATGAAACCCACAGTACCCAAATATAGTTTGGCAAAAGTTTGGAATTTGCACCGCTCTCCTCTGCAGTCCACAATCCAGCGTGGTGGGTTTGTCAATCATCCACATGTTCACCACTTTCACTTTGAAATTATGGGGACGGTTCACTCAAAAATCCAGAATACATATTTTTCCTATTACCTGTAGTGCTATTTATTAATGTAGATAGTTTTGGTGTGTTGAGTTTTGGAGATATTGGCCGTAGAGATGTCTGTCTTCTCACAAATATAATGGAACTAGACGACACTTGGCTTGTGGTGCCCAAACCAACCAAAAAAACCTAAGAAATTAATAAATCACAACCTGGTTATTCAAGATAATGTGGTGTTTCTGGAGGGAGGACATTGGGGGGGGGGACTGGCTACTACTGAAACCTGACTGGTCACCCCAACATCCACCCCATTATGCTTCAATGTGATTGGTTATCTGTCCAGTGAGAGGCAGAACAAGGGTAATTAGCTTAAATAATCAATCATATAAAAATCAATCAAGTATAAAAAATTGATTGGTGATTGGTAGAACTATTTATCTCTTATATTCAGTTTTTAACATAGAAAGATATTAGTAATTAAATATCAAACATCAGAAATGGTACATAATGTGGAGGTGCATGCGCCCGTGCATATGTGCATGAACGAATTTGTCTACGTGAATAGTTGCATCTGTATGCACATAATCCATGCCACCCCTTCATAAGTCAGTGCCCTCTTTGGGCCATCCCAGTCAAAAAAGTCTGGAAAAACCCCTAATCCACAGACCGTGTTGTGAGCAATTTCATGTAACTTTGAAATCTACTTTTCCAGCAGATTTCGCGGCAGGAAGAAAGGAGCTCCTACATGAAACTGCTCTCAACAAGGTCTGTAGATCATCTTGAGTAACCGGGTCATGATTTTTGAAAAGAGACTTTGCTGCTGAATTTTTCAAGTGCATTTTTTTGGCTCTCTGAGCACCGCAGGCCAAGTCCATTTAGTCACATTACATTGGAGAGAAGGCAGACATCTCTGCAGCTGATACCTCCAAAACTCTGCAACTCACACCAAAGCAATCCAGATGGATAAACAGCACTACAGTTAAGAGGAAAAACTTAACTGACTTGGGGTGCACTGTCTTTAAACATGCCTTTAAATAGCATTTGAACAGTTGGTTCTTAACAAGTGATTTTGTTGACTTTTGAGTTTTTTCCTGATTAAGCAAATGCCCAACAATTCAAGTATACCATTTTCAAATCAAGCTCCAAGATTGCACATGTCATGATGACAAAGAGCCAGCATATAGTTAATGAGTTATTGATTGTTTACTCCCAGAGATGATCTGATCTAACATTCTGTAACATCTGTATTAAAACATGATATTTACATAAATCAACCCAGAAGCACAGGCCAGCACAGCTTGTTGTTTGTCTTTGGGTCTAGGTAAGCTATGTGTGTCAAATTATTTCTGTTTGTGGAATCATAATATTTTGCGTACTTTGATGTTTTTCTCACTTAAAATTCAATGTGCTTCTCTGGGGTGCGTGAGCTTCAGTGTAACTGGTCTCCATCAAGGCTTCTGTCAGCAAGCGGACTAATAAATTAAAGCAGCTAAAAACAACATATTAATACCAAACTCAAAAACACAAACAGAATAAAAGCATGAACTAAGTCAAAATTAATAATTTGAGGGGAAAAACACTGACGGGGAACAAAATTAAATGACAAACATCATAGTCCATGAGTGAGGCTACATAAATACAAAACAAGGAAGGAGTTCAGAAAAGCTTCTCTTTCGTAGCTAGTGCTAGTGAAGCACTCTGATGGTGGTGATCTTTTCTTGGAGCACATTTCTACTGAGTTGTAACGGGTGGTTATCTCAATAGGATTGGAACAGTCAAGTACAGCTGCAATTGGCCAGTGAAGGGATCACGACCTGGGAGCCCAGGGGAGGATGCATTCACTAAAAAGAAAGTGATTCTTCACAAGTCCTTGTTTTTTCATCATCTTTTCCACCATGTCGTGGTTGTACGTCTGGGTGGGGTCGCCCCTCCCAGTTCACTGCGGTGGCGTCTCTCCGACCATCTCGATGCCGTGCTGTTGGAGTTGTGCTCGGAGCAAGGCATTCTCATTCTTCAGCTCTTCAATCTTTAAGAACAAAGAACAAGAAAAAAAAATCTCATTATCAACGTCTTCATCCCCGTGACAGCTTAATATAGCTCTACGTTTACACACCAAACTTTTTCGTTTGAAGACTGAGAGCGCTGGCTGTGTGTAATGTACACACAGGCCCATTCAATCCCTGGGATTAAAGAGTAGTATGTGCAGCCCTTTTCAAAGACACCCCTGTACACAACCAACTGGATTATCAAATCTTGAGGTATGTCATCTCCGCTACATTTCCCTCGGGTGAATCCCCAATTCCCTGCCTCCCCACTGAGGGACCTGGAAGAGGATATTGAGCTTTGAGCATCAGAATGAGAATATATTGCAGAGTGCCTCGCAGGCCCGGGATTCAATGGGGAGATGTGGCAGCTTCAGAGCTGCAGGATTTCACAATACTTTTGAGTGCATTAGCATGCAGTTAGCTCTCACATAACCCCTGTGTATATTATTCCCACAGTCTCTCAAAGCGCTGATTTCAGGTAACACTTTTCATTATGAGTACAAACTCTTTGATCCTCTTCGTCAGGCTGTGGTGATCAGCCATACAGGCTGAAGTCTCCGGGGTGGTTTTGTTTTTGAGAAATGAAGATGCATATGGACGTAGGTGGATTTCATGCTTCTGAGACTTAAGTGAAAGGATGTTGCAATGCACTCCAAAGCAAACTAATCTATTCAACATAGTGGCAATCTTCACAGACACATATGCAGCCCACGGTGGTCGCCTTATTATACACAACTTCATTTATCTGCAACACCCAAACGCCTCAAAGGAAGATTTTGACATTATCATTCATAGACCTTCTTAGCCCATTATTCAAGCCCTTCAGACTTCACTAGAGGCCAATATTTGTAGGCTGGAGCACTGACTGATATTCATACCTGCTGCCTGCACAACTCATTGTCCACTTGTATCCTCTCCACCTCCTTCAGGCTCTCCTGCAGTCGCTGGTTGCTTTGCCTCAGCTCTCGGATGTAGTCGCAAGCTTTAGACAGGATGCCTCCTTTGCTCTAGAGGGACAGAAACACTGTCACTGAGTTGAACAGCGATCATTTAAAATAGAAACATCAGTAAAAAGTTAAGAGTGAGCCTGCTTACTGCTCCTGTCTTGGTGCTGTCCATACTGCAGTCTGGGATGATCTTGGAAAGCGTGACAATCCAGTTGTTGATCTTGTCTCTCCGCCGCCTCTCGACTGATAGAATGTGTAATTTGAAACAGGTTATAAAAATGTAAAATATATTTAAATACAAGCAGCATTTCCTGATTTGTTTATCTCTTGTGATATAGCGAGTGAGTGAGCTATAATTTTCGTTTACAGATACTAGTTTTCATTTCCTAGATCTTGTCATTTCAGTGGTTACACCATACTGTCCGACTATGACAGCTCAACAGCCACCTCTAGTGGCCAGTCCATAAACATGTTGTCATCTGTTTTTAATGGAATATTTTGACAGTGCTTTGGTGATTTTAGTTCAACAAAAATGCTCCATTTAGACACCACACTGCATTGTGTGGTGCTGCCAGATGAAATCAAAAGCCACAATCATAGCTAATTATCCACCTTCATTATGTTGCGCTCTTCTCCTTTCATCTCTTGGCGTTCGCGGTCCATCCATTTTCCTGCAGACAGACAGGAAATAAAAGACTTTTCATTCACGACAATATCTCCCATCTCTGACTACCATACAATCAGGCACAAATCCAAACCAACTCCTCAAATTCACCTAATCCTGTGCCTATTAAAAACTATTCTTCACTCTTATCTTTAAATTCAAGTCTTTTGTAATCACAGCCCTTGCCTTTACCTGTGTGCTATCTAAAAGTGAAAAGTTTTGTAGTGCCTTTGGCAGGAATGCTGAAAGACACACAGCTATATGAGGCTGCATATGCAGTCCTGACGCCCTCAGAAGCCTGAAGCTGAGCCGCTTTGACTGGAATACTGAGACCCTTCCAACCTTCTTATTCACATTGGCTATCCTCTTCCCAGGTGTGGCCCGAGGGGAGCTCTTTGCTTTATTATGCTGTAAAATTACAACACTGTAGAAACCAGATGCTGTCTGTTGGACTCTGGGCGTACGGCTAATGACACAACTGTCTCTTGTCTTTGTGTCTTCCCTGAGGTATTCTGTTAATTAAGTCCCTGAGACGTGACAGGGAGACTTATCCAACCACCCACCATGACATGAACAGGCCAATAACACATTCACATATAATTATATATGTGGCTCTCTGAATATTTCAACCAAGTTTGTGTCTCACTAATGGAGCAGACAATTAATACTTCACTCACCCGTTTTCAAAAGAATTAACCAAGTAAAGGAACAGAACAATAATTTCTTTGCTTAAGAATATTTTTTGCAATTTTTTACTGGATGCATTTCTGCTTACTCGTTGCACGAAGTTAATAATGTCCTGTAAGGTCACTCTTGTTCCTTGTCTGTGCCTCCACGACACATCTTTATTCTACAGCAGTAAATTTGTGACCCATCAACACAACTCGACTGCTGATATCTCTGTTTGAGATAGTCAGCCAAGCCAAACTGCAGTCTTTCTTGTATCTCAACGCATCTTAATGGGATTTCAGCTGTATAATGGATTCAGCCCAACAGTGCTCTTCGGCAGAGTGTAAAAAAAAAAAAATTGTGGATGACTGTATGAATAACTAAATGTACAGGCCTAGAGGAATGTCTTTTTTTCCCTCCCTTAACAACTTAGAGGCACACCTCATCTAAGCGCTCCTGAGACTTATTGTCACCAGAGACATCCAGAAAATTAGCACGACACAACTGCTGCTCAAGTGCTTTATTCATATCATTTGAAGCATGGATGTAGAGGAGGACTAAGTTTTTGTAGTCTTGTATTGATCCTCGAAAGAGAAATGCAATTGTCACTCCTTCTGCCCTCCCCTATCATTAAGCTACAGTATTACGCCAAGCCAGGGCCTGGACAATGACTCAGTTAAAGGGTAACTTCAGTACTTTTCAACCTGGACCAATTTTCCCATGTTTATGTGTCTAAGTGACTAATGGGAGGGAAAAAAATATCTTTACATTGGTTCAGTACAAAGCAAGAGCACTGCAGCCAGCAGAAGTGAGTCTAAGCTACAGTGTAATCCCTCCAGGCAACCGTACACTGTTAAAGTTAGTCCACTAAACATGCTCATTTCAGCCACTGACAGGACCAGGTTATTATTCAGTGTCTGACAACATTTATGGAAAAGATCGCTACAGGGAGAGACTTTTGTTAAACCAGAAACAGATGATTAATTCCTCTTACCAAACTAGCTTGACAGAAACAAAATAAAACTCCCAAAAACACATTTTAGCTCACCTTTCCACTGCTCCAATAATCACCAACTCTGATTGTTCAGCCGAAATAAACCCATTATTCACCAACATCCTGAAGATGTAAAATTACTTTGGCTGTAAATGCTTTTTCTCCCCTCTGCTCCCCTGATGTATCTCACTCCTCTCCCTGATATTTTCCACACCTAACTCTGTGAATAAAGGGTTTGACCGAACCAGAATTGGTGTCGTTGGAACAGTGTAGGGCTTGAAATTAACTTTTTTCCTCACTGTCCAGCAACTGTCCCAGGCCCAAGAACTATTGTCCCAAATGTAAGTTTTTCTCTGTTTGTTTCACTCTAAAATTGCTGCTCATTAAACCTTTCCAAGTACACAAGTAGAACAGGTTGTACACAATTGCATAACAGCAGTGTTGTGCATGAATACACTACAAGAGTTAATGTTAGCTTACATGCTACACAGACGTTTTGTGGGGCCAGTGAAAATTGCATTGAGTCATATGTTTAGCTATACAGGTTCCTGGGCACATGTCAAAACAGTTCACCTACATGAGTGACTGACCATGACTGAGTGAATGTGCAAGCAGCCATTTAGATTTGCTGCTGGACTGTTAATGTGTCACTACATTAACTTTTAAGATTTTTTCAGGCATGAAATAGCCATTTAGATTCCCAATATGTGGTCACTTTATCCAAATAACACCATTTGGAAATTTACTCAATATTACAGTAATGATAAGTTTTTCTACTATCCCATTTTGTGGGGTTTTATTTTGCTTCTGTCGAGTCTGAATAAAGATGACGATGTTAAAATTACAGTTTTTGCAAAGGGAGCCTTGTAAGTTTGGCGAGAGCAATAAAACGACTGTTCACGGCTAAACAAAATTTATCTCACTCTTTAAAAAATGTTGCCAGACACTTCACAACACTCTGAGTGTGCCAGTGGCAAAAACAACACATTTATAGTGGACTTACTTTGAGGGGGGCTTTGTTGTAACTCAGTTTAGCTTCTGAGAGCTGCCGCGTTCTCCCTCAATACTGGACCAGTTTCAAAAATTGTTGTCCCCATTACTCACTTCGAAACAAAAACATGGAAAACAAGGTCCAAGTTGGAAAATGCTAAAGTTATCCTTTAAGTGTACATTGAGATACAAGTGACTGTAGCTTGGGCTTTATACTCTCTCAAAGGCCAGAGCCTTTGTGACCACTAACCCGCTTCTGTGCAAATAATTACATGGAGGAGATTTGGTGAGACTGACAACACATGGTTTTCATTAGCTTCATTTCTCCTAATATTAATGCCAGTATATAAACACCTAAAATACTGTCCAATTAGTTTTTAAAGCTAACTTTTTCAAAACTAGGCTAAAAAAAACTCACACAACAAACGACAGAGGACACTTTAAAAATGATACTAAAAAAAAGTGTGGAGCAAGCCATTTGTTTCCAGATGGAGAACAATGACCTAATTTCTGAGTCCTAATGGAGAAATACATTTGCCACAAGCACAACTAACAACAATGGATCAGGGTCAGCACTGAAGAAACGCTACATCTGTGTCTCACACATCAAGAGCTAGGGAGAATCACCAGGGACTTATGATAGGGGAGGGGGGTGGAGAGGAGAAGAGAGGAGGGCAGGGGTTTGCGTGCTTCTTCTCTCTTCTTGTGATCTAATTTGATTAGTTCATTTGCTGTAAAAAGAAATATATAAATAAAAAACAAGGAGTGTGGGATAAATGTGGAAACTGTCCTCACCAGTTTAAACCTTCATGCTGCAGCAGCTCGTTTTCATCTCTGCGAACGGCAGATAGGGCGGTGAAGTTTTCATTCATTTTACTCACATGTCAATGATCATGTCACTGTTCATTAGTGTATACTTGTGTATGACTCTGAGGCTTGTGTCAAAAGTCATAAATTATTCATGCGAGAGGAAATAAATAGAAACAAACATATTGCAGATAGGCATTCTGAGAGATGAGAAAACAATTCACTTTCAACACATGGCAATGCAGACGCACACTGCAACAAAGGTTGTTCTTCACTCTTGACTGGAAAGCAGTCTGTTGTACGCTGTGAATATCAAGCTACATCAAAAAAGGCAGAGCTGCTGCCAAATTTAGGGCAGATTGAAGAATTCCCCGTAATGCTGCCCACAACAAAGGAGCTTAAATCTTTGAGAAATCCGAAGTTCTTGAAAATCAAAGAAGCAGTCACCATCCTTGTTGTCACTCCATATATTTGTATGTATATACCTGCACTGACAAATGAAAGGCAGAGTCAGTTAATAGTATGGTTTCTGTCTCCTGCACGTTTCGTAATGAAGAGGTAAACAGGAGCTTATGTGCTACTTAGAACAACCAGTTTGTGTGTGTCTGTCTGTGTGTTGGTGTTGTGTCCTGTCAAGCTTCACGAGTTCAAGGGTAAATATAGACCTGGTGGAAATTGGAGGAATAGTTACTGTGGTCTGTGCTAATTCAATTTGATTATGGGTCATGTGTTAATTTTGGGGGACCAAGCAAGTCAATTGCTCTACTTTGGCTTTTACCAAACAAAAAAAAACATAGTTAGATGACCTCAAAGAAAACTGCCTGGCGAAGCACTATGGCTTGTTTATTAACTCTGAATCTGACATAAAGCAGGTTGGAATTCCTTTTATCCATAGTAGGCCAGAGTCAGGCTGCTATCATGCAATTAAGATGACATCTCAGTTTGTCTTTGCTCAGGTGAGCCCGCTGATTATCTTAATAACAGCAATCACCAGCATGTGGCTAACAGTTGGAGAGAGTCTGAGATGGATTCCTTTTTTGATGCATGATTATAATGATGCATGTTGTGAATTTTAGAGATAAATAACATAAAAGGATTTCAGAGGAGAGGCAGAAAACAGGCCAGCCAGGATGGGCTATAATCAGTGTGTTGCCTACAGTAGATGCCGGTCAGCGCATCCACAGTTTGGAGAGACAGGGAGGACCACCATCAATATCAGTTTAAGTAAACGCTACATTTAGAATAATTTCACCACTTTACCTTGCTGTCAGATGGCCTTTTTGATGGGAAACTGCCTTCGTATAAGCCCACTCTGTCCTCACCAACCAAACTCCATGGTTGAAATCAGCAATTTTACCTCAAAGAACACAAGAGCTGTTGGTCTACCACAAACTCTGTGTTAGTTTGTTTGTGTTATTGTGTGACTTTGGTGTTATAAAATGACCGTTCAGATTCTCCAAAGTCACACAATAACATAAAAAAATAACAAATCTAGGCAGCAGTAGACCTGCAACTCCCATGTTCTGTAAGGTAAAATTACTGATTTCACCCATGAAGTCTGGTTGGCTTGGAGAGAGTGATGTTTGGGTTATATAACAGTGGCATCCTGTCAGGAAAGGCTGTTTGACAATGAAATAAAGCTGTGAAAATATTCTAAATACAGCATACACTCAATGCTTAGTCTCCATGCTAGTACTTCTCTCTGCTTCTCCAAACTGGGGGCAAGCCAACCAGCGTCTACTGTAGCTAATACACTGACTATGGAAAAGTACCTCACACAATCCCACTTCAAATAATCCTAAAAGAATCCTATTCCTTTAAAGACAAGAACAACTGCAGCAGAGGAACCGCTGCTAATGGAGCCTTGTGATAGTTTAAATAGGCAAGGAGGTTGAATATTGTATGGTCATCTGGCTATAAAATAATCATCAATCGACATAATTGATCTTAAACAACTTGGTGGGCCATATAAACAGGCTTTCGTGATCTCTTCCTCTGTATACATGTCTGCTAAACACTGCATCCCTGCCCCATTTCCCTGCCTCCTCCTGCATTAGCATTTAGATTTAGGTGAATTCAGCATGCTTTGTTCACTCAATATGTGTTGATGTTCATTTACATGTTGTGTAGATCCTGCCATTCTGGGTGGAGTTTCCTGAACTGAAAGCAATCTGTGTCAAGTCTGTGCTGATTTTGGGAGTCTTGGTAGACAATGGTAGCAGCGCATACAGCAACGTCGCTGGTTTGATTCCAGACAGCGACCTGTGTTGCATGTCATACCTCAAAATTTCCTGTCTTCCTCTTCATTCTTGTACTATCCAACAAAAAGGCAAAAGTGCCCCAAAAAATATGGAAAAAGAAAAACAACTAAACTTGTGAATTGTGTTAACTGACCACACTGCCAAACTCAAACGTGTGTTATTTAAATGATTAAAGCCTTGACAAAATGTCCTGAATTAAATGAATTAAAATGAATTAATACCTGCTTTTTAATGATTAGTGTTCAGGTCATTCACAATCTGCCCCACTTTTAGACTCTAAACAAACTTCACCCTCCAATTTTAAGTGAAGTCTTAACTGAACTCTTCACAACTTTGTCTACTAAAATCTCCAAATGGCCTTTTTTCCAAGAAGCATTTACATGGAGGTTAACAACAGTGTTTTACAAGACGTAACTCGTGGTAAGTTTGTTTTCAGAGACAGCTGCGTCTCAGACTGCAAAATCTATTATGTCTCCTTTTCCCGAACAGCAGCTGATAGAGCTGATACTCACGCAGGGTAGGGCTGTGTGCGTGGAGCGATGGTTCGTTGCGTGCCTGTCTGAATGACATCAGGAGGGGTCATCATCACATAAAACTGACCTGTGGAAGGCATGAGAGTCGCCAGTTAGCAACGAGGAAAAAAGACAGAAGGGAAACAATATGGCATGAAAGACTGGCTCTTGTTGCTCAGATGAAATGTCTCACAACAAATAAGAGTGTATTCTTCATTATAAAAAAAAAAAAACAACAAAACTCATCAAATCCAAATTCTCATGGGAACACAAAACAAATGAGACAGAAGAACTGCCAAGACTCCCTTCTTCCAGAAACATTCACAAAACCTAAAATATAAAATTGAGAGAAAAACGCACACACTTCACTGTAAGCCATGAAGAAACTGTGGCTTTCAGTTCTGCTACAAGGACTGTGCGACACAAACTCATCTTGTTCCTGTGGGTCACTAACACAAATAACGGCTATTTGCAATAAATCAGCCCCCAAAATGAAGGTCCCTTCACACAAAAACACCACATGTAGCACCAGATGGCAGGACATGAAACTCCTTGACACAGACATAACACTTGAAAGGGACACGCTGATTCAAGCTCTCCAAACAGCGTGTAATTTATCCCTACAAAAAAACCAAAAATAAAATCTTTGGCATCGTGTTGACACAATGCAATACCTAAAAAAAAAATAGCAAAATGCAGTATCATTTTCAATACCTCTGAACACTGAAATGTTAGATTTTTTTAAAAGGCAAATATAACAAGGCTAAGTCATGACAACAGATGTAGCAAATGAGATAAGTGATGAGACGAAGACAGCGGTGAGTAAGTGAGAAGAGGCGTGACTGTGGCCACTTAAGCAGTGTGTCGGCTCGCTATCGAAGAGAACAGGGAGTGGAAAAGTGCAGCTGGTAGCTTTGGAAGCGTTTCGGATATTCAGGATCGATATTTATCGATATATAGATATTTTCGACAACACCCTTTTGGCATTTTCTCTCCACTTTGCGCTTCAATCTCAATAATCTCATTTTGTGACGACTGAGTTTACAGTTTCTTCTTGCAGCTAGAAACATTAACTTCTGGAAATCAGTTTTAACTGAACTGCTCTGTCTAAGAAGAGGGTATTTTTGGTGGAAAAATACTGTTGGAAAAACTTACAACTAGGGACGAACAATATGGATTTTTTTTGGGCTGATACTGATAACTGATAACTACCTGTTTCTACTGGGCAAAGCAGGTAAGATAACTGATAAAATAACGTTTTCTATTTTTAAAACTACGTTCACATAACCTGTACACCTGAGGGTAAGAAAGGCTATGATGGAAGAGCAAAGATGGATGTTTTAATATTCCATAGCCTGATTTCAACCTACTTGCTCGGTCAGGTCAGAAAAGTAGGTCAGAAAAGTCCATTTTTACTTGCCCCTGTACAAACTGTTACATTTATTAGTGGTTATCGAATAACAACAAAGGCTAAAGTTAATTTTCATGTTTACTCTAGGATCGTAGCATCTGTAAAATGTCAGAAAATGTATATTCCTGTTCTGTTAAAATTAACTGTTAAAATACGAAGAGAAAAAGAGGGAGAGAATGAGAGACAAATGCAACACATTTAATATGTGAGCAGAAAACACTGTGGCATTATTTTCCAGACATGGCAACATGCTCCCCTGACAGTGATTTGTGGCAGGCTTAGTAAATCATCCCCTTAGTCTTTTGTCCTAGAACCCTAATTTCAGGTGGCAAAGAAAAACAACAATGACTGAATTCTATTCCATATTTTGTCTTTTACCATAGTATTGGATTAAGTATCAAGAATTGTGGAAAATAGTGTTGGTATCAACTACTAAATTTCTGGTATCATGATGTCCCTATTCCATAGAGTGGTCAAGTACTTGCCACCCCTGGCTCCAGTCTTGCCAGAATGCAGTTCACTGCCAGAGCCCAGCACACTAACCTCCACCATCCCTCACCTCATAGGAGCTGACAGCTTGTAAAGCACTCTCCACCTACGCCCTACAGTGCACTCCTCAGCCAGTATGTCATGCCTGCTTAAACTGCCCCAGGCCCAGACCATGAAGACAGCAACCCACTTCCTCCCGCAAGGCCCTGGCTTCAGCTGTTACCCACAGGGGAGAAACCTCATGGTCTTCTTCCCCTTCTGTGGCATCAGCAGGCAGCCTCACAACACATGGGAGGGAAAAAAAGAAGGAAAAAGAAAAAAAACACAACAAGAACAAGCAAACAGAGCTGTTTTTGTAGTTTTCTGCTGTTGCATGAGTGTATCATACAAGTTCTAATTAAGGTGCACCAATCGACACTGCTCAGATGCCTGAAGGGTCGGACTTATCCAAGTGTGTGTCATGTGATGCAAGTACAACACACAATGCTCGGCAAGAGAGACAGAGAGAGGCTAGCTGACAAGCTAAAGCTCAGTAATGGATAAGAAAAAAAGTTGCTAAAGGGGAGCTTACCAAAAAACCCAAAGATTTCAGGGACGGTTCCCTCACTGAAGGATCACAATGACCTTGTCTGACCCACCTGTGTATTGATCTTTTCAGTTCATGACTGAACTGTAATGTTCAGCAGGGAAAGATGCTCTGGGTTTATGAGCCAGGTTCATCTTGCTAAAACCTGAAGACATGAGCTTAATAACAAGCAGGCAGGGCAGATGGTATATTACTATGAAATACTGCAATGCCATGTGCTGGTACTTGGATGAAATTTGTGTAGCGTTACTGCCACAAACATGTGAGAATCATTGTTTATTGGCTATTACGAGCTACATTTATTTTGTGATCAGCTCTGCTTTACCATTTGTATGCCTCATATAGGGCTGCAATGACACGGCTGACATTAATCCTTTTTTTCACTTGCCCAAGTCAATTTTTACTCGTCCCTGTACGAAATGTTTTATTCATTAGCAGCTATCTAATAAGACTAAAGTTAATTGGTGTGTTTAATCTAGTGCTGCAATGTCTATAAAATATCAGATAATACTGAAAAATGCCCACTCCAGTTTTTCAAAGTCCACAGTGATTTTAGTTTTTTAAATTGTTAGTTTTCTTTATTTTTTCCTTTATTTTTAAATACCACAATAAAAATTTTGAGGTTTTGATTTTGAATCCAATTGATCTTGAAAATAAAACATCAGGTGCAGCCTTAGCCTCTTATACATATATTTATTTATGCCACAAGCATCTATCTCTCTTTCAAATGAATAACTAAAGACAGATCAGGCTGGATTAGAACTGACTGCCAAGATACAGGTACAAGTGTCATTTGAGTTTGGTTTTCATGTCTGTGCAGAGCCTGTAGCCAGGGCCAACAGTTCAGGAGAAAGCATAGACACAAGCAGAAACAGTGAGTGATGAATTACAAGTTCCTCCTGTAACCACTGTCCAGGCACTACGCTCTCCCTCTAAATCCATCAGAGAACACTGACAATCCACTCCTTAAACTGCCAGCCAGTGCTCTGGCAACAGAAAGCAGGAACAAGCAGATGCTGGTTTTGTATAACAGAGCCAGCAGAATACATTCTACTTTCCAGGTCGACCAAGCCCCGACCAGCCGCACTGACAGGCCTATAGAGTCCTCTGGCTCACAACCATGTAACCACAGGGACAGTTAGCACAGCCAGAGGACGACATATGGCAGTAAAGAGGAAGAGAAGCAGAGTGGGTGGACATGTGACACGAAGCGAACAGTAAATATGATCAGCGTGACTAAGTTCATTTCAGCCTCAGATAATATTTGACTTTACGAAGTGGTAGAGGAAGCATATCTTAACCATGGCCAAAATCCTTCTGACATATCACTGAGCAAGGAGTTTTATATTGGACAAAAAATGCAGCTGGATGTGTTTGACAGAAAATCTTTCATTATTCAGAAGCGAGCAAAAACTTCAAAAGTGTACGAAAATGCTGAGGTTAGAAGAAATTCTGTCCACCTGTTTCACAAATCATATTTCAATTACAGTACCCAGCCAAAAAGAAAAGACAACATAATGTATCATCTGCAGTGCTGGTCCTACTATCTTTTATTTGTATGCATATATTTATACATTTCTTATTTATAAATTGTTGTATGTTATAATAAAAGGTACATATTTTCACATACATATTATTTAAATTTTCCCATAACTTCCCGATGCTTACATATACTTCTATTCTTGAATGGGAGCAACTGCAATGCAACCTTATTTCTCCCCAGGGATCAATAAAGTATTTCTGATTCATATTCTGATCCGCCAACACTCATTTAAAGCTACTGGAAAAAGGATGTTGTTCTCTCAATATAGGTCATGTAAACAGCATATTCTGTTTGGACATTCTGAATTAAGCCTTATTCTGAATTTAGCTTCCTTGGATTAAGATATGTGGGATACGCCAGTATTATTCAGGTTTTAGGAGCATTCTTTTGACATGTATACAGCGAATTTTGAATATGCATCTCAATTGGGGTTTTTACTGCTATTTGCCAGGCTGGAGTAGAGAGGACGCACAAAAGAAAAGCCCATATTTCTGGTACGGAGGAGAAAGACACCTACTTTTAAATGTTACGAAAGACTTGGATATCCACAGGTTTGTGGACATGCACAAATATCACAACGCCAACTTTTTCAAGAAAATAGTTGAGCAAATGAAAGAGGGAAAGAAAGTTTTTTTGAATTTTTTTTTTTAAGCCATTTGAATCAAAATGGCTCAAGCAGCTCTAGCACTTTTCCATAATCAGAGTCTGGACTGCTGGATGTAAACAGGAATACTGGTAGAATATTTATTTTCATTAGTCATGTAAACAGCTTAGTAGGAATATTGGGCCTCATGTAAGAACATTTTCGTATTCTTATCTTAAATTTCTCTTTAAGGGCTCATGAACGTGCCACATCAGATGCTTGTAACTTCAGATAACTGTGCAAATGATCTGCCTGTGCGTATTTGAGTGTGTGTCGAGTGCTCATGTCAGGAAGTGTTCGTTCATAAAAATGGCATCAAAGACTAAAAAGAAAAACTTTGAGTTTAGTGATTGAAGCCATGCTTTCAGAGACCCATTAAAGAAAGTCTGTATTTTAACAGCATCAGCAATGGAATTAAGGGTCCTGCTAAAGCCAAAGAACAGGAAAAATGAGTGCTATTAATGCTGAGTTACCTCAGGGTCGTACTGTCCATGAAATAATGAAGAAATGGCTTGATATGAAAATTGCTTCATGAAAAAAAAACCACATTGCCACAGCAAGGCAATCGATGAAACACAGAGATGGACGGCCTGACAGTAGGTAATCAGCAATTTATATTAATGAGGATATCGGTAGGCTATATGGATAAGTTCAGAATTAATATTGTAATTCAAAATGCAGTCAAACGCCACAATGTTAATGTAATTATGTAGTGCAAATTCAGATTTTCAATATAAAAGTTGCTTTAAAGTGATGAAATAAGCAATCATCAGCAAAAACTTCTGTTTGAATAAAAGCAGACTAACTGCACATGACTCCTGAATATTTTGTGCACATAAACATAGTCATTATGGGACTCCACAATACACTCCCGTTTGTCACTCAAAATAAAGGCTAAATTAGCCTGGTAGCACTGTGTTAATCTTCAAGCCAAACTAAGTGTGAGGACTGACTCACCCCCTGCCTGTGTGAGTGTGGGGTCCGTGGCGGCCTGCACAGACACAGTCCCGTCGCTCACCGCAGTTGCGGGGAAGTAAGCGAAGCGCGTCTCCCCTCCCACCGCCTCCCCTGCTGGGCTTCCTCCATTACTGAAGGGGTTCTGGATCACAGCCTGTGACAGATAAGAGAGACAGAGGAGAGCCTGAACAAGTAGCAATGGAGCAGTCACAGCAGGTAAACGCACACCTCAGTCTCTGTCAGACTCAATACTGGTATCCCCTCTGGACCCCCAAGCAAGACACAGTGGCGTTTGACAGCTGGGATAAAGGGAGGAAAAAGAAGCAGTGGTGATCTTGTTAGCAAAGAACAGCAAGATCAGTAAAGCTATCAGTATACTACAAATGAAAACAGATTTGGACTGTTCTTGCAGGGAAAACAGCGCATTTTTGATTAAAAACATTCTGAATTTGTCCAATGAACACTGCCATTGTAACTTATTCTAAAACAATTCAGCGACTGCTCAATTCTGCATCTCAATGAGCAGCTCTGTCTTCTTGCAGACGTCATGCTCAGGAGCATGCTTCATTGTTTATACTGCTTTGCTAGTTTCATGAGGAATCATCTACACTTGCAGCTTTAATCACATCATAAGAACATATCAGCTAGCAATGCTATGTCTCTTTCACAGGTTATTAATCCTGTTGGGACAGCACCGGAGAGACATTAGTTGTTAAAGGGATGAATATGTGGGAATAATAAAAGCTGAAATACTGCCAGCCTTATCCTTTAAGGCAATGGCTTTACTTTCAGACTGAAACACACAGTTAGTCTTTTAAAATTCCATATTGCTAGTAGGTTGTATTTGAACCAGAGGTGGCAAAAGTACACACATTCTTTACTCAAGTAGAAGTACAGATACTGGTATAAAAGAGTCTCTGGTTAAAATAAAAGTACTGATTCAACTTCTTTACTCAAATAAAAGTGAACAAGCACAGACCCTCTGAAGGACTTTTCTATCAACTGTTTCTGTACAAAGCTAATTGATCCTCACATTTTCTCTGCGGTATAGTCATCTCGTTAAATCTGTCTTTCCTGACATGCACTAATAGATACCCCAAGGAATTGTCTTGTCAGTATGTTATTGTCTCATCCATTTAGGTTGTGATAGGTCTTGATGTTGGAAAGGCGGCACAAAATGATAATTGATAATTACCTGTAAATGCATTGAAAATAAAGTAACAAGCACTTTTTCAAAATGTAAGGAGTAGAAAGTGGAGATATTTGTGTTACAAAGCAGGGAGCACAAGAAAAAAAGCTGTAAGAAAAATAAATACTCAAGTATAGATGCTTGAAAACTCTTAAATTCAGTAAGGCTGGCTTCACACTGTGAAACTTTCATGCAACTTTGTAATTGTGCTGTATGGTGTGAAGCCCTCTGCAACGCACTTGAAACTGGATTGAAATGGAGCTTGAACAGTTGCAAAAGTCAATGCCATGTGAAACTAGCCAATCAAAACACTGATAACAAGTCAAAATGAATCAAACTATGATGTGGTAACTTTCCAACTGATTTTAACTGTCAATGGCTTATCACCAAAATGAACGAACAATAAAGCAGAGGATTGTCTTCTGGATGCTTCACAAGGAGATAATCCTTATAGACTTCATGTGAGGTTGGAAACGCTGTCTACAAACAAACATGAGCGAGGCAAAGTTTGCATATACTGTAGTTAGCAGGTGACTAACATTACCACTGGCTTACTTATAGATATGCTGTAATATTATCCGTTGATGAGAAATAGAGCTGTTATAAAAAAAAAATACAATCATATCTTAAGCCACAATTTCATACTAATGCATTAAAGCACCCATAGCTCTCTTCCTACTCTCCATTATGAAACAAAGTAGGCAACCAGTGCCAGAAGAAAAAGTGATACAACACGTCCAAACTGATATTATTCAATGAGAAAATGATGCGAAATAAGATACAAAAATACAAATGTGATTACAACGACACTTCCCACTTAATATTATCTAGTGAGAAAACAACAAAACGAATTTAAGTGAAATAAACTATGAACTTGTCTTGCATGTGACTTGAATTACTTTATGTAACTGTTACATTGCATGGACATTGTTTCATGCAATTTGCAACCTGCAACTAGTTGACAAACGATTATTTTCATTGTCATTTAATTTGTTGAGTATTTTTTTAGTTAATTGATTAGTTGTTTGGTCCATAAAATGTCAGAATGTGGTGGAAATATTGATCTCCAGTTCCCAAGATGACATCCTAAAATGCCTTGTTTTGTTCACAACCCACATATATTCAATTTACTGTCAAAAAGGAGTCAAGAAACAAGAAAATATTGACATTTTGACATTTTTTTCCTTAAAAAAATTACTCAAACCAATTAATCGATTATGTAAAAAGAGGTAGTAATAAGTAGCAAGTATTGCCTCTTTGTTACTTTCCAATCTTGCATTGAACAATAAAAAAGCGGGAGATTTTGGTACCTGAGCCACGGCCTGGGGAGCCCCAGTGAAGGCGGCTGTGGAGACGACGCTCACTGCTCCTCCCCCATCATCTCTTCCCTCAAGGGTCTGGTCAGTCACCTGAACAACACGATACGTCACCTGCAAGGCAGAGAGAGAAACACATGTAACAGAGAGAATTAGAGGTGAGCCAACCACTTGTTATTTACTATAATCCCTATGACAAGTACACTGTGCCCAGATTCAAATCTTACCCGACTTGTGGATTTGTTTATCATATCTATTGCTCCAGTTCAGATGAGCCAAGTATCTGACGCTATAGTCCTAATCTCAGGAGTGTGTTGATCTCACTTCAGGCACATTCTGAAGCGCAAGCAAATAGTATGGGATGTAATATGCTTATGCTTCAGAATGTGCTTGATTCAATTTGAAAACAAGTCCAGAAAATGAGCTTGTTTGTTCCAAGAATCAGTATTTGTATTCCTCCGTCATGTGACTCTCCTCCTGACTGACATGTGACAGCAGCCCCATGCCAATCCCAGACCAGACTGGAATCACATGATCGCTCTCACACTAGTCCTGTTTACACCAAATGAGCCACATGGATCACTGACTTAATTCTCTCCAGTGTAAATCATCCAAATAAGGATAAACCAACGTGAATGTCACACTACTTTTTCCAATTTATTTGCATCACTGTCCCATTGTCCATCACTGACCACCGATGGTGTGAATGCCACATTAGTGGACTGCAAGGAGACACTCTTTTTGACAAAGGTCACCAGACTAGAAAAAGAAAACCACACATTCAGACCTTCAGGCGGTTTAGAGCCCGCTGTCCTCCTGACTTGTTTTGGAGTAGGGAAGAATCCAGAAAAACACACAATAACATAAAAAGAAAATAAGAACCTTACCTCACTGGGAGGTAACAGCTCTGACAAAACACTCAGTATGAAAAAGCCTAAAGAGTACTCTAAATAATGATTACATTCATGTGGAGTTAAATGTTGTTTACTAATCATTATCTCCCACTGTCTCGATGCTCTATGTATGCCACTAAATCCTTTCAGCCACATTTATCAATACATAATGTGAAGCTCTGTCAGTTTCTAATTATGTCTCTGCACAAACACCCCTTGGACATTTATTCAACCTGACATCTAAAGTAATTCTGGGGTTTTGTGTTTTCTGTTGGGAGTGCTGAACAGATGCAGCCTTACCCTAAAACTCTAAGCCCATATGCCATTAGGAGCACTTAGAGTCTTTCTGGGGAAAAAAAAACAGTAAAAAAAAAAAACAAAGCATCATAAGTAATGTACAATTCCATCCATTAGTTACTTACCTGGCCACCCTCAGTGCGGAACTGATACTGTATGTTATGGTCACCAAACGCTGCAGCCTGCTGAACACTGGCTATTGTGACAGCTGTCTGCTCTTCTCCTGTTCCGTCTCCGGGGGAAAAGAGGACGGAAAAGCCAGTTTTGAGAATGGAGAATAAGAAAAACAAATAAAGACAGCTACCAAGCCCTGGGTTATTGCAGAAAACAATATGCAACTTACTACTGTATGCTGTGGTTTACCAAGGAAAGGAAATGCATGCTATATTTTGTTACACACAAGGGGTGTCTTGAAAGACCAGTATTGACAATAACCGTGACATTTAAAAAATGAAATATTGCTGTTATGTTAATATCGTAAATAACCTAGTACCTCTTAAACACACTGTATGCTTTTGAATCGTTTCTGATTCTTTTGTTTATCAGGTCATTTGGTTGCCTTTTCACTGTTCATTAAGAGTAATTACACTTATTGTATGCTTTTGTACAGTTATGATTATAGACTCTCTCTCCACCTTCTATCACTTGCATTTTGAACTTAATTCCATTTGCCAAAAAGATACAAAATGTACAATAAACAAAGTTAAAGATGAATTTGAATTTGTTTCTCTTGTGAAGCACTTTGAGCTGCATTCTATGTTATACAAATAAAGTTTATTATTATAATGTTGCAGTTTAACAGGAAAAGGCAATTAAAGCTGCAACGATTAATCAATTATGAATCAATTATTGAATTAATCATCAACGATTTTGATAATTAATTAATCAGTTTGAGTATTTTTTAATAAAAGTCAAAATTCTCTGATTCTAGTTTCTTAAATATGAATATTTTCTGGTTTCTTTACTCCTCTGTCACTGTAAACTGAATATCTTTGGGCTGTAGGTAAAGCAAGACATTTGAGGACTTCACCTTGGCTTTGGGTAACAGTGATCAACACTTTTCACCATTTTCTGATATTTTACAGATCAAACAACTCATTGATTAACTGAAAAAATAACAGACATATCAATGAAGCCCTACAAGAAATTTGTGCTGTATTTTGGTATATGCCTTATTTATTATCTTATCAGTAAAGCCATGTGTGTTGAGTTAAAACATTTTAAACTTTTGGATATTATACAAAATATACACATGACTACTGTACAAGGTGCCAGACGTCAATGACAGTTTAGTAAATAAGTTCTTACCTTCAGATGTCTGGACAACCTCTTCTTCTTGCTTGTCTTGGCTGCAAATCAGATACACAAATAACTGTTTAAAATAGGACTGTACAATTAATTGCAATTGCAATAAAATCATAATATAGCCAAGTGCAATATCCAAATAGCAGAACCCAATTGCATTTTTTGGGGGAAAAATGGAGAAATGTATGAGAACAGCATTATAATGAGGTACTGCAGTGTTATACAGATTATCTGCTCTCCAGATCAAAGAAAACAAGTTTGTTTGGTACAGATCTCAATAAATATAACATCATCTCAATTTTCATAGTTTTTTCAGTGCACATGAAAACTGTAATGCAAAACTGATCGTTTCCACTAATCGTACAATATCGCAATTTCAGTCAAAATAATCGCAATATGATTTTTTTTTTTTGCCAAATCGATCAGCCCTAGTTTAAAACCAGCTAACGTCCGTGAATATTCAGGATAAAATAAATATTCCTTACTAGTGAAGATTAACTTTTCCTTAGCTGAAGACAAACTTGTACAAGAAGCAAGTCAACGAACAGTACGACTGTAATGTCAAATACAACTTTGCTCCTGTCCTCAGGTTACCTGCAATGTCTGACAACACAACTGTTAGTATTTTAATAGCTAGCTTAAGCTATCTTAGCTGTTATGCTGTCATTAGCTAATTATAATCATATTTTTCAGGGCTGTACACTGGTCTTTTAACATACAACCAGTCAGCTATCCAGCTTGCAAAGTCTCCCACTTCTCTCGCTAACTAAACTCTGGTCTTTAGATTGAATTGGTTTTGACAACAGTTTTTAGGTCAGGCCTTAGTTAGCGTCGTAAACTAGCTATCTGAAATAGCATGTAGTAGCTAGCTTGTGTCAGTTAGCCATTTTGGCCGAGTGTCCGTTACCTTGCGTTGTCCAGACTCTGTTCGAGCATATCCATCAGTGTTGGAATAAAAAGTGATATTCGGTGTCACAGACGGAGATGGAAGTGCTGATCACGGGAACAAACACTCGGGTCATGTGAGAGAGACAGCCCAGGACACGTGAGGTATGGCTCGGTGTCGGAGTTAAGATGGAGGCCGCCGCTACTGCTGCTGCTGCTGCTGCTGCCGCCGCTGGGTGAACCGAGGTGACTCCATCAGCTGTGGCGCCGGAGGATTTCAAGCTCTCTGGGGAGACACCACATCTAACTGACTAACTAGCGTTTGCGCGGTCAAAACAACTTTTAATACCGCCTGCTGGGACCACAATACCAGCTGAATCCATATCTGCCATGTGGGTCAGCTGAGGAGGAAGAAGGAAGCAGAGTTATTAAAGTTTTGTTGTTGTTGTTTTTGTTGTTATTATGTCGTTATTAGTTTTTATTTCGGTTCAGTTTAGTTTCCAAAGTGGGTTGGCTCGTGTCAATTTAGTTTTTATTTCTGAAATATATAAGTTTTTTGTTTGTTTGTTCTTTGGGGGGGTTATTATTATATAGCAAATTAGGTGATAAATTGACACAAATGAGTCCAAACAAATTAGTTTTTGGTGACCTGCCTCATTAACACCATAATACACCTTGTATCTTATCATTGGTATAATTAGTCCCATGTGTTGATCACAGTAGTGATTAAAGGTTTGGGTGATTGTCAGATTGTCATTCTTAAATTTAGTTATAATAAATTTCTGTAATTTTTACAGCATTAGTTCTGTAAAATGAAGAAATGCTTACTGTATAATATGTAAACAGTAATTTCTGTAGTTTTTACAGAATGAGTACAGTAAAATAAAGATATGCTTATTATATAATATGTATACAGTAAGTTGCTGTATACTTTTAATTGGTGGAAGAATTTTACAGTAAATGTGTTATTACTGTAAATCTCAATACAGTCATTTTTATCAGGATTATTTCTCCAGCAGTCACATAATAGTCTGCATTTGCTGTTAGCACATTTTGCATTATTTAAGACATAAATTGTTTCTAATTTTGTTATCAAGAAGGCAGAAGAGGACCTGAATTTCCTCCAGTCCAATTTAAGCGTCACACATGATGGGAATATGTTGTTTTGTGTTGTTGGTCACCTGTTTTTCACCGCGTGTGTGCTTGCTTGTATGTATGTGTGCTGGTGGTGTGTAATAATATATCTATGTGTGTGACTCATTTTTTCTCTTGCTAGCAGCTGCAAGGCCAGGTGACCAAGTGCAGAGGTAGGTAACGTCGCCACAGACCCCCAGAAAAGGTAAGACAATACAAGCTTTCACATAAATGGTGGAATTTCACTGAGCGATACTGTGGCTTTTATTTTTTCAGACCAAGGTTGATTTTTAGGGGGGAACTCCAGTCCTGTGAACTTTAAAGGGGTAGTTCACCCAAAACTGAAAATTCAGTCATTAGCTAGACCCCCTCAAGTAAAAAAAAAAAAACAGACGCATCTGGCTTCTGTAGTGCCTGTTGGTCTTTATTTAGATCAGCTCTACCCAAAGTGGGGCGCTCGGACCAAAGTTGGCCCACCATAATGTTTGATTTGGCCCACCAGATGTTTCTGGTTTTAATCAAAATAACGAACAATAAAAAAAAAGATATAAATTGTTATTTATGCTGTTTTATTTTTGTTTGTCATCTCCTTTGTCTCTCTCACCTTCACCTACCTTCACCTGTCTTGTCCAATAGAGGCAAAAGCTCCCCCAAAATAATCTAAAAAAAAACTCTTTAAATGGGATCCCTAATTATTAAATGTTTTTCATAATTTGAGCAGACAGGTAGAGTGACTCTTGCGCAGGCCAAATTTTTAGAAACTGAACTGAGTTCTTTATTCTGTTTATTGCTGAAGCCCTTAAACATGGTGTTTTTCTGTTGAACTCTTAAAGAGTTTTGGGGAATATTTATTTTGGACTTTCCTGAAAATGACTATTTCTCTGGTTAAATGTGGCTTTTCATTGTCCCATCAATACACTGATTTATACTGAAGTGACTTGTGCTGCATTGCCACCCTCATTATTTGCTGTGATTCTTTGTCTGCTGTTGGTCTGGTGGTTCATTTTTATGAAAAGTGGGTTTATGACAGAGTGTATTCATGCACATTTGGGGGACAGACAAAAGGTGTTTGTTTCCTGTCCTGGCAGTAGAGGTGCCCTGAGAGTAGAGCCTGCTAACTTTTACTATATCATTACATACATCATTGTAACTGCTTTGTATTATTGGATGTATGTCCATTTTATCTGCCTTTTTATTCCATTTTGTTACTTAACCCTTCTCAGAAATAAAGAGTTTTTAAAAAGTTGTTTCATTGTCTTCATAATGGTAATTCTGCTTTTATTAAAGAAGAAGATAGATATATGGACATAAGGATATAAGGACATTTACAAGCATATAGTGGCTAGGGTAACATCGTGAATAGAAGATGTTGATATTGAATATTCAAGATGTTACTCTAGGCACTGTTGGCCATATTATTGTAATATATGCTTAAAGACAAATTAATTTTGTCCATATATTCCTTGGAATCATGTAGTTTTATACTGTGTTTTGTATAGTTTGGTATATATACATTTGTGATCACATGATCTCTGGGGTGACTACCATTGACTGTTTATATGGAGGTGTGTCTTCTCATCTTGTTCATGTCTGATGAAGGGCTGGTGCCCGAAATATTACATGTGGTGATACTATTAAAAAAGTCCTAAGGAGCGGTTTGCTCCCTAACCATGATTTTAAATTATATTATTGTAAGTGGAAGAAAACTGTGGGCTTGCCGTTAATATTTTGCAAAAGCAAAATGGCATATACACTGGTGCAATGTGACAATTTTAGGTTGAAGTGGCCACATAGGTGGTGAAAAAAGCAACTGTGAGATGATCCCACACATCTCCAGATAGAATTAATTTATCGGTCTCTCTCCATCTGAGTAAATCAAAATATAAAAATCAAATGCAAACAAGAGAGGAAACAAGAATCAATTTAAAGATAAGAAAATGGGCACAAGATATGATCAAATTATGCAGAGAGAAAAATAAAAACGAAACAAAGGAAGGCAAAAACAAATATATTTTAACCTTGTCCATTTAAACAATATATCAATGTGCCATTAATCAGTATGCCATTTAAAAAATATTTATACCTGTCTTTATAAACTGTGATCACAGGGTTTTAAGTCATGCTTATGTGTAACCTGACATGTCATTTGAGGCTCAAGTGACTTTTCCCTCATTATGTCACTCCACCGTTTGAACTTTGTCCCACATAAAGCGGAACGTTTCTTCGCCGGGCTGTGTTTACGACACATATTTAAGGAGCACCACATTATTCGCAGGTGATTTGTCGGAAACCCCGCAGTTTGAGCACTTTAAATAATCAGACAGGTGACAGTGTAGACTAAAATTGAGTTACGATGCTTTTGTAAAAATCCTAAATAAGTTTAAACTGTCGCTCGCTCATTGACATCAAGGCACCGAATGACTTTATGTTGAATTTTACAACGGCTGCAAACGCATATCAGCCAATCGGCGTAGAGAGCGTTGTATTTTGCCAGCCTCTCATTGGCTGGAATGGTAGGCGGTCCCCTCAGCACCCTCCTCTGGAATCACCCTAAAATAATTCCGACCTCTCCTCCTTGGGTGAAGGTTCATTACGGTGACTCTTCCACATTAGCTGTCTACTACTGTGTAGTTTAACGTCTCAGTCACAATGTCTGGCCGTGTTCTCGTCGGAGTTAAGCGTGTCATTGACTACGCTGTAAAGGTAACGTCTTTCTACTGTTTCAATAGGCTTATTTACGTTTTAAAATCATTTTTCCTGTCCTCACTTACTTGACTTTCTGTGTTCTGCTAGCTATCGTTAGCCTGCTGACGCCAGCTGGCACTGCCACACGAGCTAAGGAACAAAACTGTTAACAAATATTTGACAGATAACCTGTCAGTCTGCAGCTATGGTCACTTTACAGGATGTAGCATGTTGGATCATTTATATAATTGTCGGCAAGGCTGCAATGTGTGCAGTACTACCTGACTAGTTTGGTGTTCTCAAGTTGTGTAATCTAATGTCTGTCTCACCTTTACCATCTTAAAAGAGTCTGTAAAACAATGGTCTACGGTGCAATCACTCAGTTAGTCTAACCTCAATATTCTGTCAGCCTGTTCTGTCTCCTGAAGATGAAAAACAACACCATAATCAATATCTGTTTGCAGCTGTTTCGTGTAACAGCAACAGTCCTGCTCCAGCTGCCCACAGCAGGATCTGTACGGTTTGCTGCAGTCACAGTGCTCAACACGGTCACATCTATAGCTTTCTATAGCTTTTTTTGGTGTTTATTTACATGCTGTTATTGTTATTAATCTGTGGCTCTTTGGGCTGTACAAGTACTTGGAATATAATTGGAATTGCAGTGTAGCCAAGTGCAAAATCTAAATCACAGAAGCTGTATATTTTTTGATAAAGTAAAAACTGTGACAAAACAGCGTTATAGTGAAGTTCTGTAATGTTGCAGAGATGGCCTGTCTACAAATCTTGTTCTTCAAATGTCAGAAAATAATGCTTGTTTGGTACAAACTCCAGCAAAGGTCACATCATCACAAGTTTATTTTTTTTCAGTGAAATTAAAAATTGTAATACAAAAATTATTATTCCCACTAGAAAAGTTTTTTTTTTTTTTTTTTTTAGACCTATCACACAACCGTAACAACTGTTCTGCAAATGTAAAGTTATATGATACATGATATTGCCAGAAATATTTAGGTATCCCTGTCCATATCGTTTTGTGATGTCTGTGATTGTTTTGGGATTTTTTTATGTTTTTTGGCAAGATTCCTCAGAGTCATTTCTAAATAAGAACCCTAGATTTGTGGAGCTCTCACAAGATTTAAGATGAGCTCCGCTAAGGTTTAGGGACCAAAAACACTTGCTAAGGGTTAGTGAAAAATCATGGTTTGGGTTAAAATGATAATTCTAATGAAGTCTCTCGTGGATCTGTGGTTCCCACCTAGACACGATCATCCCTAAGTTCTGTTTCAGGGAAATCTTAAAGCTATATATTACAATGCTAATAGACAGACAGATAGCATGTTTCCAACTTTGTGGCAACAGTTTGGGATGACCCACTTCTGGTTCATCATGACAGTTTCCCCATGCCTAAAGAAATTGTTTTTCCAGTTTGGTGTGGAAGAAATTGACTCGACCTCAAACACATTCAATGCCTTTGGTATCAAAGGAACGTTAGCTGTGAGCCAGGTCTTATCTCCAGAGGTTAAATTGAGCCAGAGCTGTCCAGGCTTCAGCCCTGGCACATAGGCCTGCCTTCTCAATGTCATCATTGAATGCTTAACTTTGCACATCTTTGGTAGCTAACTGGGACATTAACCTCGAAGCAGAGGTTTGTCTCACCTTGTCATACTACTTGTTGTCAAATTATATCAACCAGATTTTGTAGTCTATGTGTCTACAAGTGCACCCACGATAACCCTGAAACCACAGAGCCCCCCACAAAACAAATCCCAGTTTAATCTCTGCTTATTGCCCAGCATGAGCACCAGCACAAAACCTCGCTGTTACTCTGAATGGGATCAAATCCCAGTCGCCAGGTTGTGAAATCTTTTTTATAGCCTTCCCACAAGAGAGGATGCTGTTACAGCAGCACATCAATCCCTGGATTTTTAATGTAATATGCGCATACTTTGTTTGGGTGTCCACATACTTTTGCCATGCAGTGTGTCATTATGCATCTTAACACCTTCTTACCTGACATGTTCAATACCCTCAGGGGAAATTCTTCTCTACCATTTTCCAGTAGTAAAACAAAGCAGAGCAATAAAAGTGTCGAGAGCTCATCCAAAAATGAAGACAGTTTGCCAGCCACAGGGCTCTGGTTCAAACACACATCACTAGATGTCTTGCTTTACACCTTAAGCATCTTGCTGGCTCGATTCCTATGTGAGTCTCTGTCATTGTGTCTGACAGTTTGCCCTAGAATCCTAGCTGTCTCGGTTGTTTGTCATCTGGCCTCCCTGTAGTGACTCTGTCCTGCCATCTTCTTCCTCCTCAGATTCGCGTGAAGCCGGACAACAGTAGCGTGGTGACGGATGGTGTTAAGCACTCAATGAACCCCTTCTGTGAGATCGCTGTGGAGGAGGCGGTCAAACTGAAGGAGAAGAAGCTTATTAAGGAGGTTGTTGCTGTCAGCTGCGGGCCACAGCAAGCACAGGTAGGTGAGATGGAGCCAGACTCTGCATCCCTGCTTTGTTAACCGATGAGAAATACAGTGTGGTGTGGCAGGTGGCCTAATTTTGGAGGGATTCTTTCTTGTGATTTCAGTCTTTTATATCTGGGCCTCAGCTTAATCTCTAATAATATTTTAGTGAAATCATGCTGTAATTAAAGGTTTACTCGGGTATTTTTCGACGTGGACCCTGTTTTCCCATGTTTTTGTGTCTTAGTGAATATTGGGTGGAGGGAGAATAATTATTAAGAAACACATTATGCCTGCACATTTACTCCATGCCACAAAAGTTTAACAGACCACGCTTCAATCCAATTTTGGTCTTTGTCACTTCGGTATGTTAAAACAGTTGGAACCCCACCCATATTTATACATCATGGACCTTAATGGGCTGACAAGCTGTACAACAGCTGGTGTGGTTTAAGTGAGGGTAAATGAGTATGAGGGAGAGCGCTGCAGTCGTCAGAAGCAAAACTAGGCTACAGTGTAATCCCTCCAGGTAACCAAAGTCCACTGACAGTCTCAGATTTTTATTGAGTCTGACAACATTATTGAAAGGATCACTACAGAAGAGAGACCTTTTTAAAGATACCTTTTGTTAAACCAGAAGCAACTGTTTTATTGTTTTCGCTAAACTAACCAGACTCCCCTTGCAAAACTGCAGTTTTAACATTGTCATCGTCATCTTCATTCAAACTTGATAGACAACAAATAAAACTCCAAAAAATGGCTCATCTTTCCAACAATCACCAGCTCTGGTTTGGTTTTAGTAAAAACATTATTCACCGAAGTAGATGTGAAAATATTCTGGCTGTACAGGGCATTTGTCTGACCTCACTCTCACTTCTCTCCTGATATTGTCACACTGTGAATAAAGGGTTTATTTCAACCAAACCAGAGTTGGTGATTGTTGGAACAGTGGACAGATGAGTCAGGATGGATTTTGGTGAAGATGACAATGTTAAAATGACTGTTTTGCAGTCTGGTTAGTTTGGCAACAACAAGAATAACAATCTGAGCCTGTCAATGGTAAAAATAAGCACTTACACTGACACTACAATACTGAATCAATTTGAAAAAATTGTTGTCCCATAGTTCGTACACACAAAAACATGGAAAATAGGGTTACCCTTTAAGTGATGATGTAATGTCAAACTGATTTTAAATGTAAATGATGGAGAGTAATAATCGTGAATCATCATATCATATCTTGCATAATCACCCAGTAAAAGGATAAAAATCACTTTGCTGACATCATCATCAAAATCATTTCTGAATATTTATCTTCAGTAACCAAACTATAACCAGAATTTCTGAACCAGACTGCTAAATTACTCATACTGTAATTTATGTTCAGAAGTGAGCCAACATGAGAAAGAAAAGTATTAGTCACTGCTGTGTTAATAAAGTAGTTATTACCACATTGTGTTTTCAGGGTTTAGTAAGACATTTTAATTGGAGACCAGCACCACCCACTTTATTCTAATTCCCCCTATTATAAGTTCTTTCATCCGTCTTTTTTCTCCTCACTTAGGAGACCATCCGTACTGCCCTCGCCATGGGAGCAGACCGTGGTATTCATGTGGAAGTGAGTGGGAAAGACTATAACAACCTGGGACCTCTGCAAGTCTCTAAGATCATGGCTGCTTTGGCCAAGAAGGAGGACGCTCAACTCATCATCCTTGGCAAACAGGTAAAAAAAAAATGGTTTAAATTCTCCCTACTCATTTAAAATCAGATCACACGTCCTGCTCTCATACTGTGATTAATACCCAGGTCTTACATTACTATTACCTTCATTTAATGGCTTGCGTTGCTTTCACAGGCCATTGATGATGACTGCAACCAAACAGGACAGATGACAGCAGCCTTACTGGATTGGCCTCAGGTCAGTTCAAGACGACTTGTCCCATATATTTTTTATTTTTTTTTTACCAAAAAAGGATTAAGACTGTTAATGTTTTTTCCCATTTGTCTTAACAAGTGTCTGATGTGTGACGTAGCGGTCTCTGCAGGCCCTGTCCAGACTGTCTTATCAAAGTTAGTGGAGACTAGTTTGAGTCAGGAAAAGCTGCAGTGATCCTGCACAGTTCAGCAAATCAGGTCAAAGGCTGCTGGGACAGTTGAGATGAAGTTCCCCTGTCTGGCCAATAGATGGAGAACTTTGTTTCAAATGTTTTCTCACAGTGTCTCACACCAGTCTGAGGCGCAGATTATAATATAAAGTGGGACATTTTAACTAGGTAATTTCCAAAGTTAGCACCGTATCTGTTTCGCCATTTTCATATCATTCTTACCCACATATAATTACTGTTAACTGCCTGACCTTTTATAGTCAATCAGTAGATGGAACACACTGACTCTTTCATGACCTCAAGTAACTTCACACAAGTTTTGTTCAGTCTGTATATGGCAGGGTTAGAAATTATGATGTGCAAAAATGTTTCCCTGTTTTCTAGATGTGCAGTTTTAACAGTAACCCTCATTGTTTGTGTATTTATAGATTTATGTGGATCTATTGGCAGAATATGACAGAAATGGAATATAATATTCATGAGTCTTAAATCAGATGAGAAAAAATGTTTTTGTTACCTCAGGATGAACTGTTTGTATCTACTGAGGGCACAGGTCCTCCTTCATAGAGGCCATAGTGTTGCACTGCCATGTTTCTACAGAGCCCAGAATAGACAAACCAAACACTTGAACAAGGTTATTCAATATATTTTAGTTTGGCCCTTCCTATGATTTTAATAACCCTTCAGCACAAGGAGGGTGAGGTTAGGTTTGTTGCAGTCTACAACCTCACTGCTAGATGCCAGTAAATCGTACACAGTGGTCCTGTAAGACACATTTACATTAGTTGCACAGTCCAACCAGCAGTTTGGACACATTGACTCATGAACTCTAGTAACCTCACAGAATTTTTGTTCTGTTCTTACATCACAGCTTTAATGATGACGTACAAAAAATGTTTCCGAGTTTTCAGATGGAAAGCTCTTAATGTCTGTATATTTAATTTTATGAAATCGTACTGTATCTTTATTTTGCAGGGTACCTTTGCATCAGAAGTGTCAATGGAAGGAGATAAGATTAAAGTGGTGAGAGAAATTGATGGTGGCCTGGAAACTATAAAGATCAACACACCGGCAGTGGTTACCGCAGACCTTCGACTCAACACCCCCAGATATGCCACCCTGCCTAATATCATGGTAGGTTGCAGGGAAAAATGACCTGAAATGCAAGAAGCAAAAAGAAGGCATGATATACTGTTGTTTTCAGGCATTAACTAAACGAAAAAAGGCATAGTGCTTCAAACAGACTATTAGTGACACTATTAAGTAGTAAACATGTATGTTTTCTACTTTCAGAAAGCCAAGAAGAAGAAGATCGCTAACATGAAGCCTGCAGACTTGGGGGTGGACCTCACATCACGGTTGGAGGTGTTGAGAGTGGATGAGCCCCCACAGAGACAGGCGGGGATGAAGGTGGAGACGGTGGACGACCTGGTGGGCAAACTCAAGGAGACAGGGAGGGTATAGAGGCTGTAAGAGCATCAGCAAAGGAGCGCAGAACTTAGCAGAAGGGTGAGTATCACTGTATCTGCCAAGCCTGACCGAAATTAGATTATTAAAACTAATTATATATATCAATACACATCTCTATGATCTGTGAATTATTTTTTCAGTTAAAACTTTAGTCTACAGATTGTCAGAAAAAAAGTTCCAATTTAATGTCTTCAGAACAGTTCAAAAGACACAGATATACAATCTACAGTTATATAGAACTGAAAAAAGCAGCAAAAACCTCACATGAGAGAAGCTGCAACTAGAGAATGTTTGGTGTTTTAGCTTAAAAAAAAGTCCCAGTAGAGAAAAGTCAGGAAATGGGGAAGAGAGATCTAACAAAGGTTTACAGTCGGTTGAAAAACTTGAACTGTTGCAGTTCATGATTGGTGTTTTAAGCTCCAAGCCATGGGGTGTTCAGTTATCAAAACTGATACAGATTAATTTTCAGTCAATTGATTAATCAACTACTTATTACGGCTCTAGTGTCAAGTGATGATACTAGATAATATATTAGCTCTCTACTATGTTTTTCACTTTCTTCTGTTTAGTATCAACATATAAATTCCATTACTTGGAATAGCTTGAGGGAAAAAAATATTTTTTATGTATCATGACAGGGTAACATTACTATTTTTCAACCTGGACCCTATTTTCAAACGAAATAAACCCTCACTTCACCACACTAGCCATGAAAATATTATTGCTGAACATGCTGTTTGTGTCTGCAGTGATGTCTGACCCTCCTCTTGCTCCTCTCTGGATAATTTAACTTCCAACTCTGTGACTTGAGGGTTTAGTTTGACCAAAACAGAATTAATGGTTGTTGAAAAAGTGGTAAAAACAAACCAAGACACGAGTTTTATGAGTTTTGTCTTGTTTCTGTCAGGTTTGAATGATGTGTGTGTTACTCTGTTAAAATTACTCTTTTCTGTAAATGGAGTCTGGTGAGAGTGATAAATTGTCTGTTTCTGGTTAAACAAAAGGATCTCACTGTTTCACAACATTATGGAGAGAATCTCTACAGATATAGACCTTTTTTGTTTGACACGTAGAAAAACAATCTTGAGTCTGTCAGTGGCAAAACAAGCAATTTTACTGGATGTACGTTGACAGTCCACAGTTGCTCATAAGCATTAAATTACAGTCATTTTCACTGCTTGGATACAAAACAAGGGTCCAGGTTGAAAATCCTGAAGTTAGCCTTTACAAATTCATAATATTTAGGTGTTTTTTGGTATGCAATAGGCCAGATTTTATTTTAGGTGTTTCAAGGAACGGGGCAGTGAATCGTTACAAAACAGAGTTAAGAAGATTGCATTGTGTTGATTGCAGATCTCTGCTAGGTGTGTCTGGGTGCATGTGGGTGGGGAACAGGAAGTGCAGGGCAGACTGTGTCCAGCATATATGCATGAGAGTATGCAGACAATGTGCAAGTAGCATTATCTTGAAAAATCCAGCAACAGATTCCATCAAGTGAAGCAGCTGCTGATCATGAAAGCAGATAATCTAACCTCCCTTTCTTCTTTTTTGGTTTCATGATATATTATGATATGTCCTTGGATCCAGAGAGTACCTGTTTTTGAAACCTGCATTTGTGAATAGCTCTCCTCAGCCAATCTGCTGGCATTGGCTTTCTCTACAGATGTTGGTTTTCCGTGGCCTCTACACGCTGATTAAGAGGAGTGAGTCAGAAGTCAATTGAGATATAAAGCAGAGCGGTCAACAAAATAGTTACTTTCAAAAATTGTGAATCGCCACAACCACAAGAGGTCAGTGAGCAAACAATCATAAATGTGCTCAAAAATATTAAGTTGATGAGTTCAGTAATGTGTGAGATCGGCTGCAGGCAGATACAGACATGCACACACTCCAAAAAATACATGATCTCCTCCATGGTTACAGCTTATTTGTAGGAAAACAGTGTATGCCAAAAAATCGTTATTCCTTACAAACTGATATCTGCCTTTTGATAATGGCTTGATACATTTTGTATGCGCACAGCAGACTTACCCCCTGTGATGAATGATAGAATTGTTTGCTTGGAATATGAACGTTACATCTTTTATATCAACATCTCTTCATTGTAGAAATACTAATTAATTGCTTTGACAAAGAGTATTATGTGTCTTGTGATGACGGAAGCAAAACTAATTAAAGATTTTAATTGCAACTCTTGTCTTGGAATCACATATCTACATTCTCCTCTCTCCTTGCAGGACTCTGTAATGAATAACTGGAGTGCATTACATAAACACACCCGGAGGACTAGCTTATGCATCGACCTAATCCCTCTGTTTGAGACTGTGACTCCTGAGGATATGCACGGAGGTACTGACAGGAGAGGAGGAGTACTGAGAAACACTGTCCTGTAGCAGACTCACACAACCCCAAAAGGAGCATTACATCTTTTATGCACATTTTAACTTAGATTAATCTGTATCAAAGGTGACTAATCTGTCTTTAGACAAGATAACCATCATGCAGTGATATTACAACCCAGAAACTTCATGTAATTCATGCTGCTATTGGTACTGCACTATACATTAATTAACTCTACCAGTGCAATGCATTTTACCAAATGTAGCCTGGCTCAGCTGTTTAATCTTGTATATCTGTAGTCATACATGTGAAGAGGTGCAGTTTTTGTAAATGATATATGTAAATATGGACCCAAACATGTTGATGATTATGTCCTTCAAGATTAGTGTCAAGTCTACTGGTAATTTGTATAGTTTGTGTAAGCCTAACAGGATTTCAGGACTGCCCACACAGTGTCTCTCAGTATGAGCGAGGGAAGATGATCAGAATTTTACCGCAAGCGCCTCAATTTACTGTTTATTGTACAGAACATTACCATGACAATAAAGCAGCCAGTCTTTTTCATATCTAAACACACCTGCGGCTGTTCCTTTGCCAGTTCTTTTGGTTTGAACTTACAGTAACAATTCAAAACACTGAAGTTTTCCACAAAATGTGGCTTACAATGTAGTGACATCGGTAATTTGTGTAAATGGGTAACAAATTGTAGCGGGAAAAGTGGGATATTGTTTGTATGTTCAAGGATCGTAAGGTGGCTGAAAATCCTTGAAAACACTTGAATTTTAATGTGGTGTTGTTGTCTAACTTTTAAAAGTGCTTAGACTTTGGATAAAGTGCTAGAAACTGCATGAAATGGTAATGTGCAGCTTTTCACCATGGGAGAGTCAGAACTTTTGAGCCATGTTAAGCGTAGCTATATTAGGGAAATTCAGATTTTGTTAACATTACACTCAGAACCATCTTTAGATTACAGTAAAGCAGTGAATAATTATTTGAAAATGATTGTAATTTAATGTGATGAAGAAGTGAAAATCATTTTGAATATGTATGTATGTAAATATTTAATTTATGGTGCTGGAAAAAGTTGAAGAAGCACTTCAAAAATGCTTAAAAACTGCTTTCATATGACTTTGGAAAAGATGTGGGAACACTGTGGATCAAGTGTTTCATCCTGGTGGTGGATTTATTACTGCTGCTTGACTGTGTTACACCATGTCTTATTAAATTTGGACAGTTTCTGCACCATGTTATGTTGAATCAAGCAGCAATACTTAAAATGCTTCTCACAATCACTCCGTTGCCAGTTTTTCAGGGACACCTAGTTAAACCTGTTTCAGTCGAATACAAAAATCCCACAGTAAGTCCTTCCTTCATGAAGGTCATATCGTTTAGTTTTTGTTGAAACAGTTTTTGAGAGGTGTTGTTTCGACTGTATGACAATTCTGGAGGCTGCTCTTGAATCGTGTTGCACTATCCTGAGGGAGAGGTGTTTAATATTTAGCCTGATATGAACTGGGTGGTCAGAATAACCTCCAGCCTCCAAAATGAGCATAAAGTTGAAAAAAAAAAAAACATTTACAAAATAGATTCAACAAAAACTAAGTGTTGTAGCTTTTATGGAAAGAGAAAACCAAAGTGTTCAACATTAAATAGAATCACCACATTGTGAAATAATCCAATACATGTTTAAAACTCATTATTGTGAAATGTTTTGCCTTTTTTCAGCAAGCAAATTTTATGAAAAGATATTTTTTTATTTCGTTCAAGCAATTTTTGTTTAATCTGTCTTGCCAATTCAGGCCAGCAAGCAGCAACTACCTCCCAGTTTTTTCATTTTTTTAAATCACAGGGGGAGATTTCATCATGAAGTAAAAAGGGACTGCGTGGTTTTGGATCATTTTCAAATGAAAGCAGCCAGAATTAAGTGTTATTATGAAAAGAAGCACGATTTCATTTCAAATTAATGAGCTGAATTTTAAACATTAACCGGATTGTTTTACAACCCCGATTTCAAAAAAGTTGGGACACTGTAACACATCAATAAATACATTCATTCATTCATTTTCTGTAACCACTTAGTCCGTAAGGGTTGCGGGGCTGCTGGAGCCTATCCCAGCTGACATTGGGCGAGAGGCAGGGTACACCCTGGACAAGTCGCCAGTTCATCGCAGGGCTGACACATAGACAGACAACCACTCACACTCACATTCATACCTACGGGCAATTTAGAGTCACCAATTAACCTAGTATGCATGTCTTTGGACTGTGGGAGGAAGCCGGAGAACCCGGAGAGAACCCACGCAGACACGGGGAGAACATGCAAACTCCACACAGAAAGGCCCCGCCCCAGCCGGGGAGCTGGGGGATCGAACTCAGGACCTTCTTGCTGTGAGGCTCAATAAATACAGATTACAATCATTTTCAAATCCTTTTTACCCTATATTCAGTTGAATACAGTGCAATACAAGATATTCAGTGTTCAAACTTATAAACTGTTTTTTGTAAAAAAACAAAAAAAACGAATACAATACAAAAAAAAAAATAATACACTCATTCTCAGTTTGATTTGAAGTTGGCACAGAGGTAACAAAAGGAAAAGTTGTTGAATTCTCAAGAACACCTGTTGGACTGTTCAATAGGTAAACAAGTTAATTGGTAACAGGCGATCAGTATCATGACTGAGAGTAAAAGGCTCAATCATTTACAATTAAGGATGAAGCTAAGTTCACCACTTTGTGAAAAACTGCACTGGCAAATAGTCAAAAAGTTTAAGAACAATGTTTCTCAACACAAAACTGCAAGGAATTGAGTGATTTCACCATCAACAATCATTAAAAACATCATTAAAAGAGAATCCAGAGAAATCTCTGCATGTAAGGAGCAAGACTGAAAACCAGTATTGAATGCCTGTGACCTTTGACCTCAACGCACACACGACTTCTCAGGGGCCTGAGCTCATCTGAGATGGACTGATGCAAAGCAGAAGAGTGTACTGTGGCCTGATGAGTCCGCATTTCAAACTGTTTTTGGAAATCATGGACGTCGTGTCCTCCAGGCTGAAGAGGAAAAGGACCGTCCAGGTTTTTACCAACCCCACAATTAAAAAGCCAGCATCACGGCATCGTGGCTAACTGTCACATCTGTGAAGGCCCCTTTAATGCTGAAAGGTACATACAGGATTTGGAGCAACATATGATTCTATTCAGAGACGTCCCTGCTTATTTCAATGAGACGATGCCAAGACACATTCTGCACGTGTTACAACAGTGTGGCTTCATAGTAAAACGAGTTCAGGTACTAGACTGACCTGCCTGCAGTCCAGACCTGCATCCCATTGAAAATGTGTGGTGCATTATGAAGTAAAAAATACAACAACACAGACCCTGGACTGTTGATGCCTGAAGCTGTATAAACATTACTAAATTTAAAAAAAATGAAAAAACACCCCAGACACATATCGTTTGCCCTATTCCGAGGATACACTTAAATAAATTTAAATGATACTGGCTTCTTATCAAAACAGAATTAAAGCGGGTACTGTTAAGTCAGATAAAGGGGCGTGGTCTAGCCTTTCAATCAGCGCAGGTGAGCTGCTCACGCGCCCACCCAGGTCGAGCTCGAGGACACACAGGAGGATCAAGTGTAGACGCTGGGGACGTTTCTGCATGAGTTTTTATGTAGTGGGAATATAACTTAAAATTCAGCTGACTTTACTTTGCCAGACGTTTTCGGTTATTCTTGATCTCATGAGGCACTCTGTCGTCCTGGTCTAATAAAATGAAGGAGCTGGAAGTATTTAGGAGATTAAACGCAGTTTTTCTGGCCGTTTTACTTCGCTTTACTTTTCAAGGTAAGACTGCAGCTGAGCTCCAGTTTGCCAGCTTGACGCTTTGCTTTGCTTTAATTGTTTCCCAGAGTGTTTATATTATTATTTATGGGGGTTTCTTCAAGGTGCACTTTTGTCCTTGTGAACTTTTAGAAACGACCCGTTATATACCCGCTTAAATGAACAAATATCTTCTCCACCACCAACTAGTATGAAAGTGTAACGACTAGTTTTGCCACTTGATAGGTTTTTACAATCATTAAACATTTCTAAATTAAATTAACTGCCGCAAGGACCAAACGGCTTGACGTTCATCCACAGTCTGAAATGTAGTGTTGGCTTGAGTGTTTTGAAATACATAAATTATATTATGGCATTAAGTTAAGGTGAGCTTACAAACTGTGGATAGGTGCAGAAATGACATTAATGAACACTGATGTAGAAAAAGTATTTGAAACATTTTTGCTGAGTTGCAATTCATGGAAAAGGTTGGGGTTAGGCTTACAGTGTAAAAAAAATAGAAAAAAGAAATACATCAGAAAACTTTCCATCAAATAATTGTGGGAGCTGAACATTTTTAAAATTTAATTGTAATTTCAATACATCTGATTTGTATACTTGTTGTTATCATAGGCAAACCAGTCAAATATTGCCCAATATAGGCCTGCATTATCCATTTTTGTATAGAATTGACTTTGAACCATAGTCTGTGATAGAAAGTAACTACATACATTTACTCAAGTAGTGTACTTAATTTCAGTTTTGAGATACTTGTATTTTACTTAATTGTTTGATTCTTATGTTGCTTCAGATATTCTACTTTTTACTCACCTACATTTATTTGATAGCTACTTTTTACACTAAAAACATGTTTATATGAGATGAAGTAGCCAATGACTAATCTACTCAGCAGTATAAAAAAAAGTCTCAAAAGTTGGATCAAGCTCAACAAACCAAAAAGTTAAAATGCTCATACATGTATTTTTTAGTAGTGAAAACAGAATTATGTATATTCTAGAATAATATGATACTTTGGAATCACTCTGCATAATGAGAACTTTAATTTTTGATATTTTAGACTAGGGCTTATTGGTTATCACAATATAAAATGTCAGGAAATGGTGAAAAACGTTGTTCAGAGTTTCCCAAAGCCCATGAAGTCGTCCTCAAATGTCTTGTTTTTCTCATAATCCAAAGATATTCACTTAACTTCCATAAAGGAGCAATGAAACCTGAAAATATTCACATTCACAAGAAACTTTTTGTCCTAAAAAATTACACATTTCACACTTGCTGCATATCCGCATTTATTGCGTAAACTATTTTTCAAAAATGATATCAGTATGCTCACAGCCTCATCAATGATTTAGAGAATGAAGAGATGAATATTTCCTCTCTAAACTTCATGACTTGGCTCCACACTGACAGGTGCACACTGTGAGCTGCTGGTTTCCCCTGTTGGTCCTACTCGGGTGATTGCTGTTGCTGGCAGCACCGTGACTCTGACTGTGTCCTTCAGTGGTGCCCCTGACCCAGCTGTTACCTGGTTCATGAGAGATTTACCTGTCGTCACATGGACTATTGACTCGTCTGTTCCCCCAGACATAGCCAAAAACAGGGCGGAGGTGCTGAGGATTGAAAAAAATGGATCTCTCACCTTCGTAAATGTGTCGCGTGATTATACCAGTAACTACACCGTTGAAATGACAAAGTCTGGGCTGGGGAAATCTTTGACTTCTTTCACTCTGACAGTATTTGGTGAGTACCTGACTGAACTGTTTTTGGAGATGTGTTGTTGTTTTTGCTGGCCAGGACAACTCTGCAGTATGACAATATTTTACTTAAAATGGTACTTTGACATATACTTTGCCTTTGATAAATACTGAAACTTCTGTAAATCAAAAGTTGCAGTGGCCCATATTTTAATTTTGATAAAATTCTGATTAATTGTTAATTGTTCAGCCCTATTCCAGTGTCATTGGCTGTGTTTACAAAACCTCCCAAATTTCCTCAAGTGAAGGTGGACTGCTCTGAAAAAAATATGCATATCTTTGATTCCACCCACACATGTGCTGCAACATTTTCAATTTCTTACTTTAAAGCTTGACTATTCAGCTCTGGGGCTGCTAATAATGTGGCTGCCTCTGCACTGTGTAATGTGGTCAAGGACAGCAAAGCACATGTACTGTTTAAATCTTTCAGGCATCCAGAAAGTTTTGCAATTTATTCTTTCAAACTGAAGTATCAATGTAATCGAATTATCAAGGTAATTTATTTTCATCATAAAACACAGGGTTGCATAATGAAATGAGGGTTGTTGTTCCTTCAAGCTACACACATGCAATACAGATAATTGGGTTAATTCAGAATAGAATAAGATAAAAAATATAAAGCAATATATGCAGTTATTTACGTATATACGTGCGCATGTGCAACCAGGACATAATTCTGTAGTGCATGTTTGAAAATTTGCATGAGGTTGAATGCAAACAGCAGCACAAGATGGTGATGATAACATGGTTGACATCTTCACATCAAAACTTAAACATCCGGTTGTGCACAAAGCATCATCGAGTTCCCCTCCCCTTAACTTGCCAGAGTCTTGCATGTTGATTCTGTCAACTTGTAATTGGTCCACTCATCAAGTGCAGCAGCTTGATCCTGTGGTGGAGCAGATCTCTGTACAGCAGTCTCTGATTTTGGCCCATTTTGTCTGATTAATTTTCCCGGCCGGACATTAGCCGGAACCAGCCTTGTGGCTCATGTCCTCAATCTCCTCCACTCCTCCTGGAGTGCTCCGCAACGATGCATTCAGCTGATCTGGCTGGGTTTTAAAAGATGCCATGAGCATGCTGTCGATCATCTCAAGGGCTGCTGCTTTTTAATCAAAACCTCACGCTTTTCCAAGGCCCTACAAGTGTATTTCTGTCATAGGTGATTCATGTTGCAGCAATAAAACTAAAAAAAATAGATTAAAGGAGAAAAGTAGCAAAATCAGTCGAGGTTAGTGTAATTTTGGTGCATTTGAAAGGAAAACAGGAATATTAGTCATATGACTTAAGTACTTCATCCACTTGTTCAGCATTTCTTCACCTTTTCATTCACAGAAAACATCCAGAATGTGACTCTGAGCACACAGCCTGGTTTTGCTTTTGAGGGAACTGACCAGTTCACTCTGCATTATAGCATGTTGAAAGGAGTAGTTGAGCAACAGATGTGGTTCTTCAATGGCAAAGAGATAAATACCAACTCGCACTACACAGTGGAGGAGCAGAGCCTCGTGATCCTCAGGCCAACCCGAAAAGACTCAGGACAGTACACGGTGTTACTGAAGAACCCCTTCAGCAGTGTGACGACTCATGTGAATGTCACTGTGCTGTGTAAGATTAACAATTTATTCTTCACTACGTCCATTCTGACTGGGAAATATCTTTTTGAACCTCTGTCTCTTTATCCCCTCCTTATCTTTTAACTTTCATTTCTATTCTTTATGACCTGTTATAGATGGACCAGATGAGCCCGCACTTGAGGCCCGTCCAGCTCAGGCTTTCTACGTGTCAGGAGACTCCCTGAGCCTCTCCTGCCGTGCGGACGGGCTCCCACAGCCGATTGCCATGTGGTCATTTGGAAGTCAGAACTTTTCTGATTCCCATGGAGAAGTCCTAAATCTAACAAATGTAAAGACCAGTCAAGGAGGCGTTTATACGTGCACGCTGCTCAATAATCAGACTAAAGAACAGCGCCAAAAGAGCATCATTATAAACATCTATGGTATGTGAAAAAAATGAGTTTTATCTCTTTGTTGCCTGTGTGATATGATTCAATATTTTGCAGAATTCACCATAACTTGTCTTAAATTATCCTCAATATGTTTTAAAAGTGAAGATGAGATGCAAACTCACTGTTCGATGACACAAACTTATACACTGGTCCTTTAAAGAATATTATGATTTAGTTACACCAGGAAATGTTAGTTTAAGCTATTTTAATGTTTTCAATAGAGATTCTGGATTGCAGTCTTCTATCCATCTTTGCATTGATAAAGACTCTTTCTATAAACCTACTGAATAAAAGGAAAATACTAAAATTAGGACATTTTAGCCCAGCTTTTTAAAAGTTGAAATTTTGCAAATGCATGTTTCTCCTGCAACATGTTTTTCTAAATAATATATATTATATACACCATGGACTAGGGATGGGCATTGAGAACTCCAATTCCAAATGACAATCAATTCCTAAGGAATCGTTAATTATTGATTCCTACACAGTTTTCACTTGCTCTTTGTGAATAACACAAATTGTCCTCAAATCACCTCAATTTAGCAAATGCTATGCTACATAACACTTAACAAGGATGGGATGCTCTGTATTGTTACATTAAAATAGCCTCAGTAAACCACACAATATTCAGGAAACCAGAAGAGACCCCAACGTCATTATGGTTATCTAGCTCACGTTAGCTTAGCTCAGTGTTTCCGCCAGTAATGTTCATCTGTGGTAGTTAGCATTTCACACAACTCTGCTTTGAAGGATGCAGGACACTCAGAGAATCAGAACAGAGAACCAAAATGAATGAGCAGAATCAAAATTATGTAATCTAAATGGTACTCAACCATATCATGAATTTGAGTGAGTTATGCAGACTGTTTGGTTCATTTTTAATTATGTCTGATATTCTCTTTGGACAGAGAGGCCATCAGGCAACCCGATGTGCTCTGTGCAGTCAGTGAATAACGTCGACCTGCAGTACCATTGTCAATGGTTGGGGGGAACCCCACTGGCTCAGCTTACTTTCCCAGCACTAAGTAACACCAGCAGTGGAGCAGGAAACTTCAGCCCGACTCTCGCTGCCTCAAATAACCTTGATGGGAAAACTGTCACGTGTATGGCCAACCACCCGATTGAACAGAATAAGTGCAACATTACTACAAGTAAGTGTTAGATGCTCAACAATCTGTCATTCAAAAAATAAAACTTCTGCATCATGTGCATGAGTGACTATAGCAGCTGAACGAGGACCTTATCTTCCCCAGGTAGTCCAGTGGAGTTCCTGCCAGCTGTGAGAACCACAGTCAACTCTGAGGGCAAAATAGTGGTGACTATCCACTGTGTCAGTGAGGCCTCGCCTAGGACTGTGGTGTCATGGTCCAAAGGCAGCGAGGCTGTCGCCTCTGGGACAACATACCAGATCAGCAGTGACACCACACAGCTCAAGATTCGTGACTACAACGTCAGCAACTTTCTCCTCCAGAACTACTCCTGCAACTGCAGCAACCCACTGGGCAGCCAGAGGAGGGAAATTCAGTTAAGAGGTATAGAACTGCCATTCTTGGTTTGTTGGCTGCCTGTCACAATTAAGCTCAGGTGGAAAGTACCCAGACACTTACTCTGGTACTCGGGTACTGAACTTAATACTACTATTTATTTTGGATAATTTAAATTTTGTGCAACTTCTACTCTACTACACACATAGAAGAACTATACTTCTTATTCCACTACAGGCTTAGGCTACAATAATTATCATGAATTCATATGTGACTTAATGCATGTAAAGGTATGAATTGATTCATTTAGTACTCCAGGAGGTATCAGGACTGTACAGTAATTTACAGCCTCTCATGCGTGACTGATTACAATAACAATATGCTAATTAATTTAGGTATTTTAGTCATCATGATTTCTGAGTTATTAATGCTGCCTGCATCTCCTTCATAGCTAATTGTGCAATCAAAAGTGACATGACAAAAACCTGACCAGTCACAACAGAGCAGTGCACATGTATTCTCTTGAACTGTGTTGTAAGAAAGTGTTGCAATCATGATTAAGAAAGCAGAACTTCTTCATTTATTTATTATGTTTGTGGACATGATGTGGTGACCAGCTCCACATTTAACACTGACGAATAGCACGAATTTAATGGTGGCATAATTGTGAAATCACACGTAATAACCCTTTGTTGCTTATACATACATGATGCATACACAGTTTCTTTATCCTAACTAAATCACTGATAATTGTAATGGAGCCCAAAATTATGATCTAATTCAAATACATAATGCCTTGATATACAGAAGGTCTGACTTTATTTGAAGGGCTGTAAACATGATGAAGTCATGTTGAAATAATGATTAGTTTTTCATTATTACAACACTTGGAATTCATTGGAATGCATGAGCACTGCTGTAACCAGTTAGTTTTTTGCCCTGTTCCTGTCCCTTTTTGCCCTACAGACTTGGCTATGAAAAAGACATGGACATCATTAACTAATTAACTAACCAGAAGTCTTGTAGTTATGTGTGAATTCATGATAATTCATGTGCTCTTCCCATAAAGTGCTGCTAGTTAATTTATGGTAAAGGTAAAGATTTTATATGTGTAATGTATAAGCTCATTTAATGTGACAGATTGTTATACTGTGGTTAAATTTATCCCCAAATGAACCAGCTAAAACATTAAAATGTGGTTTATTAATGAATGAATCAGTAAGTTGACACTGAAACTATTCAAATAATCTGTATAATCAATTATAGATACACAAAAAAAAAAATCATTTGTTTCCGCTTCTGGCAGTTGGTCAGATGAAACCAACATTTTGAAGATGCCACTTCAGACATTAGGAAATTGTGATGGGCATCCTTCATTTCTTTCAAACATTTTGTGGACCGACTTCATTTTCTCAATTAATTGATTCAATCATCAGGCTACCAGACAATAAATTAAGTGTGAAATGCAGCCCTGCTTTTACTTTTTGTAATTAACTCACACTTTTCTCCTTTTACTTTCATGTTTTACCAAAAATGCTGAAAGACCTTTATTGTCAAAGCATATTTTGACACTTTCATTGATGTTTAAATACAAGCTCTTCTTCCACCAGAGCCAAGCAGTACAGTATAGTGATTATTTGTGCCATTTTTAAACACTGTAGGGACTCTGTTGCCTTCAGCTTCTAATTTTGAGTACTGCTAGCATTACCAGAGTAAAAGGGAACAATGGGCCCTCAGACAGGAGCTAAGTAATACCTGTGGTTGCTCTTTCCCTTTAAACAAAGCTCTCCAGTCTTGGTAAACCCACTCCCCCCCTCTCACAATCCCTCTCTTTCCAGGTCCGTCGATCTCAGATTCCAGTTTGTTCCCTAATCAAGATGGAACCATCATCACATTGACCTGGGAGGTCCCGCCTACCTCTATTGTTACAGGTGACACAGTCATTAACTCTGGGAACTTCCAGCTTGGTTTATTTTCCACAAGAATATCTTTTAAACTTCACGTGTGAACCCAGCCCTCTTTGTTTTGAATTTATATGACTCAGCAGAAGTCCTCATACACACCATGGTGAAAACAGAAACTCAACACAGCAGATAGGGGTGTAAATATTGTGTAATGTGTGAATCCTCTGGCTGAGCAGCGCTGTGTTTTGGGAAGAAACATTTTAAGGACAAAAGTACTGCGAAAAGCAAATGTCAGTTTCTGTTATGTGTCCTTTTCTCATACCAGTCAGATTTTCCTATCAAACAGGCCTGTCACACTGATCAGTGAAATCATTATCTGTTACCACTTTATGGTTTGATCAGCCTTGATGTTGGTATCAAACGAAACAGAGCTGCATGTGCTTTATCAAAGGCTTTGACATCCAGATGAAAGGACCAGACCTCTTGAGTAAAAATCGGAATGCCACCAAAACTAGAGGCAGCTCAAACCGATTTCGCACCATCCAGCAGAAACCCGGCTCTGCCAGGAGTGCAGACATCTTCGTCCTCGATCCTGACTTGACGTACCGGTTTCGGATCATTCCCAAAGCTCGTATGACTGAAGGAGAGCCCTCAGAGGTCCACAGGATTGGTCCAGGTATGTCAAAATGTTAGATCAGTCAAAAGTTTTCAGATTAATATATTATCCTCCTCAGTCCCGAGCTGTCAGTTTGTATGCATTATTAATTTTTTCTAGCTATTTTGGATCAGTAGGGCCTGATGAATATAAAACTATAGCATTATGTTTGAACAGGAGGTAGTTTTTGAAAAAAAAAAAACATACGGTGTCCTTATATGGAGACAATGTGTTTATTACACAGTAAGGTCACCAGTGTGTGAAAAAGTAACAGTAACTGCAGTTTTGTTTTTGCAGAAGCTGTCTACTGTCATTGGAATAACCAAACAATGCTACACATCTACAGCTTTGTGATTTTGTCCATTTTGTTTCTTCCTTGGTCCGTACTCTGAACCTATTATTACTCCTATTATTATTGCAATTTAGAAATATTTCTGTTGAGAGAAATGCCATGAAAGTGTATTACATAAAAAATAAAATTAATGTCAATGAATCAATGACTAATTAGTACCACCTGCAAGAACTCTTCTCTTTGGTTTATTCCCAAATCAGTTTCCTTACTTTTACTCCTTCACTTTGCATGAACAATTAACATTATAAAGTCTCAATGTTGTCAAACGAGGACTTCCTAACTAGCTGCATCCTAACTTGTTACTATTACTATTGTGTCAAATTTGTTTGCCACATCAAACTACAAATGGGAATGGTGCAAATACTGTTATTATATATTTAATATATTTCTAATGCATTTATCTTGGGTTGTTCTTTCACATAACTAAATAAAATTATTCCAAGGGACATACATGAGGGGATCCCCAGTATATATTTTTTGTAAGTGGTCCTTGGCTGAGAAAAAAATTGAGACCCTCTGTGTGAGGTGATGTGTGCATTGAGTTTCTTATCTCAGGGTCAGTGATGGTGCTACAGTGGTGAAATCATTGCTCACTGTCTGTCCTGGTGATACTAGGTGAAGGGCTGAGTGGCCCTGCCATCGCTGGTATCGCAGCTGGAATCCCCTGCAGTCTTCTCTTCCTGATCCTTCTGGGTGCCTTCATCTACCTCTGTGTCGACTGCCACAAGGACAAAAGTAGGAAAACTATGCATTTTTTTGCAAAAAATCTGAATCAAGTTGTTAAACATGATGACATACTGTATTTTCTAGAGATGAAACAATCATGAAATGTGAAATACTGATGCCTCTATATGACCCACATAATAAAACAATGTCAATTAATGTACTGCACTGTTTGCAAAAATCAATGCACCAGTCAGCAGTAGGCCTTTTAATAACAAAATAAATAACTGCAACATGGTGGCTTTCTGTGTTTTGCAGGTTGGCCGACAACATATCCAGGGCCCAGAGCAGTTGAGAAGGTTAGAATCACTGAACTGGCAAACTTAACCAATTCAGTGCCAACAGATTTGTTCATGAGCAACTTGTAGAGGGTAAAATTAAGAAAAAATAAAAATAACTCCACTTGCATCATACAGTATTTCATCAACATGTTGCACAATGAATTCTGTAATTTTGGTTGCTTGTTTTAGCTTCTTTCTTGTCACTCACAGGTAATAAAAACCCAAATAGATTCAACTCCTCATAACCTGCTGACAGGAGGGCTGAAGTCTTCCCCTGATTACAACAGATTACACCAGGTAGCCTTTCTAATCAAACAGATCTGTGTCAGATTGCTGCTTTTGTTGATTTTACAGTAAATAAACTGTCTTGTTTTCTTTCAGACTCCCTCTGAAAGATCAGTGGCTCTCCCCTCCTTTGTCCCTCCACCACCGCCTGTCAGAGTTGCAACAACTGTCTAAACTTCAAAATTTGCCTTGATGTGGATAATCTAGTATTTGTATTTTCTGTTTTATTTTAATTAATGAGATTTTTCTATATTTTTATCATCATTTTAACCAAAATACAGTTTGTGTCCTTTCTTTCAGTGGAGATGGATGTTTGTATCACTTTCCTGTGTAATCTGCATTTCATGATAAATCAAAGTGTAACTCATGCTGGTAAGTTTATTCAGATAATTATGAAAGAAAGCCTTTTTTTTACTCACTTTAACTTTCATAATATTTTCTCTTAAAGGACCAGTGTGTAGGATTTAGTGGCATCTAGCAGTGAGATTGTATATTGTAACCAACTGAATTGAAAATGAACCACTTGTCCGTCTACAGTGGTTGCAAGACTCTCAAAAAAACATCGAGGGCTCGCTCTCATGAGCCAGTGTTCAGTTCAGTCTTGGCTGAAAGTTGTCTTGCAGCAAAACCAGACAGTGTTCTGTGACTTTTTATCAAATCTGTGTGCAGATTGTTAATAATAAAATAAATAAAAGACTCATTGCCTTGGTATTGAAAGAAGTATTAAGTATCTTCTTTAATATTGTTTAGCTAAATTTCAATATACTTGTCTAAATAAATTCATACTTATCCCTACATGCCTTTTTATGCATGATTTTGCAGAGATGTTTGGTTTGCATATACTGAGTACTCACTCAGTTTCATGCTGTGTAAGACAAAGTGACAGGATTGGTGAGACAACAAATAAAAATGGTGACAGTGCAGAAATAATTAGATCAAATATAGATAGGTCATCTAATTTGTATGATGGTATAGTATTAAATCCAAATACAACAGAATCTGAAAAATATGGAAAACGTCCACTAAAAATACATAATGATAGGTTTAGAATAATTACAGATTATGTTTATTATCAGTGTTAGTATATTGTCCTCAAGGAACACGTCCCTGTCACTCAAAGTTTTCTCTCCTGGCAATATACTTAATTGAAAACATTCACTATTTTTAAGCTTTGCTTTACATACTTTGTGGCAGTGATCTGTTGCTGTGTTTGGGTTCAGCTCAGGCCATGTGTGGGTGGATAACGAGATAAAGCATTAGTAAGGATGTCAGATCTGTTTTGTTTCCTCTAGGTGCATGTGCTGTTGTGCTTATCATAATCCTCATACTGTGTGTCTCACCATAACATCCCCTCATTCTCTTTCATTTGCTTGCTCTTTGATCAGCTTCTTTTCTGTTTCCACTGACGTGTCGGTAGGTGACAAGTGGAGAGTAACTCTGCAGAGACAGGTATCCGACTTGACAGGGTCTCGTTGGATCACCTATTGTTCTTTATCCCATCCAAATGCACACAGCGCTCCTGTCCTGATACGACTTTGCATCTGTATTCCAAGGCAGCTTTCTCACATTACCTATTTATCAGCACACAAATGCAGTCCAGAGCTAGAAGTGGCATGTAGAGGGAGAGCTGAACTGCTTGACAGTGTTTCGAGTAACAAGACAGTACAGCACAATGGGGAGATTTTCTTTTTCTGCAGGCGGTGGCCCTGGTGGGTAACTATCAGCTTGCAAAGTACAGCAATCTAAGAGCATAAAAGGAACTTTTCTCTTTTTGAATAAGTGCTTAGGATCCTGTGAAATCAGTTTGGAAGATCTTTTCTGAAGCATACATCCCTTAAGGTGATCCACTACTTTAATGTTTTTTAGAGGAACCGTCACTAAATCAGTGATGCCAATCAGTTGTGATCCTACAGAGAAAAGATCTGTCAGGTTTTCCCAGCAGCGGAAGAAGTATTCAGATCATTTATAGAAGTAAAAGTACCAATAATGCAACATAAAAACATTTTATTACAAGTAATAATAATAATTTAAAAAAATTAAAAAAAATAACAAAATCTTTTGTAAGAAAAAATGTTAAGTCACTGTGTAAACAGTGACAGATATAATCAATGGTGAAAATAATAAGTTTGTTGCAGCCCTTGTGGAGATGTTACAACTCATAGACGTCTTAAATGTAACCCCCGACGATGCTGCTTAAAGGGATTGTTCACCCCCGATACAATAAATGACACTCCGTTTGTGGTTCTCAAACCTTAAAAAACATTTGAAAAACTCAACAGCAGTGTCTCTTTGAAGACATCATGACCTGGTTACAGACCAGTTTCATGTAGGAACTACATCCAGTAGATTTTACCACAGGAAGGAAGTAGTTTATACATGAAAGTGTTCACAACGAGGTCTGTGGATAATGTTGAGTAACCGGGCCATGACTTCTGTCATTTTTTTTTTTTTTTTTTTGTGCTTTGAGAACCACAAGCCAAGTGCCATTTAGCCCCATTATATTCAAGAGAAAACAGACATTTCTATGGCTGAAAACTGAAAAATTACACATAACTAACTAGATGGATAAATAGAACTACAGGTAGGAGTTTTTTAATTTTGGTGTGAACTGTCCCTTTAAGACATCACAAGCCAAAAAGGCTGGAGACCACTGGTTTAGTCTTTAATGATGTATTTTAAAAGCTTGTTATATTAACAATTTTGTAAAATCTTCATCTTAAAAGTAGTGGAGTAGAAAGTACATTATTCCCCTCTGAACTGTGGTAAAGTGGAAATAGCACTTGAGTAAATGAGCTTTTTACTGCATGAGATCATCCTGTCCCTCAGGTCTTCCCTCCTTCTTACAGAGTTGAAATGAACTGCACATTTGATGTCTCCTCTCAACATCAACCTACAAGTGTCACATAAGCAGAGGATAATAGAATAATAATAAATAATAAATGTGGTGGATTTAAGGTCAGGCACACTGAGGAGAAAAATGTAACACCAAGTAAATGTGTGGGCACATGAAATCCCCTGATGCACACTGTCTCCTTCTGATGTGAGGAAAGGCACGTCCACATAGCTGTCAGATGTTTCCATCATGGTGTGTTTTTACATTTGTGCAGCAGATGGTGCTGTTGTGCAGTGCTGATGACGTCCCAACACCTGTTAGGACAATGGAAATTGAAAATGTCTGAATGTCTATTTTCTGTTTTTAATTTGATTAACTTTACTCATATTAATGTTAATTTACCCCTATACTTAAATGAAAAGAAGTTACAAAGTTTTGATGATATAATTCAGCATCATCATAAGTAAATGTATTTATAAAACACTTATCAAAACAAACTTACAAAATGCTTTGCAAAGAGAACATATAAAGTACCAGGAGAGATAAAATCCATGAAGGGCAAAAAATTAAATAAGCAAGGAATTAAAAAAAAAAAAATCAAATAAGCCAGCAGCTCAGATCAAATCTAGAAATGTTTTCAGTGAGTAAGAAGAGACTTAAAAGAAGTCACTGACTGAGACTACAGACAACAGCTAAATTTTAGAGAGGTATTCATGTTCTCTGATGATGTTACAAGTTTGTCTGCATCAATCATAAACACCGCAGTGAAAAAAAGCCTATTTTTGAACTCAACTATAAGTATTCAACCTACATTTTGAGAAAGTGCACTTGTTCTAATGAAATGAGGAAGCATTTGAAGTAATTGGGTTAAGTGTGACATCGCAGTCGAGCCTGAAACACACCAGAAGTACAGATAATTGTTGAGTCTCATTCACAAGGCGTCAAATACCAGAGTTTGGGGTTTGTAAAGTATCATAACCACAGCAAAATAATGACAAAGTGTTTGCAGATGCGGATACAGACACCACCGCACACTTATAGTGGGTCATATGTGGTGAATGAAAGGGTTTATGTTTATCAGTCTATACATTTTCTCAAGAAAATGTTGCATATTATGCCTTTAACAGGGTATAAACATTGCTGTAAATGCACCACAGTGAGCCAAGAGGCTTTTTTACATCTGTAGTCCCTGGACAGATGTTACAGTCACCCTTAAAACACAGAATGTAAGATTAAAATTATAAAGTTATTCATCGTTAAATAAGCATGCAGAACAATAATAAAAAGAAAAGAAGATATTAATGTTAATGGAAACATCATTCAGGACACCCTGTCAGGTGCTATTTAGAACATGCAACACAGAGACTTAGAATAAAACACATGCAAAACAAAACAAGTACCGCAGCCATTTAAGAAGTGAGCTGTTAATGCTTGTATAAAACCGAGAAGTCCAAAAATAAGATAGACACCTCACAGTTCTGTCTCCACCAACACTTTACATCTATGTCTGTCTTATATGTATGTAGTGAAGACTTTGAAGGAATTTAATATGGAACTTAAAACCATATTGACCTGTATCTTTGAATGAATTTAATAAAAAAAGGTATTACTGATCTTTTTTTGTCATATTCTAGTGAATAATTTCCAGTAACAAACATGCTGTCTTCACTTACAGACTCTTCTTACAGAGGACTGAACATTATGATGTCGCAGTAAAACTGACCTTTGACCTTATATATAAACTGCCGTCACCTCATCATTTTATCCCATTAGATTTTTTGTGTGTCATTTTGTCATAATTAACATATGAAATCTTGAGTTATGACCAAATATGTGTTTAGTGAGGTCACTGTGACCTTTGACCACTGATGACTAAAATGTAATCAGTTCATGTGTCAAGTTTGAAGAAATTCCCCTAAAGTGTTCTTGAAATACAAGACTCAGATAACCTGAAAACATAATGTTTTTTATATCCTTCAGTGTACAGTCATGAAAGTACACAAAAAATTTAGGCAAAACAAAAACATGGACTAAAGATAGCATTATGCGACATTGTTAGATACTAACTACAACATGCAAAGCAGGAACGCACATGTGAAAGCATGCACAGTATACAGTATAAAACGCCAAACAACAATAAAAGACATGCAAGTTCCGGGAAGTTCAGCACAACATATTATTATCTCTACATCTCTCTTGAGAAGACAGTGGTTCTATATTGTGCAACTGTGTTCTTAGCATGTGGCGTTGATGGTAAACCTCTTCTTAGCTGCTTTCTATGAGACAGTATGACGGGTGGACTTCTCACAGCTCTTAACCAGAGTGCACAATTCATCATACTGACTGTGAGAACTGTGTGAACACATTTGCACTGTACATCAGAAAACGCCCAGGGCAGGGCCCACACTGTAGAGTGTCATTTACACCCGAAATTAGTTAATATGTGTGTAATGCTTATTGCTCATTTCCACATTCAGAAACAGACACAAATGATTTAATTCACATGACAAGTCAGTGTAAGTGATCTAAGTCCGACCACTGACGATCTGTCATATGATTTGCAGGTGAGCTGTTCTGGCTCTATTAGATCTTGATCACAGCAGCCATATTGATATGATGAGGTCTCGTTCCATTTAGTGTAGCAGAGCCATTCCAGTGAGCCAGCATGCACAATAGCAGCACCCTGACTCTGTTTGACTTGAATGGGACAAAACCTTAAAGGGACAGTTCACCCAAAAATTAAATTTAAGTCATTTTCTACCCACCCAAGGTCAGAGTTTCACAGGAAAGCCGTGTTGCAGAATCTCCCAAACAGTTGAAATGAATGGTGACCAATTTTCAAATGTAAAAAACAACAGAAAAAAAAATTTAATGCTTCCATACTGCTTGTCTGGTGTAACCCAAATCTACTAAAGCCGTGACATGCCAAGTTGACTTGAAAATGTAATTTACACCATGTTTGTAGCCTAAGTCTTCACTGTAGATCCTTAGTGCGCATGCAGACCATATGAACTCTGTAATAGTGTGGACACACAAGTGAGTGGCATGTCATGGCTTTGGGAGACTTGTATTACGCCAGATTAACAGTATGGAGGCATTTTATGTTTTTTCTAAAACATACACTTGACCTTCAGTCAGCTTAAGGGTGAGTAGAAAATAACTGAATTTGTTTTGGGGTCCCTGTCCTTTTAATTATTATGACTGAAAATTTTCCTTAAGATTGTTTGTCGCCTTTATTTGATAGGACAGCTTTAGACAGACATGAAATGGGTGAGAGAGAGGAGGAAGACATAAAGATAGCAGTTAAGGGCCACGAGCTGGAACAGAACCCATGGCTGCTGTGGAGGACTCTTAGCCTCTGTATATGGGGCATCGCTCCACCAACTGAACTACCAAGGCCCCCAGAGAAAAGCAAACATTTTTAAAGATCACAATAATGGTCAAGGATATTGAAGCCAGGCAGCATGAATTCTTTGCTGGACTAAATGGTGCACTGACAAACAAAGCCAAGAACATAATTCCTATTGCATTGTTCATACAGCTAATGCAAAGTTCACCACAGGCTTTCACTTACGTCAAGTCTAGACTTTGCTTAGAGATAAGATCATTTCCACATCAAAGTAAGTCATACTTAAGATCAAAATTGATTGTAAGTCTGTTTTAAATAGACGCCCCTGCTTCAACAGCCTCTCCCAGAAAAAAAGGTGATCGACTGCAGGTTTGACTTAGAACATTTGGGTTTCACAGATAAGGCATAAGACTAGTCTCAGACTAAAATACATTTTAAACGGCCTTAACTCAAAGTGACTCACACAGACTTACCTTAATAATTGTAGATTTAGCCTGTTCTGCATTAAATTAAGATGAATGCAAGAGGGAGGATGGGTTTTTATGAGCACCATTAGACCAACTGCATGTGCTCATGCTAACCCTAATGAGGCCTAACCCAGGTGTTCTCATCTAGGCTTACTTAGTCTCAGACTAATTAAGACAAATTTAGGCAACCTTCATGAATGCTGATTAAATGTTTTCGTTTAAAGGCCTACTCCTGGCTTAATTGATTATCTGTCTTTGAAAGTGGCCCATCTTTTATCTGTTTGTAAAACAGCACAAATCATCAGCTATTTGTAAAGCATGGTGGGAGCTCAGGGGCTCTGTTCAAAACGCCGGCGACTTGCATTTCTCGGAGGATAATGCTTCTCTCTGACTTTGAGGTGACCCGTCCTGAGAGACGGTCTACTATTGGTCCGAGTCTTGAGCTGCAGTACTTTTTTTTTAGAAGGCCATTGCCCCATAAGTTTCACGTGATAGTTAGCAAATATGTAGCTGCTTGGTTAAGCATGATATTGCAGCACCAAAGAGCCAAAATTAAAAAGAGCATGTGCGTCCATTCAGAACTCATGTGCGCACGTACTTTGACACTGAATCATTCCCCAGTCTAAAACACAGTCCTCATTTCACATCATGCTTCCTGGAGTGAGTAATTCAAGTTTTCTATTTTATGCTACAAAATGCAAATGTTTGTATTTGTACTTTTTTGGTGGCTGTTACATTTCTTGAGGCAACTTTTACTTTGAGTGCTTGTCCCTTATATTGAATGTCTTTAAGGGGCTGACTTGCTGCTTCCTGGCTCTATTCCACGCTGCTCACCACAAAGTTTTGTTTTATTCTGTACAACTCTCTGCCGACCCCTGGAAATTATCTTGCGACCCCCTTGGGGACCCCAACCCCAGGCTAAGAACCAATGAATAGTAACCAGCTAGTAACCAGCTTATGCCATGCTAGAAGAGACCCACCCATCTTCAGCACTGCCATGGTTGTTGCACCCAGTCACTGATTGAGGTCAGTTAAGGTCATAAAGTACCTGAAACCCATTTAACAGAAATTCAGACTTTATTTAGTTTATTTAGTTGTTTTTAAGGTAACTTTTAAATTAACCTGGAAGATTATGCCTGCATTCTGACTTAGTTATTAACACTGGAGTCCAATGTCAACTCAGAGGCCAGTACTCTCCACAGAATATGTGCTTAAACACATCAGTTAAAACAACCATCTTTTTTAAAACACTGTTTTTTTAGTTAGTTCTGACTAAATGTAAATGATAAATGACGTTGTTCACACAAATGAGGAAATGGAGCTGAAGGCTTCACTGGAAATGACTTGTGCAAAGAAATAACCACATAAGTTCTGAATAGATGAAACTACTGGAGTGTTACAACAACCCGACCACCTCAACCACCTCAGTAGCACCGTTCAATTCATAGGCAGTGCTGTTTTTGCCCTAATTATACAAAATACTGAAAGAAACTTCTTTCTCTGCATCCACGAACATGAAAATAATCTTTTTCATCTTGAGTTGATAATCTTTTCACCCTCCCTTCTCATTTGTGTAGGAGGTGGCTGGGAACGTGCACAAAACGTGAAAGGCCCTATCTAGAACCAGGGTTTGGTTTGTCCATTCCGACCTACTGTAGAAACATGGAGGTGCAACATGACGAAACTCCATGGAAAAGGACCAGCATCCTCTGTAGATGTAAACAGCTCATTCTAAGGTAACGAAAACATGATTCTTATTTTCAGGTGATTATAGGCAACAGACTTATGCATATTTCTGACATATTCTGCCAATAAACCCCCATCATATCGATTAACTAGGAACTAAATTATAGCACACCCATATATCATAATAAAGAACCTTTTCCCCATTTAAAGGAAATTCTGTGCTCATATTAGTTCATATTCTTTCTCAAATAATCCACCCATTTTAGCAGCTCTGACTGTTGTGACAAAATGTGCAAGGAATGTGTGCATTGATGCATGTCCAGTAGTTAATACTGTAAATACTTGGGTTGCAGCAACAAAAACAAAACCTAAATTATATAGTTTAGCGGCTTTGTATTTCTTAGAAAGAGTTACATTGTTTCCTAGCTAAAAGTAATTAACAAAATGTTACATTTTTTACTAGCTACGTTACAGTGTTTGCTACCTGGTGACAAAATGTTATAAAATGTTTTTGTTACCGAGCTAAAAAAGTAAGTTAGCCTGGTTAGCCTTCTCATGATAGCTCAGCAGAGAAACTCTAATTTCAACTAGAGTGAAAGAAAGAAGAGATGCATTGTGAAACTCAATCAGTTTGAGTCTGTCCCTTAACTGTCTTTGAGGAGTTCATTATTTTGGCCAGTCCATCTCAAAAATGGATCCATTTAAAAACTCAAGTGTAAGTTTAAAGTTGATACAGGATCACATTTTAAATTGGAGTTTAAAGTTTTTGTGAAATAGAATTAAATTTAATCTATATTTAGAGTAACAACTACAGTGAGATTTGCATTTAGTTTTTCCTCATTTTAAGCCAGTGTGAAAGTTTGGTGCAACATAATTTAAAGTTAAACCATAATTTTGTTGGTGCAACACAGCCAAGGTGTAAAATGTTTCTACATATGTATGCAGTATTGGGCAGCCTTTTACAGTTAGTGCAATGTTTCCGTAACGTCATTACATATTCAGAGTGAACGTGTATCACACTCTGCAGGCGGTGTGTAACTTTATTAAGCAGCTCTTTGGTCATGTGTCTGTTCTGAGCGTGTATGTGTCCCCATGACCACACCCCAGCCACGCTGAAAGAAAGTGTGCACTTCAGCATGTTCCATTGACCACACCAGTACTGCAAGCCTCTGCACATCCACAGTTCCAGAATACCTAATAGAACAACAGACAAGGACTGTGGTGCAGCGGCCTCACATCCCAGACCCTGCCCCCATCCCCCAACACCGCCATCACCCCTCCCCTCTCTCTGCCCTGACCCCCAAAATACTCCCATGTAGTTCAGTGTGAAAGCGTCACGTGGCTTTTGGCCCACCAGCTCAAGTGCATTTGTTCTGTGCTGACTGTTTTAAAGGATTTTGCCTCCATCGACAGAAAAGTGGAGGGGATAACTTTTTGGAATTCAGCCTAGGGCTTCCTCTTTGACGTTTCGCTCACTCCTGGCTTGCACTCTCTCTCACTCTTTCCCTGAGGAAAGGCTGATACTTAAGAGGGTTGGTTTATCCTGAGGAATTCAGGTAAGATGATGCCCAGTCTTTTGTTAATTGCTGATGCCACTCAGATGGTAAGAATTGGGAATAAAAAAATAAGATAGAGTGCATATCATGGCATGCTAACCAGTGAGTGTGTGCCTAACAGGTGGGCCGAGAGGGCCTTCACCATGTGATGGTAACAAGCTTGCATCATTTAGATGCAATGGACCTATCTTGCATAAATGTGGTAGATTTGTCTTTTTTAAACATTTTTACAATATTACACATATTGTATTGGTTATCTTTACTTAATACACTTAATACATTTGCCGAGATTTCATGCTGAATTTGAGATTCAAGATTTATCTGGTTCCTTTACAGATAAATCTATGGTGCTCAGACCCTCCACACAGGAGTGTGTTTTTCTACCCATCTAGATTTTTTTTTATGTGAGCTGCTGAGTTTTGGAGAAATGAATTGCATTTGGCTTTTGGTGCTCAAAGAGTCCAAAAAAACACATTTGTAAAATTTGATGCAAGTGTTTCGTTCCAGATACTCAAAATAATCCACACACCTTGTTGTGAACACCTTCATGTAGGAACTACTTTCTTTCTGCAGTAGAATCTATCAGAACTACTTTTTTCTACCAGGTATTTCCACCATGAAACTGCTCACAACAAAGTGTGTGGATTATCTTGAGTGACGGGGTCATGACTTCTGGAAAGAGACACTGGTCATGACTTTTTCAAATGTATATTTTGGCGGTCTGGGCACCACAAGCCAAGTTCAATTTAGTCACATTTGAGAGAAGGCAGACATCTCTGCAGCCGATGTTTCCCAACCCCTGCAACTCACACCAAAACTTGAAATAAGTAGATATAAATAAAGAAATAGATAAATAGATCTATAAGCAATAGGAAAAATATGTAATTTTGATTTTTAGGTGAAGTGTCTCTTTAATGCATATTGTCCCTAGTAGCAAAGTGTTTGTCATGTCATGCTTTTCAATGCTGATTTATCTGACTTGTTCATATAAATCTGTCATTCTTTAAAAAAATAGATTGTGGCTTATTACAGTGTGCATCTGCATAGAGGAGCAGGATTTAATCTGTTATTATAGGGGCTCTTTGAGAAGTTGAACTAATTTACCAAAATAATCCCAGCTACTGTCATTGTGCTCATTTTTAAAACATGTTCAGTATTTAATTTTTGTATTTAATTTCCTTTGTATCAGCGATCACTGTCTTTCTCTGCATTGTAAGTTGTGTATGAGTCGACTATGGTGTTCTGTGGTTATCTTATATTTGGGTTTCATGTGGTTTGACTTGCAAATGTACATGTTATTATCTTGTTTAATTAATGGATACAGTGAGTGTAAAAACATGTTGAAACAGAGGGAGAGTCCATGTTGCTATGAGCTGTTTGTATTGTGGTTGGTATGATTACTTTGCCCAGGTCAGCAGCACTCATAACAAGATCTGTGGTTTAGCTAACTGTGTAGTCAAGACAAGTTGATACGCCTACATAGATACAAATTCAATACCGTTGCCTGGTGTTGAAGTAACAGTCAGAGGAGGTCATGCTGTGTAAATCTTAACAGTAAACTATGAATGAATGTCTTTCCCTCGTCAGGTAGTTATATCATGGTGCTTTAACTGTAGCTCAAAGACAAGCCCCCATTTTCACCCGTGGCAATGCTGACCAACATCACAGCTGACTGACTGCACTTGGCAGCTCATAGATGTGTACAATCTCTTCCTGCCTCTGCATCCACTACTTCGGGTAATTCCTGTCGCTGACTCCCGTCTTCTTTTCTTTTTGCACAGTGCATAAAGCCTAAACCACTGTCATAGCGTCACTCATGATGTACAGCTTTATGGGAGGGGGCCTATTTTGTGCCATTGTGGGGAACATCCTGCTGGTGGTCTCCACAGCCACAGACTACTGGATGCAGTACCGTCTGTCTGGCAGCTTCGCCCATCAGGGCCTGTGGAGGTACTGCATGTCTGGCAAGTGCTACATGCAGACTGACAGCATTGGTAAGTGAGAAAATATCTTCTTGGATCCTTAAAAAATTTCCCTCAGGTCTCCCTGAGGCACAGCAACTCTCAGCAGAGTCGAGTTGTACTTATCTGAACAAACTATTATTAATGACTGTCCTCACCTCAGAGGTACAATAACAAGAATTTCTTGCAGTGACTCTCATAGGATGAGACAGCAAACATACAGAATAACAGCAACAATTCACAATTCACTTAAAGCTATAATATGCGATATTTGTGAATCAACATGTCTAAAAACGCTGGACATATGTGATATATTTTGTGAAGTTGTGTACTTACATTATTCCAGATGTTTCCAAGAGTGTTCAAACACTGAATAATTTGCAATTTTCTCAAAGCAACAGTGTGTTTTCTGCCAGCAATGGCTATGTGACAGTTAGCAAACTGGCTATACCTGCTTGGTTAAGCACAATATTGCAGCACAAAAACACTGAAATGAAAGAGTGTCCAATCAGAGCTCATGTGTATTAACACTTTGACTCTTACTACTATTCTGAGGCAAACTGTATCAGGTGTACAGGTGATATGATGTAAAAACCATCCCCCAGTTTAAAATATGGCCCTCATTTCCCATCATGCTAGCTGGACTTCATAGTTTTAAAGCTATAATATGCAACATTTCTGCATTAAAAATGCATTCAAAATGTTTTCAACAATGTTCAAATGCAGAGAAATCCACAATTTATCCAAGGTAACGGTGTAGTTCCTGCTAGCACAAACACAGCATACACTGGATATGTCAGAGATTAAGGAAAGTAGGCAAATGTGACTAAACATGACATGAATAAAACTTTAATATAACCTCACCCATGAACATGATTTCTGCCCGAGACTAAACACAGCTGTACTTTGAGCTAAATGCTAATGTCAACATGCTTATAAGTTCACACTGACAATCCTGAAATAAGGCACAGTAATGGCACCCTGACTCTGTTTGACCTGCTGACATAAATAAAGATGGGCACCGCAGCTCCACTTCCTTCCACTGTACAAACTGAAGCCGAAATATCCCAGACACAAGTGCTGCCATCTTGCGCTGGTGACATCATTTGAGGAGTTCCTAACCATACATCCAGCCGACTGAGCAGAGCTCAGCTGTCAATCATGATGTGAAACCCACATTTTATAGCATCAAATAACTCATTGACACCAAATTAAAGAGAAAAATGAACACTTTAACAAACATTAGCCTGATGAGAACTGCCTAAAGTGACAGAAACCATGTTAGAGACAATGTCCTATGGATTTATGACCTATTGTATACCGCTGCCAGGCACCAGGGGAGATCGAGATGCCTTCACTTCACTTTTGGGGAGCATATTGTCCATTTCTAGTATATGTCAGTGGTTTGACCTGAAAGGAATGGAACCTCAATTAGTATCATTGGTAACACAAGTGTTTACTCAACTATTTCATGTCAAAATGGCTAATGGGAACTTAAACGTCTAAACCAAATTTCATGGAAATCCATCAAAGAGTTGTAGGAGACATTTCACTCAAAACCAAAAGTGTCAACCTCATGGTGGTGCTTGAACAAAAGTCAGGGGATCAGCAACGTCATAGTGTACATCATATAGAAATCATGAAATTCTGTGGCAGTCATACTTGCCAACTCTCCCAATTTCCCCTTGTCCCCCGTCCCTGTATTTCTCCTGCTTTTCACTCCTTTTTTTGCATTTTCATTATCACAACCTGTTTCTGTGTATAAGCCCTACTACTCCAAAAGTCTACTAATTCCACCTGTGCATATACACAAACACAAAACCAGACTCTCTGGAAAGAAAAATTTCCATTTTTTAAGGAAAGTTTTAATGGAAAGGGGCATGCATTTTGTAAAGCTTGTCTCGTCAATTTTCTTTTAGGGGCAGGGCACAAAATAAATGAATAAAAGGAAATGATGAATAGATGGATGGATTATTCTTCATTCTTTCCTCAGAATCAAAATTAAAATGAAGAATAATTAACATAAAATGCTGTTCCAACATACTTATTATTTTGTTAACCTCATTCTTTAAAAGTTTAATATCTTAAAAAGTTTCTGAAACTCAGATTTTATGGTTACAAAATCCTTTTTTTGAGTTCTCAAGGTTGGCAAGTTTGATGGCAATCCATCCAATAGTTGCTGAGATATTTTTTGTCCAGCTGACAAGCAAAAACAAAAACACTACATAATTTCTAATGACAAGCCCTGATTGTAAATATCTGCTTCTATAGAATTTCAAATAATCATTGTGTTAACCTTTTCTGTGTGATGAAATCTTGAAACATAGAGATACAGAACAAACACTAGAAAGTACAATGTCATCATACAGTCTGATGCAATGCAACTAAATTTGGTAACTGTTCTGGAGAAAATAAACTTCCCTATGAAACTTGACCAGTTGATAGTTTAAGGTAAATTTCACTGTCTTAGGATTGTCTGCCTGCAAACAGCATGAACGTGTTAATGATTGCTGCCATATGAGTCCAGCAGTGTGCTTAAATTATTTAGGACAAAAGTAGAATCAAATGTCTGAATTTGTGTTTAAGGTGTCAGTAGAAATATTAGGAAAAATATCAATTTCCAGACAGTTTTCAATTGACATTGAGGGCAGTTGGTTTGAAACTGTTCATATCCAATGAAAGCTTTATCCATCTTCCTGTAAATATCTTTAAAGTATGTTCTCTCCCTTGTTTGACTCCTCCCCAGCCTACTGGAACGCCACTCGTGCTTTCATGATCCTCTCTGCCATGTCATGCTTTGCTGGCATCATCGCAGGAATCCTCTCCTTTGCCCATTTCTCTGCCTTTGAGAGGTTCAACCGCTCGTTTGCTGCTGGGATCATGTTCTTTGTTTCAAGTGAGCTCAGTAGTTTCATATATCAATATGTTGACTTATCAATCTGCCATGAATGATTCAATTTGCATGTTGTGTAATCTTCAAAGTTCACCAGGCCTTCCATAGAAACTTTGTGACCGAGATAGCCTTAATCATTATAGATATTAATTTTAATATGTGTCACTCTCTGTCCACTGTGCCAGCTCTCTTTGTTCTGCTTGCAATGGCCATTTACACCGGGGTGACAGTGAACTTCCTGGGCAAGCGCTTTGGTGACTGGCGCTTCTCTTGGTCTTACATACTAGGCTGGGTGGCACTGCTCATGACCTTCTTTGCAGGTTCGTAACAAAAAACAAACTAAGGGAAGCAGTTCATTTTCAAATTTCTTACAGCAGCTATGTCAAATTTTGAAAAACAAGTCATAAAACACCAATACAATGCAATCACACTCATTTTCCTGAAATTTTATTTACTCTTACTCTTAAAGTTGCAACAGTTTAGTATGAGTTAGTACAGTCTCATCAGCTTTGCACACACAAAACTGTCCATATTTTTCAACTCAAACATTAATAAGATTTATATACACCAGTATACTAACGAAATATATCTTATCATAAAAAAAAAACATTTCCTGTACAATAGTTATTGTGTAATCAGGGAATCTTATTTTGCAACCCTGTTGTAAGTGATAAATAAATCACCTTGTATGCTTGTATCCATGTGCCATTATCTTACTACACAGCTTTTTTTTAAATACATGATTCTAACTGATCAATTACTGCATCCTACAGTCTGTTAGTTCTGAAGTGCAGACCGTTACAATCGATAACAAACTGTTTCTATGAATCACAGGCTGTTGCTATGGATATAGTTCTGATCATAGACATTGGAGGAGCAATAATAATATTTTTAAATCAACAAAATTATATTTAAATTAATATTTTGAGTCAAATTATTATTATTTATTATTCTAATTATTTTAGTAAGTAGGTGTGTAATAAGTGAGATAATGTACATTGCGTTATTATATACACTGGGTTATTATTATGAAATAAACCCATTCAGGATTATTCAAGATGATTTCTGCACCATGCTGTCTGGATTTATTTCACAATAATGACTGTACGCTACCCTTTCTTTGACATGCTTGTGTAATAAACGTAGAAATGCCTTTGTTGGAATTCCATACCACTTTTTACAGCTGACCTATGTTTTGTTTTGCAGGTATATTCTACATGTGTGCCTACAGAATGCATGAGTGCAGAAGAGTGGCTGGCCCGCGTTGAAGTAAACGGGACATAACATGTCAAGGGTGTAAAGGATATCAATGCCAATTCAAAAATAAAGAATTGACTGTAAAATAATAAAATTTTGAATTTTGCATATGCACCAAACAAGTCGTGTGGTTTTGTGATAAAATTATAAACAATGGCTTAGGATGCAAAATAGCTCCGTCCCTTTGAGCAGCAGGAAATTACCATTAAGATTTTTTGTTGTAGCCAACAGAATCTAGATTTGGGACATTGTTTTCTAAAGCACTGAACTGTGAAAGGGAGAATCTGGTACTTTTCTTGTGAAAGTCCAACCGGTGTTGATGGTAAAAGTAGTCAATTGAAGCAATAAATTCCTTGGCGTGCGTTATATTGACCTAGAAAGTTCTCCTGCTCATGAATCTGTGCACTTCCAAAGAACTTTGGATCAACTGTGTTGTGTATAAAAAGCTTTATAACCAAAATTGAGTTGAGTTGAGTGCCAGCAGTGCCCACTTGTACCAGGATGCATTGCATGCAAGCTCTTGATGCCCACGCCACCCTAGCCTATAGCTATTGCACTGATAGCATTAGTTAACAACATAACAACATTAGTTTTGGGTTATTTTTTTCCCCAATACTGTTCTGCCCAGTGCATCCTAGTGTGCTGTGATTGGGTAGTACTGGTTGGCGTGACAACATGTCCTTCTATTTGCCAGAAAGTCTTTCTTATGGTGTTAAATGTTCTATTTTAACCCAAACCAAAATGATCTCTTCCTAAACATTGCGCCTAATCCTAAACAAGTACATTTTGTGCCCTAAACTTAACCATAACAGTGTGTGCCTAAACCACACCAAGAACTTTTTGTACAGCTCTTGCCTACACCTAACTAAGTACTTCTCTTGTCTAAACCTAACCAAACTTCCTCTGAAAAAAGTGACATTTAGCTCCACATGGGACACAAACCCCAGACTCCTGTGTGTTCAGTCCAGTCATCCATCACTTCTAACCTTCTCCCAGCTGTCAATATCTACACTCGCACTCACAGCCAATCACAGCACAGTAGTAGCAGCCAGTCATTGCACAGTGGGATATGATGAGGCAGAACAGTCTTGGGTGGAAGAAAAAAACATTTTACATGATAAAAATACTAAAATAGCCTGTAGTTCTTCCTGAACACTGATGACATCACTGGATACAAGAAGAACAACAGATTTTGCAACAGGAGCACTCAGCTTTCTTGGCCAATATAGCACAAACAGGAATTTACTATTTCAACTGACAACATTTCCCATCAGCATTGACTGGGCATTCACATGAGAAAGGCCAGCTTTTCTGTACAGCATTACACATTGTGATATAACGTCCATTATGTACAGTACAATAATAACATTGAAAATGAATATGTACATATTGTATTGAAAGTGTATTTTGCTCTTAGCCAGAGCTCGTGGGCTGCCTTTGTCCTGCTGTGGGGGGCCCACGTTTCCTGAAGATGGACTTTTTACTTGTGCAGCGGAAAGAGGAGGAGGAAAAGTAGAAGATGATGGGATCAATACAGGTGTTGAAGGTGCTAAGTAGCAAGGTGTAGTACCTCCACGTTGGGCTCTCATTCTGGATGTAACCCACCAAATGAGAGAAGTTGTAAGGCAGCACACAAATGAGGAACACAGCTAGAGTCCCCAATGCCATGCCGATGGCCTTCTGCTTCTGCATGCGGGATATCCTGGGGCGGCTGTACAGGATCAAGATGCAGCGCAGGTAGCAATAAACACAAATTAGAAGAGGTATGAGGCAGATCACAAAGAAGAACTCCAGACGTACCGGCAGGAGGACCCTCAGCTGCTTCTCTGTGAAGTTCTCATAGCATATGGTGGAGTCATTGCCAGCCAGAGCTGGGTGGTACTGGACAATAAAAGTAATGCTGCAGTGTGCAGTTGAGATTACCCAAATAATAGCACTGATAACTATCGCGTACACAGGTTTGTGCAGCTGATGATAGAGGATTGGGTAAGCTACACCAATGTAGCGCACCACGCTGACTGCCATCAGCAGCAAGGAGCTGGTGTAGATTGTGGAGAAGAAGGTGAAGGCGGTGATGGGGCACAGGAAGGTGGGTAAATTCCATTTTAAGTCAGACGCTGCCTCGTGCATCTTTAAAGGAAGGATGATCAAAAAGAGCAGGTCAGAGACAGTCAGATTGAGTAGCAGGATGTCTGTTGGAAGTGGCTTGGAGTGGATCTTGACGCTGAAGGCGTAGAGAGCCAGGAGATTCGCTGGCAGGCCGATCAGAAAGGAAATGATGTAAACTGAGAGAATAACCTCAGTGCTCACCACAGACATTATGATCCTAAATCAAAGGAAATAAATACATTAACGTTACAGACATGTGGTTAAAAATGACAGATTATCTTATCTTTCTATACCAGTGACAATGGAGAGACATCAGTGAAGTCTATGCATGATGCAAAAACATTCAGCTTATTCCTGACACTTACAGGGACAGTTCAGATTATTTGAAGCGGGGTTGTATGCGGTACTTGTTGATACTCAGTGTATTACCAACAGTAAATGGCAGGTGATGGGAGGAGCAGAGGAGAACCACTTAAAAGCCACTTAAAAGGCACCTTAAAAATCATGATCACTTTAAGTGTATGAGAAATATCATTTTCTCCAAACCAACTGAACTCCATAGGTGAAAACAGTCATTTTACCTCACAGGACACAGCAGTTGCTGTTCTACCATTGTCTCAATCTGTTAGTTTTTTTATTATTGTGTGACTTTGGTGAATCCAAACTATCCTTTTAAAACATCAAAGTCACATTGTAATACAAACTAACTAACAGATAAAGGCATCAGTAAACCACAAAGTAAAGCAGTGAAAACATTGTAAATATAGCATACAACTTTAAAACTGATATTATTATTCTTTTTTTGTAGTTGGACCTTTTTTTAAGTGACTAGAATACCTTTTGTTGCTGACCCCATCCACAGCAGTACATTGCTTAGCTTACATACCGGTGCCCCTCTCTGTTTCTATGAACTGGGGGCATAACTGACCAGCATCTAACTGTAGCGAATACACTGACAAGTACTCATACAGCCCCACTTCAAATAATCTGAACTATTCCTTTAAAGGTGGGATAGGCATTCATTTGGGATTTGGTGTCATTGAACAAAAGCTCAATAATAACCTTCAAATATAATCTAACTCAAATACTTTGAGAGAAAACTAGACTTCTGCTCCAACTCTTGGCTCTGTTTAAGGCTCTAGAAAACTTTGGCCAATCACGGGTCAGTAAGATAGTTGTCTGTTGAGTCTCATTCCCAGAATGCATGTATTTGATGACCTGAGTCTCAACAATCAACTACCTTTCTCCAGAACAACCACATAATCAAGTCCCAGTCATGTAAATGTAAGCACCACCACCGTAAACATATTCACTGATTTGAGACATATTAACTGACTGCTAATATTGTACAGTCAGTAATAGTTTACAGTTAGATTTTCAGCATTTTTTTCAATGTATCTTATCAAAATATTACAAATTTTAAAGAAGTAAAAACATAATATTTTAGTTTAATATTGTTAATACCTCAGCTGTGTGTGTTTTATATACGAACAGATAAAGTTAGTTAGGAAAATGGCTTTTCATGACTCCGATCAGTGAAATAAGCCAGAGTCAACTCTCAACCTCAGATTCCAAACGTCAGATGTGGAAACACAAAAGCAAAAAGGATCTGCATTGTTTGATATAATATGTTTGATAAGAGAAACATATTAACTTACCTAGTAGCAGATGTTCTCAACAATATTAAAGCTTAAAAAAGCAAATAAAGTTCCCTGTGGTTTGCTTCGCTGTGTCTTTCATCAAAGACAACCACTTTATAGCCAGAAAGTTCAAAGATGAGCTGATATAACATGTTGTAAGGCGGAAGCAGTGAGTCATATTCAAGCCCTGCGCAACAAATACACTTCTCTACTCATTCCATACTGAGCAACATGCACACACACCAGGTGGTTAATATTAACTAAAATGCAAAACAGAAGCTCATGTTGACTTTTATGTTGAGTATGTTATTAAAGGACCTCCTCCTACTGGATGTCTACTGGAATAAACACTGATCATGATAATTAGATTTGGATTTCATCAAGCCATGAAGCCAGCATTTATTCAAACTTACGCCTACACTGCAAGTTCAGCGAATAAGTCATCATTTCAGATAACACAGACATCGTTTAGGACATCCGTTGCATCGTCATTACTAGAGAGCAATCTGAGATGTTGAGCAAACAGTGGATGGGAGAATAGGTACTGATAGAGTAGTAGCCCTACAGCTTGGATGTTGGTTTCCTTCCTGTAAACCCTATCTATATTAGTATCAATTAGTATCTGCTGCAGGAAATCAACATGGGCGTCTTTATGATTTCTTTCAATCTGTCACACTGCTACACTACCATTACTGATACATAATTCAAGTCAGTGCAAATTATGATCCAACTAGCCATCGTCTGAGGAAGCTGCAAGAGGAAACTGAAAAACTACTTAAGTTGCTTTAAGCAATGCACTGAAGTGGGAACTTCTGTAAGGAGCTTACTATGTAGGAGCAGCAGCAGACTTACTCCGATCAGCAGTTCAGATAGTTGCCCGTGTTGCAATCCACCCCCTGTGGAAAGTCAGAGGTATAATTTTAATATTTCCCAATGCTTGAACAATAAAAGCAACAAAAGACAAAAGAAAGACTTGAAAATGACACTAAATGTGCAGAGACCATAGAGACCATCCTCATATCAATCTAATTTGATATGAGGAATTTGGTTCTGTGTCAATGTCTATGCCAGTTCCCAATCAGTCCGAGTATTTTCATGTGCCTTATGTATTAGAATATGTTAAAAGTGAAGTGAAAAGTGAAGAGACTCGCTAAAAACCTGGCATTTCGCCCAGGGGTGGTGCCATGCGTCCTGCATCACACAGAGTGTTATGTGCTTGATGCTCATCAGCTTGCTTAGGTTAACTAACAAAACCATAACATAAAAAGTTGTTTATTAACCTAATTCTTGACTTAACCCCGAAACTGTACATAAAGGACACCTCATGTTTAACTATGACTACAAGCAGTGATGATTTTTTATATTTATGAAATCATCAATTTACTTGGTTATATTCCCCACTACGTCTCTGAACTAAATAGGGCTAAAATATATCAACAAGATGGACTAAATTATGTCCAGCAACAAAAATATACTAAGATGTGGGGTTTGGATTCTGATATTGGTGTAGTATCTTGTCCAAATAGGCTGACAGAGTTTACAAACATCACATAAACTGATTTCATATTGTATGTGTGTGTTATTTAAGATTAAAATTGCCAAGATTTGGAAGTAAAACTAGCCTTTACTCACAGGCTGAGGTGGTCGCAGAGCTCACCCTGAGGTGTGCACTGCTAAGCCCGGCAAAATCATGTCCATGTGGAATACAAAGTCATATAAAATATCAAGTTTTTTGTGAGTCCCAAAAAGTGAAGCTGATGTGGAAGTGCCTTAAACCTGCATTCTTTCTAATGGCCAGCAGGAGGCGACTCCACTGGTTGCAAAAAGAAGTCCAGTTGTATGGAGTCTTATGAGAAATTTACCCTGCTTCTTACTTGATTTATATACTTAGTTAACAGTTTCCTAATAGGTTTATGGTCTCAAAGGCCAGTTTCCAGTCTTCTTCATCACATCATGATGTTCATTTTGAAAGGTCTGGTCCAATTTAGATTAAAAAGATGATAAAGCAGGTTAGATTGCCAGATTGTGAACAGGCAGGCTGCTATTATTTCCTGCTAAAGGGACAAGCCATGACCAAGACGACAACCCCCATAAAGCCAAACTCAAGTTTTCAAAACAATGCTCCACAGACAGCTCTGACCACTAACTATTCTGCTCTCTATGGCTGTGAAGCACTGCTTATTCACTGTCTCATTTACTGCACCTTTGCCAGTGGCTGTACTTCGTCTTCTCCTCGGGCTGCTGCATTGCTCTCTGGCAGTCGAGCTCTGTTTGGTCGCATTTCTAGCACAAAATCATTGTCATAAACATCGGTAGGTCCGTCCTCACGGTTACGCTCTGGTATGGGTGGGCTTGGGCTTGATGGCATGTCTTGTTGTGTGTCTGATCTAATAGAGAATGACAGAGAGAGAGAGAGAGAGAAGAAAATTCAGAAAATAGAAGAGGACCACTTGAGTAAAGACTCTACTTATTTTTCCAACTGATGTCATAAACAACTGGCTTTTTTCATCACTACATAGTCAATATTATATCAATAAAGGCAAATATTTTATCTAAATTAGAAAATAAAATAGTTTTCTTTACCTTTCAGTATTACCGGTATTGTATATTTGTTGTGGTTGGACATTGCCTGATAAACTTTGTGTCCTTGAAAAAAAAGATGATAAATTTAGTAAATCATTGCCAACACATGCATTGCAAACACAAAATTCTACTTTCATACCTCAAAAGGATAGCAGTGTTGCAGACAGAGCCTGGTGACTGTCTGCGGGTAGTAACAATAAAAAGATTAATTATAGCTGCACAGTCATTGCACATGACAAGGAGTGAAGTCTACCAACCTGTTTCTAAAATATTGTCTGTAAAAGAATATTCCAAGCAGCAAAGCAACTCCAAGGAGCACTAAAACTGTCAACCATGTGGATAAAGAGGCTGTAAATGTAAAATAGCTTAATTAGTAATACACAAAATAACTGTTACATTGTTTTTGGATGGGAAGAAATCATGACCCATGGTGTACTGTAACTTACATGCTTTTGACAAGTTCTTTACAGACAGCTCTTTGGTGCTGCTGCCCAGGGAGTTGATGGCTGTACAAGATATATTGGGTTGGTTTAGAGCTGGGCCACTCATCACCCCAGAGACTACATTTTCCTCATATGTGTAGACAAAGCTGAAGGAGGATGGCAGAGTGTCATTTCCATCAATGGCCCAATTTATAGAAGCATTAGGAGACGCCACAGCCTTGCAGAGACACTTCAGAACTTCTTCTGTCAGGTGGCAGGAGGATTCGGGTAGGATTTCTGGGGCATCTGGAAAGATGGAACGACAAAATGTTTAAAAAGTAAGCAGAGATCTTGGATTTAATGCATTATTTTCAAAACAAGAGACAGATTCAAGCTAAAAACATTCAAATACAGACCGTTTCCTATTTAAAAACTGTTTTTTCACTTTAGGAGCACCAATGGCTGTTCAATTAACCCCTTCCTAAGTCCCTAAGTCCCCTTTTGGAACCTCGGTCAGCTTACTCCTTCCCATCGCCTGTTCTTACTGTAGATATGCCATGTATTAGGTTAGCACGATGCAAGCTAACTAGCTAACTTATCTCCAACAATCATCTGCTAGCTGGTTACATCTGATGATTAAACACTAGCTAACTAGCTAGCTAGCTAGATCTACAACAATCTTTAGCTTGCTGGTTCGCTAGTACATTTCTAACATTAGCTAACCTAAAATGTGACTGTGTATATGTCACTTTTACAGGTCCCTCAGCAGCATCTTTTAACCATCTTCAAAATTAATTTTCTTTTCAACTGACGAGCCTAGCACATGGTGTAACTAAGTACAGGAAACAGGAAAGAGGGAAAGTTGACAGATGTTCCACTGGGTACCAAGGTCGTTCAACTGTTATTGAAGCGCAGATCAAAAAGGGGCAGGAATTAGGAAGGGTCAGTTTTTTCTGCCGAATATTTTAAGGTATCTTGGTGCCCTATTGGTCTAAGAAGCATATCCCATATCCCTGAGTTGAACACTGCCAGTGACCTTTACTGCAGTGACCTTTCTATAACCCCTGTCTTCTACTGTTTACATGCAATAAAGACAATATGCCAATAAAATGTTGTTGTTGCTTTTTTTAAATTCAAATTTGCTGTTATTCATTTACCCTCTTGGTTTTGTGAATGTGTCACGCTGACTGCATTTAGATGTGTCCTGGTTATGAGGCCTATCCTGGTTTTGATCATATTCAGGATATGTTGTTGATATGGAACATGGTAACCTGGTTATTCTGTGTAAATGATTCTGACAGTATCCAGGTTTCTGGTCATCTGGTGCAGTTGTATCTGAATCTGTCACCATGGCAACTACGTGATTCTGTACCAGAAGAATGTTCAGTGATCTAGATCCGGTGTTCCTTATCAGAGTGATTCAGGCAGCATATCCAGGACATGTAAATGCTCCTGCACATGTCAATGCAGTCACTGTGTTGCTAATTTGGATTAACAGTTGTTTTGCCTACATCAGAGATGTCAGTGGTTGGGGTGCTGTCTGATGTGTGCTGGTGCCTTCTTTGATCGTGTATGCAGTTATGTTTGCTCTGGTTTGGTATCAACTATCAGGTTATTCCTGTTCCTAAATTTTGTTGCTCATGCAAACCGCCATGCTCATTTTGTAGTTGTTCTGCTAATTTCACCCGATTTGCACGATCTTCCTCAGCAGATGAAAATTTTCATGGAAACATTTATGCTCATTTTTATTTTCTTCAGCGGTTGAAGGGTTTCTCCTTCTCCTGTTTTAAAAATTCACTAAAGTCCATTCTTAACTTTTTAAACAGTAACAAGTTGACTAAACACTTACCATAAAGGCTATTTAGTTACTATCTTGGCCTTTGGAGACAGTAATTGTTCAGTCAATTACTGTCTCCAAGCGTCAAGAGTGAAGTTTCAGTCACAAGTCCCAGTGTGTGTGATTTAGTGGTATTTGGCAGTGAGCTTGCAAATTGCGAACATCCTGTCTCACTGTCCATGTCCAAACCTTTAGGAGAACCTACGGTTGCCACAAAACTCACAAAAGCACGAAAGCCATATTTAAAGCTAGTGTTATGTTTGACTGTTTTGAACAATTGTAGGGAACCACAGCCAAACAGATATATTCGTCGGCCGACTGTGGACCTAACACAGCTAGCATATTTTGGCTATATTTTCTTTTAGAGAACATAAAGCAGATTGTTGTTTTCTTTTTTAATTTTTAGGTTTATCTACAGTATATTATGTATAGTTGATTCTTCCCTGTTCAAGTCGTTCTATTTGTGTTTTAATGGTTTGTATTTATGGTAAATGAAATTAAAAATTAAATGATGTTAAATTATTAAAAATACCAGTGAAGGTTTTCTGCTTCAGTGCCTTGATGTAATTTTGGATTTTAGATATATGAATAAAAAATGTCAGCCAATATACTGATATTGGAATTCTTTTACTCCATAATATTGGAATCAGCAATGGTTGAGCTTTAGTAGAACCATGGCAGTGCAACATCGCAGCCTCTGTGGAATAAGACCCACACCCTCTGTAGATATAAATGGCTCATTCTAAGGTAAAGGAAACATCAATTCTTATATTTGTGATGATTATACACTAATGAAAACATACCTGTAAATATCATTTTGCATTTCTGCCATATTCTGCCAATAGATCACTGCAAATCCGAAAAACTGGATGTTTGAATATGCTGTTACTGCTTCTTTTACATGGTTCTGTTACAGTAATCAATCAAATTGGTGCTCAAATAAAAGAGCGAATGCCTGAAAGTCTCTACTGGGTCTCTTTTATAGCCAAACTATAATTTGGGAAAAATCATGACCCAGGGTGTACGGTAACTTACATGCTTTTGATAAATTGTCTAGAGGCAGCTGTTTTGTGCTGTTGCCCAAGGAGTTGGTGGCCGTGCAAGATAAAGACTGGATTTGAGCTGGACCAGTCATCACCCCAGAGATTATATTTTTCTTTTTTGTGGAAACAAAGTTGAAGGAGGACGACACGGTGTAATTTCCATCAATGGTCCAGTTTATAAAAGCGTTAGGGGATGCCTCAGCCTGGCAGACGCACCTCAGACCTTCTCCTGTCAGGTGGCAGGAGGACTCAGGTAGGATTACTGGGGCATCTAGAAAGATGGAATGTTGTTATTAAGTAATCCAAGGAAACTAAACAAGAACCAGCATTCTGGGCTCCACTTGGTTCCGTTCTTTGGTGCCAGTTTTATTGAAGCCTATAGGAGATGCACAGAGAAGCACACCAAAACCAAACATATCTACATCATATGACCTCTGATGATACTTCAGAGAATAGCATACTGAATGATTTGTTTCCAAATGTGCATTTGTTTATTTGCTGTTGGTCTCCAAATAGGGGATGATTTACATTGCATCTCATACAGGCTTCAATAGAACTAGCACTAAGTGCTGATAAATGATGGAATGACCTGAGGTTTCAAAATTCTTCAAATCCAAGACTCAATTTGACTTTTGAATTTAAGGTCACAATTCGATTTGATTCAAACATTTTTAGCACTGATGGCTATGCCATTATAGACTACAGAGTCTTGATCCGTTAAGATCAACATCTTCTAATTCTTCTTTAAAAGGATAATCTATGTGGTATCAAGTATATAACAGCTGGTAAACTATATGCTGTGTCATCTTTAAAGTGTTATTTTTCTTTTGATAAATATCCCATACGCCTCAAAAAATACTGGGGGAGACGGCGATTCTGCCTTTTCAATTCAGTCACTGATATTGAAAGCTCATTTTGATCGATATTGGATTTATTACTGAAAATATGACATCCATAGTAATTATCCTTCCTTATTTTTTTTAGTTTCATTGAAGTAATCAAACCTCTCTGACACTGTAGACTCACTGCATGATTTCCAAAAATCAAAGATACATTCACGCTAAAAACTAATTTTTACAGAGATATTTTTCTCCTATAAACTAATATTTTAAGGTTTTTGACTCTTAGAGCAATGATGGCTATTCAGTTGTTTCTATATTTTAGAGCATCTCTTGTCTACCTTCATGATCATTATTATGATTTCATCTTAACATTGTCTTAAGTAATGAGCTTACTTCAATATAATTAGAATAAATTAGCTCAGAAAACCTGCTTCCTGATAGCCTTAGCTGTATTTCCTGCATGATCAGTTCAGTCCAAACAGTTGTCTCTAGGAAAATGGAAACTGCAACCTTAGCGTGCTACCACAGATACAGGTTGTTTAACCTAAAGAGGAGAATTTCAGTGTGTTCTGCATTGCTTTTTTGTTTGCTTGTAGGTTCACACTCTCAGCCACAGCCTGTAAGCAAAATTCATATGCGCTTGATGGGGGTAAAACACTTTGTATGATATCTTATTTAATTTTATTTATGCTTTATTTTCTTACCATAAATTTCTCAAAATTAATAGGTGAAATTTTGACAATTAAAATGCATATAAAACATAATAAATTAGTGTATATTCTGGGTAAATAATTCAGAAAAAAATCAAATAAAATTCTGAAACTTCATGATTGTGCGGAAGGTTCTAGTCCAGGGCCGGAAACAGTGCAGCAGAGCGGAAGGTTACATTAATTTTCTCTTTTCAGATGGTATTAAATGACCACACTACTGCCTAGACGGAGTTAGTTGTGTAACATCTAAATAGACTAAAAAGACAGTTTTAAATTGCTTCTTATAACCCAAAGTCTACATGCAGTAGGGAAGGAATTAGCTAATGTTAAGTAACAGTTACAGCTGATGAGTGAGGATAATTAACCGAGTTTGGAGACACATCAGTCTTGCCGAAGCGAAGTTACACCTGAACGGCTAATACCCGGATGCCTCCTCCTCCGCCATTCTTATAAACTAACGGCAGTTCTTCTGGCTCTTCATCAGGTGACGGATTACTTGGGGAGCTGAGGCTTGCTAAACAAAAAAAGATACAAAGATACAAAGGACGTTTGTAAATGAAGCATTGTACAAGGCTAAGGACTGGAAACCGTGTGTCTTAGCTTGTAAGCTAGGTGGCGCCACGGCGTCGCCATAGCAACTTTAAATCTTCGGCAGACCCACGCGAACGACATGAAGGATATTAACATTATCCCGGGATATTTGAACAGCGACACTCCGCTCCCAGAGTCACTTTAATGGTAAGTAAAGCTTATTTGTAAGCACAGACAGTATTTTACCTGTCTCTATTGACTGTCATCGTTGTGCCAACATTGGAAATTACCGTTGAGTATGCAGACACCAGTCTCTTGCTGTCTGGTGTGTTTGGGCTTGATTTGGTTGTGTATTCAGTTATGTTTGCTCCCGTGTGGTGGTGTCAGTCTTCATTGCCTAACTACCAGTTATTATTCCCTGTTCCTACATTTTGTTGCACATGCTAAACAATTTTATCACCATGTCCATGTAACAGATGGTGTTGCACACCTCATGTTTGCTTAAAAGTTCCTCCAAGTCCATTCTTTGAAACAGCATCTAATTAACTAAACAGTCTCACCATTAGGCCCCTTTAGTAGTAGTAGTGTTTGGTCCACTAGGGTTTGTATGACAACTGGGAAACTTCCATCAGCTAAAAATGATTAGTGTGATATTACCCATAACTTCAGAAGTTTACTAGTTTCTAGTCTTTAGTAACTGTTTCAAAGAATGGATTTGAGGGAATTTGTAAGCCAGTCAGGGATTGATATGATGAAAAAAGAACCTTCTTGCGATTATTTTGACAGGTAGCGATATCATTACTGGGAAAAAAATCAGGTATGATGTGACATTTGTTGGGGTCAGTATCTAACAAGCATGTTTTCTTACATTTGGAGAACAAGATTTGCAGGCCAGGGCATCTCTGCAGCACTACAGTACTGTTTTGTCACATAAAAATTGCAGATTCTGCAATTTGGATATTGCAGTGGACCCTACTGCGATTTTAATAATATTTCGAATAATTATGCAACCCTACAGTATCTGTGTGTGCAGTATCTGGCATATTTTTGAAAAGTTGTTTACAGACAGCAGTTTGGTGTTGCTGTCCACCAGGGATTGTAATACAGGGGCTGTGCTATACAGAATATTTTTCTGGCTTTGAAATAGGCCTCTCTTTGCCCCAGGGACTAAATTTTTCTCATCACTTAGGCCCTTAACTCAGAGTTTTCCCCTGTTGTTATTACAAGCCATCTTATTTTACCCATTGCTTGACAGTATTATTTATACGAGATATTGTATACATATTAATAATAAGCTGAGACATAGTATGTATGTTTAAACAGTGTGAATTTTTCAGACCTAAACCTATTAAAGGAAATTATTCTAGATAACCCATTTGACAGAGCCCTGAACTTCAGCTTGTATCTTTGGAAACTCGGGGATGCCCACAGTAATTTAAAATAATAATAATAATGCATAAATTTAGATTATATCAGTAACATCTGGTACAGTAGAGGAAATAGAATGTAAAAGTTTTTTACATTGAACTTCCAGATCCAGCCAGGCGGACTGCCTTGCTCCAAGGTCATTGTGAGCGATGCAGGAGAGAGAAATATCTCGTCTGATGTTGTTGAGGAGCATTTTCCCCTCAGTTGAATTCATTTTGGTGCTCCGACCCATCTCTCGTTTGAGCCACGAGTATGTGTGTGGTTGTGGGTTACTGACAACAGCACACTTAATGGTGGCACTATCACCCTCCATTACCGATGCCTCTAGCAGTGTCAGAGTCACATTCACAGGTTTATCTGTGAATATATAAAATCAGAACATACAATTAAAATAATAAGACAGCTCCCAAGTAAAATACCTCACAAGTAAATACACGTCTTTCAAAATATTTTGAACAGAACTGTATCACTTACATAAAATGTTGAGTGCTATTGTTTGGCTTTCTTTGTTGAAGGCAGAACAACTCATTTTACTGTAATGCATTTCATAACTTGCCAGTCCACGCAGTGTTTCTGTGTACAACCATAGCCCTTGTACCCTCTCAGTGAAAGTCATTAAAGTGAAGTTTTCCAGAAGTGAACTTCGGCTCCACTGAAGTGATGGAGGTGAGAGAGGGCAGGAGTGGTATATGCTGCAGTTAGCCTGGAAAAATTTCCCATCCACTATTTGCTTCTGAATTGTGATTTTGGGAGCTTTTTTCTCTGGAAGTCAAAACAAAGTGATTATGGGGAAAAAACACAATGAAAATGGAAATTGTATGAGATTACAGAAATGGTGTATGTGAACTTGAATGAAGGGTAGTAAGGTTTTCCCTTCACATTACATTCATTACAGCTTAGGTTTGGTTCAGATCAAATGTGCAGGATCAGTAACTGTAGGTTTCAGGTTAGGGCTGTACAAATAATCTATAAAATATGGCCAAGTCAGGCTGTATGATATGGTAAAAAACTCACATTGCGAATATTATGACTGAAATTTCTATATGCAGTACATTTAGTTGGAATGATAATTTGCATCACAATTTGGAGAACAAGATTTTTCAGCCAGGGCGTCTCTGCAGCACTACCATACGTCATTATAATGCTGTTTTCGCATACATTTTTCCTTTATTAAAAAAATTGTGATTTGGTTCTGGTTCTGTTTTTTGGATGTTGGACTCGCCATATTGCAGTTTTGATAATAGTGTGATTAATTGTGCAGCCTTATGGCCAAGTGTAACATCCAAATCTCACAACTCTGAAATGTTTTTTTTTTTTTTTTAATAAAGGAAAGATAAGTGACAAAATATGTTATAATGAAGTACTGAAGTGTCACAGAGATTCCATGGCCCACAAATTCTGTGTATATTTATTTATTTATTTATTTTTTTACCATATCATGCAGCCCTATTTCTAGTGTAACTAAAATCAACTTAATGTGGAAGTACATGTTCAAGTTAGGATCAGAGCCCAGCTGATGCTGGATTTTTTGTGTTGATATCTGTATTAGTGGGTAAAAACAATCTGCGTAATGCTCGAATTGAATCTGAATTGATACCCAAACCTAGTTAGCTGCCAACCTGTTGCTAATGTTAGCAGTACTAGTAGCAGCAGCTTGCTCTGCTTGCGGGTAAATGTCCATGTCTGGATTCTGTGGTTACACATTTCTCCAGCCAAGTGGTTATATGCCAGTTTATTGTGACAGTGCGGCTGGGAACATTTACTTGTATAGTTGACTTATTGCACACATCTTGCATTGTTGTTGATTAAACTACACAAACACAGAACCATTGACATCTACAGCAGTAATATTAATAAAAAAAACATAATATATAATAATTAAACACTGACAGGGAGCATTTTACTGCATGGTGATTACTTTAAGTAAATTTTGCTATAATGATACCTTAATTAGGTTTAGATGAAAGCAGAACTTTTACTTATAGTGAAGTATTTTCAAAGAGGGGTGTAAGTAAAGGATCTGAATACTTCTTCTAACTCTGGTTAGCACACCCACAGTGTAACTGTACCTGTAACCAGCCAAGCTTTCCCCTTTAAGAAAAGTGGGTTTGTGGGTAACCTGTGTGCTCAGATGATCAATCTCATTTGCTCATGTGATTTTTTTTTTCTGCCATGATGAAAGTTCTGCTGTGAAGAGTACAAGAAGGTGTACTAGCGTTACAGAAACAGGGACTTTCTATTTCTTTCCTGTGGAAGCAAGCACAACAGGCTATGCTGCAGGCCGACCTTCAATACAGTGTGCAGCCTGAGTTCAAGTATAGAGGAACAATAATGACAGCAAGCAAATCTGTGTTGTTAACATGTAGCTGCGCGGCCATGGTGCAGTGAGCTGAGGTGCAGTAGTGTTTCCTGGATGCTGGCATACATTGTTTAGAGTTTTGGGAAAGGTGGGTCTAATTCTGCAGCTTTAGATTTCCTAAATTAAATGTAAGTTTACAAATACTTACCAACAAAGATAGTTACAGTTTGATCATAGAATCTCTGATTTGTTTTAGAGTCTGGGTTGATCCAAACATAAACTTTAACGTTATCCGTTGTCATCACATTATTAATCTTCAGGGTGCAGTTACCCTCGGCAGCTTTACCCAGCACTGAGGTGCGTCCTTTGAACTGGTCTACTACTGTATCAGGGTAAAGGTCATCATTCACTACAATATACTTCGTGCTATGGTACTGGTACCAGATGACCCGAGAATGATGTTGTGTCTGACATGGCACCACGACACAGCTCCCCACCACTGCTGTAACCGTTCTGGGTACATTGATGGTCCAGCTTCTCACCTGCTGTAGCGCTGAGAGGACTTCGTGGGGTGAGAGGAGGAGTGGGAGGAGGAGGAGGAGGGAAGAGTGACAGGGGTAATATAAAAGACAACAAATGTTAGTTGTGGTTGTTCTATTTGGTGATGCTATTTTTGGTGATGAATGAGAAAGTAATATACGTGACACAAGTGGAAACTCTGATGCGCTGATCTTTCCACAAAAGTTGATTCATCACTTCTGACCTCTCAGAAACAAGTTAAAAATATTGCTGCTACATACTATATTGAAAACCAAAGTTTTCTTAAAGAATATATTACAGCATAAACAGACCATACGTCACCCTCTATCTTATAAAGTACTGCATTACAAATAGTGTTAATAAATAAATGTATGGCAATATCACGAAAGTATTTTTAATGATTACAGTATTATCAAACAATGTACATTTCCATGGTTACATAATTGACGTTACAAAAGAGTAGAGAAGAGTGTTTATAGTACAGTATTACAAGGTTATAATTATAATGAAGAGCATCAGTAATAGGGTTACCATTGAGGTATCGATTGGAACAACCGAATACCAAGTAGTACAGAAATTTCTCATGTCAAACAAAACCTTATCACTTTAACAGTACTGGTACTAGTATCATAATTTTTCAAATGATACCCAGCCCTAATCAGTAATAAATTATTTTGTTTGCACATGAGAATTATGCCATTTTTTTACTTTTTCCTATTCTAGGCCAAACACCCAGAAGTTTTTTTATAATTCATTTTGAAATGACACTAATATATGAAATATTTGCTTTTTGTGTTACCTTTCCATGTTTAAAATAATGCTAACAACAAGCAACAAATAACAACAAAAACAGAAAACAAAAAGGTGAAGCTCAATATTACCCATAAACAAGCTTAGCAGTTTAAGCAGATGAGTGGTCCCCATGAAGAAAGTAGTTGTACACCATTCAGGAAGTCACTTTTTGAAATCCTAATTTCTGAAACACAACAGCTGTAACAACATTACTACAGTTAGATTATGGTGACTTTGTATTTTTTCATTTCTGCACGTGATTATACTCTTTTACATCATGATGCAGGAAACCATGTTGAAGATACTGAGCTGATGAGCTGGTGAGTCATATATCTAACACAATCAAATGTCTCAAGGACCTTCAGGTTTATCATGGTAAGAAAAAGATTTTCTATGTCAATACCTGTCACTGACCATAAGTACTGTGAACGTAGATTTGGTAATTTGAAAAACAGTCTTTGTTTTTATATTTTCTCTTAGCGGTATAGACAAGAGGTCTTACCTTGCGAGATGAGCTGCTGCACAAATGTGTCTGTGATGGCCCACTGATCTGTTACTGTGCTGAGGTCCACCACTTTACCACCACCTAATCCCCTCTACACCCCCCCTGTTCTATTCAGTCTCAGACAGGAAACTTGCTGAGCTCATTTAAAGCAGTCAGCCTCAACGCTGAGGAAGCCTGAAAAAGAGGCTCTCTTAGCTGTTTCTAAAATCTGAAAAACTAAACACTCCACCACTTGTTGTACAGTATATGTTTCAAACACTATGGCAAAGGGTAAAATACAATAAAAGATATATTAAGTAGAAGATTGGAGATCGACAGAAATGTTCAGCTATTGGCTTGAAAGAATAAGTACAGTCCTGTACATGCAACTCTAGATATAAAGGAGAATAGAGGAAACAGTTTTCCAAAAAAAAAGATCTAAATATATTATCTATTGCTCTCTCTTCATGTTTATAGATCTGAAGTTCATTTGAGCAAAAAGTAAATGTTCAAAATAATATAATAAACGAAGTATACCACATTGTCAAAAATGTAAAACTGAGGGGATCTTTAAATTTACACATGCCAAATGCGCATGAGTATCCTGGTTATGATCATATTTGGGAGTATTCTGGTTATGATTTGCACATGTAAATGTCAGATCCTGATTTCAGAAACCTGGATAAGGCCTTTTCCCAGTAATGAGAAACTGAATGCTACTTGGAGTCCTCTGATAGAAACCAGGATACTGATACTGTGGCATGTAAAGACCCTATCTTGGTTTCTGAACGTTCTTTGTTGCTACAACAGAGGGGCTGAGATGGTGAGAGATCTAGCTACAGCTGCATACAGATGTTTCTGTTTTGATGTTAGTTGCTGAGTTTTGGAGATATCGGCCGTAGAGATGTCTGCCCTCTCTCAAATATAATGGGATTAAATGGCACTCAGCTTGTGGTGCTCACAGTGTGTTAGTAAACACTAGCTTAAGAACAGGTATAAGTCCTTTTGGTGCAACCGGCCCCTGGATACTGTTCAAAAATCATGAAGCCTACGCAAGGATATGGCTAACCAAGGTTCTGTTGTTCCATGTAAGCATCATATCCTGAATAAGATCATGATCAAGGTAAGTGTCAAACACAGGATACTCGTACACATATAAACACAGCGTATGAGTAAAATATATGTTAAAATATAGTATATTATACACTTCCAATTCCACAGTGATACAGAATATGTCAAGACCTTAAAACTATGTGAACCAAAAAATAAAGGAACATAATTCTTTTCATCTAAATTTCCATTTCAAAGCAACAACAAAAACAAACTAAAAAAGTACAAGCAGGCTACAAACTCTGCAGCAGCCAGCCAAATGCTGGTAAAATATGTAAATGACTGGTAGATTTGCCTCACTCATGTACGAAAATAACAACGGTAATCTATTTAGCGGTTGGTTAAATTTGTACTTCCACTAAACATTTGGTTGGTGCATGAATAAATTAATTTTGCACCTTACATACAAGAGAGGAAGAGATTCTGAAAGATTTTTTTTTTAAATAGGCACAGCGATATGGTGATCTCTGAACTATTCTTGCATAGCACTTCTGTTTTTAAATTTAACCTGGGCATATTCACATTCCACTTCCTTCTTCACATTTCTAGGCACCGCTTCATCATAGAGATTTCCCATCTCTAGTGCATTGCTCACAAAATTTTTGCCCATGCCTCCCACCATGCACTTCTCCTCCTCAAGATAGGAGTTACCAGGCTGATCCATGTCCACAGTGTCTTTTTCTTTTTTCTTCTTTATCTTATAATTCACACTTGAGTAAACCACATCACAGCCTTCCGCATTCTTCTTCCCCGAGCTACTACTGGCTCCCTCTGCATTGTTTGGCTCAGAGATAGCTGTAGGGGGTGCAACACCTGCCTGTCTTTGCACATTGGCATTGGCATAAATGTCCTCTTCTGCTGTGTCAGGTACCTGCAATTAAAGAGAAAACATCTGTGGTACAGATGCACTGCTAATGCACTTTTATTACTTAAAGTAGAAAACTGTTCTGCTGTAAGTCAAAGTACCTCATTTTCCTCTGGACTCGTTGGAAGTTGGCTCATGGCAACTGTGCCCTTGGGGAGGTTGTGACGAGTCCTCTGAGACCTGAAAATTTACAGTAGAGGATTTAGCCTACACGGTAAAATTTGATTCATCTTTGTTTTTCCCCACGTAGAAAATAAAGAATAAAGATCCCAAAACAAGCAGTAAAAGTGAAATGGATATCATGGACATATATAAGAGGTTGATGAAAATTTGTGATTGACATGAATATTAACCTAAAAAGTACCCAGCAGCCTTGTGGTAATTTACCTAATACAAAGGCAAAGTTAATTTTATAATATTATACATATATTATAATTTTCTAATTATATATTGAAGGGTTGATTCTGACTCATTAACTCGGATGTGGATTTGGCTGTTTAATGTGCTGTTTAATGTGACTATTTGTTCCTTTTTTAAATATAGGCTATCAAACAATGCTCTACTGAACTGCTAGATTTCTGAATGGGGGTTCAGCAGGACGTTCCAGGATGTCCAAGGCTTAGCAAGAAAGAGTAAGATAGCCAAATTAGCCTTCTGAGTTAATATGTGATAAATATACTAACAACAGTTTGGAAATATGCAACAATATTTTTTGCAGACACTAGATATCAAGTCAGACACTATATCATATTAAGTTGCTGTGAGCAGCATGAAAATGAGGAGCACTCACTCTGCAGCTAATTCTGGGGACTGAAATGTCAGCAGAACACTTTTGACTTGAAGCATCTTAGTCTCCCTCAGAATGTGCTTTGTTCATACAGCTCAAACGTTTAAAGTTTCAATTTTGTTCTGATAGATGATCACCCAAACAAACACTACATAGAGGCAGTATAGCATATTGAAGAAAAAAAAAAAAAGAAGAAGAAGAGTCTGAGTAAAAGTTAGTCAAACAACGTGGAGGAGATAGTCGTAACATGTTTCTCAAGTTGTTACCCTACCTGATGACTAACAGCAGAGCACATACTAGTACTAGCAGCACGGCAACTGTGGTGATGAAGACTGTCAACATCACATGGTCTGAAACATACAAGGGACAGCGGAAGATTAGGATAAAGAAGTAATTCAGACAAGAGATAATTGTTCTGGTAATAGTTTGGACATACTGTTTATAGAATTCAGCTTGTTACTTCAGGTTAGGGCTGCACAAATAATCAAATTACTATTGAAATCACAATATGGCCAAGTGCAATATCCAAATTGTAGAAGCCGTAATTGTTAATAAAAATGCAGAGATGCAGAGATGACATTTTTTTTTTTTTTCAGTGAAAATGGAAACGGAAATGGAAAAATGATCATGCCCACTAATCATGAATCATATGGCAAGCACGAATCATATGGCAAGCACAATATCTTTCAAAATAATCACAATATAATTTTATTCACCACTTCATAGGTAATATTATAAACACTAAAGGGGAGGTCATTTTATCACTTCTTACTCATTTATAACTCTCTTTTATCAAGGAAGAGCGGGACTCTATATGAGTAAGTATTAAAGAAAAGGAAATGACATCAAAGAAATATGGAGGTGGCTTAACTTATTAGTCAATAGTAAGGCTATCTTTGATGAAACATGGTTTAAGTCATTTTAAAGCAACATGCTAAACATTCATAATAGATGACAGGAAGCAGGGTGTTTTCCACACCTCAAGGAGTCAACTGTTAATAACACATAAACACAAACACACAGCAGTGTTTGCATGGACCTTACAATTTCCTGGAGACGTGACCAAAACCTAATCATAACCACGCACACGTGCTCGCATGCACACATGCATGTACACACAAATTTGAAATTCTGAAATATGCTACCATGAGAAACAGTCTTCTCTACTAAGGCTCTCTCTTTCTCTTTGTGGTCCTGGCCAATTTATAGAGAAGTCCCTCCCTTTCTAGTGGACCATGATGGGACAAAACTTCGAAAAAAATTAGGAATGGTAGTTTTGGGCGAGAGACAAATCATTTCCTGTTCCTGTTTGAATTGTGCCACAAATTACATGTATGATCTTGATACAGTGTGAATTTAAAAGATAATTTACAAGACAAGATCATGACAGTTTGTTGTAAAACTATTGAAGTATAAGACTATGAAGAAATGTAACTACAAAGACTACACACTCAGAAGTCACATAAGTGCTGTCATGACTTTCTTCCTCCAAAAACTAGGCCAGACTTTAGCTGCTGAAGCTACAGTGCCTGGGTGTCTTCATACCACAGTGGAGTCACACGAGCAATGGGTCTTACTCATACTTTCTCTCCCCTATTGATAAAAGGACCAATGTCACAAGGGACAGTGATGTTGGTGTTGATAATGTATATTTCATGACACAAGAGATGTGGATCACTGAGCGGTTTCACACAAAACTAAACTACGAAAAACTGTAACTTTCTTGATTTAAGATTATTTGTCTCTTTCCATTGACTACCATTCGTATTTGATATATATTTTGTCTCATGGGACACACTGGAAGGGAATGGACCTTGCCTCTTTATTGCCTTTATTTTGAGTGTTTGAGTATCCTTCTCCTACTAGCTCACTGTGCTCCCCAGTCACGTACCTTCTTCAAGCCAAAATTGATGGTAGGGTTAAAATTTAGATGGATGATAGTGATCCTGGGACCGAGGTAGACTACGTTTCACTGACAGAATCATTCTGCATGGGGACTAGTTACATTGTATCACTGGCCATGTTTATGACATATGTGAAGTACGAATACTGTCTGGGGTATTTCTGATTCAGGTTTCAAATAAAAGAAAATACTACACTTTGCTTGTGAGTAGTTATTAGCTAAATAATTAGAGGTTAGCGGTCATGTCTCCGCCACTGGTGCCATGCTCACCCATGACACAGATTTTGCTATACCATCATCACCATGATAAATGTATATGCTTTACTGTGACATTCAGGTAGAGGGCTACACACTAGGGATTAATATTCTTCACAAAAATTAGACATTTTCTACCCCTAAACACAAGCACACCCTCAGCTAGTCAGAACACACTAGTTATATTTAAGCAACACTAAATACAACAAGGAGAAATGTGGGTTCCCAACCTGACCTTTAGTATGTAATTTGGTGGCATTAATAATTGTTGAGGCAGAAGTATGCCATTTATGTTAGTGAGCCTTAGAGAAAACATAACCTGTGCAGCAGCTTTAACTTTGCTGCAGCTGCCAAGTTTATTGGCTGTGATCTGTTGCTGTCTGACTGAGCTGCCTCATGGAAGTGATATTTTACAGCTTCTTCATTATAAACTAACAACATTCATCAAAACGAGGCATTTTGTCTTTTCAGAGTCTTTCTATTAAGCTGAGACAGATTCCATATTCCACTCACGTTCAGAGCCGACTGGTGTGAGGCCAGCAGAAGGCTGCACTGTGCCAAAAAGATACAGTCGGCCTAATAAGTGATCATAAAGTTAGAAAACAAAGCTATAAAAGAGTCACTCAGTTGATGTTAGTTTTTGGATGAATACTCGGGAAGATTTTGACAGACTTGCTTTACTGCTCTGAGAGAGTTGCATTCCACCACAACCTGCTGTTGAAGGTAAATCCATCACATGCAACTACTTCTGCTAGTCGGCTGTTTAATCCAGAAGTGTTTCAGATAAGTGTTTTTGCATATGTTGGACTTCCACTTGGAATTTAATCTGAGATTTTAAATGTGGCAGCAAACCACTTGTTGAAGAGAAGCACATTTTATTCCTCATGCTGGGATGATATGTACATGTGTTGTTGTAATATTAAGGGACACTTGAGAATTTGTGTGAAAGTTAAGCCTCATTTGAAGCCTGACAAATAAGAAGAGTAGCAGTTTGATGTCAGACATCACGTTACTTTTTGTGGAACATCACAATGCAGCAGCTCACTTGGTTTTATTGCTAAATTAAAGCACCTCTGCCGTGCTCGTCATGTGCATGCTGCTGCTGTATGTGTGTGCACTGAGAGACCTGACCTGTGGTACACAGACTACTGTACTTAAACTTATATAGTTTGCGTTTTCTGCCAAATAAATGCAGTTGAGATGCCTCATCCAGCCCTTGTCTAATTCTGAGCATGAGTCACACTCCATGTACTAATTAACCTACATTATGGGGCAGACTCGCAAAAGGACTATACCTCATTTTCATTCCTATTTGTAGCTAATAAACACATCTGATTTTTTTTTAGTTAGAATTATGTTTGCTGCATATATCTTTGATTCTTTTTGTAAAGCCATGATATAATACCATCACTGCAAAAAACAAAAATAATATTGTGATGTGAATAAAATTCTTTTTTAGCCTTGAAAATTGACGAGAATTTAACAAATCCTAACTGTGCAGTGCACATGAAGATATACCTTGACTTTCTGCAGATGTTTCAGTCTCAAAAAAGTAGACATAAAATTGCTGATTAGTGGATCCCAGAGAGTTGGAGCTGCAGCAGAGCAAGTTGGAAAGATCCCTCTCCTGTGGCTGATTCACAGTGATGATGATCCTCAGACCTGTATTATTTAGGGAGTCACTGCTGATTGCAAACTTGTCTGAATGATTGACAAGTGATCCATTCAAATACCACTGTAAAGCAGGAGGGGGATTTCCCACAGTCTCACAGGAACAGTTGAGCTGGTCTGCAGATTTGGTGCATTGAGATGAAGACAGGATGTGTGGAGCAACTGCAGTGAATACAGAGAAAAAAGACGAGAATCAATTAAAGTAATCTTTAATCAAGTTTGAAAAAGTGAAAGACAGGATTTACTGAAAGTTGCGACTGAAGACTATCAAAGTGAAATGCCATTCCCTCCAAGTGCATCATCATTTCTTTACTGTCCCTGAAGAGAAATTTGTTCTGAACTTTGTCCTGCAGAACACACCAGGAGGCTTTATTGTGTTCATTTCATGTGCGGTTAATTGTCTGTAGTCATTTTAAATGAGGGTTAAGTTAGTTTTACAAGTGGGCTAGCTAGTAACATATTTATTTATTTGTCTCTATATTTTTATGATTTTGCCACATACTGACGTTTGAACAGGGCCTGATTTAATTTGATTTAATTTGGCAGTTATGGTCATAAACAATGAACACCTCTCAGTGTAATATAAGGTATAGACTTCCCCCATATATGCTCACTTTGTGTCACATGACCAAAGATCCATAGTATTTAGTCCACTCTTTTTGTGGACTTTACAAAAACATCTTTCATTGAACAAAATTCAATTCTTTTGTGTGTTAGTGTCTCTTCAGGGCAGGGTGACACAACAAACTTCTTTATCATTGTTAGGAAATAAGAGGACATATTACTACTTTTAAATCACATCTTTTAAAAAAACTATTGAACAATTAAATTAATCATTACTCATTTTAAATAAAAAATATCAACAATGGTTTATTTTTTGTTTTATTTATTTTTTCTAGTTTGAGAGATTCGCAAAAACAAACTTGGGTGTTGCTTTGGTTAACCAGGACGAAGATGAAGTGATGATAAAAAGGAGAAACAGGAAGCTGCACTGTACGCTAAAGGCAGAAGTATGAAATACATGATGAGAATAAAGAGAAGTGGTGTTCCTTCTAAGATGTGCTGTTTTTTAAAATAGGCCACAAGAATTGACTTAAAAATAATGAAGTCTCAAAAATGTAACTGTGATTTTTTTTTAATCAGAAATCATTTAAAACAGATTTAATGATTTGCAACACTTATTTTACTCACTATCCAATATTCACTATGGAGAACACATAACTTGCAAATGACCATATTATACACACTGGTCTTTTAACTGTTAAACTTAAGTTAACAGGTGAATGATGTTGTAGATGGCACTGCAGCAGATTTCCTGTCCTGACTTTGGTTTTGTCCTGATACTCTTGCAGTGTCTCCTGACTGTCACCCAGGCGGGGGGTCCATGTCAGAGTTGGAGGATGAGACAGACAGGGAGCTGAAGCAGAGGACTTCAGTCTTACTGAGCTTCCCTCCTTCACCCTCATGTGGACCGAGTCAGTCTGGGTGGTTTACTTTAAAATCAATCACTAAAAAATTCTGTAAGGTTTATTATTTGTTTAAAAAGCACAATAAAATGTATTTTTAAGCTAAAACTGAATTGTACACTTCCTCTGACACAGGAAGTAATTCCTATTTTAGATATAATTAATACAATGTCTTTCATGTCTTTCGCAAAGGCGGATTAAGAGTCAACATCAAAATCCCATTCAGACAGACCTTTTGTCAAATCTGTGGTTGAAAATTTCTTTTTTTTTTTCTTTTTTTTTTTCAATTTTTAATTTGAATTCCAGTTGTTCAGATACTCAACATCTCAACAAGAACCTCCCAGCAGACTTCAATCACATGTCAGTTTTCATTTGATGATGAATCAACTGTCAGGAAACATGTATTTAATTTTATACACTCTTGGGAGAGAAAAGCTAGAGGATAAAGTAAAGTGAAGTTCAGGTCTTGAAGGGGTTTATTTCACCATAATGACCCGCTCAGTATCTATTATCCCACTGATTACACAGCTACTTTTGGAAAAGATGAATAATTTCTCCAAAATATTGATTGAAGAATGAATTTGATCAGTTTTAAAATGTTTTCCTGTTTCCACTACATCACATCTACATGCATATACTGTAAGACATGTGGACACTGACACTACTTAGTTTACGTGTTGTGTCATAGGCCTATATCAAATGTATGTGTGGTATGTATGGGGCACCAGAGAAAGAAACACACATGTATATAGAACTTTATATATTGCCTTTATCATTGATGTCATTAAAAAACCTTTACATGTTTAATCAGCATTTCTAATAATCTCAGCAACTGCAATAACTTATTCATCAAAGTTCTGATAAAATATGAACAGCAGTCTTCATAAACACAGTATAATAGTAACTGTGACTATTAAATGAATAATTATAAAAAAAATATATAATGATCACAGTGTTAAAATAATAACAATATTTAACTATTTAGGTTTTGTGAAATAGCACCCAGGTTTCTGATAATCTGTTGACATGTGGAAAAACATAACTAGAAAAACATCATAACCAGCAAACTGTTTTTGAGATTCGCCTCATTCAAATTGTGTTTTCTCTTCTAAATCAAAAATGTGCTACTCTTGATCAGCAGAGCTTTAATACCAACTAAAATGAAAATCGCATTGCCTCGCAGTTTATCATGTTGTAAAATCAATACCTCTCTGAAGTTTAAAATACTTGAAAAAACTGAGCATAAGAGGCTTCATAGAGAAATTAAAATAGTTTAAATTGCATTGTATAGTTGTTCATAGAAAAGTAAGCAACAGTAGAAACATTGAAATAGAAAATTGGTTCATAAACACTCATATCACTAAGTGGAAATTTAAGCATAGCAGGAGACAGCAGAGTGAAACAGGACTAACTTTTTCCTCAATACAAGAAATATAAAAACTTTCAGGAAAGTCAAGTTGGAGTTCGACCAATGACATCATACTCTGGAGATACGTCTCTGCGATCCAATGACATGTAAGTCCTGTCCTCTTCTTTTGGCCTCACACTCTTTCTTGGTTTCCTTTAAGGAAAAAAAAACACAAATAGTTTAAATATACTCTTGTTTAGTCTTCTCAAAACTGCACTGCTCTTCACCAGCAGAGCTTTCATAATTAAGTATAATTAATTGTAATAACTTACCAAAGGAACACCATGCAGATTGTGCACAAGACGTTCGCACTGAGAGATACACCAGCAACAGCCAAGAGAAGAACTTGCTCACGACCTGTCATAAGAAATAACATAAAACTCAACATATCGTATCCCTGTACAAGTGCTACATTCATGCCACTGTGGGTGAGTTCTGTTCAGGGACTGTTTGCAGTGTATCACTGTCTCCAGTACATGTTTATGAATATCAGTGTGGCAGTAGACATAATTTTCAGGGGCATTTTCAATTTAAAATGGTTTTAGTATGAAATTAAAAAAAAGGAAAGAATAATATACTTTTACCAGTAGGTTAACTTGTAACACTTTTATTTATCTAAGTGTTTATATTATTCACATACAAATGAGGAGCTGTGGTGACACAGACCAAATTTGTCATTAATGAAAGAAAAATACTAATAAATAGTTCTATCACTCAGAAACTGAGCACAGCATCGACTGGGAATCGGTCAGAGTCATTGACCAGAATTCAGTGGACAGATCAAGGAGGACATTTACATCAGACAGTAAAAAAACAAACTGAAGGAGTGATTTTCATGATTATAAGTTCCATAGTAGTAAGTCCACCCCTTTTGACACTAGACTAAATATTAAGAAACACTTCTCACCAAAATGTTCTCATCTCATATAATAAGTATTTAAATTAAAGTGTATTCATTGATATAAGGTTGCATTTAGTCTTCAATAAAAGACTGATTAATCAAATGTTGAAATGAATGTAATAAATAAACATATCAAATGAATAGCTTTATGAAATAAATAAAAACAAATAGATAAATTCATTACTAATGAGAAGAACTTTTAAATACATTTTCAGTATTTTATTTTATTTTCTGGGATTTTATTTTTCTTCTGTAAAGCACTTTAAGGTGCATTTCATGGTACGAAAGGTGCTGTATGAATAATGTTTATTATTATATTACTATCTTTATTAAGTTGAACAATGATTATTACAGTAATGTGCAATAAAAGTTCCTGTGTAAGGGGGCTGGTCGACAGCCTGACAACTGTCCACACAACGGCAGTAGTATAGAGGGGAACGATGTATGGATTTTATTCTGAGCTGAGGATTATTCCACGATGTCACAGATTGATGACTCTGTTCTTGTATTGATGACTTATTGATCATAAAAATTCATGGAGTCATGTAGGAAATTAAACGGGTGTGTCAGAGAGCTGCGTCAGGCTCTGCAGGAGGGGAGGAGTCAGAGAGAGACTCAGAGTTTGTTGAAAGAAACCTGCCAGCAAGCAGCTTAGCGTCACAGGTCAGTTTTCACGGTGACAGACACAGAGTTTGACTTATGTCTCTTTCTTTTTGAGATGCCTCATCCAGCCCTTGTCTTATTCTGAGCATGAGTCACACTCCATGTACTAATTAACCTACATTATGGGGCAGACTCGCAAAAGGACTATATCTCATTTTCATTCCTATTCGTAGCTAATAAGCACATCTGATTTTTATTAGTTAGAATTATCTTTGCTGCATATATCTTTGATTATTTTTGTAAAGCCATGATATAATACCATCACTGCGAAAAACAAAAATAATATTGTGATATACATTTTAGACCATACTGCTCAACACTATAAATAGATGAATAAAATTCTTTTAAGCCTTGAAAATTGATGAGAATTTAACAAATCCTAACTGTGCATTGCACATGAAGACATACCTTGACTTTCCGCAGATGTTTGAGTTTCAAAAAAGTAGACATAAAATTGCTGATTAGCGGATCCCAGAGAGTTGGAGCTGTGGCAGAGCAAGGTGGAAAGATCCCTCTCCTGTGGCTGATTCACAGTGATGATGATCCTCAGACCTGTATTATTTAGATGGTCACTGCTGATTGCAAACTTGTCTGAATGATTGACAAGTGATCCATCCAAATACCACTGTAAAGCAGGAGGGGGATTTCCCACAGTCTCACAGGAACAGTTGAGCTGGTCTGCAGATTTGGTGCATTGAGATAAAGACAGGATGTGTGGAGCAACTGCAGTGAATACAGAGAAAAAAGACCAGAATCAATTAAAGTAATCTTTAATCAAGTTTGAAAAAGTGAAAGACAAGATTTACTGAACGTTGTGAGTGAAGACGATCAAAGTGAAATGCCATTCCCTCCAAGTGCATCATTTCTTTACTGTCCCTGAAGAGAAATTTGTTCTGAACTTTGTCCTGCAGAACACACCAGGAGGCTTTATTGTGCTCATTTCATGTGCGGTTAATTGTCTGTAGTCATTTTAAATGAGGGTTAAGTTAGTTTTACAAGTGGGCTAGCTAGTAACATATTTATTTATTTGTCTCTATATTTATATAATTTTGCCACATACTGACGTTTGAACAGGGCCTGTGTTAAGATTGATTTAATTTGACAAAATTATGGTCATAAACAATGAACACCTCTCAGTGTAATATAAGGTATAGACTTCCCCCATATACGCTCACCTTGTGTCACATGACCAAAGATCCATAGTATTGAGTCCACTCTTTTTGTGGACATTACAAAAACATCTTTCATTGTAATGAACTGTATAAACTTAAGTATAATGTATATCTAAATAAAAAGGTATTTCATGACACAATGTCACATTGAGTCTTTAAATCAAACACTGATGAATAAAAAGTGTAAATGAATCTAATAAGCAGGTCGAATTAAGAGCTTTATGGAAAACTAAAAACATGAAATAAATGAATTACTTAAGAAATAGAAGAACTTTTAAGTAATTTTACTGAAATGTGCTCGGTTTATGTAACACAAAAGGTGATAGCCTGCTTACATTGAACATCTATTAGTGTGGTGTTTGATCGTCCAGCTCCAAGAACATTTTCCACCTTGCAGAAAAAAGGTCGACTGACTTTAGAAGCTCTAATGTTTAAAACTCGTCCAGCCCCCAGAAAAGTCTCCTGGCCATTGTAAGCTCTGTACCAGGTGTAGTTCCTTACTGCTGGGTTGGCAGAACTACTGCATGTCAGAGTCACATCACTGTCCTCTGGTACTGGACCAGAGGGACTGACTGACACTGAGGTGTGTTTGGGTGAATCTGAAAAATAAGTAATGAAACATAATTATTAATGGTACATTGTCAGTTGTAAATCTAATATCTGTGTTCCCTCCAGATTGAATTAACTTTGACCAGATTTGTCCTAGTGATCAGTGTAAAGTCCTGTGTAACCACCATATTACCAAAATGTCACAAAGTGGACAGCAAACAACAACAGCTTTCTGCTATGTTTTCTGTACTCCCATCCACCTGTTGGACTGGATAACTGAGTCTTGAAGGGCTGCATTTATTATAAGGCCTACCTCAACCTTTGTCCAATTAATGTGACTCCAGAGAGGCAATACTGGAATAATACAACATGATAACTAGTAAAGCTGAAGGATTTTGAAAGAATATCAAAGTAAGAATATTTAGACTGATATTGAAATTGTGATATGATTTATGACATTACAGGGAATTTCAGTTTTTACATTGTTCTCAGTTTTGTTGGACAACATGTTAAAATGATTATGGTGTGATTTTTCTGGTGATAAGTTCCTAAAAAATAGGTTTTCTTAAAGGACCAGTGTGTAATAATTACAGGAATTTATGTACATAAATGAGATATATATAAGTATGTTATTTATTATTATCAATTAACGTAAACTCATAATCTATATGTTCCTGTTACTTTAGAAATAACCATTTATAGTTACATACGGTCGGGTCGACTTACGGAGATCATCATCCTGCGCCATCTACAGCAGCGCAGAGCAGACAAACTGTACTAACAGTGAGTCTTGGGAAGCCCATGGCGACCTTACGTAGACGCCGCAGCATAAACACGGAAGTAGACGGGGAGGATAGACACGGGTGATTGCTGGCAGACCATATAGCGTTGTGAACCTTGACTGGCACAGTTTTGAAAAAATGGAGGATCATACATACACTGTACCAGAACAAAAAGCAGCGGACAGTGAATCCCCGTCATCCAAGAAGTGGAGACGCGAAGAAAGTAAACGCAAGCATGACAGGAAACGGCAAAAACACGAATCAACATCGGCATAGACATACAACGTTTTCACAGTGACACCGAGGTTGCCTGTTTTCTACTGGACAGGTAATTCATCCTACACACATAATTGTAGTTTGTTGTGAGATAGCTTTCGCTCGCCATTTTGTCCGCTGACGGCCACCATACTCTTGGTGAGAGAGGGGCGGTGTCGGGGTAAATCCTCTTAGTTGCAATCTAAGGTTTGAACATTAGATGCCACTGGAAATCACACACTTCTCCTTTAAGTCTGTAGAATATGATGTGTAGAACAGGACATCTCTGCAGCACAGCAGTATTTAATTTCAAATGGTAGGCCTATTTTGACAAACACTTCCTTTAATTAATATTGCAAAAATCTCTCTGTTTGATAAAACTAAAGTTAAATTAGTAGCCTGGATTGCAAAAATCTCTTTTTTATAACAACACTGGAGCACTTTAGAATCTTAAACATAGTGACCTTAAATATCTAAATGAACAAATGAATGCCATGACAAGTTTAAAATTTGATACGTACACTGAACATCTATTTGATTGAAGGTGGATCGTTTAACTCCAAGATGATTTTCAGCCTTGCAGAAAAAACGGCCACTGATTTGAGAAGCTTCAATATTTAAAACTTGTCCTGTCCCAATAACAGTCTCCTGGCCTCGGTCATCTCTGTACCAGGTGTAGCTTACTGCTGGGTTGGCAAAACTACTGCAGGTCAGAGTCACCGTTCTGTGTTCAGGTACTGGACCTAAAGGACTGACTGACACTGTGGTGTATTTGGGTGGATCTGAAAAGAAATTAATAAATTAAATATTATTTGTGGTTGTAAAGTGATGTTTGTGATGAAATAAAGGCACATTATGTCATTTTTTTGTCTGAAATTATAATGTTGGCAGCTGGTAACCCTAGAGTATACCTGTATAAATACAACATGGTGACTAATATTTTCTGTGGTCACTAGTACTTCATGAGAAAAGGAGAAAAGGCACCATTAAATGATTGACTTGCCTGTATGAAAATGTGGAATATTGTAGGCTGAAATGTCTTAACTACTAGCCTGGATTGCAAAAATCTCTTTTTTATAACAACACTGAGGTATTAAAGTTGGACATTTTAGAATTCAAATCATAGTGGTCTTAAATATATAAATGAACAAATTAATGCCATGACAAGTTTGAAATTTGATACGTACACTGAACATCTATTTGATTGATGCTGGATCGTTGAGCTCCAAGATTATTTTCAGCCATGCAGAAAAAAGGGCTGCTGATTTGAGAAGCTTTCATTTTTAAAACTTGTCCTGTCCCCAGAAAAGTCTCCTGGCCTCGGTCAGCTCTGTACCAGGTGTAGCTCCATACTGCTGGGTTGGCAGAACAATTGCATGTCAGAGTCACCATGCTATGTTCAGGTACTGAACCTGAAGGACTGACTGACACTGTGGTGTGTTTGGGTGAATCTGAAACATGACAAATAAATTATGTGAATCATTTATTGGTGTAAAGCAATCAGATATTTAGAATGAAACAAATAGACTTAGTTTATGATGGAACAACCCATTGTAGACTACAGACAACATTAACACTTCATTTGTGCTGCTAAAGCCTCAATTTCAAGCTCTCATACTGGAATGTATTATTAATATTGTTGAGGGTGTTGCCCTAGTGGGAATTTATTTTCATGTAATTCTACAGTTGTTGTATTGAAGTTTTTGTTTGTCTTGCAGTTTTTATATATGGTGTTCACTTTAACTGTGATACATCTTTGATCTCTGTAAACTGAGCTTGAGTGGCAGCTTGTGCTCAGGGACTACAGATGAAAATGAACTTTTAGATGTATCTGGCATAATACATTAACAGGGAGATTTCTTGCTATTTCTCCATTTGAACCCATCTGTGAGTGTTTTTAAGCATATATGAATTAATTTGCTTGGATAAATAAATCCTAAAGCAAGGCACTGTGATGCATTTCTACACTTTTCACAGTCTATATTTTAACAAAGTAGTCAGACAGAATCACCTAGTTGACTTATATTTATATATTATTTATTTAAATCTTAGGGGTGTAACAATTCACTCATGCATCTGATGCATCTGACTTTAATGTGTTAGATACAAGTGCATTGGTTCAGATGGCCTCTACTGGTAAAAGCTGAACATGAGCCAGAAACACATCAAAGTAGCTCTAGCGTATCGATACATCTCATTAGGACGCGCATGTTTCATTTTTGGCATCAAGGAGCTGCTGCTGTGACTTCCTCCCGCTTTCTCTCGTCTCTTGCCTCTGCCTGCACTGCTCTCACTGGACGCCAGCTGCCACGCTCACACAAAACAAGCATTAATTGAATCAAAATGTAAAGATTCACACATTGCATTGTCTTGTATTGCATCATATCGTATCGTATCATGACAGAGCTGAATCGAATCGAACCAAATTGTTGGCCATTTAAAGATTTCTAAGATATATTGTTGAACATGTATCGAAATATGAATCGAATCGTTTCAGTCAGTGAGATACACACCCCTAATAAATATGATATGATATATTATATATCAAGGCATGAGTAGTGTAACAGTGTGGAGGAAACAATTCTTCACAAATTAGTTTTGAGTCTGGAGCATGTTTACATGGAGGTTGTTGTTTTCTAACAGATGTGACAGATGTGACATTCAAACTAGAGCTGCAACTAATGATTATTTTCATTATCAGTAAATTTGCTGATTGTTTTTACAATCAATCAATTAATCATTTAGTCTGTAAAATGTTGGTAAACTGAAAAGTTGAAGGCCTGAGTAAGTTCTTGTAGACTGAATCATTGTGTTTAAAGAGGGTATCATGAAAGACAAAGTATTTATTTGGAGCCTTACAGTGTGTTGACTTTTGTCCTTTAGCATTTTTCAGTGATATTTTTTGTTTGGCACCTGAATGTTTTTTGTCTGGATGTGTGCACACTTGGTCCCTCATCTGAAACTGTGAAAAATGTCCATCACAAATTGCCAGAGGAAGTTGATGTCTTCAGACCTGTTGTCTGACCAACAGTCCAGCACCCAAACATTCAGTTTACATGAGAATAAAGCAGCAAATCACAGTAGATTTTAATTTCTTTGGGGAAAAAAGACTTATCATTAATCACTTATTAAAATTGTTTGCAATAATTTTTCTATTGATCAACTGATGCATTAATCATTTCATTGTTTCAGCCATGATTTAAAATTGTTTTTAAACAAGTAAGAGACAAGTGAGACAGTTATAATGCAGAGAAAAAAAATGAACTCACATTGAATGTCAGCTGTTAAACTCACAGATGACTCAGTGCTGCCATCTTGTTTGGCGTAGACGGCAGTACAGGAGATTTTCTGCCTGTGGTGTTGGTAAGAAGCAGTGAAGGTCAGAGAAGAGGTCTTGACTTTAGTTTTGTCCTGATACTCCAGCAGTGTCTCCTGACTGTCACCCAGGCCGGGGGTCCATGTCAGAGTTGGAGGATGAGACAGACAGAGAGCTGGAACAGAGCAACTCAAACTCACTGAGGTTCCCTCCTTCACCATCAGCGTGGACCGAGACAGAGTTGGTGTGGGTGGATCATCTGGTGGGAAGGTACATTTAGATCAGTCAGTGAAACTGTTATTCCTCTTCATTTTTATACTATTTGCAAAATGCAAGCAATGCAAAACAAGGTCAAAGCAGTACTAGTTTGAGGGGAAATGAATGAAGTGTACAGTAAATGGACTTTAAAACCTACCACTGACAGAAATTTCCATGTTTGGCCACTTAAAAGTCCATTTCAGGGGATTGTTGCATTCCACTCTGAAGACATATGTGTGTCTGTGTTCAGGTTGCATGTTATTCAGGGTTGTGGTGCAGTCTTTTCTTGTTAGGTTTCCTGTAAATTCTCCTTTTATTGTAGATTGTTGTGGATCACTGCTGTCAAACACAACAGTGTGTTCATCAGTTTTCCACATTGCTTTACATGTGTTATCTAATTTTGAGTCATATCCGTCCCCTACATCAAAGGAGCAGGGGATGGTCACACAGGATCCCCTCAGAGCCAATATACTCTGCGGCAAAGCGATCTGAAACCATTTACTCAGGGCACCTGAAACACAAGACACAAATCTTTGAATGAGAACAGTGGAAATCTACCTCATAGTTATGATGAAATGCTACTGTTGCTTGCCTTGCTAAATCTTAACACTACACCTTTTATCAATAAAATAATCTAATATGATGATCGGAAAGATTCTGCTTTGATGTCATATTGTTTTTTTCTAGATGTTCAGATTAAAATAAAACTTTCATCCATCAAATTTAATTTCTCAGAAAAAGGCAGCAGAAAACACTGCATTTGCTGCAACATGTTTCACAGATACTCTTGTAATGTGGTGCAGATGCTTGACAAACTTTACATAGTTATAGTAGATTTTTATACAGTCATTGATCCAAATGTGAATGAACTTCAACCCACCTTGCAGCAGAGAGCCAATGAGCAGGAGAGTCAGAGCTGCAGCCATCTTTGTGTTTTAGAGGCAGAAACTCTGGAGATTACACACAGAATGATTAACATCTTTAGTACATTTAATTTCTAATTAAGTCTGATGTTATAGGAATTTTTCATTTGGAGGCCACTGTTGAAGGTTTTGCTTCTTACAGAGGTTGCATAGGTTGCAACCTAATTTTTATGTTTACTAATTTGGAAAATGTTTCAAAGAATCCTGTAAGTTTTTTGAGACCCTATAAGTCGAATGAATCCCAGCAAAATTAAATTCTTCAATGTGTGTTAGCATCTCATAAGGGCAGAGGAATGCAGCACACCTGTTTATCACTCATCTGAGAAAAGGGAAATATTTTACACACAATTTTCACATCACTTCTTTTAAAAACCATAATTGAACATTTAAATAAATCATTACTAATTTAAACACATTTCTTGCAAAGTTTTATAAAGACAATGCAAAACGACAATGTTGTTTCTACTTAACAGGAGAAAAATAGTCTCACACTTTGTTACATTCAGTTTGTCATTTACTTCTGTCAAATAAGGTGTTAAATAAGTTGAAATTATGATAAAAAGGAAAAACTGAAAATTGTACTGTATGCTAAAGGCAAAAGTGATGAACGTATTGTCTTTTATTCTTTTAATTATTTTCTGCGTATTTACAAATCTGTAATATGTTTCACACAACTAATATATTCAACAGTAACAATATCATAGTTGTGACAACAGTTTCAAATATATGAACAGAAATTTTTCACAAAGTTTCTTGTTTTTTTGTTTTTCTACCTTTTGAAATTGTTCATGGATGTAAAATCAAGTAACTTAATTTTTAGGTTTTTAGGAATCTTATATTTTTTATTTAAAATAACTTTGACAATTTGAAATGTGTCTTACAGAAGTAATAACTTACATTTTCTTCAGGTCACTCGAGTGGAAAGATGAAAGATGTAAAGAGAAGTGAAGTTCCTTCAAAGTTGTGCTGCTTTTTAAAACCGCCTGCAAGAACTGACTTGAAAATGAGGAAGTCACAAAATTGCAAATGCTTGTGAAAATTAAATGTGCTTTTTTTAGAATGAGAAATGGTTTTAAACACTCAAAACATTTTTTGATGTAGTATTTGAAATATATAATGAAATACACTGTTTGTTATACCCAGCTGGTAATAGGAATGCCTGTAAATGATGGAAATACAACAGAATCTTTAATTATCCTTTACTGTCAAAGAATTTACACAGTTACTGTAAAAAACACAATAATGTTACACTTAAAATTGAAAACCTACTAATTTCACAAGAATGGTCCTATTTTCAATCTGCAGACTGACCAAATACTATAAATGCAAAAACAAAAGTGATGATATAGGCCAAAGTGAATGATAATACACAACTATTAATTATTACATTGTCATATATGGGGGGCAGACACAGTAATGTGCTGCAGACATTTGATGGGAAGGTACATTTAGACCAGTAAGTAAAAATGTCATACTTCTCCTTTTATACTATTTTCAAAATGGAATAAATGCAAAACAAGGTCAGAGCGGTTTAACAGTTGAAGTAATGTCTGAAATGTCTGACGTTAAAACTTACTTTTGGCTAAAGTAAAAACTATCCTGTACATCGAAGGAGTAGTGGTTGGTCACACAGGATCCCCTCAGAGCGTCTTATCGTCTGTGTAAAAATGACCTTAAAGTCTCCACACAGGGCACCAGGAACACAAGACGCAAATCTATGAATAAGAACAAGAAAATATGACTTTACAGGAACAATGTTTTTTCTACATAAAAATAAAGTAAAAGAAAAGGGCAGCAGAACACTTGTAGCTCACTGCCTCCTTCATTTGCTGCAGCATGTATCCACACCAAGAATTATAACTGTAACTGTAAAAATATAGTTCTACAATCATTCTCTCTGAGATAGATGAAGGACTCTGCTCCACAACTATGAAACTGCAACCTGGACTCCTCCATTCTTGAGTTAGAACGATTTTAGAACTATATTTTTTATAGTTGTAGTTACAGTCCATGATGTGGACGGGTCTTGTGTAGTAATAGATTTTAATAGTTTATAGTCATTGATTCAAATGTGAATGAACTTCAGCTCACCTTGTAGCAGACAGCCAATGAGAAGGAGAGTCAGAGCTGCACTTTAATAAGAGAGCTTCTTTTGGAGGCTGCTGTTGAATGCAGTATTTGCAGAGATTGCCGTCAGATGGAGAGAAGTTTTGTGACCCAAGATTTATTTTTTGATCTTTTGAGCCTGTAAAGGATTTTCGGACACTGAAGTCAACTGAATCCCAACAAAATTCAATTCTTTTGTGTGTTAGTGTCTCTTCAGGGCAGGGTGACACAACAAACTTCTTTATCATTGTTAGGAAATAAGAGGACATATTACTACTTTTAAATCACATCTTTTAAAAAAACTATTGAACAATTAAATTAATCATTACTCATTTTAAATAAAAAATATCAACAATGGTTTATTTTTTGTTTTATTTATTTATTTTTTCTAGTTTGAGAGATTCGCAAAAACAAACTTGGGTGTTGCTTTGGTTAACCAGGACGAAGATGAAGTGATGATAAAAAGGAGAAACAGGAAGCTGCACTGTACGCTAAAGGCAGAAGTATGAAATACATGATGAGAATAAAGAGAAGTGGTGTTCCTTCTAAGATGTGCTGTTTTTTAAAATAGGCCACAAGAATTGACTTAAAAATAATGAAGTCTCAAAAATGTAACTGTGATTTTTTTTTAATCAGAAATCATTTAAAACAGATTTAATGATTTGCAACACTTATTTTACTCACTATCCAATATTCACTATGGAGAACACATAACTTGCAAATGACCATATTATACACACTGGTCTTTTAACTGTTAAACTTAAGTTAACAGGTGAATGATGTTGTAGATGGCACTGCAGCAGATTTCCTGTCCTGACTTTGGTTTTGTCCTGATACTCTTGCAGTGTCTCCTGACTGTCACCCAGGCGGGGGGTCCATGTCAGAGTTGGAGGATGAGACAGACAGGGAGCTGAAGCAGAGGACTTCAGTCTTACTGAGCTTCCCTCCTTCACCCTCATGTGGACCGAGTCAGTCTGGGTGGTTTACTTTAAAATCAATCACTAAAAAATTCTGTAAGGTTTATTATTTGTTTAAAAAGCACAATAAAATGTATTTTTAAGCTAAAACTGAATTGTACACTTCCTCTGACACAGGGAGTAATTCCTATTTTAGATATAATTAATACAATGTCTTTCATGTCTTTCGCAAAGGCGGATTAAGAGTCAACATCAAAATCCCATTCAGACAGACCTTTTGTCAAATCTGTGGTTGAAAATTTCTTTTTTTTTTTCTTTTTTTTTTTCAATTTTTAATTTGAATTCCAGTTGTTCAGATACTCAACATCTCAACAAGAACCTCCCAGCAGACTTCAATCACATGTCAGTTTTCATTTGATGATGAATCAACTGTCAGGAAACATGTATTTAATTTTATACACTCTTGGGAGAGAAAAGCTAGAGGATAAAGTAAAGTGAAGTTCAGGTCTTGAAGGGGTTTATTTCACCATAATGACCCGCTCAGTATCTATTATCCCACTGATTACACAGCTACTTTTGGAAAAGATGAATAATTTCTCCAAAATATTGATTGAAGAATGAATTTGATCAGTTTTAAAATGTTTTCCTGTTTCCACTACATCACATCTACATGCATATACTGTAAGACATGTGGACACTGACACTACTTAGTTTACGTGTTGTGTCATAGGCCTATATCAAATGTATGTGTGGTATGTATGGGGCACCAGAGAAAGAAACACACATGTATATAGAACTTTATATATTGCCTTTATCATTGATGTCATTGAAAAACCTTTACATGTTTAATCAGCATTTCTAATAATCTCAGCAACTGCAATAACTTATTCATCAAAGTTCTGATAAAATATGAACAGCAGTCTTCATAAACACAGTATAATAGTAACTGTGACTATTAAATGAATAATTATAAAAAAAATATATAATGATCACAGTGTTAAAATAATAACAATATTTAACTATTTAGGTTTTGTGAAATAGCACCCAGGTTTCTGATAATCTGTTGACATGTGGAAAAACATAACTAGAAAAACATCATAACCAGCAAACTGTTTTTGAGATTCGCCTCATTCAAATTGTGTTTTCTCTTCTAAATCAAAAATGTGCTACTCTTGATCAGCAGAGCTTTAATACCAACTAAAATGAAAATCGCATTGCCTCGCAGTTTATCATGTTGTAAAATCAATACCTCTCTGAAGTTTAAAATACTTGAAAAAACTGAGCATAAGAGGCTTCATAGAGAAATTAAAATAGTTTAAATTGCATTGTATAGTTGTTCATAGAAAAGTAAGCAACAGTAGAAACATTGAAATAGAAAATTGGTTCATAAACACTCATATCACTAAGTGGAAATTTAAGCATAGCAGGAGACAGCAGAGTGAAACAGGACTAACTTTTTCCTCAATACAAGAAATATAAAAACTTTCAGGAAAGTCAAGTTGGAGTTCGACCAATGACATCATACTCTGGAGATACGTCTCTGCGATCCAATGACATGTAAGTCCTGTCCTCTTCTTTTGGCCTCACACTCTTTCTTGGTTTCCTTTAAGGAAAAAAAAACACAAATAGTTTAAATATACTCTTGTTTAGTCTTCTCAAAACTGCACTGCTCTTCACCAGCAGAGCTTTCATAATTAAGTATAATTAATTGTAATAACTTACCAAAGGAACACCATGCAGATTGTGCACAAGACGTTCGCACTGAGAGATACACCAGCAACAGCCAAGAGAAGAACTTGCTCACGACCTGTCATAAGAAATAACATAAAACTCAACATATCGTATCCCTGTACAAGTGCTACATTCATGCCACTGTGGGTGAGTTCTGTTCAGGGACTGTTTGCAGTGTATCACTGTCTCCAGTACATGTTTATGAATATCAGTGTGGCAGTAGACATAATTTTCAGGGGCATTTTCAATTTAAAATGGTTTTAGTATGAAATTAAAAAAAAGGAAAGAATAATATACTTTTACCAGTAGGTTAACTTGTAACACTTTTATTTATCTAAGTGTTTATATTATTCACATACAAATGAGGAGCTGTGGTGACACAGACCAAATTTGTCATTAATGAAAGAAAAATACTAATAAATAGTTCTATCACTCAGAAACTGAGCACAGCATCGACTGGGAATCGGTCAGAGTCATTGACCAGAATTCAGTGGACAGATCAAGGAGGACATTTACATCAGACAGTAAAAAAACAAACTGAAGGAGTGATTTTCATGATTATAAGTTCCATAGTAGTAAGTCCACCCCTTTTGACACTAGACTAAATATTAAGAAACACTTCTCACCAAAATGTTCTCATCTCATATAATAAGTATTTAAATTAAAGTGTATTCATTGATATAAGGTTGCATTTAGTCTTCAATAAAAGACTGATTAATCAAATGTTGAAATGAATGTAATAAATAAACATATCAAATGAATAGCTTTATGAAATAAATAAAAACAAATAGATAAATTCATTACTAATGAGAAGAACTTTTAAATACATTTTCAGTATTTTATTTTATTTTCTGGGATTTTATTTTTCTTCTGTAAAGCACTTTAAGGTGCATTTCATGGTACGAAAGGTGCTGTATGAATAATGTTTATTATTATATTACTATCTTTATTAAGTTGAACAATGATTATTACAGTAATGTGCAATAAAAGTTCCTGTGTAAGGGGGCTGGTCGACAGCCTGACAACTGTCCACACAACGGCAGTAGTATAGAGGGGAACGATGTATGGATTTTATTCTGAGCTGAGGATTATTCCACGATGTCACAGATTGATGACTCTGTTCTTGTATTGATGACTTATTGATCATAAAAATTCATGGAGTCATGTAGGAAATTAAACGGGTGTGTCAGAGAGCTGCGTCAGGCTCTGCAGGAGGGGAGGAGTCAGAGAGAGACTCAGAGTTTGTTGAAAGAAACCTGCCAGCAAGCAGCTTAGCGTCACAGGTCAGTTTTCACGGTGACAGACACAGAGTTTGACTTATGTCTCTTTCTTTTTGAGATGCCTCATTCAGCCCTTGTCTTATTCTGAGCATGAGTCACACTCCATGTACTAATTAACCTACATTATGGGGCAGACTCGCAAAAGGACTATATCTCATTTTCATTCCTATTCGTAGCTAATAAGCACATCTGATTTTTATTAGTTAGAATTATCTTTGCTGCATATATCTTTGATTATTTTTGTAAAGCCATGATATAATACCATCACTGCGAAAAACAAAAATAATATTGTGATATACATTTTAGACCATACTGCTCAACACTATAAATAGATGAATAAAATTCTTTTAAGCCTTGAAAATTGATGAGAATTTAACAAATCCTAACTGTGCATTGCACATGAAGACATACCTTGACTTTCCGCAGATGTTTGAGTTTCAAAAAAGTAGACATAAAATTGCTGATTAGCGGATCCCAGAGAGTTGGAGCTGTGGCAGAGCAAGGTGGAAAGATCCCTCTCCTGTGGCTGATTCACAGTGATGATGATCCTCAGACCTGTATTATTTAGATGGTCACTGCTGATTGCAAACTTGTCTGAATGATTGACAAGTGATCCATCCAAATACCACTGTAAAGCAGGAGGGGGATTTCCCACAGTCTCACAGGAACAGTTGAGCTGGTCTGCAGATTTGGTGCATTGAGATAAAGACAGGATGTGTGGAGCAACTGCAGTGAATACAGAGAAAAAAGACCAGAATCAATTAAAGTAATCTTTAATCAAGTTTGAAAAAGTGAAAGACAAGATTTACTGAACGTTGTGAGTGAAGACGATCAAAGTGAAATGCCATTCCCTCCAAGTGCATCATCATTTCTTTACTGTCCCTGAAGAGAAATTTGTTCTGAACTTTGTCCTGCAGAACACACCAGGAGGCTTTATTGTGCTCATTTCATGTGCGGTTAATTGTCTGTAGTCATTTTAAATGAGGGTTAAGTTAGTTTTACAAGTGGGCTAGCTAGTAACATATTTATTTATTTGTCTCTATATTTATATAATTTTGCCACATACTGACGTTTGAACAGGGCCTGTGTTAAGATTGATTTAATTTGACAAAATTATGGTCATAAACAATGAACACCTCTCAGTGTAATATAAGGTATAGACTTCCCCCATATACGCTCACCTTGTGTCACATGACCAAAGATCCATAGTATTGAGTCCACTCTTTTTGTGGACTTTACAAAAACATCTTTCATTGTAATGAACTGTATAAACTTAAGTATAATGTATATCTAAATAAAAAGGTATTTCATGACACAATGTCACATTGAGTCTTTAAATCAAACACTGATGAATAAAAAGTGTAAATGAATCTAATAAGCAGGTCGAATTAAGAGCTTTATGGAAAACTAAAAACATGAAATAAATGAATTACTTAAGAAATAGAAGAACTTTTAAGTAATTTTACTGAAATGTGCTCGGTTTATGTAACACAAAAGGTGATAGCCTGCTTACATTGAACATCTATTAGTGTGGTGTTTGATCGTCCAGCTCCAAGAACATTTTCCACCTTGCAGAAAAAAGGTCGACTGACTTTAGAAGCTCTAATGTTTAAAACTCGTCCAGTCCCCAGAAAAGTCTCCTGGCCATTGTAAGCTCTGTACCAGGTGTAGTTCCTTACTGCTGGGTTGGCAGAACTACTGCATGTCAGAGTCACATCACTGTCCTCTGGTACTGGACCAGAGGGACTGACTGACACTGAGGTGTGTTTGGGTGAATCTGAAAAATAAGTAATGAAACATAATTATTAATGGTACATTGTCAGTTGTAAATCTAATATCTGTGTTCCCTCCAGATTGAATTAACTTTGACCAGATTTGTCCTAGTGATCAGTGTAAAGTCCTGTGTAACCACCATATTACCAAAATGTCACAAAGTGGACAGCAAACAACAACAGCTTTCTGCTATGTTTTCTGTACTCCCATCCACCTGTTGGACTGGATAACTGAGTCTTGAAGGGCTGCATTTATTATAAGGCCTACCTCAACCTTTGTCCAATTAATGTGACTCCAGAGAGGCAATACTGGAATAATACAACATGATAACTAGTAAAGCTGAAGGATTTTGAAAGAATATCAAAGTAAGAATATTTAGACTGATATTGAAATTGTGATATGATTTATGACATTACAGGGAATTTCAGTTTTTACATTGTTCTCAGTTTTGTTGGACAACATGTTAAAATGATTATGGTGTGATTTTTCTGGTGATAAGTTCCTAAAAATAGGTTTTCTTAAAGGACCAGTGTGTAATAATTACAGGAATTTATGTACATAAATGAGATATATATAAGTATGTTATTTATTATTATCAATTAACGTAAACTCATAATCTATATGTTCCTGTTACTTTAGAAATAACCATTTATAGTTACATACGGTCGGGTCGACTTACGGAGATCATCATCCTGCGCCATCTACAGCAGCGCAGAGCAGACAAACTGTACTAACAGTGAGTCTTGGGAAGCCCATGGCGACCTTACGTAGACGCCGCAGCATAAACACGGAAGTAGACGGGGAGGATAGACGCGGGTGATTGCTGGCAGACCATATAGCGTTGTGAACCTTGACTGGCACAGTTTTGAAAAAATGGAGGATCATACATACACTGTACCAGAACAAAAAGCAGCGGACAGTGAATCCCCGTCATCCAAGAAGTGGAGACGCGAAGAAAGTAAACGCAAGCATGACAGGAAACGGCAAAAACACGAATCAACATCGGCATAGACATACAACGTTTTCACAGTGACACCAAGGTTGCCTGTTTTCTACTGGACAGGTAATTCATCCTACACACATAATTGTAGTTTGTTGTGAGATAGCTTTCGCTCGCCATTTTGTCCGCTGACGGCCACCATACTCTTGGTGAGAGAGGGGCGGTGTCGGGGTAAATCCTCTTAGTTGCAATCTAAGGTTTGAACATTAGATGCCACTGGAAATCACACACTTCTCCTTTAAGTCTGTAGAATATGATGTGTAGAACAGGACATCTCTGCAGCACAGCAGTATTTAATTTCAAATGGTAGGCCTATTTTGACAAACACTTCCTTTAATTAATATTGCAAAAATCTCTCTGTTTGATAAAACTAAAGTTAAATTAGTAGCCTGGATTGTAAAAATCTCTTTTTTATAACAACAGTGGAGCACTTTAGAATCTTAAACATAGTGACCTTAAATATCTAAATGAACAAATGAATGCCATGACAAGTTTAAAATTTGATACGTACACTGAACATCTATTTGATTGAAGGTGGATCGTTGAGCTCCAAGATGATTTTCAGCCTTGCAGAAAAAAGGGCCACTGATTTGAGAAGCTTCAATATTTAAAACTTGTCCTGTCCCAATAACAGTCTCCTGGCCTTGGTCATCTCTGTACCAGGTGTAGTTTACTGCTGGGTTGGCAAAACTACTGCATGTCAGAGTCACCATGCTGTGTTCAGGTACTGGACCTGAAGGACTGACTGACACTGTGGTGTATTTGGGTGAATCTGAAAAGAAATTAATAAATTAAATATTATTTGTGGTTGTATTTTTGTCTGAAATTATAATGTTGGCAGCTGGTAACCCTGGAGTATACCTGTATTATTACAACATGGTGACTAATATTTTCTGTGGTCACTAGTACTTAATGAGAAAAAGCGAAAAGCCACCATTAAATGACTGACTTGCCTGTATGAAGATGTGGAATATTGCAGGCTGAAATGTCTTAACTACTAGCCTGGATTGCAAAAATCTCTTTTTTATAACAACACAGAGGTATTAAAGTTGGACCAATCATAGTGGTCTTAAATATCTAAATGAACAAATTAATGCCATGACAAGTTTGAAATTTGATACGTACACTGAACATCTATTTGATTGATGCTGGATCGTTGAGCTCCAAGATTATTTTCAGCCGTGCAGAAAAAACGGCTGCTGACTTGAGATGCTTTCATTGTTAAAACTCGTCCAGTCCCCAGAAAAGTCTCCTGGCCATTGTAAGCTCTGTACCAGGTGTAGCTCCATACTGCTGGGTTGGCAGAACTACTGCATGTCAGAGTCACCGTGCTATGTTCAGGTACTGAACCTGAAGGACTGACTGACACTGTGGTGTGTTTGGGTGAATCTGAAACATGACAAATACATTTTGGGAGTCATTTATTGGTGTAAAGTAATCAGATATTTAGAATGAAACAAATAGACTTAGTTTATGATGGAACAACCCATTGTAGACTACAGACAACCTTAACACTTCATTTGTGCTGCTAAAGCCTCAATTTCAAGCTCTCATACTGGAATGTATTATTAATATTGTTGAGGGTGTTGCCCTAGTGAGAATTTATTTTCATGTAATTCTACAGTTGTTGTATTGAAGTTTTTGTTTGTCTTGCAGTTTTTATATATGGTGTTCACTTTAACTGTGATACATCTTTGATCTCTGTAAACTGAGCTTGAGTGGCAGCTTGTGCTCAGGGACTACAGATGAAAATGAACTTTTAGATGTATCTGGTACAGTACATGTATTATGCATTGTCCCTGTGAAATAAACCAAAAATAAACAATTAAAACAAGGTAGTATTAACAGGGAGATTTCCTGCTATTTCTCCATTTCAATCTATGAGTGTTTTGGAGCATATATGAATTAATTTGCCAATTGAAATGCATAAATATGATTTTGTAAGTATGAAAAACAAATTAAATTGGCTTTAAACATTTGAAGACAAAATATTAAATTCCAAGAAAATGTTTATTTTCATTATCAATAAATCTCCTGATTGTTTTTACAATCAATCAATTAATCATTTAGTTTGTAAAATGTTGGTAAACTGTGAAAAATTGAAGGCCTGAGTAAGTTCTTGTAGACTGAATCATTGTGTTTAAAGAGGGTATCATGAAAGACAAAGTATTTATTTGGAACCTTATAGTGTGTTGACTTTTGTCCTTTAGTATTTTTCAGTGATATTTTTTGTTTGGCACCTGAATGTTTTTTGTCTGGATGTGTGCACACTTGGTCCCTCATCTGAAACTGTGAAAAATGTCCATCACAAATTGCCAGAGGAAGTTGATGTCTTCAGACCTGTTGTCTGACCAACAGTCCAGCACCCAAACATTCAGTTTACATGAGAATTAAGCAGCAAATCATCATATTTTTAGAACAGCAAACAGTGGATTTTAATTTCTTTGGGGAAAAAAAGACTAATAATTCACTAATGACTAATAAATCACATATTAAAATTGTTGGCAATTATTTTTCCATTGATCAACTGATGCATTAATCGTTTAATTGTTTCAGCTGTGATTTAAAGTTGTTTCTAAAAAAGTAAGACACAAGTGAGACAGTTATAATGCAGAGAAAAAAATGAACTCACATCGAATATCAGCTGTTAAACTGCTCACAGATGACTCAGTGCTGCCATCTTGTTTGGTGTAGACGGCAGTACAGGAGATTTTCTGTCTGTGGTGTTGGTAAGAAGCAGTGAAGGTCAGAGAAGAGGTCTTGACTTTAGTTTTGTCCTGATACTCCAGCAGTGTCTCCTGACTGTCACCCAGGCCGGGGGTCCATGTCAGAGTTGGAGGATGAGACAGACAGGGAGCTGGAACAGAGCAACTCAAACTCACTGAGGTTCCCTCCTCCTCCTTCAGCGTGGACTGAGACAGAGTTGGTGTGGGTGGATCATCTGGTGGGAAGGTACATTTAGACCAGTCAGTGAAACTGTCATTCCACTTCATTTTTATACTATTTGCAAAATGCAAGCAATGCAAAACAAGGTCAAAGCAGTTCTAGTTTGAGGGGAAGTTAATGAAGTGTACAGTAAATGGACTTTAAAACCTACCACTGATTGAAATTTCCACGGTTTTCTCCTTAAAATTCCATTTCAGGGGATTGTTGCAGTCCACTTTGAAGAAATACGTTTTTCTGTGTTCAGGTTGCATGTTATTCAGGGTTGTGGTGCAGTCTTTTCTTCTTAGGTTTCCTGTAAATTCTCCTTTTATTGTAGATTGTTGTGGATCACTGCTGTCAAACACAACAGTGTGTTCATCAGTTGTCCACATTGCTTTACATGTGTTATCTTGTAAGTTTGATTCATATTTGTCCTCTACATCAAAGGAGCAGGGGATGGTCACACAGGATCCCCTCAGAGCCGATATAGTCTGCGGCAAAGTGACCTGAAACTGTTTACTCAGGGCACCTGAAACACAAGACACAAATCTTTGAATGAGAGCAGTGGAAATCTACTTCACAGTTATGAGGAAATGTTACTGTTGGTTGCCTTGCTAAATCTTAACACTACACCTTTTATCCACAAAATAATCTAATATGATGATCGGAAAGATTCTGCTTTGATGTCATATTGTTTTTGTTTTTTTTCTAGATGTTCAGATTAAAATAAAATATTCACCCATCAAATTCAAGTTCTCAGAAAAAGGCAGCAGAAAACACTGCATTTGCTGCAACATGTTTTACAGATACTCTTGTAATGTGGTGCGGATTCTTGACAAACTTTGCATAGTTATAGTTTTTAATAGTTTTTTATAGTCATTGATCCAAATGTGAATGAACTTCAACCCACCTTGCAGCAGAGAGCCAATGAGCAGGAGAGTCAGAGCTGCAGCCATCTTTGTGTTTTAGAGGCAGAAACTCTGGAGATTAGACACAGAACAATTAACATCTTTAGTACATTTAATTTCTAATTAAGTCTGAGGTTATAGGTATGTTTAGTGTTCGCTTCTTACAACGGTTTCATGTGGAGAAAGGTTTTGCAACCTAATATTTTTTATTGTCATTAAATGTTACAAAGAATCCTGTAAGTTTTTGAGACCCTATAAGTCGAATGAATCCCAACAAAATTAAATTCTTCAATGTGTGTTAGCATCTCATAAGGGCAGAGGAACAATGTTGTTTCTACTTAATGAGACAGTTTTGCAAAAATAAATTGCCTCACACTTTGTTACATTCAGTTTGTCATTGATTCAACATTTACTTTTGTTAAAAAGGGTGTGAGATGAAATTATGATAAAGGAAAAGCAGAAAATTGTACTGTATGCTAATGGCAAAGGTGATAAACGTATTCTGTCTTTTATTCTTTTAATTATTTTTTGTGTATTTACAAATCTGTAATATGTTTCACACAACTAATATATTCAACAGTAACAATATCACAGTTCAGTGACAGCAGTTTCAAATATATGAACAGAAATTTTTCACAAAGTTTCATTTTTTTTTTTTTTTCTACCCTTTGAAATTGTTCATGGATCTAAAATCAAGTAACTTAATTTTCAGGTTTTTAGGAAAAAAATATTTTTTATTTAAAACAACCTTGATGATTTGAAATATGTCTTATAGAAGTAATGATAACTTACATTTTCTTCAGGTCACTCAAGTGGAAGGATGAAAGATGTAAAGAGAAGTTAAGTTCCTTCAAAGTTGTGCTGCTTTTTAAAACCGTCTGCAAGAATTGACTTGAAAATGAGGAAGTCATAAAGCTGTAAATGCTTGTGAAAATGAAATATGCTTTATTTAAAAATGAGAAATGGTTTTAAACAGTCAAAATATTGTTTGATATAGTATTTGGAATATATAATGAATTACACTGTTTGTTATACCCAGCTGGAAATGGGAATGTCTGTACATGATGAAAACACAACAAAAAATGTAGCTCTTTACTGCTGGGTTGTCACTGCTGCTGCATGTCAGATTGACACTGCTGTTCTCTGATACTGGACCAGAGAGGCTGACTGACACTGTGGTGTGTTTGGGTGAATCTGAAACATGACAAATAAATTACGTGAAGTATTTATAGGTGTAAAGTAATCAGATATTTCAAATGAAGGTCACATTTTTGTGCCAACCACTTTTTGTAAAGTCCATTCCAGGGGAAAAAATGTTTTTTTTCTTATGTGAGGAGGATCCTTTCCACAGAGAGAAAGAGAGAGACAGAGAGAGAACACTGCAGCCTGTAGTACAAATACTGCTGTACTAACATTGTGTAGTTTTATTTTTTAATCCAGATGTGAATGAACTTCAACTCACTGGGTAGCAGACAGCTAATTTAATTAATTTCTAATGTAATTTGCGCATATAAAATGCTAAATAATTTGTTTTAGGCAACTAATACATTCTACACTAACAATATCCAAAACCACAATTACTACTTAAAAGCTTCAAAGCGTTGAATAGAAACGTTTCCACCTTTCCATAAAGTTTTTTTTTAATATACTTTTGAAAATGACTATTGATCTAAAGTCAAGCGACAGTTAACTTACATTTTCTTCAGGTCTTTGGAGCAGACAGGTGGAAGATGTAAACAGAAGCGAAGTTCCTTCACAACTCTGCTGCTTTTTAAAACCTCCTGCGAGAACTGACTTAAAATAAGGAAGTCAGAAAAGTGTGGCAATGAAGTTATATAATTAAATATGTTTTGCCAGTAATGGTTCAAACAGTCCAAAAATTCAGTGTTTCAATAAAAATAAAATGTTTGTAATACCTCCCCGGTAATGAGAATGTCTGTAAATGAATAAGACATAACAAAAATCAAACATCTGACTTTTTGTCAAAGTGATTTACATAGTTGGTGTAAAAATAACAGCATTGTTAAATTTGATCTTTTTAAATCTACAGACTGACCAGTAACTCTGAATTGAGAGGGTGATGACATATAATCAATTTCCTGTCATACTTTGCAGGAGAATCATAAATGAAGTTTTCTAATATTTAAAACTTAGAAATCTGACCCCCCCAACAAAAACATCAAATACTGGAAAAATATCCAAATGAGATTTTAAGGAAATCTGAAAACACTTTAAACTGAAATGTATAAAAGTTTAATTATTTTGGGTAGATCAGCAACTCTTTCACGCAGAGTGAAGCCACATTCTCATTCATCACTCATACGTGGAAAAAATTATAACTGCCTTGTTATGGTGGTCATAACACAGTGAAGCTTTAGATTTTTTTTCTTTTTGAATTGAATTGAATGAATAATGGTATCACTACATTATCATAGATCAGTTATTTTATGTTCTCCCTGTGTTGTAGTCATGTTTACTCTGAGTGCTTCAGTTTCCTCCCACAGTGCGAAAACATGCATTAGATTAATTTGAAATTTCCAAGACATGAAGTTTTCAATAAAATAATAAATAATAATAAAAAAAATTACATTTAAAAAATCAAGTTGGCCCACATGATTATTTTAACTTGATTCCATGTGAATAAAAAATATTTTTTACTTTTTTTTTCTAATGCTCTCACATGAAAAATAGACTTTACATTCATGACTTCAACTGGATCACATTAGGTTGTACAAGCTGGGCTAAGGAAGCAGCCAGTGAGTCTAAGTACCTCGTGTTTAGGGTCCATGGAGAAATGAAAACTCACCTGGAAGAAAACATGAATGCTTTTACTCCTTTATTCTTGCCTGTACTCTTTGAACCTCTGGAGGCGCCTCCAAAAAATTCACCTGCTAAAACTCTTTTCATCTGTTTTATCGGATGGGGAAAATAACTTTTAAAAATTACCCTTGTATCCTCTGGCAAGTTCTGACACTTTTTTCTCCACGCAAAGTTTTTTTTTGTCCTGGCAAAACCTTTTTCACCTGTTCTTAATACACACACGATAGAAAATAATTTGGGTAAAAAAATGGATCATCAGAATTCTTTTCCCTTTCTTGCCTCTCAGGGCTTCTGTAGTTACCCCATCTATGTTTCTACAAAAATGTATATTTAATCTTGCCGTTAGCAAGAAATTCTTATATTTGATTGTCAGATTGTTTCTGTTATTGCCTCTGGGGATTACAGTGACATAACAACATTTACCACACACAAACAATACTGCAAATCCTCTGGTAATTTTCCTCTAATTAGAACTGTGGATGACTGCACCTCCACAAACTGTCTGGAGCTCCTTGGCATCCGGTCTCTTTCCTCCACCTCTTCTGCCACCTGCTGCTTCAGCACTGACTACTCCCACTCCAGCTCCCTGTCCCTCCTTCTCCTCACCTCTGCGAAGTCATTAACGGCAATGATGATAAAGGAATAAACTAGCAACTTACACTAGATGGCAGTGTGTTCAAATGTTGTAACTCTGAGCAGTAGGTGGTACAGTTTTCTTGGACGTCGGTGTCTTCTGAGAGGTGTTCTTTGCTGATGCAGCTGACAGTGTTTTCTGTTTGTCTCTCTGTGGTGGCAGCAACCTCTCAAAAGAGTGTCAGAAAAGCTGAGCTACTTAGTGAGGCTGCATTTTCAGAGAGCTTAAAAATGAGAAAAATTAGGAACTTTTAGCAATATTGTTCTTTATTTTATGAAAATAAAAAGAGATATTTTAAATTGTTTAGTATCTGAACCATTTCTAGTAGACATTATACAAATCATAGACTTTTACTGACACATTAAATTCTTCACTCAAGTCTCCCAGTCTCTTTCAAAAACACCCGAATGAAGTCAGAATTCACAACAGTTTGTAGTTCAATGCAGTTGAATGTCTGAAAATAATATTTCCATTATAATTACAATATTATTTCCATCCCATTCTGTGGATCTTTGATGGTCTCTCTTGATGAACATGTTACAAAACATGAATTAATCTGTGGTAAAACAGATTAGATTTGTGTTTATTTACATCGGTTTTACCGCCTCATTTAGGACACAGCAGCTGCTGTTTGTATAAAATAATAATCAAAAAATCAACCACTTAATTTTCTTCAAATATATATAGATTTTTTTCTTTTTTTCTTACCTTATTAAAACCTAATATGTAAACAAGTTTTGAAGTGGTAATTCTTCCCTTTGCCACAAACAGGGCCTGCACATTTGATAAAGATGACAAAATAAATATGCATTATTATTAGACCAAATAAGGGAACAGCTCATGTTTTAAAAGTTAAATTGACTTGATATGAGCAAATATATTCCATTTGTTTATCAAAAAGTCATACACATATACTGAAAATGTATGGTATGTTATCCAACGTGGGTCAGTTCATCCCCAAAATCAAAAATAATCAAGATATTTTTGGTGTGAGTTGATAAGTTTTGGAGATATCAGCCGTAGGGATGTCTGCCCTCTCTCCAATAAAATGGGATATGGGATATAGCTGAATAAATAGCAATACAGGCCAGAGGAAAAATATGTATTTTTGATTTTGGGGTGAACTGTCCCTTTAAACTCCAGACAGGTCTCACATCTGCAGCTCAAACTCTTAAAAACTCCAATTACAACAGAAATCTAAATGGATTTATCTGGGATTAGGGACGTGTTGTGTTGCATTTATAGTACTCTCAACGCCAATCACTGAGGCATGCTGGTCCCAGGTTTTTGCCCACATACTTAACTAAATGAAGAATTGTGTTGCATAAAGTAAAAAATTGTGATAAACGAATCATATCAAAGCTTTGAGCAGGAGAGGTGTACAGTAAGAGCAGAAGCTGGGGTCTCTGAGATCACAGACAGAACAGATGTATGATTTTCTGTAGCCTCTTCAACACATCATCACTTCAAAATCATGTTTGTAAACAAACAAAAACAAGAATCAAGCTGATAAAGCAATGCTGAGTCTGTTTTTTGAGTTGTTAAATGTAGAGTAGAATTTATCCAAGCACATCAGGATGTCACGTATCAATGTTTTGGGTTGGTGAAACATCCAGAGCACATCAAAACAATGAGAAAGAACAAGGAAATACAGGCAGAGGGCAGTGTTTCTGCAGATACAGAAGTGATGTCTGAAAGGGATTATGTCACATGAGTTTACACATTATTTTCTTTAGGAAAATGTTGCAGATTATGCCTTTAAAGAGGGCCAGGGTCTACACAACTCCAAGCAGAAGATTAGGATTAAAATGAATTTGACTTTTACAGGTTGAATTCAGAATGTTGTTCGATTCATGACGGATGCTGTGAAAGTATCTGTCACTTCAGATGGAGCCCTAACCTTCCTTATCTGCCTCCAATCAGATTTGTGGAAGACTTTAGCAACTTCTCAATCTCTGTCTGGAGCTCCTTGGCTTTCTCTGCATTCTTTCCTGTCTCCATCTGTTCTCCTGCCACCTGGAGTCCCTTCAGCACAGACTGCAGGGCGTCTGCATTCTTCACTGAGTCCATCTGGTCTCTGTCTGCCCGGATCTCTTCCACCCAGTCCAGGTAGGCCTGAAGTAATCCAAGATCATCCACAAAGTTTGCAATAATCCGGAGTCCTGGTCGACACTGCTCCAGCTCCCTTAACCTCTTCCTCCCCACCTCTCCGATGTTGTTCCCAACAATGCTGATGAAGGAGGAAATAACCAAGGAAAAGTTACTGTTTTTCATGATGACAAGGCATTAAGACGGCAGTGTTTTCATACAATATGACATTAAGAACGCTCAGCAGAAGCTGGAGTGTTTAAATCTTACGTCAGCGTCTTCAGAGAGGTGTTTTTGCTGAGGCAGTTCACAATGTTTTCGGTTCCTCGCTCTGTGATGCCGGTGATGTCCAGATAGAGCTCCTCCACAGTGGTATTGTGCTCCAGAGCGTTCCAGAGCTCCAAAACCCCCTCTGGACCCAGGTTATTGCCACACATACTGCATACATGAATAAAAGAATTGTGTTGCAGTAAAACACATATAATATAGTGTCTGATGACTTTAAGGGCTTGGAGCTGGAGGGGTCAGGGTATAAGCAGGTCTTAAAAACTTTTAAAAAGTGTGCAAGAGGCTTTTCAGTCCTTTTTTACTTTTTACTTTAATTGGCTAATGCATCCATTAACGTTCTGTGACCTATCTGGGAGTAAGTCATGTTAAATTATTATTACAAATTAGGGCCCCACAATTAATCCCAATATTATAGAAACTGCAAAATGGGCAAGTGCAGTATTCAAATCACAGAACCAGAGAAAAATCACAGTATTTATAATGAAATACTCTAGTGCTGCATACATGCCTGGCCTGAAAATCTGGTTCTTCAGATGAAAGAAAACATGTTGGTAGAGACATGTATTACATCATCACAGTTTTGAGTTTTTTTCTGCAAAAATGAAAATTGTGATGGAAAAATGATAATTCCCATTAATCACCGCAATCACAATTTAATTGCAATATAACTTTTTTTTACCATATGGTGCAGATTTACCATGAATTATGTCATGTGCAGCTGGGACCTGCTGACTAAAATGTAATATAAATGGTAATACTCTTAATGAAAATTGCAGGTATTATCATCCTTACTGATTTTCTGTCACTCTTTGACTGGTATGACAATAAAAACTTCATTAAATTGCATTCCATGTGGTATTAAAAAGTTCTCTATAAGTCCTAAATTTAATTTGGTGAACACTGCAGAAACCGTTGAGGTGTAACCGTTGGACCTAACTTTGATCAACTCTTGTTAATATGTTTTGATAATGACAATGACTTTCCAAATGCTTAATATGTCCCCTCAAGCACTTTATTTTCCAATTTGTGCATTTTATGACTGCTTGACTGCACCTCCCTTCACGTAAAACCCTTAATGAGTATTGTGCTGTGTTGTTATGATGACCCCTTTCATGACTTACAACAGCTTTTTCACTTGGCATTCATTGGATTTCAGGACTGCAGATTCTAAAATAGCTGCTTGTTTATCCAGGCAGTTGTATCTCAAACTGGAAAGAGAACAGAAACACATTAGGTTGACAGTGGGCCTCATGCAGCAACATTCTCTTAAATTGTCTCTTATATTTTCTCTCAGTTTTCTGTTGAGAGAAAAAATATTAGAGGTCAGCTCCAGATGCATCAAATTATTCTTAACCACCCTAATTTACTCCTGCAAAGGCATGACCAATTGTTTATTATTAGCAGAGGAAACACCCCAAAAACACTGAATAAGAGCAGGTGTTGTGTGCAAACACTCTGGCACATGTCCAAGAACTGGGGAGACAAAAGGCTGTACGAAGGAGAACTTCAGCAGGAACAAGAACCATATATTGAGATGCTGTGTCAGCAGAGAACCACGTAATAACTGAAGTAAGAGAATATATTTAGACTTACTATCGTTTCCTTTTTACTATTGTTGGTGGTAAAGGAAAATATTTTTTTTTAAGTATGTAACAAACAATTATTTATTAAATTATAAATGAAGTTATGTTTTTGACTTGTCTGATAACTTTTTATTACATTATGCTATCTTCAAATGACTTGTTTAGTCAGACCAACAGTCTAAAAACCCCTAAAATATTGAATTTAAAATACATAAAAGCAGCAAATTTGTGAAGCAGAAATTAGTTGTTGGGAAGAATTGTAAAATATGACACATTTCACTGTTAACAGTTAATTATCTAACTATAGACATTTTAATTATAACATAAATATATTTAAATAATAATCACTATTATTATAAATATTATACATTTTTAAATATTAGCTTGTTAAACATTCACTTGCATTGGACAATTAGTGGACTGTGAAAAGACGATGTTTTTCTCTTATCTTGGTAAGAGTCTTGACCACTTATAAAATTTTCTATTACCTAAGAAAAATCAGTGTACTAACAACATAAAAATGAATTGTGGATACGAACAAGAATAAAAGAATATTTGTTCATAAACAGCTTCATGCATGAGGCCCAGTGTTTTTTTGTTTTTTTTTTACCATCCATCTGCCAAACTTCCCCAGAATTTCCCAGCATGCATTTGTCAAGAGGCAGGTTATGCCAGTTTATCACTGAGTTAGAATTAGACTAGACATTTTCAAGCATCAGGACACAAGGAGACGATGCAAACTCCACAAAGAGAGGCAATGGCCTGCCAGGATATTTGAACCCAGGCTTGTTTTCATTGCCCGGTATTCAAATGGTATTTCTTATCCATATGACAGGTTAATTAAAAAGAGTTACTCACTAGAGAGATTCACAGCGATGTAGGATTGGTCCCAGTCTGTTTAGTCCTCTGTTTCCGATGTTGGAGTAGCCTAAGTTGAGCTCCTGCAGCTTGTGTGGAGAGAACTGCAGCACATAGTGCATGGCTGCACAGTCCACAACACTCAGCTTCATTTTAAACAAGTTGAGCTTTTTGATCTCAGGAGCTGCCATGCTGGTAGTTTCCTTCATGTGGAACTCCATCAGGCAGTGGAGAAGATTCAGGGCTGCCTGGTTCTCAAGCTTCCTGCCCTTAAACTGGTCTTGGAACCACACACCGAGCCTGGCTGGGATGGCATCGCCTTGCTCCAGGGGGGAAAGAACAAGACCATCCAGCTGACCGCCCAGCCGAGCTCGGAGCATTCCCATGAAGAAGCGTGTGAACATCTGGAGGCTCTCCAGCTTGTCCATGTTGAGGTCTGTGTTTTGCAGGGGTGCAGCAGTGGAGGACGGTGGATGTTGCCCAAAGCACCAGAAGTCCAGTGCTTGGATGATGTCTTCCTGGCTGAAAAGATTGATTGCGCAGTAGAGGGCAGCCAGATGTTCTTGGACGGTCAAGTGGAAGAACGAAAACATCTCCACTGTTTCCTCTTTGAGAGGCTGGAGGATGTGACAGAGAAAGGTGCTCTGGACCTCAGCAGGTGTAACACCGTAGTTCTCCAGATCCGCTCTGTTGAACATGATCTTTTTCTGCAGGAGGCTTTCATAAGCCAGTTTTCCCAGGTTTGTCAGTTGTTGCTTTGCCAGTGAGAGAACCTCAGATCTAGGGGAGCTTCTGTCTGCACTCCCCTTCAGTGCATGGTGCTTGACTGCTGTAAACAGGTAGCAGAAGTAGACCTCGCTGACTGTTCTGGGAGGGCTCAGCTCCAGAGACTTTGGGTCATCAGCACCTTGATTTTCTGAGGAGAAGAACTCAGCCATAGCTGTACAGATGATGTAGCAATAAAGAGGGATGAAAGACAGCACGAACAGGTTGTCATTGTTCAAGATGTAATCGTAGACTTTTTCAGCAACTTTAATATCTTTGTAGAACTTGGTGGTATATTCCTTCACCTGGTCCTCCTCAAAGCCTAGCACCACACAACATCTCTGGAAGAAACGCTTAGGAGCTTCAGTAGATGGTCTTGTGGTGAGAATGACTGATGCCTCTGGGAGAAGGCTTCCCTTGATCAAAGCCACCATCAGCTCTGACACTGGCACTCTCGAGCCAACGTCAATGTTTTTGTCAGGACTGTTCCAGTCCAGGGGGAATTTGAACTCATCTAATCCATCCAGGATGAAGAGCAAAGAGCTTGGTGTGGTGAAAAGATCAGGTAGAGCTGCCTTCAGGTACCGGAACCGTTCTTCAAGCAGCTCCAATAAGCTCAGTGGTGCTTCAATCAGATTGAGCTCTCTGAAACGCAGGTCAAAAACGCAGGTGAACTCACGCATGTTCTTCCCAATCGCCCACTCGTAGACTAATCTCTGCACTGCGATGCTCTTTCCGATACCAGCTATGCCCTTCACTTTAACCCTTTTGGGGGGTCTTCCTGATGTTTCTTGGGGGCTCAACAGGTGGCACGGCCGGATGCGCTGGCAAGCCTGATGGACATAGATGCGAGCTCGTCTGCTCGCCAGGTCGAAGTACTCATGTTGGCTGCTGTCAACTAAGTCATCATCTTCTGTCACAAAAAGGTCAGTGTAGCGAATTTCGATGTGAGAAGCTGAGTTTGAAGCCACTCCCTCGCCCTCTGAGTAACACCTTAGTTGTTCTGTACGTTTCAGTAGGGTTGTTTTATGGGCAGAAATGGGAACTGCAATTGAAAACAAAAAGATGAAATATATTAGCCTTTAGTTTTCTGTAATATAAATATTTTATCCTCTTTAGTTCACATACCCCGGATGTTGGCCAGCTTTACACTCCTGCTAGGTTTCGGTTCTGCTTGAGCTGCATAATGAAGATAATTTCAGTTGATTACATTTTCAAAACATGGGAACAAGTCAAGTATTTTCTATCACTAGAAAGAAAGAACATTGGGAATATATATTATTAATTTAATTTTTAATAAAATAATAATCCATACCTTTAACCTCAGCAGTCAGGGTAAATCCCTTGCTCTTTCCTTTGAACAGTTTAGCAATGGGGCCTTTCGGCTTCTTCTCTGTGGGTATCACAGGATTCAGAGTGAACACATGAATGTATATTGGAGAGCCTGAATATGGTGTTGCTGCTTAGCCTTGCTTTCAGTTTGGCCCAGTGGCCACTCACTGTATTGCAGTGAAAAACTACCCTGCGGCCCCGAAAGTATTTTCACCATAAGCCAGTATTATAAAAGAGACCGTCAAACTGTTGGCAACATGTAAGTCTATGGGCCGAGCGGGACCTCATGGGTGGGTCCAGTGGGCGAAACACTACTGCGCATATAAGTAAACTTATTTGATGAAGAACCAGAGATTTGAACAATCATTTTGACCTGATGTTCATGTTAGATCCATGGGATCATCAAAGTCATTATAACAACATTACACCGCAAACCACCCAACAGTTGTCAAGATATTTCATCCAAAACAAAATATGTCAACATGCTGGTGGGGCTAGAGGAAGAGTCAGGAGATCAACAAAATCCCTTCACCATCCTCTAATCACTGGGTAAAGAAAATTATGTAAATTCATCCTTTAGTAGGTGAAATATTTCAGACTGAATCAAAGTGGTGGACTGACAGACATTGCCATCCATAGAGCCATATCAGATGGGTAAAACATATCATAGCTGAGCTAAATTATGTTTATGTCAGCACAATCCTTCATAGCCAGTCAGCAAAGTCAGCAGAAATTACTTGGCGAGACATCACAGGTGATTGTACTCAGTTAATAATTTTCTCACACCTTTCTTACTCAGGAAGTAAAAATTAATATCCTCAGGTTCAGTCTTTTAGTTTGTACTGCAGGGTCTTGAAAAATATTATTCACATTAACTTAAAATGCACCCGTTTATATAAATACTTATTTAACCAATCATTAGCAGTGTATTAAAGCAACCTCACCTTCAACTTTCACTGGTTCAGGCACTGGCCGACTGGTAGCATTGTTCCTGCAGTGTCTCTCCACCCAGAGCTGCAGATCCCTGCAGTAATAATCCTGCACCTCCCTCAGCACCTGCAGGAACTCTTTGCTGCTGTCCTCAGTGGCACACACCGTCTCCAGAGCCTGGGCCACGGCGTTGGAAGGTGACTTCTCCAGCAGAGACAGGTAGTGGGCAGAGGAAAGTACCTCAGCATCACGCAGCCAACGCAGCAAAGGTGCTGGGTGGTCACGAGTCCAATTCAGCAGCAAGTCTCTCTGAGACCGCAGCAGTTGCTGAGCTGAGGTCATGGCTTCAGAAATTACTGTCGGGAGGAATGAAATAGACACTACAAGATGTCACGCTACTAATAAACTGTAAATTAATGGTCTCTCATAAGAGCACAGTTCAGTGTAACTTAACTCTGTGGGCTTTACAGTTCTCATACTTACATCCAGAAAACTACAGTATGAAAAAACAAGGAATTCTACACAAATACTACCATGCTCGTTGATTAAAATGCTTACCTTAAAGAAATACAGTATGAGTATGTTCTGTGTCACCTTCCCTCTCGTCTGGTTTAGCCATTACAGTCATGAGTGTTGGCAGGAAAGCTGTTTGTGTTCTGTCTTAAGGTGTGTGGAGGTGGAGTGCAGTGACTTCGGTAGCAATTCAAACAACTTTCCAAAGGGTCCATAGTTCAAAGAGTGCAAGTCTTTGTCCGTGCCACTGATTAACCGGCTTTGTTTGATCTTGCAAAAACATGCCATGGAAAAAATCAAACTGTGCATTTTCATAACATGGTGCAACTTCAAAAAATAATGCAATGATGAAAAATGAAACTGACTATTATATTTTTAGTAGCACTGGGAGAAATTATATCAATATTGTAATGAGACTAGGTATCTTCTTAGATTTTGGATATCATTATATTGTGATATTGTATAAATATTTTCCTAGTTTTAAAGACTAAATTACAGTAAAGATTGTAATTGTCATTTTTCTACTGTTGTTGCTGTTCTAGCTGTTATTTGTCTTTACCTGCTTAATCACCATATCCACATTCTTGATGATTATTTATCAAAAATCTTACTGTATTAATATTATGTAAAAGCACAATTTGCCATGCCAACAATATTGTCACAATATCGATATCGAGGCATTTGGTCAAAGATTTTATGATATTGTTGCTGATGTATCTGAGAGTTTACAGTACTTATTTTTGAGAAAATGTGTATATCAAGATGTATAAGCCATATAGCTCTAATTTTTTATGTATTCATCCGTAAAGTGACTGACCAGCTGTCTAAACAGTCTCTTGTTGAAGAACAAAAGTTGCAGTGTGGCACTTATTGCCTTTGCTTCCAACCTTTTCCAACCGTGATGACCTACTTACCGACAGACAGATATTTATTGTCGACAGAACAGCTATAAATCAGTCTAAAGCAGAAACGTTAATCATTAATCTGATTTAATCAACTTTCTGTGGTATTTTTATCAGTTTTAAGAGGTTTAATTAGCATGGTCTGTGTAGACATAGGGAATCAGAAATGAACACATTTAGTTGTTGCAGCCTTTGAGGAAATGGCCAACAGCATGAGAGTGACTCATCCATTGTCATGTGTTGTCTTACAGATACTTGCTGAGGTCTTTCTTTCCCTTGCAAACAATTCCTAGTTGCACCACGTGAACGGGTATTTGAATCTTTGGAAGTATTTAAATATAATAATAATTTAATAAGTTATAAATGCATGGTTGTTAATTATAAAACTACACTTTGAGTTATCTAGGAAATTAATGTGAAAAGGACAGATGATGGTGAAGATTTTGGAAGTGAGGTCATAGTACCAGGAGAACAATGAAACAACCCAACTTCCCCTTCTTTGCTCCTCTGCTCATCCTTCCCTCTGTCTGTGCTGGCAGAGCAGGGTTGCAGTCATGGACACTGTCTTTCTCGTGTGTCCTCTGATTTTTGGTGAGTAATTTAATCTTTTTGATCTTTAAATTGCATTAGCTTCAGATTTCTGTATGGATTTCAATTTAATTAATTATTCAACCATGTTCACATTATTAAATTAAGAATTGCCATCCCCAGTATCACTATTATCTTAATTTATTACTGTAAGACAGAAATTGTTGTTTTGTTTTTTTGTTTTTTTTTTTGTGAATGTTGCCTGCAGAATGTTCTGTACTGGCAGATTATATTCACAGATAGGATTGTTTCTGTTGCTTTAATAAGCAACAGAATGCTAATAATGCAAATTTATTTTGTCCATGAAGTTGATGATGAAAATACGTCTGCAAATGTTTCCTAAAATAATCAAGATAATTGTAATTTTTAAAATATGTACTACCTCATATCCACTGAAGTAAAAAACACTGAAGTATAGTAGATTTTCCAGAGCCAAAAGTGCAGATGCCCTCTTCCCTTTTCTAAATATACATCTGTTGCAAAATCTTGCTGGGTCATATTACTGTATGTGTTTGCAGACAGTCCAGCGAAATACAGACGTTCTAACCTCATATCAAATTTATTCTTCATGAAATTATCTTTGGACAAGACATCATGTCGTTTATTAGTCCTACAAAATAGAAATTTGCAGTGTTACAGCAGCAAATTGGATAGCAAAATAGAGCATAGATAAAAAAAAACCACAATAAATGTTTAAGTAAACAAGAGGAAATATAAAATATAAGAGCAATATAAACATGTGGACATGTTAAAAATAGGAATATAAACAATAGGAAATATAAAATAGGAACAATCTGAACACCAGGAACTATAAAAAATAAAGGAGCAATATAAACAAGAGGAAATATATTTAAAAATATTAAAACATTGTATGCAATAAAATATAAACAGTAAACAGACTCATCAGTTGAGTGTACACCATTATACATATGAAGTATTGAACAAATTGCACAGTAAAAAATGATGAATGAGGTGTAGATTTTGCACAGTTGAATGAAATTCAAGTTTCATAGAGGTCAAGATAACATTAAAAGCACATAAAACTTCACAGTTAGGGCCACAACTAACTTTCACTTTCATTATTGATTCATCTGTGTATCTTTTTCTCAATTAATTGATTAGTTGTTTGTCAAAAAAAAAAAAGTCATATAAAAATGTTGAAAATGCGAACCACTGTCAGCTCAAGGGGACATCCTCAAATGTCCTCTTCTAACCACAAGCCAAAGATATTCAGTTTACTATCAGAGACGACTAAAGAAACCAGAAAATATTCACATTTGACATGTTAAAATAAGATAACAGGGATGTTTTAATTACTCAAAACAATTAATCAATTATCAAAATAGTTGGTGATCAATTTAAGAGTTGACAACTAAGGGATTAATCACAAGTATGAGACAGAACTCTATCTGGATAGTTTTGATAGTATTATTGATAAATGATTTTCTGTCTTCTGTTACAGCAGCAGCCTTGTGGACAGGGGTCCAGGCTGTCTCTCCTGTGCCCACAGTCCCTGACCGCGTCCAAGCTCTCGCAGGCTCCTGTGTGGTGATTCCCTGCTCTTTCACACCACCTGCTACTCATCCTTTTAGAGGGAGGAAGGAGAGGGTGGACGTCAGGCTGAGGTTCAGAGGTGGCGGCCACTTATTTCCTCTCCGCAGCACCGCTTTTAACAGCGAGGACAGAGATCAAGCGAGCAGGGATTTCCGAGGCCGGACGTCCCTCTTTGGGCGCATTGCAGATGGAGACTGTTCAGTGAAGATCGAGAGGATCAGCCAGGATGACTCACGGATGTTTGAGATCGCTCTGAAGAGAGGTGATGACTTACTTTGGGGGAAGCCAAAGAGCTTCAATCTGGATGTTATGGGTGAGTGGTGGAGTTACTGTGCTGCCTCTTTCTTCTCTCATAAGAGCAGTTGGTCTTTTAGATGTTTAAAAACATAATGTAACCGTATCCAGACTGCAGAAGTTGGAAAATTATCATTGCAGACATACAGTATTAGAGATTACAGTGACCAATATTATCATCGAAATTACAATATGACTAACTGCAAATCATAGGTTCAGGTTCAGCCAAAATAATTGTAACATTTTTTTTACCATATCATGCAGCCCATTTTCACAGTTATTGTTTTTTCATAATATTCCATAAAATTTTACATAAAATTGCTGCATTGACACAAAACAAAAAGAAACAAAAACAAAAGTAGGGCTGCAATTAGTGATTATTTTCATTGTCAATTAATCTGTCAGTTATGTTCTTGATTAGTTGATAAGTCGTTCAGTCCACAAAGTGTGCGAAAATGGTGAAAAATGTCCATCGGTGTTTCCAGAAGCCCAAGATGATGTCCTCAAATGTCCCGTCTTGTCCACAACCCAAAGACATTCAGTACTGTCATAGAGGCCCAAAGAAACCGGAAAATGTTCACAGTGAAGAAGCTGAAATCAAAGAACTTTGATCTTGCTTGTAAAAATGAAAACTCTCAAATCAATAATCAAAATAGTGTGTGATCAATTCAGTAACTGATAACCAATCGATTGCAGGACTAAAACAAAGGGGAGAAAAACAAACTCACATCAGAGAACAGTCATTAATGCATGATTAATTGAATAAAACGAGCCAAAACCCCATAAAAGCTGAGATGAAAGTTCTTGTCAATAATGTTTTTGCATTCCCGTTACAGAATGTCAGTTTGCACCCTTGTGAGATTAATCACATATCAGCTATTTGAAAATTTATACACAGACTCTCTAGTTATGCTACAAAGAGCAACAAAGTTCATGTACACAGGAGGTTGTGGTAGATGAAAGGGTCAAACACAAGAAACCATGTTTGAATCCTGTGTAGAACTTTTCTTTTTTTCTTTTTTAAAATGATTATTTTCAGTTTTCAGTTGCAGTTTTCATTGGTTTAGGCCACAAAACTACTTGGCTTGGTTTAGGAAAAGATCATACTTTGTCTCTGCCATACGGTTTTAAAGAGCTACTGACACACTGCTAATGGCATCTGCCTAATTTTTATAATAATAATAACAAATTCCATTTGTGTAGCACCTTTTATACAAGAAATGCAGAGCTAAGTGCTTTACAACAAAGAAATTACATGCACCAATTGCTTCATGTAAAAATACATAGAATAGACACGAAAAAAGGAATAGAATACCATAATTAATGTAAATCTAAAAAAATTCACCAGCAAAATGAGATAAAATGAGGATAGAACACATAAATGCATCTTCATGTGGATAAAACCCACTGAATAAAAGATGAAATTAAAGCTAAAAATAGAGTATATTGAATGCATAAAATCAAGAAAAATGCAGCATTTTAAAAGAAATGCAGAAGGAGTGCAGAAGCGTGAACCAAAGTCTAAAACACAGTCTCAGACCTGTATCAGGATAGTCAATGCTAGTGAAAGGCTAAAGTTAAGAGACAAGTTTTTAGCCCTCTTTAACAGCTTTCATTTTTATTGCATATTGAGGGGCAAAGTGCAGAAATGTATGGCATGTTGATATTTTATCCTGTTCACCATCATGCCAAACATGGCAATAAATAAATAAATCAACAAACACTTTTTATATTGACTGGGCAATAACAGTCAACAACTACATTTTATATTTTGTTCCAAAAAAGAAAGAAAACAAAGAGCAAACAACATACAGAAAATGGAGAAAGATAAAATGAAAAGGTAAAAGACAATATAAGATACAATTAAATAGTTCCTATACCTACATAAATATGGAAATCAGGGACAAAAAGTATGTCCTTTGTAGGAGATTCTTCACTGTGCTTTTGTCGAATAAGAAAAGATCTTCAGCAGTATTTTTTTTTTAAGTAAATGATGGACTTTCCTCCCTGACAGACACCCCTGAGGCTCCCGTCATCAGCGGCACGTTGTCGGCCACAGAGGGACAGCTGGTCACTCTGAACTGCTCCGTCAGCTACCACTGCCCCTCCAGACCTCCGGCCCTGCAGTGGAGCTGGGAGAGAGGAGTCCAGCTGAACAGCACTGAGCCTGTGGAGGTGCAGACACTCCACCCAGGCCCCCACAGACGGATGTTACTGGCCTCTCTGTCCTTCACTGTGTCACACAAGGTGAAACCCAGGCTCAGATGTGAAGTCAGCTACCCAGGAGCCACAGCGCTGGTCACGTCGAAGGATCTGCATGTGACATGTGAGCAGAGTTTTGACGAGTATCTTTGCGTTTCTTTGCTCTATTCAGACTAAAACCTTTTTTTTGTGCTCTACAGTTTCACCGAAAGATGTAGTGGTTCAGGTCCAGTCCGCGATGGTGCAGGAGGGGGGCAGTGCCTTGTTGGTGTGCTCGTGTAAAGCAGACCCGCCGGCGACTGAGTACCGCTGGTCCTACAGTCAGCATGGCCGCACGGTGCACCTTCACCAGCGCATACACACAATCCGGGTGTTCAACGTGACCCGAGACATGAGGGTCCGCTGCTCAGCACAGAACCTGATTGGTCGAGGAGAGTCCCGGCCCACATCACTGAACATACAATGTAATCTTCCCACCTCCAATGTCCACAGACACACATTTGGACTTTTAACAACAAGCCGTTCCTGCATGTATTCAAGGCTGTCAGATTAACAGTAACACCGGGCTAAAAAGCAACGTTCATTGCTGTTTTTTATTAAAAGTTTCACTTCTAACTGAATGAGTGTGGTCAGAAATGATTAGATTAGAAGTGAATGTTACGTTTTAAATTTTTTTTTACAGTTGTATTAACTTCAGTTTTTACTCTTGTAGGGAAAATTTTGTATTGATCACACTGCAAAATACTACAAAACAAAACCAACATGAAATCAATATCCACCATACTATTTTTGCCAGTATGTATGTGAAATATGTCCTGACTACAAACTACATTTATAATGGTCTTAAAAATTTAACTTGTTGAAACCTGCAGAAATAAGTTGAAGAAAAAGTCTAAATATCATCTGTTTCTACTCTACAGACAAACCAGTCATCCTCAGACCCTCCTCCACCTGTGTTATAGAGGAGCTGGAGTTGCTGTGCCGCTGTTCTGTCGACTCCAACCCCAAACCAGCAGTCACCTGGAGCGTGAACGGGACCGTTCCACCTCATGATTACAACGTGTCTGTTACATCTGAGCGCGGTACGCTCACGGCTACTCTGAGGGGCCGCATGGGCAACCCTCAGACGGTGATCTGCTTTGCTTTCAACGCACTGGGAAATGACTCTCTGATGTTGCTGCAGGGAGGAGAAGGTGCGTTCAAAGCACGATTTTCCACACTAACAAAGACAACAGCTCTGCCCCTTGTTTTTCTTTTTTCCTCGCTCTGATGTAGGACTGCTGTTGAAACATCTGTGCAACATGCCTGCAGCTCAGGAATGAATTAGGAAAGAAAAGAGAGAAATCTTTATGTTGTTCTACCCTTACTGAAATCTGCTTTTTTTGCTGCTGCTGCAGTTGTACATTTCTTCGTATTGCAGTGCTCAGTCTGTAAGCTTTCATAGATTATTATGGAACATCTAAGAGAAGCCATTACATCAGCGAGAGTGACAAGCAATATATCTGAAAGGGCTCAAGTTAAATGTAATCCATGTTATTCCAGCCATGCTTTGTTTGGTGCCAGTTCCATTGAATCTTATGGGAGATGCATGGAAAACACACTAAAACCCAAGATATGTACACTGTATGACCTTTGATGAAGAAATGCCTTTAACAAATGAAAGAACATACATACTGACTGATATCCAAAGATGAACGTAGACATGGTGAGTCAAATTAAAATGCTCACCAGGGCAAATTCAGCTGACTACTACTACTACTACTACTACGACTACTACTACTACTACTACTACTACTACTTTTTCAACTGGTTATGAATTACACAAACAAGACCATCCACTAGAAGATCAGCTATTTCTATATGGTTATTCTTAATTCCTGGGTCAGGAGGGTTTTCCCAGCCAAAGTCATAGTGAGTTGTATGTTAGCTAATTAAAAAGAAGCAGGAGGAGATTTTTATTCAGAAAGATTTGTTTTCGATGTCATATTTTGTGGTTATTACAGTGGAAGCACGACTGCGTTTGTCCACAGGGTTCCCCAAAAGTCCAGACAGAATGAAGTCGTGGATTTGGAGAATCATGACACCCTAAGCTTCAGTAGAACTGGCATCAAAGTCTGGCACCAAGCAGAGCAAAGAAAGTTGGTTAATGATGTAATGACCCTTCCTTCTTGTTCAGTGTCCTTGTAATATTATAGCTTTAAAGGTATGCTGATCCATCACTTCTCTTTTTTCTCTACATTCAGACGCAGCACCTTTGTTGTGGTTGGTGATACCTGCTGTGGCCGTCTGCCTGCTCATATTCCTTCTGTCTCTCCTCTTCTACTGCTGCCGAAAGAGAGCCGGAAAGTACGTGAGGCAAATCCGCCACTTAAATTTGTCACACTTGCTCATTGTGAGGTTAACAGACCTGTTCTGCTCCTCTCAGACATGTCCTGAGGAGACGCCCAGCCGTGTACCCTGGTGGATTGAGCATTTATCAGGACCACATGCCTCTCTACATTAACTGCACAGAAGTAACGCACATCTACACCAACGGCAGCTACCAACTTGTATACCAGAACTGCACGCCACTTTTTGTCCACACTAAGCAGGTATTTTTGGTGATGTCCTTAGTAACATTGCATAGGCAAAAATCTTTAAGGCTGGCTTTCACCAACAAGAATACATTTCTAAACCTTAATTTGTGTTGCAGCAAACTTTTAAAGTAGCCTAAAATGAAGAAAGATTAAATCTAAACCTCTCTTAAAATTTAATTCTGTTGCACCAAAACTCCAGTTAAAAAGGAGGTTTAACTTTTAAAATAGCTGCATTTTTAGCTAGCTAGTAAACAGTGTATTTTTGTAGGGTTTTTTGTTTTTAGCCAGCTAGCAAACAATATGTTTTTCAAGCTAGCAAACACTAAAAAAAAGCTAGCAAAGCAAACTAGCTAGCAAATGATATAACATTTCGTTTTAGCAAGCTAGCAAACAATGTCCTGCCAGCACTCATTTTTATTTATTTATTATTTATTTTGTAAGCCAGCATCTTACATGAAACTCTATTTAAGTTAGGCTTGCATCCATAAACTGAGATTCACGGAACTGAAATTAGTGTTTACTTGTGCAACAGAGCACAAGTCTGTCTGGACTGTTTAAGTTCAAACCTAGTTTTGCTAGACTCTGATTAGAACAAATTTTTATATTAAATTAATCTTTGGTGGTGCAACCCAGTGTAAACCTCGAAATCTCTAACTCCCAAATTGGATTAGCAGCATCTTTTTTTAAACTTCTTTTTAATGATATTTTCCAGTACACCAAAAATATCCTGACATATGAAAACAAGTTTATTTGGATAAGCAGCATCTGTCCCTCTGTCTTTCAGATGCATCCAATAGGCAGAAGAGGTGGGGAGAGAAGAAGAGGAGGAGAATCTGGAGGAATAGACAGAGGGGTGGGTTTGGGAGTCAGGGGCACAAGAGAGGTACAGACTGCAGCTGTGGGCGATGAAGAGACGGCCATCTACTTAGAAATCCTCTGAGCTCGGTGGTGAGAACTAACATGGTTTACCTGCTACATTAAGCTCAGACTTAAGATTCACTGTCATACTGTAGTTTTTGGTTATTGTATATATTGTATATAGTGTATCTACTGCAGCCTGTCACCAATATTTCACAACCATGAAATCATTTGAATCACTTGTGGTGGTCTCTCTCTCTTATGATCTCTATATTGAATAATTTCTGTGTCTTGGCCTGTTACCTACCTCTGTGCTCTTTTTTTTAAATAAAAGATGAAAAGGTTTGATAGAAGAAGTTTTTGATCATTTCACCTTGTGTCTATTCTACAGCTCACACAAGCACAGACCCCCAGATTTGATTAAGCGTCACTAGTCGGCTCGTCCAATTGCATTTGTGACAGCAGCTGCAGCATGTCTGACACCAAGTGATCCTCGGGCATCGTTTTAAGTTCTTGTGGTCCGAGAAAGACTAAAGGAAAATCTGTAATGTAGTTTGCCCTGACCTGCCGAAAGTACATGTCATCATGTCACCCAGGTCAAAAAGTAACTCAGTTACTTAGAGTTACTTGGATTAGTAACTGTAATATAAATATTGTTTTGGAAATTATAATCCCTTACATTGCTTCAGTGGTTCCAAAACATTTTCAGAAGCTGAAAAAAGTTCATGCCCCCCAAGCTGACAATTATGATCAATCATTAACAATAATTATGCAACCAACTGATTAAAAAAGAGAAGGATTCAAGATGATTTTTTTGTGAAATAAAGGTCAGCATGACAGCATCAGCAAACTCTTGTTTCTCTATTTCCCCACATAAATCATTCATTTAACTTTTCTTCACTCCATATCTCTCCCTTTACAGGGGCTCAGCATCCCTTCCAGTCTGGGAACCACATATATTACAGTAATATATTACTGAGTAATGCATTATTGCCCAACACTGGCTGTGAGAGGTCATAAAAATAAACTAAAAAACTCTTTGAAAGGTTCCGTAAAGGTTTTGTAAGTCCTGTAAATTAAATTAGTGACTATAAAATATGAATGGTTAATTGTGAAAATGTAATCAAAACTAATAAAACAAAGTCATGGGATTTAAAATACGTGTTATTCTTGATATTTTTTCAGATTTCAAACTGGGCCGTGGCATTGTTAAGTTTTGGAAGGGCTGCTTTACACTATTTAAAAATATTGTAGACATTAGTGGAGCAGGAGCCCAGAGAAAGAAAAAGTCATCACCTGTTTGAGAACAGGACATAAAGGATTAAATTAAACACTCCATAATATAGGCAAGAACCCTACTGGACTAAGGACACACTGTAATAAATGGAAACTCCAGTCCAGTAGGTGGAGATAATGGGCATTTAAAGTAGTTTGCCAACCGCCAATAAAGCGCCGAAGAAGAAGAAGACGCGAGCGCTCCCATTGGATGGAATTGCTGTTAGCCGGAAGTTGCATCACAGCACGACATACATCAGGCTTTTGGTGGGAATATGAGTTCGCCTCCACACCACACATATAACTTAAAATTAAAAGCACCCATATGTGTTTTCTGATATCTAATGTAATACCAAACGAAGCGGTTATGTGTTGAGTACATAACAGTTTATAAAGCTGATTCATTACAACCCGTGAGGTGTTTGAAAATCACCAGGCTAATCAGGAAAAGTTCATTCTGCCTATTGTTTGCTAGCATGCTAACACGTTAGCCAACGATCTGTCTGACGCTAACTAGCAACAAAGTGAATTTAACGAACTTTGCGAGGCTGCATTTACTTTTACCGAAGACAACATTTTATGTGTTTTATGTTTTATTAACGGTAACGACAGCGCTGAGTGGCGAGGCAAGCGCCCAGCCGGATTATTTTTGTTGCCTTTAATCTACCAAGAAACAACAACAACAACATGCCAGAAATCAAAGTCAAACACGTCGTGTCTTGCAGCACCGAGGACACTGTAAGTTATTTTTTATACTTGCATTTAATTTGTGTAAAAAGTCATTCGTTTTTTGACATGTATATATAAGCATTTCCCTAATTATCTGTCTAAATGTGAGCCGTCCTTCCTCTCACTTTTTGTTTCTTGTCAAATAGACTCACAAAGCAGACAACCTGCTGAGCTCTGACACCTACAGAAAGTGGAAAGCAGCAAGACCCGGAGAGAAACAGACGTCGGTGATTCTGCAGGTACGTGTTTGCCCTCCCACTCCCACAGGTGTGACCCGGCACTGGTTACGTAAGATGTTTGATAGGTCTGTGTGACAAAACGAGCCTCAATACCACAAATCAAAATATTTCTTTGCAAACCATATAAACTGATTTTAAAGTTCAAACGAATTGACTATTATTGCCAAATATATGTAGTATATTCAAAGTAACACCATACGTGTTTAGTGTGCTCACATTAAAAGCATTTTTCCCTGTGTTCTTTTGTTCTTGTGTTATTAGATACAGTATATTGTCATTAATATGTAGGGCTGCATGATATGGTTAAAAAAAAAGTCATATTGTGAGTATTTTTGGCAAGAGCTGCAACCAGTACTTGATTATTAAATTAATCACCAGCTATTTTGATAATGGCGGAATCGGTTTGAGTAATTTTTTTATGATAAATGTCAATATTATTGATTATTGCTTCTTGAATGTGAATATTTTATGGTTTATTTACTTCTTTATGATAGTAAACTGAATATCTTTGGGTTGTGGCCAAACAACTACTAATCGATTAATCGAGAAAACAAACAACTATTGAAGTAATTATTAAATGTGGCTTTAACTTTGACTGCTCAGTGGGAATTATCATTTTTGCATCATAATTCTCATTTCCATAGAAAAACTTGAAATCATGATGCTTTTATATCCGCTGGTGTCTGTACCAAACAAGCATGTTTTCTTACATCTGTAGAACAAGATTTTTCGGCCAGGGCGTCTCTGCAGCACTACAGTACTTCATTATAAGGCCGTTTGTCACACATTTTTCCTTCATCACAGTATTGTAGTGTCTGTGATTTGGCTAATATACTTGGCCACATTGTGCTTCCGATAATGTTGTGATTAATTTTGCAGCCCTATTATGTGAATGTGCAGACCAGGGATACTCATCTTGCTTTGTCTGGGGGCCACTTTTGTAGAATGACAGGAGACCAGGAGCCAGTTAATAGATAAATGTTATTAATGATGTTATTTAACAGATAAAACTAATCAACATGGAAAGACCTATAACTCATCATTATTTCAAGATATTTACTTTCAAATTAATTGATGTATTAGCTTGAATGCTTTAGTAACTTTTGAGATAGATAATTAAAAAGCTGGAACCTCTGTAATCATGCAGTCACTGAAATGTTGGAATGATTCGCAAACATAAATCATAAACTGCTTTTACCAGGGACAGAATAGCATGTTTAAGCTATTTTACTATAAAATATACAGTTATGGGATCCTCTGTGTTACAGACAGCCTAATTAAAAAATGGGCCACGGGCTGCTAGTTGAGTCTCACCGGTGTAAACCAATTCTCTGACACACAAGCTAATCTCCATTTGTCTTTTCGCTCCATTTTTAGATACTTACACCTAAAACCTGGACATCCAGCTAATTTCATCTAAATCAAACACTGACCCTCAGATCTGAATTGCTGGTCATCACAGAATTTATTACAACTCAGCAAATCTAAATCCAAGATCTTTTCACATATAATTTATGAGCCATATCACCTGGACCTAGGCAGTTTGTTTTTTGTTGCTTTTGAAGTGTGAAGCAATTTGCAGTCATTGTGCATTTGTGTGTTACATCACTCATCATAACTGTTGACTTCCACTCCCACTTCTCCTTTGTTGATATATTTTTGTCCTAATGGGAATCCCCTTGTCTGCATAGCCGTACAGTTGTGACCTCAACTTATAGGCACATTTGGCCGTGATTCAGTTTCCTTTTTTGATCACAGAATGTGTTGAAAACAATTTCAGGTGTTTAGAGATCAGAAGTTAGTTGCCTGTTATTCAAAATGCAGCTACAGGTTAATAAGTGTCCACAATAAACCCACAGGGCCCATAATAATATAATGAACATTAAATATTGTTAATATTACCAAACAGCATAACCCTTATAATGTAGTATACATCACCATCAACAGAACATATCTGCATAATCCTGGAAATGAAGGTCAAAACTACAAATATAATATAAAAACTGTCATTGTATCTGTCACTGTACCATCATCATCACGACAGCAACAAGAGCAGTTGTCTCCTCCTGCCGTTAGCATTCAAAGCTTAAATGGTGACAGGAATGATGGAGTTCTTGTACCTGTGTTTTGTGGCAATCAGGGCACTTAAGCGTAGACCAGATGGTAACAGCTTGTACCCTGAATTTAAGGTAATTGGCACATTCTGAGCAAATGGTGGACGCCTTTTTAAGCACCTGCCAGTTGAATTAAGTATTTTAAACTTCTGAACTGTACACCGACTATCTTACAGGTCATGTTCACAGTTTTAGCAAGAATCTGGCATTCTTCACTTGAGTGCTACAGTTGCCATTACCAGCAGATAATAGAAAATGAGATCACGGACTTAATAAAAGCTCCGTAGAACAGTGTCATTAGGAGGGGTGTTGCAGTTCTCCAAATCCATGATTAAATTTGACTTTCAATTTTAAGGTCACAATTTGATTAGATTTTCGATTTAAACATTTTTTCAGCACTGGCAGCAATGCCATGGTTAGACTATTGAGTTGTGTTTGTAAAGATCATTTTTATTCATTTTTTCTTTTTCTCCCCTCACCCTCCCCAGCGGTCAGTTACAAACATCCCTTAATTGACTCTCAGTCCATCTCAGACCAGCGGTTCACTTCAGCTCACTTCAGTTCCAACACTGTGACACAGAAGGACAAAATAGTGTCTTGTCACCAGTCTCTGGCTCTGGTGACTCAAACCATGACATGTCCAATAAAACTGCTAGACGCAGCGTCCATGCTTCAGGTCATTGGCAGGCTGTAGTCGTGTTTGACACTGACATTTCTTCAGGATTTTTAAACCTAATTTTACATACATATCGATTTTTTTTTAAGTAGGAGAAATAAATACCTGCATCCGTTCTTTTAGATCATTTGACTTTGTTTCTTGTGTCTTGTGCTGTTTTACTTTTCTCTCAGTTCGAGAAGGAGGAGCAGGTGCACAGCATCGATATTGGAAATGAAGGGTCAGCTTTCATCGAGGTGTTGGTGGGGAATTCTTCAGCTGTCAGAGACCAGGACTATGAGGTATTTTGCCTAAACCAAACCAGATACACAGTATGTCACGTCCTTTTCTCCCCTTATCCTGTGATGTCAATCTTTCTCTCTCTGTGTGTTTTAGGTTCTTTTGGTTATGTCTTCCTTCATGTCCCCCACGGAGAGCCGTAACGGCACCAACATGAGCCGGGTGCGTTTCTTTGGGCCCAACCAGCTGCAGAAGAGCACAGCACAGGAGAAATGGGACAGAGTGAAAATTGTGTGCACCCAGCCATACAGCAAGGTGAGGGCCCAGTTACTTAAAATAAAAAACACTGCACCTTTTAGAGAGTGCAATCTAATATATCCATCTAACGCAACAGAATCCAAAAATAAAATATCTGCATTTTGGAATATTTTCACAGCAATGTCACCATAATGTGCAGGAGAAGAGTTACACACGTTACACATAATAAGGATCTGCTTATGTTGAGACTGTAAGGCTGCACCTGTAGATGTTGATCTGATTTGAAGTTAACTTCTGTGAAAAATGTTCACTACTAAACATATATCCGTTATTGCTTGTGTAATTAAATCTAAGCTGATTTTGTGTGTGACCTTTGTAGAATATAGCATACGGACTGGCTTTTGTTAAGTTTCATTCACCGCCTGACAAAGATGATCCTCCTCCAACAGCTTCGCCGGTAAGTCGTGCCACATCTTGTTTTCAAAAGTTCGGGGCGCCTTTAGATGATGAGCATTTTAATCTTTTCAGTTGAGACCGTGAGAATACTGATGACGAGAGCTGGCTATTGACAGTTGTGCCAATACGATTCTTGAATTTCACTGATTATGCCAAAATATAAACATTTTCTTTCAATAAAAAATATTTTCTCCAACAAAACTTCTGTCTTTCATTTAACAAAAGAAGCCAAGCAAATGACCTGCAAAGCCCTTTCATTGTGCTTCTGTATAGTGATATCATCCAGATTGAAGCATTAAACAGAGTACTTCTTGTAGTTCTAAGATATGAAAGTAAGCCTACTGATCGCTTTGAATTATTCTTATAGTTTTTTAAATTTGCTCCAAAGTCTGTTTTATTTACAGGGTAACCACTGTGCTCCGAGTGACTGGTGCATTATCCTAAATTCATGTATCCATAGAAAGAAGAGAACGTTGCATTCTGAAATATATATAATTTAAACCTGTTGGGAAAATCAGGTGACAAGATAGATGATCAAGTAAATGTATTAAATGATATATTTCTGATTGTGACCGTGTCCCCCAGGCCCGTTTGACACCATCGAGGTTGCATCTGAAAAAATAAACCTTAAAATTGTCGTACGCATCATAAGAATACATCTAAGCAACATATTCATGAAATGGAATACACAAATTAATTAGTAATTACAGTCCAGGGCTCAGCAATAAGCATTGCCGGTTCGCCTGGAGCAAATAAAATGACATGTTGAGTTAGTAGTTCTAGCAACTCATTTGCCTACCCGGCCAAATAATACAAAAAAATTGAATCATTATCAAATCATCATTATCAATTAATCAAAGCATTTTTTATTGCGAAAGGGCAGAAAATTCTGCTTTCAGCCTCTCAAATCTCAAATCTCTTCTCAGTTTTTCAGCACATTAAACTCAGTATCTTTGGCTTTGACCTGACAAAGTAAGACATTTAAAGTAATCACCTTGGACTCTGGAAAATAGGAATGAGCATTTTTCGCTATTTTGTTACATTTTGCATGGTAATTTAGACGTCGCTGCCCAAGATAAGCCATGACATTTAAGTTAAGTCTTTGATAACTGGATGATGATTTTGTAACTTCTAATAAATAAAACCATTTGTACAGGGTCAAACAAAAGTTGATTTCAGGCAAGTAGATTTTTGACCCACTTGCTTCACCGGTGCAGTGACGTGAAATAATGATAATAATAATAATGTAGTGTAGTGTGTAGTCGGTCTCTCTGTCTTCTCTTTTGACATTGAACTTCTCTTTCTTCTTTCTCCTATCAGAAAATGACAAAGCTCGGACAGTTCAGGATGAAGGATGAGTCTGCTTCATCCGGGCCCAACCTTCAGCCTGGCAGTCTCTTCTTCAGTCGAGACAACGCGCCAAAGTCCAGCACTTCACTCAAAGGTAAATCCATTTATTCAAATTTAACAGCTGCTGAAGCCCAATTAAATTCTTCCAGGTCTGTGTAATAATAAAGTGCTAATGGGTGCTATTGAATAATTAAAAATGGCATTAATTAGATTTTATTCAAAGCTGCTTAAGTGTGCCAGCTGACAAGAAGAGAGAGATGATTTCTTTATTATTAAGCCACTTTGTTGCCTCAAGGCTCTCCGCTCTTTTCTCTCTTTAGCGTCTCCTCAGAGTCAGAAGTTGAGTTACGCCGCTGCTGCCCTGCAGGCCAGTGGCAGCTCCCACTCGTCAGGCCAAGCTTCGTCCTCCAACTCTGCCTCACCTCAGGTACTAAAAATCATCTTCACTGAAGGACAGTCAGCAAACAGTTGTTCCCTTAATGGCCTTTTTTGCTTTATTTAACCAACAGCAAAGGATATAAAGGATGAATAAAGCAAGGCAATAAAGGCAATAAAGCTTGTAATAGAATCTATAGTTATTGGGAGTTTTAACAAAATATATCACGTCTTTACCTGTGTCCACACCTTTGAATCCATGCTCTCCACTGAGTTGACTGTTTCTTTGGAATATGGAAATGAAGTGTAACAAGTTGACAATTCAGCTTGATATGAGTCTAATCACATCTGGGAAAGTAAATTTGATTTAGAACCATTACTGTCTAAGAAAATCAAATTTACCATTAAAAAACTTACCTTTCTATTTAAAATTCACTTCAGTTAATAAGTCCAAAGCTTTCACTTTTCGCTTTTCACTTTCTTCACATTAGCATCACATTTTTTGACATCAGCTCTGTCTTAATCATATTAGAGGGATAGTTTGGATTATTTGAAGTGGGGTTCAGTGAGGGGCTTATCGATAGCTCCCTGTCTGGAGAAGCATCAGAAGCACTGATGGCGGAAGCAAAGCGTTGCTCCTCTCTGTAGAAGGTCGTCAGCAAAATGTATTTAAGCCACCTAGAAAACAAAATCAATACCAGTTTAAGCATATGTTTGAAATATTAATATTATAATATATTCCCAACCAATCCAGTTTATTGAATGGAATAGTTACTTATGCAGGAGAAGTTTGTTGCTTTCATTGACTTTCCTCGCTCAGATAAAAATGCATCACCATAACTGCCTGAACTCACTCGGAGATGGAAATCAGGGGGAAATAATGCTGTCAATATCAGACGCTTTGACTTTTAAAAAGGAAAAGGAAATAAATACAAAAAGTTCTACTTGGGTGAGCTGCACAAGTACCTTTATGCATAGGAAAGAGCTCTAAAAAGATATCCATTTCATTGCAATTCTACTTCCAATTTTGTTTCTCAAACTTTTTCTAAGAACTACAATAATCTATAAATTTACACAGTAATTTTGGTCAGATTTCCTCCTGGCATTCATTTAAAGGTGTGTGGACAGTTTACTTTGTTTTCTTCATGCTAGTGAACCACTTATCCAACAGTATCTCCTAAAACTTTAATATAAAGGTGCAAAAGTTTTTAGTTACTTCATTAATTGTTTCCTTGTAGCCACCAGCAAAAAGAAAATTTGAGTTCAGCAAAGAGCGGCAGTCTGCCTCTGGCCCTCCACCCGCGAAAAAAATGAGCCCAGCTGTCTCACCTGAGGGCAAAGCTGCGACCCCCAAACACAAGCCGAGCCCAGCCAGCACGCCCAGCCCCAGCACAGCGAAAGGTAACAGTGACCTTCATTACAGCACATTATTTCAATCATTTCTTTGCCTGGAAAACTTCTTTGACTATTGCAAATTGTCCGTCCAGCTTCCCCAGCACAGAAGTCAGCTGACAAGAAACGGGAGAGCCAGTCCAAACCAGAACCCAAACCTAAACAACAGAAAGCTAAAACCCAGAGCACGCAGCCGGTCCAATTCAACCGGATCATGGAGGGGGTGGTGTTTGTCCTCAGTGGCTTCCAAAACCCCTTCAGAGGAGAACTGAGGGAAAAGGCTCTCGACATGGGAGCCAAATACAGACCAGACTGGACACCTGATTCCACACACCTCATGTAAGTATCAAGCAGGATGTAGCGAGGAAATGAGAAAACTGTCTGCTTGAAGCTGAGTTCACACTGCAGGATTCTAGTCCTGATTTTCCACCCAGGTGCAATTTTTGGAGATCACCATAAAACCATAGATCAGATACAAATCAGTATATGTGATCTGTTCAAATACAAGATCAGAGAACTCACCAGTTCCTTGCAGATGCCTAAAAGATATCAAGCAGGTTTATTATCTAGTTTTGCTGGGGAAAGGTCGGGGAGCTGTGCAAAAGGTACAGATAGTGATCGCAGACATGGGCTGGAGAGGAGGAGAGATGAGAAGGAAAGACAGAAGAGCACCTGAGCAGCAGCTGGGGAAAAAACCCAAATATTTTTTCAAAAGCTAGCTCCACTTCCAGCAGCACAGACAAAGCACAGTGGTGACAGGTCTGTCTATACAAGAAAACAACAATAACTGCATACAGATGCTTCAGTTTTAATGATCTAATGTGACTTCTCGCTAGAGCTGCAACAGAACATGATTTGAAGTGGAATAATACGAATAATACCTATAATCATTTATTTCTTGGTAAGCAGTTTGTGACACCAAATAACATAAATTACAATTAAAGAGCTGCACAGATTTCTATCATAATGCAGAGTGGCAATCATCAAAACTGTCCAGTCAACATCATGCTTCTTGGCCTTTAAAGGACATCTGCATAGGATACACCGGTGTATCCTTGCCCTAAGCTCCTCCAGAGGCCTCCTCTCTCCTTGCTTCTCGTCTCCTCCAGATGCATGTAAGGGATTGGAAGATCCTTCATGATGGCGGAGGCGATACTACTTCCATGTCAAGGGAAGAGAGAGGAGATGAGAGAAGGACCCGCACACATGCACACACAGAGAAGCTCGCGTAGCAACGTTTACATAGGGAGTGTGATGTCATTCTCTGCTCAGGATGCCACAATGGCACTGGATTTTTACATAACAAATAATTGACATCTTGTGAGGTTAAATGTTGTGTATTGCACCTTTAAAATACCTCTACATTGTACATAGATGCATTCAAAATTGTAGTGTTTTTTTAGTGTTTTTTAGTTGGTATACTTGACTTTCTGTATTATTTTATTATTTACACATCAACAAAATTTTTAATATATATATATTCCCACCACGTCAAAAAGTTGTTGCTGCAAGGAGCACTGTTCGCTCCATTTTTACAATAAAGTAAGTCCTCTGGTGGCAAGCACAGCTCAGAAATATGCCTCCATAAAGAGACAGTGTAGAGATAAATTGGAAGCAAATGCAAAAGAGCTGCAGATAAGCCAAAAGATCAATACACTGTGAAACTGCAGAACTTTGGCAGATAAGATTAAAGGAAGATGTAGACATTCATTGTAGATAAAACACATTTTTGACTGGTTTCTTTGAAGAACATAATTCTCCTCTGTAGAAAAAAAACATGATCAAATATTTCATTGCTGTACTCAGCATAACATTGATTGTTTGAAATCATGGCTGATGTGTGATGGTGTGGTTGTGGGACCTGTGGGATTTAAAGTGCTTTTCAAATGATGGTCTCTTAATTGTTTCAGAGTGGTTCCTTCACGGGAGATTTTTATCTGCAGTTGATTTTTATCATTGGAACAGATTATAGGATTGTGTAACAGCCCTGTTAGCACTCTCTGTAATTCAGTTTGATTACATCTTGATCTCTGCTGTCAGTGCAGACTGTTGCCCTTGTCAGCTTCTCTTTAGTGATATAACCATATGTGTCTCTTTGTGTGTGTGTGTGTGTGTGTGTGTGTGTGTGTGTGTGTGTGTGTGTGTGTGTGTATGTCTCTTTCGGCCCATTAATCTCCAGCTGTGCCTTCGCTAACACCCCCAAGTACAGCCAGGTGAAATCAGCAGGGGGCATCATCGTACGGAAGGAATGGGTAATCGACTGCCATAAGAGGAAACAGAAGATCTCCTATAAAAGGTAGGAGAGGCTGAAATACAGAACACATAGGTGGAAAAACATGTTATTATAGTAATGTAATGATATACTGTAATGATGGACCAGTAACAAGGCTTTCCACAGGAACAGCTGGATGTTATTCTTTGTCTTGTCATAGGTCACTTCCACAGCATGTGTCCAAAGTATATATCCACATCTGGTTCATACTTTCTCTTAAGCCACATCTGTACCGCTGCATAGTACAATCTGCGCACAGCACTCACACTGATTGAAGCGTCCTGAAATACACCTCTCACAGCAGTGGCGCCCACTTGCTACAGAGAACATTGTAACCTTGAGCAGCTGATGCCTGCTGTGATCACAAATTCAACCCAGCCAGCGCCAGCAGCTCTCTAATTATATGCCTCATTAGAGGGGGAGCTTGCGCAACATCAAGGTCTACTGTCATCCCTCCACATGAATCTGTGTCTCCTGAATAATGTAGAAAGAAAACTCAACTTGGGCAATGGAAGGTCTAGATTAATTGGAATAGTACTGTACTTGTGTTTCACTGTATGGAGCTTTGCTTCATTTAGGAAATTCATCCATCCTTGTTGCTGCTGTTGTGGTTGTGTCTGGCTTCAAGATGAATCACTTACTAATCACACACTGGTAGGTTATCCGTGCTTACTGAACTCGTACGTCTGAGGCTTCTGTGGCATTCAGACATTTCAGATGGAGGGTTATATCATGTAAGATGTCAAAGTATTGGCTTAAATAAAATAAGTTCGACTTTCATCCTTTTAAGCTGTTCTTCAGCCACTTTCAAACTTGGAATCAGTAAAACTGCTAGCTTGCAGACAGGTGCTGGTAGGCCTGTTGTACTGTATACCATGATGAAACATTGATGACAAAACACAACTGCCAGTTGTTTTTGCCATTTTTTGTGTTTTGAGATCGAACCGTCACTAACATGTGGCCCCAAAAAGACAGAGCACAAGAACAGCAGTTAAATGGCCTGAAATGAGACACAATTTAAGCTTGTGTCTCTCTGCATGTATCTGATGTCCAACCTCCCATTCAATCCTCTACTGATATTTTCACATCTAGCTCCAAGAATTCTGAGTTTGTTTTGACCTAACCAGAGGTTGTGATTGCTGAAACAGTGGATATATAAAGCAAGACAGTTTTGATGAGTTTTGTGTTGTTTGTCAAGATTGAATGACGTGTGGTTTATGATGATAAAATAGCTGTTTCTGTAAATTGAGTCTGGCAATCAGTCTGATCATTGAATTTTAACCGTTGTTAATTTGTTGTGTTTAAGTCAGTATATGGTTATATACGGTTCACTGTTCAGTGGTTTTAGAAAATCCAAGGCAACCATGGTGTGAAGTTATTTTACTATGTGTAGTTTAGAAGTACATATATAGAGGCAGAAGTTTGATGGATGTCGTAATAATACAGTTGACTTTGAGCCTGTCTGCCACTTTCATTGTAACATTAAAATTAAGTACTGACACATCCCTATTGGCTTCATCTGTCTGATAAACGTAATGGCCCTCAGCGTTTATGACCTTATTCTCAATTGCAGAGATGATCCATAATAACTTTATTGCAACACTCACTCACACAGTATTCTGAAATTGGCATCTCAGTGGGAGCATTAAAGTTGTTGTTTTCTTCTTAACATGGTGATTTGGAGAGAAATGCCATCGAGGATGAAGAACGTTCACACTTCTCTCACAGGCTGCATCGGTGATGGATTTGAAAACTTATCTCATAGACTGTGTATTTATATGATCAATTGATGATGGTCATCAGCCGTGGAGGAAAATTGCTAATCAGCTTTGTCGGTTATTAGATATGACACATCTGCTGCTTATTTTTATGCAGCCTAAAAGTTCCAGTGAACACATTTGCTCACATGCCTGCACTAAAAAGTCATAGTTTATTAAATTTAACTGTGACAGCATTTACATCAGACTTTAACTCTCTACGAAGTGTTACAAAAATATAATTACATCCAATCCAGATAGATCGCCCTGTCACTTTTTTTAGAAAAACTGACTTGGTCTTTTTTAGGGCCGAACAATTTTGAAAAAATATCTAATTGCAATTATTTTGACGGATATTGCAATTGCAATATGATTTGCAATATTAGAGGTAATGATAATTTTTACATTGTTATTCTTATTTTTGATTAATTGTGCAGCCCTAGTCTTTTGTAAGTCCCTGCTCTTTTCTCTCGCGACAGCCTCCAAAAAAAAGACAGGTGTCGCACTTACACAGGCACACATACATGACCAAACACATGATCCCCTCCACTCCCCTTATTACTTAGATAATAAGTGATTGGCAGCCTAATCAATAATGAAAAAAATAGTCAGGTAGCAGCCTTAGTTCAGTTACAAATACACAACAGGAGCATTCACAAAGCTGTTATTAGTGTGTCTACTTCGAATGTAATTAGTTATTTTGATTTGCCTGTCATTTCAAAGAGATAATTGGTATCCAGTTCCAGCAGAATAAATCTGGTGATAAGACCCGGTGCACAGAAATCCATTTTTTTTCATGTTTGTCAAACCCAGAAATGAAAGCGGTCAGTTACATTTTGATGGGATTATTGTGGACAGCCACAGTTTGCATATGAGCCAGACAAAGAGACTGAGAGAGTGAGAATAATGTGGAAAGCTTTTTAACTGAGTGCTGCTGAAGGGCGATGGCACACGATGCTGTGGTTTTATAAAAATCCGATCCTCAAAGATTCTCAAAAAGTGCATTGAAATGAGAAGTTCACTGCAGCCTGTGTCGTCATGCTCCCTTGCTTTTCTCAGTCAGTTTCTGATGGTGCTGAAGATCCCTCGTCCTCCCCCCTCTGCTGCCCCCCTCTCTTGTTGTCAGAATAATCCATTCCCCTGCCCAGCACCGCTATTGTGCAGCATGTGGAGTGTGCAGCTTTGATGATGTATCCTTTATTTAAAAGCTGCATCTGCTATGGGTAATTAAAGGGACCACTTACTTTGATGATGACAAGTACCCAAACAAATACGCACACTCACACTCTCAAACTGTTGCTCCATCATGCACACAAAACACTTTGCCACCGAGCATCTGGAGGCAAATGCACAGCTTCATCCAGCTTCTGACATGCATACATACTGAAGCGTGTACATATTAGAGACAACAGCTAAGCAGCCCAGAAAAGCCTCTCCCATAGTCGTCATTATCCAATCAGGGAGGATCCAGAGATAGACAGGAAGAGAAAAGATCAGAAAACACTCAGGCAGCTCTACAGCATCCCATCACAATAGATTAGAATAAGTTAAAAAAAATTCTCATTAAAACTCTTAAGGCTCTGTTGTAGCATCCCAAGAGGAATGGGAAAATAGTTTGGCTGTTGGAGCTAAAATATCAGCACAGTCGCACCGTGGTTAGTCTAAGGCACATTAAACTTAATCACAGATCACCAAAAATGTTCCTGTGAAAATATTCACTGTGACCTGAAGTGTGCAGAGCCAAAAGTGTGTGCAGCTAATGATTATTATCATTCTCGATTATTATTGACATTATTGCTGCTTTTCTCTGCCTCTTATCATTCTTATGTCTAATTACCTCAGGGTTTTTAAAGAGGAACTGCACACTAAAACATGTTTTTGAGCTTTAAATTATATTACTGTATTGTGATGAAGACATCAGCGCTGGTGATAGTATTGACATTTCTTAAAGCGATCGTGCACCCAAAAAAAAGAAAATTCAGTCATTATCTTCTCACCCTCATGCTGGTCAGTTTTAGATTTTTAGTCCCTCAAAAAGGAAAACAGCGCTGCAGAATCTCCCAGACAATAAAAGTGAATGGTGACCAGTTTTCAAATATAGAGAAACAACCAAATAAAACCATAAAATGCTTCCATACTGCTCATCTGGTGTAATCCAAGTCGCTTGAAGCCTCAACATGCCAAGTTGCCTAAACCTTCATTGTAGATGCTGGTCAGCATTCACTTACATTGTTTGAGAGATTCTACAACACTTCGTTTGAAACTTCAGCAGTGTTTTGCTTTGTTTATTAATCTGCTTATTATTAAGATTAATCCTTTAGTGTAATAAATGTCGAAAAGCTTAAATAATTAATGAATAATCGAGACTGTTTCAGCTCTTGTATAGCTTGTTTTTTTCCTCTCAGACAGACCTCATGTGTCACCAGTTCACCTTAAGCAGAGCAGATCGAGCTTGTTGCTCTGCTTTTGAGGTGAAGACACTTACTGTCATAAGCAAAGGATTCTGCTTTACCCCCCCATCCCCCCGCCCGCAGTGCCCTTTTTCATTTTCCAATTTCCTGGGCAGAGTTTTATGAAACAACTAAGCATAGGTCAGTAAAATGTCTCGCTGTAGTGTGAGTGGAAATGATTAAACCTTAACGCTTCAACGTTTTCAACTCTCTGAACTTCACACTTGCAAGCTGATAATGTCCAGGTGAATTTATAGTGGCTTGAGGGAATATATGGAGGGGGTGGAGAGAAATGGCACACCCTCATTGTACCCCCTGTCTGCGTGTGTGTGCGTTAGGGCATGAGGGAGTGTTTGCTACTTGGTTGTTCCTGTTTTTCTGCACGTACCATCCATTTCCTGCATTATTATCACCTCTGTTATTCATTCCCTGTGGAATTTATTGGAACATCTGGCTTTTTATTTCTCCCCGTACTCTCTTAACCTTTGCAGAGAACATTATAGATTATACATCACAGACACTGTGCTCCCTACGTCTTTTATGTATTTCTGTTGTCTTTTTTCAGGTGTTTTGTTAAACTGTCTGTTTGCAGTCCAGTTTTTGTTTGGCTGTTAGTATTCTTCAGAAACATTTGAATAGATTTTAATTACGTTTTGTGGAAAGTTCAGCAATGGGCCAAAGAACGAAAGTTGTCATGAAACTAGAATTTTGAACTTTGATGCAATACTAGTACAAAAAAATACACAATACCTCTTTCAACACCACTGCAAAAACAAAGTTAAAGCCCTCAAATATCTTGTCTTGTCCACAACTGAGATATTCTGTTTAATGTCACAGAATAATAAAGAAACCAACTAATTATCTTAACTAAAATGGAGACAAACATTATTCCATAATTGTCTCTCAATCTTTGATGCAGATTTGTATCTAGATGAGAATTTCTAAATGTTTTTGTTATTAAAATAGTGACATTGAAGCATTGTTGTTTTACTGACACCTGTTTTAAAGTCAGCTGTCCAGCCGACCAGAAGTAAATTAAATGTCAGTCAAAACTCTGTCGGTGGCCTGGCAGCTCAGTTGGTAGAGCGTGCGCCCCAAGAACCGAGGCTCTGAGTCCTCTGCAGTGGCCGTGGCTTCGACTCCTGCCTGCAGACTTTTGTTTCATGTCATCTACCCACTCTCTCTATCCCCCTTTCCTGTCCTCACTTCAGCTGTCCTATCGCTTAAAGGCCACATAAATATATTAAAAAAAACCTCCCCCTTACCATCCGCAGTGTGTTTGGTCTTGAGAAGACCACACTACAGCTGGGTGATTTGAGCGAATTGTGAGTTCACTATTTTAAAGTACCAGTAAACACCAATAAATAAACAAAATAAAATCGCAAAATGCCCAGAGATACCTGTATTATTTATTTTGCCCAGCAGATCACATCAGCCCCCTTTACACCAGACAAAAACCCACCAACATCTGGCAATAAAGGCTTGTCACCTCTATCTGTGACTTTTATGACTCTGTCATCTCAGCCACAAATTCCATCCATCTCCATTCAAGTAGCGTTAAAACATTGTTCCATATGGGTCAACGCTCAGTTTGAAATAGACTGAAGCCCAAGATGACATCCTCAAATGTCTTGATTTGTCCACAACCCAAAGATACTCAGTTTACTGTCAGAGAGCAATAAAGAAACCAGAAAATATTCACGTTTGAGAAGCTGAAATCAGAATGTGGACATTTTTCATTCATTTCAAATTGTTGCACTTTGCAACAAGGGCTATTGGTAGTAGGGACAGAAATGCAACACTCAGTCTGCTTGCATGGTTTCAGTTCACTGATGGCTTCTGATGAGCCACTCTTAAAGGGACAGTTCACCCCAAAATTAAAAATACATATTTTTCTTCTTACCTGTACTGCTGTTTATCCATCTAGATAGCTTTGGTGTAATATAATGGGGATAAATGGCACTTGCCTTATGTTGTTCAACATGCCAAAAATATATATTTGAAAAAATTCAACAAAGTGTTTCTCTCTAGAAATCATCACCCGGTTACTCAAGATAATGTTGTAAGAAGTGTCGTGTATGAACTATTTTCTTTGGAGTAGAATCAAAGTTGTTCTGGTTGATTCTACTGCAGAAAGAAAGTAGTTCTTTACTGCAAAACAAGAAAAGGTTGCTGGGTTAGTACTGGGACAAAGTCTTATTTATGACTGGCTTGTTTGGTTGATAGCCAAGTTTTCATGTTTTTTTTTCTTCACCCTTAAGTAGATCAGACTTGTCTCCCAGCAAACAAACTTCAAAGTATTTAATATACAGGCAGTGGTAATGTTTTAAACATCAAGACACTGAGTGCCTGAGTGAAAAATACTACCGTCACTCTGAACCTTGTTTTCATTCAGCTATTTTCCTGACAAAGGCATACCGCAGTTTGAAACATTGTACAAGTAAAGCTAATTGGGAGCAAGATATATTGTGCAGGCTTTCTTTTCCCCCTGGCCTTTAATCATCCTGACACGTTTTCTTCACCTGCTCTTTGTCTTCCTCCAGGTATTTGATGGATGGAGCAGAGTCGAGCTCGGAGAGCGAAATGGAAGTGGACGACGAGAGTGAGGAGGAAATGAACACGAAGGTACATTTGTTTTTTAAGTGAGACCATAAAAAACGATCTAATAAAAAAAGAAAGTCAGTTTTAACGCTCTGTCCGTGCTGTTCTTGCAGACTCCACAGAAACAGGAAAGACAGGCGACCCCAAAAAAGACACCAGAAAAGAGGGATGAAGATGATGAGTATGCTGGCTCCACTGATGTTGATGAACCAGGTTTGCATCAGATCTCTAATTTCTTGACGTCTCACTTTGAAAAATTAACCAAACTTTACCTAATATTTTGTTTAATATTCAGTAAACCTCAGCATTGCCACGTCAGTGACTCTGCACTCTTTCCTTCTTTGTGTAGTATAGAATCTGAAGAGAAAGCGCATTATTTTTCTGAAAAGAGCCTGACAGTCTTAAATTATGCTTTTCAGCTGACTTATACCTGAAGTTCACCTGAGACAGGAAAGCAAGGTGAAATAATAGGTGAAGGAGTGGGCGGTAGGCCTACTGAAAAGGTGGAATAGAGGAAATGGAAGAACGACAGCTTAGACCACAGAGGCACTTAGTGTTCGGATACAGTGCGAGTTGAAAGGAACAAACAAAAAAAAGAGAATTAAATTCTCCTGTGTGTTAAAGGTTAAAAACAGCCTTTTTCTTCCAGTCCCTGGGGCCAGCTTATTTATTTCAGTACTTTTTTGAACTCACATAAAATGATGTTGAACTTAAAGGTGACACTTCAGGTGATGTACCATAAACTTTCAAGCTGGCATACTAATAATAGCCAAAGGTACAGTCTGTACTCACAAATTAGTCCAGACCTGAAAAGGCTGGGTAGAGACGTGGGGTGAAAGAAAGTGCCTGAGCTACAGTGCGTCACATTGAAAGTTCATACATAATTTACACGTACGATTTCCACAGAATGATCTCTATTAGTGCAATAATAAAACATTCTCACCACACCACCAGGCATTTGTTTTGTCTTAACAGAGACACTGTTCTCCTTCAGTAATTAAAGGGCAAATCTGTGATAGAGTTACTATAGTAAATCATAAAATGACCACGCTGAGACAAAGATGTACGGGAGAATACGTGTCATATTGTTACACTGTCAGGCATTGAAACGGACAGTTTTTTTTCCTGGAGAGTGACTTTCATAAACCTGCATGTGAAGATACAGCCAATACCTCTGACAGTAGATAATAGCTAATTTAAATGAATGATGACATTGTTAGGCTGTATGAATTCATTTAGAATTATATTATAAATCAAAATACACAGTCAAACATGACAATGCAGACATAATTATCAAGTGTAATTTAAATATGAGTAAATATGCAGAAGAAAAGAATAAAAATGCCCTACATATGTGAAAAACTGAACTGTTTGGATAACAGCAGACAAGCTGCACATCACGACAAGTCTGGAAATTGTGATGTAAATTGTGTTCGTCCATCCATCCATCATCCGTAACCGCTTATCCTTGAAGGGTCGCAGGGGGCGGAAGCCTATCCCAGCTGACACTGGGCGAGAGGCGGGGTACACCTGGGACAAGTCGCCAATTTATCACATGGCTGACACAGAAACAAACAACTACTCATGCTCGCGTTCACACCTACGGGCAATTTAGTGTTATCAGTTAACCTGCATATCTATGGACCGTGGGAGGAAGCTGGAGTACCCGGAGAGAACCCACCGGGACACGAGGAGAACATGCAAACTCCACACAGAAAGATCCTGCCCCAGCCACAAGCTCACCAGCTCCCCAGCTGTGTAGGAAATTCAAACTCAGAACCGTCTGCTGCCCAGTTGTGTTCATACCTCCAAAATACACAAGAATAGTTGATAAATGTTGAAACCTGTGGTTCTCGCATGACGCTCCAATGAATCCTAACAATCTTCGTGATCTTCAGTCCTCCTGACACTTTTCTGGTTCAGCATTAAGTCTCTACAACTACTGGATGGATTTGAATGAAATTTGGACCAGATATTCACGTCTTCACAGACATAAGACCTCAATTTTCTTCTTTCCTGTTTGTGTTTGAAAGTCAGGGCTTGGTCTTTTCACAGGGTTCATACAAAGTTTTGAAAGTTGTGCTTTTAATTGATTGACATTTTTAATGTTTTCAAGGTTAGGAATATGCTTGAATTTAAATATACTCCATGAAAAATGCTTGATTTTCAACATAATCTTGTTTCATCAAGACAATCACACACGAAAATTATATATTTAAATATTTTAAATGAAATGATCCAGTCATATTTATATCTATTTATATATGCACTTATCAAAGTTTTGAAAATGTTTCACACAGCAAGCACCATAGCATAGATACACATGAAAACACAGCAGTAAAAAAAATAAAAGTACTAAACTATTTGTCATTCAACGCTTGACAAGTTCTTACTCTAAAAGGTAGGGAGCATTAAATTATAAATAAACTGCAATCAGAGTGAAGTAAGGGAGACAGTAATATGCCATTTCTTAGTCACAGAGGAGAAACAACAAACCAAAAGGTTCATAGCACTTAAATTAAGTAAAGTACATCTGATAATTAAAGCAGAAAATTATGTAAAAATGTATTTATTTACTTGCTTACCTATCTGTATTGTAAAGACCCAAGTGCTGAATTGTAATAGGCTGCGATTCATGGGAAGTGATTCATTTTATTTGCTCAAATAAATAAAGAGGGAGAGAGGGAGGGCAGCACTGGAGCTGAAGAGGACTGAATGAATTGAGAGGGGCAGGGCGGTGTGAGAGCCCAGGGATTAGACAAAAGGGATCACCTTTATGAAGCACTTAGAAATGGATGAGTCGACAACGCCACCGTGAAAAGGACAAGACTATAGACGCTGTTCGAGGGAGAAGCAAGAATGGAGGCAAGACGTAATCACTGTGGAGGGACTTGTGCATGATTCTCATTTCTATGTTAATGCAAGGCCAGAAGTAAAGTGCTGCGGCGCATCAGCGAGGACACACAACAAATACTGACCCACCAAACACACTCAGGGAGACGGCATGTTAATGAGAGCTGCTTCTCTTTTCCCCCCTCACCAGCACACGATTGTATGGTAATGCAGAGTGTCGCCAGCAAGGTTACGTCCCGCTGAACTGCTGATATGTTTCATAGAAATGTGGGTTTACCTTGCACACAATGGCAAGATTAAATGACCAGAAATTTTAAGCAAATGTAATTCTTTGACATTTGATTATCATAATTAATTAGTTTTTTTAGGATTCCCGCCAGGATTCCTGTGGGTCACGACCCAGTCATTCCCAGAGACTGGGTCGTGACCCACAGGAGGGTCACAGGAGCTTTTGTTCGGGTCACAAACTAAATAAAGGACCGTGGACGAAACTCTCCAAAGTTTAAGATTTGTATCTGCAGCGCACCTTTTTATAAAGCAGATAAAATGTGTGTATCTTTTTACAGATGAGAGGAAAAGACAAGAGCTTGTTAATTCTGCCTAAATGTGTTTATTTTGTCTCATTAATGAAGCAGGCTAAAATGTCCTATAGTGTAAAAATGGAAAAGTTGTAAAAATAACTTAAAGTTTTACCAACTAATAATGTTGTTTTGTTGAGATAATCTATTTTTCATCTTTAGATAAATTTGAATCTTTGAGTTTTAAATAAATAAATTTAAATAAAATTGAATAATGGTTAATATTTTAGTATTTTCAGTTGCAACCATTTAATTTTCAAGCACCCAAATAACAACAACTTTTATTGCTTTTCTAAACTTCAAAAATTCGACTTTATCTAAAGAAAAAAAGTAAATTATTTTAACTTGAGCAAAACTTTAAGTAAGTAAGTTGCCTTGAAGGTTTGAGTTGTGTGATGTGGAAATGGCAGTAAAAGACTTATTGATGAGGCCTGTTGTGAATTGGGTTGTGATAGTTTGTCATTTTTAAAAAGCGGGTCCTTGGAAAAAAGTCTTTGAAACACTGTACTAGAATGTAGCAACAACCTTGAGTTGTCAGTGAGCACACTATAAATACATGAAAAATAAATCAGACGTGTTCTTTTAGCTAAATTTTACCATATTGACAAACTTTTTTCCACAGGCGGAGGTGATGATGAATCTGGTGTGGACACAGAGGACGAGCTGCAGAGGTAAACAACACAAATAACGTTAATGATGCTGATTGTGATATCGATGTAGACGAGTTTGTTCTTGTGTGTTCTTCCTTGGTTGTTGACTCCACCAGTAAAATAACAATAAATCAGTAATTTTACTTCAGCTTGAGTCAACTTTTTATCAATAATCTCACAGTTATGCAAAAATGAAAAGAATAAAAGAAAAGAAAGACAACTTGAAACCACGACTCAGTTGCAGAGGGATTGATTGGTTCAAGGGTTTTACTCATACGGAAATATGGCACCAAGAATCCACTGATTCACTAGTCTTTAAAAATACTTATTTTACTTTTTATTTCAACAAGCTTAAGAAAAATCAAAGCTACCTGCCCAGAAAGAAACATTCATTTCAGTGGAACTTTTTCAGTGCCAGTATAACTTTTTCCAGGACAGTTGTTTCAGTGCCAATGTCTCCCTTTTCAGTTCAAATTTTATTTTCAGTGCCAAGATTCGGAGTCGCTGTCCTGGCTCCGTACAAACAGCAGGCAGACAGAGTGAGCTACAAGCTGGTGAACTCAGTGAAACATTTATGAGCTTAAGAGCCAGATATTTCCCACTGGAGTTAATGGAAACCAAAAAAAAACTAAAAGGAGAGTGAAGACTGGACTTGAGATTTGTCAGGTGGTTTAAGAACGACCCTAAAAGAATACTAATGTTTCTCTGTGTCTGCTGGATGTGTAAAAAGGCAACTGTTTGCCACAACAACATTATAAGGTGATAGCATATAAGGGTTGTGTTTAAAACTGTTTCCACTGCCCTCAGGAGAGAAAAAAAATCAATGAATACTGCTCTTGGACTGGTTTTCCCTTTCAGAATACTTCCTGAAAAAGCTCGCTTTGAAGATCATCACTAAGTTGCAGAAGGACTCGTAGTTAAAGGTGCATTCATCTTGAAATATAGATCTTAGCAGTTTGAATGCACAATTTATGTTAAAAGAGCTACTTTTTGTACTGAAGTATTTTCACTAATAACCACACCGCTCAGAGTCGGTTTTATTATCCCAGGTGGGAAACTTGACTTGCAAGGTACAAGATAAAAAACGACACATGTACAAACAGCCAAAAGTACAGACAAAGCAAAAAGAAAAACAGAAAATTCTCCTGTTCGTATGCAAAATACAACAGAAACACACAACAGTCAGTAAAATGATGAATTAGGGTTCATACACTTGAACTGAGGTCCTTGGGTAATCTACAGTCTGAAGAGTCACAACCTCATCATGAGACAGGTGGTTTTTGCAGTCTAACATGGACCTGGACCCATTCAGACAAAAGCCATTTACTCTCACACTCAAGGACGTACAAGACCACCTAGTTTTTTTTTTGTTTTGTTTTGTTTTTTCCATAGTTGACAGTCTATATCAGGGTAGGAATTAAACCAGTTTTATATACACAGAATGACTTAGAACCATAACTCCAAGGTGACCTGCAGGGAGGTTTCTTCTTTTGAGAGACAGACGTGGAGTATGAAAGATGCAACAAGTCCTTTTTTTGTCTGTCCTTGCAACAGGGTTGAGAATGAGAGCAGACAGAAGAAAGCAGCAGCAAAAAGGAAGATGGTGAAAGAGGAAGATGATCCATACGGGGGGTCAACAGATGAAAACACGGATGCGGAGGCTGAACAGGATCATCCCATCCCTGAGCTACCAGGTATGTCTCTGTTTGTCCTTGTCTCCATGTCCCCTCCCCCCCCCGTCTCTTTTATCTGTTCCTGTCCCTATCACAGGAACAGATGCCGTCCCTTCCTTGTCGGACATTGCAAACACTGACAAAGAGAAATTGGACGGCTTTCTGGCTGTCAGGAACGCCACACACAAACCTCAATGCGTGTACCATTTTACTGTTTTCTTTGGTGCTCTGCTCCCGTCTCCCCTTTATCGAAGAACACCTGCAATTACTCCTTCTGTTGTGTAGATATCAGCTGCACTCTTCTGCTCCATTCTCTTCCTATTTTCTTATTTCTTCCAGACTTCCTGAGCGGAAAGCACTTCTTCCTCTACGGCAAATTCCCCAACAATGACAGGCGCCTGCTGTTGCGATACATTGTTGCCTTTAACGGGTAAAGAAATGCTTCCAGATGTGACCCATTACAAATTTAATTGGTCACGGTGAATAAACGTGTCGCATAAAAAGCAGGAAAATGTTACAAACACGATACTGTCTTTGCTCCAGGGTGATTGAGGACTACATGACGGAGAAGGTGCAGTTTGTGGTGACCAGTGAAGGATGGCATGACTCCTTTGAAGATGTGAGTTGAGTCCTTTCTTCTTTTTCACTTTGGTGTCATATTTTTGGAGCCAAATAATGATGTCCAGCACGAGATTAGTTGATGACTGTCAGCTATCAGTGATGGAAGATGGCATCGTCTATCGGCCCAAGCCTAGAGCGTTCATCAGTGTTAATTTTGATCTGTCTTTTTTTATTTTCAAATATATCACAAAAAGATATACGATGTGAACACGGGACAGTTAAATCAAGTTCCTGTCCATCCCCCCCAATGCCTCCCTCCTCCAAGCACTGGACCATCAATACATTTACATACAGCAGACAGACAGATCTTTATTTTAGTGTAGCGAAGCCTGTATTATTTTAGTCACAAGTTTTTGTCATCATTAATTACTTTTTGTTTAGTTATCTGCTTGTTTTCATCAGTGAAAAAATGTTGTTGACAAACTGTGATGAAAATTATTAATCAACAAACAGCTTTGTGAAAGTAACTGCATCAGGCAACTCAAATTATACAAAGTGCTTAGCTGAAAAATCTCTTTTCAAAAAGCCACTGAGGGAATAAACGTCCTTTCAACACGTCACAACCAAACACTGCCAGCGCCGGGACTTCTTTTAAGCAGTAAGCTCTAATCACTATGCAGATATAGTTAAATCAAAACATTAAAGCTGTTTTTTAGTGTTTTAGCCTCCTCAGTTCAAACGCAGACTTGTCTGGGCCAAGTGCCTTTTGAATAAGTTTGAAATTTGTAGGTCACAGTTGGTTTTCAGCCATTTGTGGGCCTTGTTATCATCTGAATTAGTGTTTTTGGTTACATAATCTGAGCTTTCAGTTTTTCACAGCCTTCATGCCTCTTTCTGTCTGTCCATTTGTGATGCAAGAAGAACGCTTCATGACCCCTCTGTGCCTCTCACTTTCACTCTCACTTCCATTACAGGCGCTGATGGAGAACAGCAATCTGAACTTTGTCAAACCCGCATGGATTTACGCAATCAATGAACGACAAAAGATGCTGCCCTATCAACCCTACACTGTTGTCCCCTGAACAGTACACTGTATGTACACACGAGGGTGCGCACAGACACACTCACGCATCATTACCTGACCAAGAAGCAACGGGGAAAGCCATAGACACATTTTATTTCTTCTTAAGCTTCACCGCTTCACTTACATAAAAAGCAATAAACCAGTTCTAGTTCATTAACGGCTTTACATTGATTTATACTTGCTATTCATGAAATGTCTTCAGTCCTCCAATGTTTTCACTACAGATCTTCTCTCCTTTTGGCCAAGGTGGGAAAAATGTCTATTTAATTGGTGTCTGCTGAGGTTAATGTTAGCAGTAGGTTTAGACGTGTAATTAGCATTTTATTTGAAGGTTGTTAGTTCTTTCTTGGCCAGAAAGTAAAATCTTCACCATCAGTGTGGCTTTACGAACAGAGAGCACACTCCCTCTGATTCAGGGCTCGTTTGAATCTCTCGGTTCCTGTGCTGCAGCTTCTGTTGCTGCTCACCGTGCCTACCTCAGGCTCTGTCTGGAAATGAGTTATCACCCTGTCCTGACTGCCAGCGGCGCTGATAAGACTCTGACTCGTGTAAGCGGGCAAACCATTATGAGACCAGCCCAAAGTCAGGTGAAAAGCGCCGGTTATTTAAGGTCGCAGCCACGAGATGCAAAAGCCACGGCAACTAAATGCTAGAAATGAAAATGAATACTTGGGGACTGTTTGTTGTTCTTCTTTTTTATTTTATTAAATGCCACGAGTGGTAAAGTGATGGATTTTTGTGTGTTGTTAAAGATTGATAAATATGAGTTTGTGATTTGGTTTTATTCATGTTTTGGAATTATTTTTACCAGAGATGAACTGGCTCGACGGACGTCAGTGTTCTGCATCACTCGAGATTTCCAAAATGCTTCTTAAGGACACGAGGTGATGTCAGGCCAAACGAAGCTTGTTTAAATCTCTTAAACTTTCTTTTCCTATAGTCCTTAATTATTTTGTCTAAATAAAAAAATAGATTTTTAATTAAAGGGGTTGTTTTCATTTTTATTCACTAAGCTCTCTTTGCAGCTCCTCTCACCCCTTCCTGTGCTCTCCTCTCTGTGTTTGCAGCTCGAGAGCCACTCTCCTCCTTTTCATTCCTTCTCTCGTCTCGAGCCCTCTCTCCTCTCTCTAATTTACTTCTCGTCCTGCTTTGCACCCCGAAGCCGCTGGGTCTTCTGCTCTTCAGTCAAGGGGATTAGAAAGATGGAATGTGGACGAGAGAGAGAGAGGATGGAGGGGGGAGGGAGAGAGGCTGCAGGAAAGATAGAAAGGGTTGGATGCTTTTCTAACCCTCTATAGCAGGCATTATGACGCCATAAAAAATGTAATGTTTTGTTGGTTTTTAAAATAGACAAAGTAAACATACTTTTCAGTAAATACATTTTTCAGGGTGCACTTTAGGTTGTGTTACCTTGAAGCAACATCATACCATTATGGGAAAGAATGAAAAAAAAAAAAGTTATTATTTAAAATTTGAATAACCTGTATCACAATATTAATGGAAAATATTCAGTCTCTTCACCAGTTTAAAATTTATGCAATTTGAAATTGAAAAACATTAAAATTAACTTTTTTTCCTACATTTGTTTGTCTGGACATTAAACTCAGGAAACATCGTACTGTTGTGGAACAGCTTATAGGAATGAATGTGTCAAAGTGTGTAAATATATTTCAGCAAACTTTACATCAATAATCTATCAAACCAAACTATCAGAATCCTCTTCAAACCAAGACAGTGAGTCACGTTTCAGTGTTGCATTTGAATGCTTGTTTTCGGTGTTTTTGTGTTGTCCTTCTTGGCATCATAAAAATTTCAACAAAATAGTTATCAATACGTTTTACAGCCCATCTTATATTGGTGCAACAGTATATAAACCTAAATACACAATACCAAAAAATGTCAGGGTGGGAATCCGCAATGGTACGCTGTTACTTCAAGGCTGCATTTTCATTTTAAGTTTTCCATTACTTCGTTATGAAATAAAGAACATCAAACAATTGGAAAAAAAACTTTAGTCATCTATTAATTTTTTTTTCTGGATTGTAAAATGACAGACTTTTTCAGGCCATTTTTGTGGAGAGAGACGATGGAGCTGAACCGTGTGAAAGGCTGCAAAAACAGATTCAACGTGACCTCCAGAGAGTCGTGTAACAAACTGAAATGCTGCTATTAGTTTCCTCAGGCTCTGCCTCTTTTTTTTAAAGTATGGATGAGAGCAGCCATACAAGCAGGACACTGATTTCTTTTTTTTCCCTTTTTTTTTTGATGTATGCCAGGCGTTGATTGGCAAAGACATTTCATAATTGCTCACCTGACAGGCCAAAGGATTTGAGCTCCTAACAGCAAAACAGCAATGCAGTTTTCTTATTTTATTCACTTAAACTGGCAAAGAACTCGAAATTAGTATTGAACACCAGTCAAATTAGCGTGGTTGTTTCCAGTCAAAAAGGGGTGGTAGCTTGACCCAGGAGTGAAGTACCCGGGGTGTGGTAGCTCAGTCGTACATCCCATGTACTGAGGTTGTGAGTCCTGTTCAGCAGTAGTGGGTTGGACTCCTGCCTATGGCCCTTTGCTGAATGTCACTCCTCGACTCTTTCTCCATCTTTCCTGTCATATCCTCAGCTATCGTATAAGTCAAAGGTAGAAAAGCCCAAATAAATACTGAAAAAAAAGGAGTAAAGTAGCTGGATAGGTTGCCAGGCATAAAATGGGGATGTTACTTAAAATCGACATTGGACCATATAGAAGCAATGGATCAGATTGTTTTATTGTACTGTAATGTTAATGTTAGTTCCACTTCCTGTGACCTTGTATTAGATAATGATTTGCTTTTGATAAACAGGAGAGTGCAAGGTCGAATCCATTTAGGCCGGAAGAAGGAAAATTTACAGCAGCTGACAGCGTCATCCTGGAACGATGTCATATTTCATTTAAATGCATATATGTCCTGAAGATGGCGGGCAGGAGGACGGGCTGCTTTCAAATGGTCCCATTTGACAGGCTCGAAATCCAGAGTTTCCACCTTATTCCTGTCACCTTGATCTCACCTAGTCAGATTTATTCTTTGCTTTTAGCATTTTTATATCCCCAGTGAGTCTTAGCAGTGACCTTGCCTGTCTGCTAAGATAGACAAATATTGTTTGACTCTAGTTTTAATCCTCATTATCACTGGCACACAGTGTTGGATGTGTTCAACCAGTTAATGTTATTCTTTAATTATTATAAGATTTCAGATGTTATTCCCTTTGATAGTTTGCCTTCCTTCTTTCTTGTCAGATTTATAACTTTGTTCTTGCAGTGTTGTGTTAGAGGGGTTGGATACTAATCCATAAAAGTATTTTGTATTATTTATTTGTAATTCATTTTGACTTTTGTAGAGATCTGTTTCCACTTTGATTTAAAGGGTGTATTCCTCTTTGTTACTCTACAAAAAAAAAGACGTTAAACCTACTATATTGTAATGTCGTAAGACCATAAAACAGGGACATTTCTTCTCTTTATCAGACCCACTGAGGTTTTGGCTCTTCAGTTTATTTGGATCAAATCAATGTTAGTGCAAGAATTTTTTTTTTTCAACCAAAAGGAAGCAAAAAAAGGATTTTCTCTTCACCCTGTCAGCCAGCATTACCATTCAAGCACCGTAGGATTTTAAAAAAGAGTGAAAAGTGAAAGGTTATTCACACAAATTTTAATTCTAGTGTACTATTGATGAATAGACTGACCTTATGCATAACATGGATTACAAAGTCCATTCAATCAAAGGTTCAGCTGATGCCTTGTGCCCCAGAGAGCTGAAATATTTGGCTCTGGTTCTCCTGCGAATTTGGATGAGAGAAACTGCTGGCTGAAGGTGTTTCAGGGGTGTCACACGGTCACATGCTGCAAACCTGCCTGAATGGAAGGAGTTTAAGTCCAGTATTTGCTAAGTTGGATGGAGAATGGGGCATTTGTTTAAATGATTAATGTTGTTAATGTTGCTGCTGGTACAGGTAAAGCATTTTATATTACTTTATATTCTGCTGGGTAGTTGAATTTAATACATCATTCATTTTTGATTTCTTAAATGTAGCTGCAAACTGCTGCTGTACATGTTGAAGGTAACAGAACCACGTCATCTGCAAAAAGCACTGATGCAGTTCTTAGGTTCTCATCCAGACATCCTGACTGCGCCTTGAGATCCTGAACAGAATCGGAGAAGGGGACAAACCCTGGCAGAGACACTGACGACCACTGCCAAGAACAAGGTCAGCAAGGACTGGACGACTTGTAGCAAAGGCTCTGGTACACCGTACACCTGCAGTACCGACCACACGTTTCGAGCAACACTGCTCTTCATCAGCCGGTCTGATGATAATTGTTTATCGATAATTGAAACATTCCCTCCAGTCCCCCTTTCTGAAAATGGGAACCATCACCTCGGTCTTCTGCTCTGTCCCTGACCTCCACATGACACTGAAGAGGCTTGTCAGCAAACACAGCCCAATAATGTTGAGAGCCTTCGGCATCGCAGGGTAAATCTCATCCATCTCAGCATCTCGCCGCTGAGGAGCTTGTTGATTACTTGAGCAGTGTCTCCCAGGGGTGTTGATGAGGCTTCCCCTGAGTCTTCAGACTGCTTCCTCCACAGAGGCTGTGTTGGTTTAGCTTAGCAGCTCCCCAATATGCTCTCTCCCCACTCAACAGTCCAGGCCAGCGATTCTCCTCCCTGGCTAACCACCACCTTGTTTTCTCCTCCTGAGAAGTCGAAAGGTTTGTCAGAACTGCCGTGAGACCAACCGAAAGTCCTTCTCTGTAGCTTCCCCCGGAAAATCCTCACATACAACGTTTTTTGCTTGAGCGTGAGCCCTTCTGGCCTTGTGCTTGAGGAGACTCATGACCCATCCAATCACAAAAGGCTGCTTGAAAGCTTCCTTCACTGCTGGTGTCCACCAGTGGGTTCTTAGGTTGCCGCCACAACAGCTCAACAACTCGAATCCGTGTACCCAAACTCCTCCGCACAATTTCTAACAGCCAGCCAGTACCTGCCTGCACAACTGCTTTGCTCTGTTGTTGAAAATCATTTTTATTTTGATTAGTGTTTTTTCTAATTCAGATTTTCCCTTTGGCCCCAGCTGTCAGTGATAGTAAGAATCACCAGCCTGAGGGCCGGTGCCTCTGTGACTTCTTTTTTTTAAATTTATTTATTGTTAATTATGACAGCTGTGACAGACTTCTTGCATGATGTCTTTAAATCAGTTTTGCCAAGTATACTCATTTAGTCCTGTACCACTCCAAATGGCTTTACATCTCTGGAGCTTTTCTAAGTTACTTTGCCATAAAAGTAATCTGTCAGTGAATGAGAAAATGACAGAACATGTCACAAAATTTCATCACAGCATTTATATCAGGCAGGATTTTTTGATTTAGAAAATATTCTGCTCATTGCTTCATATTAAAGTCTACTTGTGAATCAAATATTTGTCATAAAACTGCTCCTCAGATATATTTTGTTCATATTCAGAGAACATTTTTAAAAGTAACGCATACATTTATTTTGAGGTACTGATGATACTGATGCTGGCTCCAATACAGAACCCAGTGGATATGAGAGGAGACACAAAAGACTGTTAATGCCCTCAAATAAGAGCACTCACTGCACGTATTTTATTACCTATTTGAGTTTGTACCACTAAATTGCTTGTCACTTTCTCAAAGTGGGCTAATAGCTTTAAAATATGACCTTCACACTTCCTCCTCGTTCAGTGTCTTTGTTCTTGTCCCCATCACTCGTCATAATTGATCAATAGTGGTGGAAGAAGTCTTCAGAAATTTTACACAGGTAGCAGTAGCAGGCACACTATAAAAATACCCTATCAAAATCTAAGTAAAATGTACTTAGTAGAACTAAAATGTATTAAAAGTAAAATCACTGATTTTAGCACAATGGCACATTTATCTGTTACTCACTACATCATTGCATGTTGCAGCTGGTGTAGGTGGAGTTCCACCACTTTATAAGCAGTTTAATATCAAGAAATGTATCTTTTATAATAATATGATTGCATCCTTTTTATGCAATTGGTTGCATGTGACCAGCCGGCTTAATTTGCATACTTCTGGACTGATCAGCCTAATATTTTTGTGCCTATGACTTTGTGCTGAAGGACCTCTGTGATTCACACTTTTTCAAAAACCTTGAAAAACCTGCTTTTATGGCCAGTGGCATTATGTTTTGGGATCGTCCGGCTGCCTGCCCCATTTCTTTTAACATGTATTGCAAGAACACTTTGAGGGAATTTCCTCTAGTTTGGCACAAATGTCCACATGGACTCAAGGATGAACTGATTAAATTATGATGATACTCATGAAATAATTCACTGTCACTGTAGAGATTACAAATATACAATTCAATTACAATATAAACAATCAAAAATAAATAAAAAAAATTTAATTAAAGTACAGTTACTATTCAAAATGTTGGTGATTACAAAGGGGTTAAATCTGAATATTCTTTGTTGGCTTTCTGGCAGAGATCTGCACTCTTCTAGTAGGATATTAAATGCAACATATTCCATCTCATTAAGGACTCATGGGGGTGAATATGGTCTCAATTAAAGAGGAATGTCTCCTCACAAGGCACGCTGTAGGGTGAGTGCAAAATTAAAATGCCTTTATTTTCCATGGCAATATTTAGTTAAAATAACCGACATGTTTCTTCCAACATATATGGGGCTTCATCAGGGTGTCAGCAGTGGTTTACACACATCACCAACAGAAGGAAGAATGAAGGGAGGTGGAAGGAAGTGAAGGAGGCGACACCTAAATATTAAAAAGCAGATTGATAGAAGGTGGCCTCAAGTCTGTGTTGACCTAATCCTTTCCTTTTTGTACACATGACTAATTCTTCAATCTATAACCTGATCCACATTTTTCTGTTCATGACTACAAGCACACACTGAGTCGCCATGTCCATCACTATCCATATACGGCCGTGGTGACTTTGTAGTCAATATGTTGTCAACAAAAAATGTCAGTCAGGGTGTAGATCGAGGGATTTATCATGTGTACATGAGGGATTATGTCTACTTTAATCTCTATAACAGTTTTCTGCGTCCAGGGTTCCCAGATTGAGTCCACCTTGACTTGGTAGCCACAGCAGCCATATTGATATGAAATAAAAGGGTCTACACAGGTGTTGCTGATCATACTAATTAAGATCCTGTTCCATGTAGTGTAGCAGAGTCTTTCCAGTGAGCAAACATGCACAACAGCAGCACACTGACTCACTGGGAACACCTGTGTTTACACCATTTCATGTCAAAATGACAGCTGTGGAAAGGGTTTATTTAGAGTTCCTGGGGGAAAAAAAACTGCTGTATATGTTCTACATGGGGAAAGAATTAAACTATTCAGCTATTTTGAAAAAAATAGAAAACATAAATTTTACATGCAGAAATTACAAAAAATGCTGTTTTCAGCCTCTCAAATACAGAGATTTCCTGCTTTTCTCTGTTTATTATGATGTTCGAACTGAACATCTTTGTGTTTTGGACTAACAAAACAAGACATTTGACAGAAGTTGCGTCCCAAGATTTAACATGACAAGTAACTTTAGTCGTTGTTGTTTATTAACTGCTAATAAATAAAACAATTTATGCAGAGACCCATACTTGGTCACTGCTTTTGCAAATTTGCACTTTTTCCTTTACAGCAGATGTTCTCAAAGAGTTGCCCCTGGGCCATTTTGTGCGGCCCCCGATTGTGACATGAAATGCACGCATTATATTTCAATCATCCGTGGTCCATTTCAATATTTTCAGTAGTCTACATTTAATACATCAGTCAGCTACTGACTCAACCATTCCTCTCTAACAAGCGTCCGTCAAGTTAGGAATTACAACTTGTAGAAACCCACTGGTTGCATGGCAACTATCTAACAAGAAATTAAATGTTCAACACCATTATGAGACCAATTACAAACCAATTATGGCAGGTTTTCCTTAGCTGCCCTCAATTACAGCGGCTGTCTCCTTACATCAGCACTCAGTCATCAAAACTTTGAGAACTCCTGTTTTACAGGTTTGTCATTTGAAGGATATTTAGAGGCCTGAAGAGGTGAAATCATTCAGTATTTTGTTTATACTAAAGATTTTTAGTTTGAGGTCTGATGAAGTGAGTGAAAGAGTCCTGTATACTTCACAAGAGCAAACACTGTTTTTTAAAAAAACAACAACTGTGAAAATGTAGATTTTTGCTCCTTATCCATTTATTCATCTTCTGACAGCACAGATTTGTCTTGGGACCCCCTGAGCGATCCTGACCCTGAGTTGTTGTTGATCTTGATGATTATGCTGAGTCTGTTACCCCCTGTTTTTTTATTGTTTAATGTCTAAATTCATGTGCTTTCTATGTTGCACTTAGGCTGCAAAATCAGTCAGTCACAAGCCAAGTACCATTTAGTCAAACTGTATTTGAGAGAATGCAGACATCTCCAAAACTCAAAATGATCTAGATCAGACCTGGGCGTTTATAGCATCTTGCTTTCCATTAAACCATAATCAGACCTTTATTTTGAAAGTGATCACTGCTGTGTTCATTTTTGTATTTTTTATTTAACTATCTTTATTCACTCAATGCTGTACATCAGTGTTGCTTATATTGTTCTTCTACTTTTGCTGCTATCGTTGTAACTTGTATGTGACATGCATGGCACACTGTAAAACATGTTTTGGATATAATATTAGCACACAATCCATCACATTCAATTCAGAGAAGGTGCCCTATGAAGAACACTTATGACCATTCTATTATTATACATTTGACCATTATTAGGACCTTACTTCATTTATGTGGCCTCCAGCAGCCTCCTCATGAAAAATAATTGCCCACCCCTGATCTAGATGGATAAACAGCACTACAGGCCAGAGGAAAAACATGTTACTTTTGATTTTAGAGTGAACTGTCCCTTAAACTAGATGAGGAACCTGTTAAGGACACAGTTGTGTAACTCCTCAGTAGAAAGCCAATACGCATAAACAAACTCTCCCTTTCCTGCATAAATGTGAAATAAAGTCTCTTTTGTAACTTAGTTGTTCATCTCAGCCAATAGAATTACAGTATTTCTGCCGCGACAGCAGCTCCACAAGTATAAATAACCGAAACTCTGCGTTACAAAAAAAAAAAAAAAAAAATCATCCTCCCTTCCTCTCCTCCTACTATTTCCCCCCTCCTCCTCCTCTTCCTCCTCTTCCTCCGCGGTTGTCTATCAGTCTCCCGCCGCGCTGACCCGGGCTCCACCGACACGCGGGAGGAGGGGAACTATATTACAGAGCAGCGGGGACTTAATGAGAGTGTGTGTGTGTGTGTGTGTGTGTGTGTGTGTGACTGAGTGAGGTGAAGGTGGGAGGTTTGTCAGCCGGGATGCTGCAGCCTGACAGCCAATTTGTCGCCCGGTGTCGGTGAGCGGAGAGCGGACCTGATGAGAGCAGCTCTGCCGGGAAGAGGGTAAGTGATTTAAACGCTTTAAAAGAGCCTGAAAAACCGACTTTCACTGCTGTGCAGGAGCCTTTTGTCGATTTAGATAAAGACCCAGCGTGTTTATATTCTCTGTGGGGAAAGTTGTTGCTGTGACTCTTTTTGTTTAACGTTTTAATGAGGGATCTGTACTTTTTCTTGGCGGCGTTTGTGGAAGGATTGACAAGTTTCTGCTCCAAAAAAAACGACTTCTTGGCTAATGCAACTGGACTTTTTCCAGGGTAAGGACAATTTTTGACTTTGGACTTATTTTAAAAACGCTGCTGAGCACTTATTTATAACCATATGTAAGAACAAAGAGCTCCAAGGCACGATCAGTTTAAAAACACAACAAAAGTGACACAATTTAGGAGCTGCAACAATTAACTGATCAGCTGTCAACTATTAAATTCATCACCGGCTATTTTTAGAATCAATTAATCAATTTGAAAGTGTTTATTAGGGGGGAAAAAGTCAAAATTCTCTGATTTCAGCTTCTCAAATGTGAATATTGTCTGTTTTATCTTAGTTTTTTACTCTTCTATGACAGTAAATGAAATATATTTGGGTTGTGGACAAAACAAGACATTTGTGAACGTCATCTTGGGTTTTGGGAACCAGTGATCAACATTTTCTGACAGTTTCAATAATCAAATTGAAAATAAGCCATCTATATAATTTATAGTTTATAACAGATGCCTCTGACATATTGCAGGGTCAAGGCTCACAGTCCTCTTATTTAATGCTGCACATGTAATATGGCCAAGTGCAACAGCCAAACTGCAGGAGCTGCAGTTTTCTTTTTGACAAATTTGTGACAAAAAAGCCTTATTATTTTGTAATATTATATTAGATTGTAAGTATTGTGGTGCTGCAGAGATGCTCTGGCCTAAGAGTCTCCAGATGTAAAAACAAACAAACAAACAAACAAACAATAAAAACATGTTTCTTTGCAGACTTCAGCAAATGTCACATCATTAAGATTTTAAGAGCATTTTTCCAGTAAAAATTAAAATTGTAATGCAAATATAATAATTCCCACTAACTGTATCACATATCGCAATCACAATTTCTGTAAGAATAATCACAATATGACAATTTTACCATATTTTGTTGCCCTACATATGAAGATTTTGTAGAATATGTAGATTTAACTACCCAACAGTAGAATAAGTTGTTAAAACTGGCACAGCCTTAAACATCTACAGCAGGAAAATGCAACATACATGTTAATGCAGCAGTAATATTAATCCAAAAACACCATATAGTGGCAGGGTCGGGTGATATGGACAGAATCAGATATCACAATATTTTTGACTAAATACCTCTATTGATGTCAGTTTTTGATAAATAATCATCAGTAATGTGGATTTTATGACTCAGGGCAAATAACAGAACAGCTAGTTACATCTGTTTAATGTAATGCAGCCTTGAAAAGACAAAAAAAAACACTTGTGCCATATCAAGATATAATCAATATAATGATATTCAAAATCTAAGACAGTTTAAAGTCTCATATGATGATGTTGTAGGTTAAAGGCTCAGCTATGGTCCTCCCATCTAGGAATGTCAGCTTATCAAAATATCATCAAAACTTCAATATGGCCAATATCCAAATCACAGAAGCCGCAGTTTTTTTTAAAAAAAGGAAAACTGTGTGACAAAATAACATTGTAATGAAATACTGTGGAGCTGCAGAGATGCCCTGACCTCCAAATCTTGTCCTTCATATGTGTGAAAACATGTTTGTTAGCTACGACAATAGTTTTTTTTTTCAAGTGAAAATGAAAATTATGATTCAAAACTCCCAGTAATCATGAATCGTATCACAGTCACAATATCTGTCAAAATAATCTTAATATATTGAGTTCAAATTAATGCTGAATTCTTTGCTGAATGACTGAGTGTCTGTTCATGAGTCATAACAAATCAGTAATAATCTTTTAGAAGAAGCAGATGTTCATAACCTTTAAATTGAACAATATGTTAATAAGTCTGGCAGGCAGAGGGGCATCTCACTGAACTCAAACTCTGTGGTTTCAGAGCAGTATTTTTCTGTTTGCATTCAATTTCTTTTCCTTTTAAGTTGAAGTGTTTCACCTTTCCTTCGTTAATGACATAAAAGTAACCAGCCATGACCTCGAAAATGTTTGAATTATGTGTGTTCAACTGCAAAATAAATGCAGCAGTCAGTTGAGTCCTTTTATAAAATAATATCAAAATAAAATAATTAACCATGCATATAGCCATAATAAACCATTGTTAAGCAGCCTATATTGTGGAAGATATCACCATGGGAATTGGGATTTTTTTATTGTAATATTAGATATATTTTTACATCTCTAGTTGGACACAAATGGTCATTATGTTTATTGTTAGGCCCAGAAAACACTGACCTCTCTTTGTAAAGTTTCTTGGAAGTTTGAATTTCATTACTGGTTATGACACTTTAGAGCTGCTCCAAATCTTCTTACTGGCCCTTTTTATGCAAACGGTATTACGCTTGAATTTGAGGACAGACAACCCTGTATTGTTGTCCGCTGAGGCTCCAGCATAATGATGCCTCACTGAAATAAAATAATTTTCCATTTGGATGGAAGAAGCAGATAATAGAATACCTTTTTATGAAGTTCTCATTTGTGATACCCTCTGGTGGCCAAAAGGCTGCAAAGTGTCATTATGTTTGGTTTAGAGGGACTGTCTCAAGATAATAAAGCTCAGTCGAAGGACACACTTACAGCAAATCCCTGAATCGACTGAAATTTGAGATTTAAAGGTTATTTTTTGGGCATTTTTTGCCTTTATTGACAGTGACAGCTGAAGGTATGACAGGAAAGGGGGGTGAAGAGACAGGGGATGACACGCAGCAAATGAGCCACAGGCGGGATTCGAACCGGCAGCCGCTGCAGAGGACTAACAGCCTCAATACATGATGTGCACGCCCTACTGACTGAGCTATAGGGGCGCCCGAAATGTGAGATTTAAGAAGATAAAATGAACTTACCTGGAAGAGAGACATGTGGTTAAGTGTGTAAATGGCATCCTTAATTACTTGGACACCTTACTGTAAATGTTTCCACCATCTGTGCTGTGGGACAAATTGTTGCTTCAGGTGCTTAATTTGCATCTGAAATTCCAACAGCCAATAACAGGCTTTTCTGCTATCAAACGCCACGCTGAAGCACTTTTTCCTCAACAGTCGGCGTGTGATTGTGTGTTAGTTTAATTTCGGGCAGCGCTTGGAAAATGACTTCCAAAACAAGCTGCAGTCTCTCATTTTAAATAAAAGACGGAGGCAACGCAAAAAAATTGCTTCTTGAATAAAAGATGTTTTGCGGTTGGTTCAGAGCATCGCCCCGGGCGTGGAGGTCACCTCGTGTGACTCTGTATAGAAAGGATTCCCTCTCGCTCTCTGATCTGTTAATCATTCAGTCCAGGAGCTCAAATCATGACAGAGATTCTGGGGAGGTTTTTTTTTTTTTCTAAGAAATTATTACAAGAGAGAGCGTTTATTGTATCTCAGAGTGGATCCTCACTCCCGCTCTGCATTCCTCTGTGGGTAATTTAATGTCTTTGATTATTTCTTTGCTTATTGCAGGAGAGGTTTAGATGGAGCTTGTGTGTTATTGATTGTCTGTCCCTGAATATCGCACCATCTTGCCTCCACCTTACTAAAGCTTACCTCCCCTTTTCTCTATTTGCCCAAGGATACCCCGCTCAACTATCATGCTCATAAAAATAATCTCTGTTGTATTTCAGACCTTTGTTTAATAGTAGATTGATTATATTTTACTTAATCAATCAAAATCATCCCAACAAAACACCATTTTAAATGAAACACTGTTGTGCTGCAGAGATGTGCCGTTTACACATCATATTCTACAGACATAAGAAAACATCTTTGTTTGGTACAGAGACCCTCAAAAATCACACCGTCATCATAAGGGATCAGTATCGACAACTGGTACTTAACTGCTACCAGTTCCTGACTGGTCAGCACTAAAATATTGATAAGCTCTCCAAAACCTCTGGAAACTTTAACTGTAACTCTGGAAAATTTTGAAGATGATGAAAGCCACTGAAGACTCGGCTTGAAATCGATTTGATATCAAAGTTCAGTTTCTCCACAAAGATTTGAATGAAAATAAACATTCATAATTATCAGAAAGCTGGGCTCAAAAACAGCTGGTTTTTGCTGTTTATGTTATTTTCCAGGAGTGTGTGGGTGTGTCAGCTCACATTAGATTGACAGCTGCCTCAGGAATCTCAACATGGAATCAAAGTAAAGTCCTGCTGTGTGTGGATCACTGTAGATTATGGCAGCAGCAAAATGTAGTTAAGCACCTAAACAAAAGTTTACTGTATTACAACCACCGCTGTATTAAACAAATGCAAACTTTCTACAGCTCCTGTGTCATACAAGATAAAAAGATGCAAAAGTTAAAAAAAAACGACAAAACTTCAAATTTGGATTAAATCTGATTTCTATTCCATTACTTTTTATTATCTTAAATTAGCTAATGTTAGCAAAACACTTTCTATCGAGTTAAGTAATGATTGATGAAAACTTGCTAGCTAGTGTTTTGCTAGGATTAGCTTTTAAAGATTTAACTAGCTAGCGATGTAATGTTTGATGTAGGTTATCTAGCTAGTTAGCTAGACGTTTTCTAATTAGCTAACTAACAATTGATGTAGATTACCTATCTATTTTCTTAATGTTTTGCTAACAGTAAGATATGACTATATGTCGCTTTTAAAGGTCCCACAGCAACATCTTTTAACCATCCATCCAAAAAACATAGACGAGCCAAGCACATAGCATATACAAGTATACATAGCATACACATTATTCTATAAGGGAAAAATGCCCTGCCTTGTTTGCACTTCTTTACACCAATCACAAACATCTTGGTCGGTGCTAACTACCAGGATGCAACAACAGTGCTGCTGCAAATAATGCAGAGGGGGAACTGAGCTCCGGTATTAAAATGACTGCGAAACGAAAGGTAACAGCTGTGAGCTTGTTTGTGTTCGTACCATTAGCGTCCCAGGCGTTAATTTGCCATTTTCAGCATGTAGGTTGCAACCAGGTGGTTGTTCTTGTTTCCTGGGGACTTTGAAAAGGTAGATAGTGGATGTCGCGATGCCACTTGAAGCAAGTGACCAATGGCAGGACTTTTACATCAGCAATGTGCATGCAGTGAGTCAGACTGCAGGTGATCATAATGTCAGGATTGGGTTTCAGTTATCGCTTTCAAGAGATAATGGAGATGTATCTAAGGATAGATTTTTCCTCACTCAATTTTACCCTTTGACTGTGGATACTCTGTGTCTACATCTGTGAAGGTGTGACTTTCCTATCAGTCTCTCATTCTCGCTCACTAACACTAAAATGTCACGCACTGCAGGTGTAGTTGAAGGTGCCATGAACCACAGCACACGTCATTTCATTGTAATTGGCGCTGTGGCTCCGTGCAGGCTGCTAATTGAATGTATATTACAGTACCGTATGGGGTGTGTGTAGTTTTAGAGCTGCACAGGGGAGAAACATGTAATTATCAGCTGTAGATCTGCTGCTCTCGGTTCAAATCCCCTGCTGGGGTGTTTTTTTTTTTCTTAGAAATCGGCCATGAGGAGACCGTCATTCTACAGCGCAGAGCAGGTGCAGTCATAGTTCGAAAAGCAAAAACAAAGATTACTTGTAAACCGGATGTTTTATAACTAAATATGAGGCCCTGTAATTTTATTTGTTTGGGAAATTCTCTGGCTGCTCGTTAAAAACTGGCGAAAAAAGGAGCATGAGGCATTCTGGGAATAATTGAGAGGGTTGAGGAGTGAAACAACAGTGAATATTTCTGCCCCAAACTCAGCAGAGAACTGATTATACTGCAGCTGAACATCCACATCATTCCCAGTGCCCGCGACTCATTCTTGCCTCTCAGTGAAAGAAATGAAAGATTTATTGTAGGCCAGCTCATAACCTTAGTGGAGCTGGGGCAAAATTTGAAGGAGTCTGCTGTTATGTATTTTTTTTTTTTTTTTGTATAGTAGTGTTGGGGGGCAGACAAGGCCAAGGATGTAATAGACCTGTCAAGTGTCTCCAGAGAGGAGCTACAGAGGAGGAGGAACAGGAGATTAGACAGTGGGGAGAAGGAGATAAGAGGAGAGGATGGAGGGACAAGGGCTGGTGGATGTTATTGAGGGGAGATTCAAGACAGAAAGGGTATCAGATAACAAAGGAGGGACGGAACGAAGGTCAGCTCATAATAAAGTGAAGGAAGACAGGAAACTGTAGAGGTAATGACAATTACAACCTTGTCTCCTGCAGAGGAACTAAGAGATTATTACTTTTTTTTATATTACAGAAAACATAAAACTTGATATCACTAAATAAAAAGGCATATTTTAATGTTTTCTTTTAAATTAGGCTGAGTGTGCACAATTTATTTTAATTTAAGCTTATTCTTTTCACTTGTGAACATGTTCATTTTGTCCAGCAGTACAATTTTCCAACAAAGACCACTCTTGTTTCATTATGCATTTTTCCCCATGCATTTTTAACTATGTGGGCCAGAAAAAAAAACAAACGATGGATCAGAGGTACAGCCTGAGGCAGCGGTGGAGGCAGATGAAGTGAAGACAGTGAAGACAGTAAATTGACTATTCAATCAGTTTTTTGTTTTTTGTTTTTTTGAAGGGGGTGCTCATAATGTAAAGAGGAAAAGGACTCACTGAAGAAATGTTTTGGATTATTTGAAGCGGGGTTGTATGAGGTACTGATCAGTAGTCAGTGTATTGGCTACAGTAGATGGAGGTCAGCACGTCCCCAGTTTGAAGAAGCAGGGAGGAGTACCAGCACACAGGCTAAACTAAGCTTTAGGTGTACACTATATTTAGAATATTTGCTGGCCTGCTGCTGCCTCGATCTGTTAGTTTGTTTGTGTTAATAAGAGACTCTGGTGAATCCAAACTAACCTTTTAAAACACAGAGGTCACACAATAACACACACACACAAAATAAAAAAAAAACAAATCCACTGAGGCAGTGGTAGACCAGCAACTCCTGTGGTCTGTAAGGTAAAATGACCAGTTTTGCCAGCGGAGTTTGGTTGATTTGGAGTGAGGCATATTTGGCTTGTATAACTTCCCTTTCAAAAAAGGCTGTCTGACTGCAAGGTTAAGTGGTGAGAATATTATAAATATGGCTTAAAATGATACTGATTTTGGAACATGCGCCACATGTACAAAAGCTGCCTGGATTCGATTCCAGCCTTTGGCCCTTTGCTGTTTGTCCTAAAACATTACTTAATGTACGATCTATGACTGAAGGGAGTTGTTTTCTCCTGGTCTCTCCTCCTCAGACTCGGGGAAGCTCAGGCAGGCTGCAGGAGCGCAAGAATCGCACAAGTGAGGACGATTCCAACACTGCAGTTTGATCAGCTGTTTACAGTTGTCTGTCAATGTAAAACTAAGCCTGAAAAAACAGCAAAAACAGCAAAAGGGGGGAAACTAATTTCACCTCAAGCACCTGGCTGAGTAAGAGGAAAGCCAAAAATCCAACAGGGAGAGCTTCACAGCTACTGTGAGTTGTTAACCCAGAATATTTTTCAGTATTTTGTCATATTGTCAAAAATATTGTTATCACAGAATACCCTGAAATATCGTGATATTATTTTAGCCCCTGCTCTCGGGCTTGAGGTTTAACCGTTACACACATCTACTTTTTCAAAAAGATTATTAATGATTTCTTATATCTCATAAACAGACATTTATTCATTCGGCATTAATTTGAACTCTAATTAATGTGAAATTGGGCAAACAAAAACAGTCATTCCGGTCCAGAATGGAAATTTCAAAGGAGAACGCTGCAGCTGTAACGTTTGCAGAAAAGTGAGTATTTCAACTTTGCCTCTTTTCTTAATTTCTGGTGTCATTTCATGATTTATGATAAATATATGACTGATTTCACCTTAAGTGTCTTAAATATTTTGTGTTGCATAGCCTGTATGCAGCAGAACATTGCTTAGCTTCCTGCTTTGACGCTCCTGCTTCTCTAAACTGGAGGCATGTTGACTGGAATCTACTGAAGGTAATACACTGACTATAGAGAACTACCTCATACAGCCCCACTTTAAATAATCCAAACTATCCCTTTAAAACACGTGTAGTTATGTTCCCCACATCACATCAAGAGTAATAACTGCTGCAGTAACACCAGACATTGGTGTACAGACTGAGAAATTTATCACTTCTAGAGGTATATTTAATTAAAAGTGAGCAGAAGAGTTTGTATCATAAAATAGCTGTCTGGTTAAATTTGCATGTTTGTATCCTCCTCACACCTTTTAATCTCTGCTGGTTCGTTCAAATACGACCTTGCTTTTTGCATGCAGCCTTGTTTTCGCAACATTTTACATTTCCCTTCATCAAGTCCTCAGCGATGTTATGGCTCTCTGTTGCTCAGATGGAAATTAGACTCTTCTCATAATGGATGTGAACCTGCACAAAGTATATTGAGGTATTAATGAGCAGCAGCGCCAAAGGAGATGCATCAGAATAGCTGGTTTAATCAAGGTGCAACATTTTGTAGCTCAGAAAACATATGGACTGTGTCTCACACTGTTACCTGTTGCTAAGACAACTCATAAAACTTTCTCTCTAAAGTGCAGATAAATTATTGTGGACACGCTCCTGAACCACAAATTTCATGTTCAGCTGGTCCTTAACGCTCATTTGACAGATAAGTTTTAACAACTTTGCTCGGGCTTAGGAGGCTTGGATTGAGTTTAGTCAAGTAAAACAATTTTTCATTAGCTTATATTATAAGTTTCCATCCTCTGACTTTCCACCACATTACCTCACCGAGAAAGTTTTGTCTGTTTGGACATTTCAACACATTCGGCTCATTCCTCAAAAGTTTGGGAGACTCTGCTCTGCTTGGGAGCATCGCTCATCCACATTCCTCAAAAACTTTCTTGTCCCATGCTGGTGTGGGAATACGTTGCATTTATGGTGATTGATAGTATGTTGGGCGATCAGACGAAAATTATACAGCAGAGGGAGAAAATAATTAATAAAGACTTTTAAAAGTTACACTTACTGCAATGGGAGTTTACAAGATAATCGCTCACTCTCAACTGTATTTTGAGAGGGTTTTGATTTTTACTTTTCAATTATGCTGAGAAAAATATGTTTTAAAAGATCAAAATCTTGGCCATTAAACCTTGTAACGGGCCAACTTCTTAGTGATTAAATGCTTTCAATTTTTGTAAACTCCATCAGATAGAAAGTTGACCTTGACACTGAGAGTTGACTGACAGAGTTGACAATTTCTTGTAGTGAGTTGCCATTTCATTTTTGCTATATTTATTTTTGACATGTTATGGTTGAGACACGTCCGATAACAATATTATTTTATGAATTTTCTCGAGAAATAGAACGTTTACCGGTGCTTGAGCAGTATTCCTTCCTCTTTTTTAAACCGGGAAGTGAGACAGGAGTCTTTAGGGTAGAGCTAAACCATTTTAAGCCTGATTAAATCACGTTTATGTAAAAATTTGACAGAGCTGACAGAAATCTGGGACACAACTTTATAGGTCCAACATTTTCATTAAAAAAAAAAAATCATTTTTAATAGCATTTAGCATTTTTAATAGTTATGTATTATGTATGGAAGCAAACCAAAACATTTCATAAACATAAATTAACATATATTTTATATATATATATAAATCCTTAAAGAATACATTTTCACCAAAATTGGAATTAGGGAGTTGGTATGAATATTTTTTTAGTTATTTTTTGGTAGGACTTGCTTTGTCCCAATTCACAAGAATGGGTGATAAATAAAAGACTTTTCTGCTACTGTGTTGTGATACAGATTTTATTCATACACACTTTATGAGAGTTTTGTTATTATCACCCATTTTCTGGCGCGTTTTCCCCAGAAAAATGTCTCCTGTGCGGGAAGTGACATTTATTACATTTCTAAAACAAGCAACAACAGTTTACTCAGAGTAAACAGGAGAATTATAACAACAACAACAAATTTTTGTGTGTTTATGCTCTTATCACAGTTTACAGTTTACATATGAATATGAAATAAAGTGCTGGTATGGATAATTACATTACAAATACATATTATGAGAAGAAGAAGTTGTGAGAAAATGTCATGCAGACGCAGTAAAACAACTCCTTAAGATCCATTCTCAAGCCAGGTGTGTCCTTACAGTGATGCAATCTCATAAAATATGACCTTAAGAATTACATCTTAGAGAATCAAATGACATTTGTTGCCCTGACCTCGGAGAAGCAGCTGCTGCACTCACTGTACACGCACAGTTTGAGACTCGTGTACACACAGTTATTCAGCTATACTTCGGTGACCATGCGTGAAATTAAATTGACACCTCAGAGCAGGGATCAGTGCACACTGTTTTGAAAAGAAAACCAATGAAACGATGTCAATGATGGCCTTTACCTCACAATCAATAAACACTGTCCCACAGTGTCATTAATTGTGTAAAAGTCAGAGCCGAGCAGGGTTACCTGTTTAAGATTTGAACCTCTTAAAAATTCACACTTTGCAGTCTGCTTGCTTTCAGTAGAACAGATTTATTTGGGCGATATTCATGAGCAATAAATCCTCTGTGTAAACATTTTAAATGATCTCTTGTAAAGTTTCACTTTACAGCTGCTGTTAAAGTCTTTGTCTTGTTATTTGAAGGTGGAATTTTATAGTGTTAAGTTTTCTAATGTTAATTCAAAATGATCTTTTAAGAAGTACAGAAATCAGTTATCATTACGGACTCACAGACTGGCCAGACGAGAGCTCCGTGTCTCAACCTTCTGGCATTAAAGAGTGGATTTATCTTCATGTTTGCTTGTGTGCAGCAGCGACCACAGACCGCACTGTTTACAGTGAGATAATTAGTGTCTTTGTCCATTTTGACTGATGACCGGAGGAGAAATATATTTGAAAGTCACGTCGTGAGAGTAGAAGGGAGGTTTGAGGTCAAGGAAAACATCAACTTCTGATGAGTACTGAGACACAAATACACACATGAGGTTATGCTGTGACGCGCCTCCTTTTCTTACCCTTGGACAAGCAGGTTGTTGATACTGAGCTCATGTGTGCAGGAGAGAAAAGAGAAAGGCATTTTTAGAAGTGTCTTTATGTTCAGCTCGCAGGACTTCTGTAGCTTCACACTAAATCTTTAGTTTTGAAGTGTAGTTTCTCTCCTCTGTCGCTGTTTTGTACTGTCAGGTATCTGTTTTATTACACACAGATGATGTGTGCCGGTCAGCGCTCGCTCATGATTGCTTCGGTAAACTTTTGCTGCGCGCATGAAGCTCGTGCTGCTCGTCTGGTAGGAGAGACTCAGGACAGAGAAAACGAAACCTAACTCAGATGAGACTCAACAGTCGTTTTTAAGCTTTCTGCCTACTGCAGCTTTAAAGCAAACAGAAGAATAAGACAGCTGAATAACACCATCAGATGATGCATGGTACTGATTGCATCCATAAATCACTCCACCTCTATAACACAATATGTAGTATTCAAACACTAAAATGTCTCACAACCTAATACCCATATTGATCGGTTTTCAGCTGAAAATGAAGGGTTCAAGGTTTAATTTTTCTTCAAAGCTCTCCTCCAGACATGTTTTAAACCCCTAGTGCAGAACTTTAGTCTCTCCCTTGTAGCAGTGAGAGTAATCATACAAGCACTGTAGATCGAAGTGTATGACATATACAGCTGAGAAAGAGTTATGAAAATACAGAGAAATTTCCATGACTCCAAGACAGTAATCGATTCAGTGAAAATAAATGTAGTAGCTACATTGCATACCCCCAAAATTTTTCAAATACTGTAAAAACCTGTCCAAGAGCAATAATGTGACATCCATGAGTTGCCCTCAGTACCTTTTCTTCTTTCAGTGCTCTCTTATCTGTGTTGGTCCTTGCCGTCTATAACTCTCTTTTTGACTGCAATCTTTCTTTTTCCTCTGAATGCTGATCTAATGGTTATTTTCCCTCTCAATTCATCAGTCAATTATTTTCTTAATCGATCAGCTGTTTGATCTATAAAATTAATTATTATTATTATTAATTATTAAAATAGGTGGCAATTAATTTAGCGTTGACAACAAATCGATTAATCGTTGTAGACATTGTTAGCTTAAGTTCTGTATGTCACTGCAAGTTCTATTCACTTGCAGTCAGTAGCTCAAAATTACTTTGTCAGTTTGGCTTATAAAGAGACTCTTTGTGTTGGGATCATATTGGTAAAATATTAACTCCAAATATGAGTAGTTTTATTTTAAGAACAATTTTAACCTGAAGTTTTAGCTGAGTTCAGAAAAAAAATATATATAACTGCTCAGGGCAAAGCGTGCTCCTGTACTGTTTGGCGACTTCATCTTCTACTTTAGCAGCTTTAGTGAAGCACAACACTGCACTGCAGTTATTTACTAACAGTTTTTTTCCTGGTCTGGTACTCTGTCTTTTGGACATCTGTCTTTGACACTCACCTATGAAGGAAACTGAAGAAAGTTGTTTAGTTTTTTTAGGTTTTCATGTTTTTTCTTCCACCAAGAACATTATGACTTTAGGTGTTTGGGGGTGTTTTGTTGGTCTCATCGTGACTGAGCATGATATTTAATGTGACCATCCCTCATCTTCTGTCCCACATATTGAGACCATGTCCCACATTTTGACTGACTCTAGTTTTCAAAAGTCAAACCACTGCAGGACATATGCTTTTCTATAATCTTTAATCCAGTGGCTGTGAAGAAAGCAGGGAAGGGTGAAGTGCAGGTTTGTCACTGTCTTATACACCCGACGGGGGAATATTGCAAGTCACCACAAAATCACAGGCTCTGCATTTTTTCGGAGGACTACGATAGAAACACAAGTACAAAGAAAAGAAAGTACAGCCACAACAAAGACTGGGAAACAACTTATTTATAGTCTGTTGTGTGCTACTGAACCAACCAGAAGGAAAAGCATAGAGATGTTAAAAACTAACTGGCAGAAAAGTAATGTTTATTTTTTAATAATAATATGTAAGACTACCTCTCAGCATCAGTGACGTGTCCCACATTGTCCCACACAAACATAGTCTGTCTCCCACATTTGGTTTGTTGGGATCTGGTCATCCTCATGATTTCTCAAAAACGAGTTAACATTTTTTCTAATTTAATGGTTTTACATATAAAATATCTGAAAATACTAAAAACTGCATATCCCATGCTTTGTTTTGTCCAACCAACAATGCAAAGCCCCCAAATTCTGTGGTTATTTTAAGGCATTGTTGTAGCTTGTAATTGGTTAACTGTAGCTCAATATTAATGAAAAGTTAGATAGATTTTTTTAAAATGAGAATACTTTTCTAATGCAAAAACTTGTTTTACAAGATTATTTTTCTTTTTAGAAAAACATAAGACTTATTTCCTAGAAAAAAAGGTTTATTTGCTGTGTAGCTGCAGGACCATTATTTGAAGGACATTTCAGAGACATGCACTTTCCTTCATGGAAGCTTGAAACAAGCTTTTCCAGTTGAATGCTGGCCCTTCCTTTGCCCCTCGAAGCGACTGAAGTGACCTCAACCATAATAATCGTGTCTGTCTATTCGTCTTACTCCCCATTAGGTTCGCCACTGAGTCAAATTGATATCCAATCTTGTGAAATCGATACCTGTATCACAGAGGATAATGTCTTCATTCCCAGGTCATTAGCTACTGATGCTTTGTAGCGCCCCTTTCAAATAATTTCAATATTAGCCCATCCTCACGTGCTGTGTGAGGTCAACAGTTAGATAAATTATTGATTGTTTAGGTTCAGCTCCTCCAGGCTCTGTGTTGATTAGCAGGTCAGATACTGGAGGAGACACATGATGGATAGATGATGCGAGTGGGTGGTGGTACCGTGATGAAATTCTCGCTGAATTCATTCACGACCTTGGGACCGACATGAAAGTTCACACAGGAGAGATACTGTACGTCAGCGGTGCGTTTCAACTTCCTGTCGCCGATAAATATTTTATGGAGCTTTTTGTATGCTATTATACAGTCTGGTTGTTGGAGTGGATCAGAACAGAGAGACAAAAAAGGGCGAGAAAAGGTCTCACGTATCGTCATCAGAATCAGAGTCAAGTTTAATGCAAAAGTTTGAGCACGTATTTTCATTATTCTCAGTGTCATTGCACTGAGACAGGAATAATATCAACTCAGAAGAAAGACACCAAAGCTCAACAAATAAAGGTAGAGAAGAGGTACAAGGTACAAGAAGGTACAAGGTTCATTTATTGATTATTTAACTACCCGCTGTTGCACAATGAGATGTCGTAGTTCCCTTTATGCTACTCACAAAAACAAAAGATTATATCTAAAAATTATGTATGGATGAATAAATAAAAAGACAGATGGAACACTTCCCTCCCAGTTTGATATAATCATGATACTTTGGTGCAGTTTATTGTGATTTTTGTTTGCTTTTTTGACACTAGAAAAGAGAAGCCAGTATTTTAACTTAGCCTGTCTCCTTAATCTCTGATACCACTGTCATTTTCTGATTTAGTATAGAAAATACATTACATATTCCCCCTTTAAGTTTCCTTAAAGGCAGACTATGCAACATTTTCCTTACAAAACCAATGTATAGACTCATATAAACATAATCCTTTTGTCCCTTAATCCCCTGTGTCTGTATCTGCAGAGACCCTACCCTCTGCCTGTATTTTCTTATTGTCTCATTATACTGCTGTGCTTGGGAAGTTTTACCAATCCGAAACATCGGTGTTCGACGTCCTGGGAATGAGACCCAACAATCAGCTGTCTTCCTGGCATGTTTACGAACAACTCAGACAAATCCTTCCGATTCTGCCTTTCAGTAATACAGTCATGTCTGAGATTTCTTTACCAGGTTGATGTTCGTGACAGGTTCTCTGTGATGCTGATTCCCAGGAACCTAAAACTGCTCCACCTCAGCTCCACTGTGTGTCTTTGCCTCCTTTTTCTCAAAACCAGCAACAATCAGCTCTTTGGTTCAGCTGACGTTGAGCAGTAGGTTGTTCTCTGTGCACCTGGCTGTTGATTTTCTCCCAATATGAAGTCTAATCGAATCATTACATTCTGTTCTTATTTACGTTTCACGCAGCGTCCTAACTTTTCTGGAATTGGGCTAGTATGGAAAATACTAGTGAAAGTTTACTGTTTCAGTTCCCTGACTTCATTTTGTGTTTATATATCAATACTTGTTTTTTTTATTACTCCCTAATATTGGTTACTTTGTGAGGCAGCTGGATTCACACCAAAAGTGGTGCAGCCAATCAGCGTGCTAGGAGGGAGTACTGGCGGCTACGGGCGTGGTTTTAGGTGTGACGCCAGCGAGATGTCTCCATGGAAGCAACTTGTCTTGGACAAACAATGGAGGCTCCTCAGGAGGTTAATGTAGATGCTGGTAGCATCAGTTATATCAGAACTGGAGACGGTTTCTTCATCGAAAGAAAAGCAAAGAACGACACTGAAGGCTTTTCTCAACAGTTTTTCGCTCTTATCCTGACCTGCTTCGTCAAGAGTTTGATCTGATTGGTTGAAGTTTGTCTGTGTTAGACGTAGTAGACTGACGGTTCATCCAATCACCTGCTGAGTGTTTTTTGAAAGTGCTTGCCCTTTTCCAAACAATTTCTAGGAACGACTTCACAGATGGTAACAAACTCTTTGGTGTGTCAGGTTGTAACTGTGAGGCCTGCCCCCCAGTTTAAGAACCACTGGGTTATACCGTGATTTCATGGGATGGCGAATAAATATTTAATTTAATTTACGTGCATCCTCTATGTGTATGCAGTTTAACCTTTTCACATATCATTGAACGCCGTTTAGTCTGGCGTGGTAATAACAGTCAGGTGACCTTCATGGTGACCTTTGTCATGTTTTGGTGCTGAGGGTTCTTGATGCTCTATGATTTAACTGTACATCAGAGTGACGGCCTGTGAGAAGAAATCATGTCTCCTGTCTGCAGAATCACATAAACCTTCAGTAGCAGGTTACAAATGATGAGTTTCAGCAGAAGTTTGGACTGCAGAAGATCTATTGTAAACTATGGATTTTTGGATTAAGCTGATTCTCTGTGTTTATCCTCTGTGTTGTCTTCTCTGACTCTCAGCTGTTTGTTTCCTTTACTGTGACCATATTTGATGTGTAAATGCGCCGCAGTGTGACCCTACAAATATGTACGATCAGGTTGTACAACAGATGCTGCACTCTCCAACAGAGGCATCCTAAGTCGTTGGTTTAAGCTTTGAATATGCAAATGTTTACATACCGGAAACCCTTCAGACTTCAAACATTTTGCTCCTTCGAGCAGAAAAGAGGCTGCGGTCTGCCTGGATTTGACACTTCCAGTTAAATAAATTATTGACAGGTTTTTTTTGTGGTGGAAACGTGTCAAACCACTGATACACCATAATCCATTTCTCCACAGTCTATCTGTGCTCAAACAGTCAGTACTTTGACAAATGTGGAAACATATACTGTTTCTGTCTAAATTCTCATGCATGACCCTGTCAAGCCTGTGAACATTGAGTGACAGTTTGCACACGTTTCTTTTCTATTGGTTAGGAGGACTGTTCTGTCCTGAGCTCACTCTTCAAATTGAATTAAACCAATTATTCAGCAGCAATGGCCAAACATGAGACTAGAGCAGACTTTAGCTTTAATATCCCCGAGGGACAAATTGGCTCTCAGACAGCAGTCAATAAATGATACAAATAAAATGCACAGCAATGAATAAACCCAGCAATAAATAGAAAGACACACCTGATGAAGGTACCCTATGGAGTTTTTGGCAACTAGTCGCGCTAAGGTTGTCACAATACCAGAGTTTTAAACTTCAGTAAAACACTAGTTTAAAAAAAGGATACCTTAATTCCACAACACAAAGAGAAAAAAAAAGTTTTTCCACTGTTTTTTTTTTTTTTTTCAAATAAACAACTTGAACACAGTGCTGGAACAGGAAGAATAGCTGAACACTGGTTTTGCTGGAAGCCCAATTTCAAGCCTATTTTTTCAAAGGTATGCATGTAATGCAAGGTCAATGCCCAATAAAAAGACACATTTCGCATCTACATATTTAGATTTTTAGAGCAGCTCTGCTCCCACAGAGTTTCTCTCCACTTTACTCAGCAGCTGAGATGCAAGATGCAGGAACTTGTTGAACTTCTACAGTGTTTATTTATGGGCAAATTGTAAACTTCACTAAACTTAACATTTACTGCCACAAGACAACTTCACTGCTAAACTTAACCTCTGCCACACCTAAAACCATGCTTGTTGGATTCTCGTGTGATCTCGTGAATCCAGCTGCCATGCAAGGTAAAGGTGACCATGATGTGACCATAAAGGCATTTTAACTTTAACTTTAATTCTTTAAATCATGATCATTTGACCCAGGACTGAATGCTGAGTGTACCCTGTCCCATTGAAGAAAAAAGTCTGATGTCAGTGTCTGTTTGTCAAGTGTTAAAGGGGCTTCATTCCCACAATGTGAGTATTTCACAACCTGGGAACGAGACTGTACAATAAATTGTGTTCAAGCCACCAGTGCGAAGCGTTTGCAGTTTTACCGCCTGGGAATGAACCTCAACAATCAACAAATGTCTCCAGAATCGCTTACTGCACCTTTAATGCCGCCGTCACTGTTGTCACCAAAATTATCTAAACAAAGCAGCGAGAAGAAGCCAGACAACAGGTAAAATCATAAAATCCTGACAGTTTACAGTTTTACCAGTTAAACAGACTTAAACATCTGCAATGACAGTAGTTTACCGTCCCCGAATTTGAGTTATTTCGCTTCAAACAACCTTTTAGAGGCCTAAAAGACACTTTGGAGATTTAAGAGATATTTTAACTCTGTTTCAGTCAGTGGTCTAGACATATTCAGGTGACTTTGACAGTGTGTACTCAGGCGAGCGTGGTATTGTTTGTGTCCATGTCCTGTGTGCCCTGCTAAGTTGTCATTTCGAGGTGACACCAAAGACAAATTTTCTGCCGTGGTGCCACAGTAACCTTTTCTTTTATATTCCTCAGAAGCTAATCTTTGTTTCATCTGTTGTGAAACACTGAATCGAGTGCACAGCGGGCTATGAAGGGTCTCAGGGTCATTATTTTTTCTCTTCCTCTCTTTGTGTCATCAATTTTCAGCCTGACCATGTCTGCCGGAGCAAGATCATGACTTTACTCAACGAGTCTGACGAGACTTCCCCTCCCTCCTTCCCTCTCTCCTCCCTCGAGCACAATTTCTCCATATTTGTCACTCATGACCCTTCATACCCCCCCGTATCCTTCCCCACTTCTTCCTCCTCCTCTTCTTCCTCCACTTCGCTGACGTCCTCCAACTGCACCAGCTCTCCCGCAGCGTCCTCTCCGCCGTACAACTTCTACGCTGTGCTTTTGGTGCTCCTGATCTTCTGCGTGGTGTTCGGTAACGTGCTGGTGTGCGTGGCGGTGTCGCGGGAACGCGCTCTGCAGACCACCACCAACTACCTCATCGTTTCGCTGGCTGTGTCCGACCTGCTGCTCGCCACGCTGGTCATGCCCTGGGGTGTCTACCTGGAGGTGTGTGTGCACTTTATTCAGTGTTGGAAAGTAACTAAGTACATTTACTCAAATTCAGTACTGAAGTACAGTTTTTTTTAAATTTTATGCTACTTTATACCTCTACTCCACTAAATGTTTTGAGGCAAATATTGTACTTTTTACTGCATTACATTTATTTGACAGCTTTAATTGCTAGTTACTTTGCAGATTCAGGTTATTAATACAACATATAAATCAACTAATAAAAGATGATGTATTATTATAGAATAATACACTCCACAGCTTATTAAAGGAACGGTTCACTGCAAAATCAAAAATACATATTTTCCTTCATCCATCTAGATAGTTTCAGTGTGACTTGCCAAGTTTTAGAGATACCAGCTGTAGAGATATCTGCCTTCTTTTTAATACATATTTTTAAAAACAAAAATACATTTAAAAAACCCAACACCATTATCAACCCGCTAATTCAAGATAATCCACAGCTCTTGTGAGCAGTTTCATGTAGGAACTACTTTCTTTCTACAAGACAGTAGCTCTGGTAGATTCTATCATAGAAAGAAAGTAGTTCTGACTAACTGATCAGTTGTGAAAATAATTGACAGATTAACCGATAATTGTTATCTGCAGCCCTACAATTAATGCCACTGAAGCAGTCTCAGTACGGGTCAAAGAAACTTATTGAATGAAATAAGAAATAATCATTTCATTCTGTAGATGACTGAAAATTACAAACTGTGTCACATGAACAACCAACGTTAGAGGAAAAATGCAGATTATTCATTCAGTAAGTTTTATGTATCAGTACACCAATTCTCCCTTTCAGCTGTGATATTGGTGATGAAATGAAACTTTCATATTCTCTGTGGGTAAATTGGGTCACTTCAGGAGGCAAATCGTGCAAATGCAATTAAATATTAAATAATAATTCTATTAAGCAAACTGGGCGATTTAGCGTTGTTAATATTAATGTTTCCCCACCAGTGTGACAACATGTTAAACTGGCAAAAATAAGCAAAACAAGTGAATAAATAAGTCACTGGGAATTAAAAGTTGAAGTAAAGGAAAAGTGTGTGTGTGTTTGTTTTGTTGAAGGTGGTGGGGGAATGGCGCTTCAGTCTCATCCACTGTGACATCCTCCTCACCCTGGACGTCATGATGTGCACCGCCAGTATCCTCAACCTCTGTGCGATCAGCATCGACAGGTAGATTCTCCCTTTATCATCACTCTTTACTTCTACTGTACGCTTTAGTTTAATCTCTTTACTGGTGTTTACTGCTGTCTCCTCTCTTCTCTTTTCTTGATGTGTCTCCTCTTTACTGGACATGAAACACAGTCTCAATATTTTTCTCTCTTTTCTTACAATTTATCAATTTACTCTTTCAGCAACGGAAGAAGTTAGTACTTTTTTTGGCCTTTACTTAGATCTGGTCACTTATTGGTTTTAAATGGGGAAATAGCAGATTTCACTTTAGTTTACAGTAGAGTTCTGTTGTTCTGTTCTAGTCCCAAAGTACCCCCTATGGAAGTCTAATACACTTAGTTTACAGTACATTCTTGTCATACTGTGTCCCTGATTACCCTCTAATAAAGTATAATAAAGGTCTAAAAGTGGGAAATAATGAACTTTAGTCTGTTGTAAAATAAAGTGTGACCGTGATCCAAACAGCAGACCAAAAAAACCAAAGATGACAGTGAATCAATGTGTCATTTCTTTGACACGCTCACATCTACTGAAAACTTTAAAGATGCATCCATCATCCAGTTATCAGAGAGCAGCGGGGCAGAAGCCCTACAGACTGTAGACTGTAGTGTTTGTCTTTCAGCAGGTAATGGCAGGTTTCCACTTCATCTTTTACAATGTCCTCTGCAGTCATTTGTGTTTGTTCTTTGGGGAACAAGGAGACTATGTTTGACAATTTGGCGTTCAACCTGCAGCCCTCTTCATGGGTCCAGGGGGAGGTGACCAGACACCCAGCGGGCAGGCCGTCTGCAGCTGTGCCCTAATTACTCTGACGAAGTGACACATTGAGGCTGCACCAGCTTAGACGTGTGTGTAATTTGGCACAATAACTAAGAATAAGTCTAGTCTAATGACTTTGTCAAAGCTGCAGACGATCATATAAATGCTGTAGCCAAAAAGCTGTTTTGGCTTCATGCCTCAGTCATTTAAAATAAAACAGTGATTACAAGGTTAAAGTGCTGACAACTTTAATTTGAGGGTGCTTACATCTTCATCAGAACAGCGTAGGAGCTGTCGTCCTTTCTATGCAGTCCTTCAACTGGGGGTGATTGAAAGTAATCGGATAAATTAGCATAAACCCAAAAAGTCATCACATTTAGTGTGTCTACTGTATAATTACGACTGCTCTATTACATCGGTTTTGCCAGCTTTCTTGCCAGATTGGCAACTTTTAAGACCCTTTTAATGGCTTTATTTCCCCCCAGTACATTGTACATTACAGTACACTGCTTAGCTTCCATGCTGGTGCTGTGCTCAGATTCACCTAAATGGGGGTCGCGGCCATTTACTGCAGGTAATACAAATACCTCATACAACCCCACATCAAATAATCCAGACTATCCCTTTAACTCCTCTCCTTTGAGAAGAGCCTCCAGTATTTCTCAGTACATGTGCTCTCACGTGGCTCTGTGGAGGAGAGCAGCAGAACGATCGCTGGATCACTCATCAGCCGGACAGAAATAGGAAATGACCACAAATGTGCAAACCTGCCGACCAATCACACAGTTTGTCTCACTTAAAATGTATCGTCATGATTTCTTTCTTGTGACATCTTCAAAGCGAATGTCAGCTTTTCAGCAGGACATTTAGGGCTCTGCTATCAACTAAGCTCTTTGATTATGTGACAAAAAAATTCAATGAGTTAAAATGTTATATTTTCCTTTCGTCCTAGAAGCTTCTCCGTACAGCTACAAGATAGAAATTTCTACCTGTAGAGCAAAAAATGTCCCATTGGAGACTTTGTTCTCCTGCAGACTACATGTATAATTCCCACAGGACTCCTTCACAATTGTGAAAGTATATGATAAATGTCGTAATGTGTCAATGTTGTTGCGTGTTTTTTTCTTTTTTCTCAGTAATGTATATTTTACTTTAAAGATGCACATCCTATCTATCTTTGTATATTTTAATTTTATCTTTTCTTATGTTTATTCTACTTGTAGTTCTGTGTCTCTGTTACTTGCCTTCTGTTGTGTTAGTTTTCACTTGATTATACTTGTATATGATTGTACATCCATAGACTGCATGTTGCTGATTTTGCAGCTGAAACAACAAAGACTTTGTGGAAATTGAAAAGCTGAGTTGAATCTCGGGTAACTCTGCGCTTCTGTCCGTGACCCTCTGTCCGCCGTTGGGATTACAGCAGCCCGTTGAAGAAGACCACTCACACCTGTGCTTACAGCAGACCACTCTAATTGGTTCTGACATACTGGAGTGTGTGTGTCTTGTGTCCTTGTGACTGTGAAAACAGGCAGTGACAGCCTCTGTCTGTTTGAGAGGAAGCTGGGAATTTGTTTGTCTGCGCTCTGTATCAAGTGCCTGAGTTTACTTTAAAATATGTGTGGACATGACGGTGGGATCATAAAGTCTGAAAATGCATTAATATGTGTTTGCTCTGTATTGATGCGTGTCTTCAAATGCAGGCACCACCAGTGAGTATGTGAAAGGCATTTTAATGTATTTTCTGTGAGATTTGCATCTTTGTGTGTGTGTGTGTGTGTGTGTGTTGTACTGCAGATACACAGCGGTGGCCATGCCGATGCTCTACAACACCAGATACAGTTCCAGGAGGAGGGTGGCAGTGATGATCGCGGTGGTGTGGTTCCTCTCTTTTGCCATCTCCTGCCCTTTGCTGTTTGGTCTCAACAACACTGGTAACAAAAACCTCTGATCTCTCCTCTCATGTTACTCCACACATACTTGGTTAGGTGTTAACACAACTAAGCCTGTATGTTATTCATGTGCTCCTTGGATGGTCCCATTTCCTGTTTTGCAAAGTCGCTGGTCCAACTTTGGCATGTTCATGAGCTTTTAGGTTGTAATGTGGAAACAACATGGATGCTGCATCAGTGTATTACCATAAATGACTAAAATGTTGCTTTATTGACTTCTTATCAGGGTCAATACTAAAAAATAACTTTTCCAACTAGGTGATAACAACCTAATACCGAAAAAGTTATCAACAATACTTACTCTCGTGCACTATGTTCCTGCATATATGACACCAACAAGGGCATAATAACCATCAGTCACACATTAACATCAGCAAGAAATCCAGTTATACACCCAACAAAAACTATGCCCATTAAACAATAATACTGAAATAGGCAATAGAAATAGTCTGAAATAGTAAATAAGCTTACCTTTGATGATGACAGCAGGAGATGACGGTGCTTGGTGAACACAGAAATTATTATTCAGTCATTTCTCTTTCAAAGGAGAGCAGGGACAGAGTTCAGTGTGTGTGTCACCGCTGATGCCCTGATGTCAGTTTTTATCTGACTAACAGGTGAAAAGAGTCTCAACAGTGCAGCTTCTTATGGAGAGAGTGGAGAGGGCAGGACGAGATGGTTCATTTTGAGAAGTACAGGGGCATGTATGCACTTCAGCAAGTGATAGAAATGAACAGTCCTCTGTGAACTTTCTCCTCAGCTGCTGCACAAGCACGTCATGTTCTGTTGTAAAAGTGTGTGCTGGCGGGCTCTATGAATGTCCTGTTACCAGACGTGTTTGACCGAGGCAAGCAGCAGCTCTTACAAGCCCGAACGTGTCCACCTTCTAATGACCATCACTTGTTGAGGAGAAGGTGGCACAGGTGTTGTTGTCTGGGCTGATAATGACGTCTGAACTTCGTTCCTGCTTCTCATGACGTCTTTTTGTGACAAAGTGAAGCAAACTGCTTATTTTGGCCATGACTTTAAGAGATTGGTATTTTCTCACAACCCCCCCAGAGAATGCGTGGTTACAACTTTGACAGACAACAACTCAGCAAGTTGTATAACAAAATTTTCCCTGACTTTCCAAGTTGTTGTTCACTTGACAAAATGGGGGCCTCCCTAAAAACTTGGTCATCAACCTGGATGGGCCTGGTTTCGCAGGATGTAGCGGTGCACGCTTCAGCGAGCTCGTGTGCGAGCTCCGTGACTGTTACAGGACAAGCTCTGAATACATGAAAAAAAGAGTGAGAAAGCAAAGGCTGTTTTTATTTCTAAAGCTTGAAAAATTGTGAATAATGCATGCATAAAATATGAGATAAGTTTGTTTGATGTAGTCAAAACCTGGCCTGTCAGCCCATTTGGGCAAGATACTTCTCTGATATCATACAGGCCTCATATCTTAGTATATTTACGTTGCTGGACAAAATTAAATACATCTTGTCAATATATTTTTGCACGATTTAGTTCAGGAAGGTAGTTAGGACGGGGGCTTAAACCCAAGTAAACTCAGTTTATCTACATCTTTGAAAAGAGGCTGAGAGTTTACTCATCTGTTTCCAAATCAAGTCTATCAATCATTGAGGGGGAAATCAGTGTATTTACCAGAACACCCTGATATAGTTTCATCGTCCAGTATAATGTTATGATGGTCAACTTGAGACCTGATCTACAGTCAGGTAAAAATCATTTGAAAATCGGGGAAGTCAGATGTTAATCATGGTTGCAGTGCAAGGAGCCAAAATCTAAGTGTATCTTCGCAAATTGATAATCAAAAAAAAAATCTCTGACCTCATCTCTGCTTGAAGTTACAAGCAGGCATGAGTTCTGCTGTGGGTTTAATCTTGGGCTTAAGGCAAAGATCACGTTAAAATCAACTTTTTTGGTTATGATTTTGCCAGCCTATTTAGAAATTGACAGGATGAACCAAAGCGAGCTGACAAGAACGCACATCAGGCACACAACACTCTGTGTGACGCAGGACATAAGGCAACAGGTGAAATAGCAGGTTTTTAGGAAGTATTCACAAAGTGGCACAGTGGAAACTCATTTGTAAGTTGAAAAAGAGAGTGCTGGAAACTTTGTGGTGGTAGTAACTACTTGTGGGCTGTGCAATATCTGCAAGATGTGGTCAAGATGGTTGTGCAATTGATCACAAATTCATGTGTCATATTTTGCTTAAGGTGAACATAATACAAAAAAGCTGTACGTGCAGGTTGCTTACGTGAGCAAACCACTGATCAAGGTGAATATTTCAATGGCAGCTCACGTTTCAATTCTGATTTGGAGCGCCATGCTGTGATTATAAAATGATTCACAATGCATCTTTATGGGTCACATTTTTAACCTTTTAAGTAGAAGTTTATTACTCTGGGTGCACCTGCCATCATAGAACTTATCAGCCAAATACGGTTGTGGTTTCCATTTTTCAAACACTCACTAAGTGCGACTGATTCATTATTATTTTATGGCATCAAGTTAGAGTGCAGGTGCCGCCTGTGTGCTGTGTGTATTGATACTTTAACTCTACACAGTCACAATCACAGCCTCCTACTCTGTTTTTAAGTAAGTATACCACTCCTAACTTCCACCCTCCCACACACAACAAAACTTGACTTCTTCAGGGGAAAAATGATTTTGCATTTCAAGACAGAATTTTGGGATCCTCCAGTTCACTTTCATTAAAGAGTCTTTTTGCAAATGCAGCATGTACTGTAGAAGCCAGTGGGAAAAAAAAGCATCTTTGGCTTAATCTTTTATTTAATGTTTTTGCTGCTTGGTCATAAATGTGACCCACTGCCTGTTTTATACCACTGCAAAGGCTCAAAAAGTTCTTTTAATCCGTGCAGATTTGGAAATTGGAGATTTGCTACTTTACTACCCAGCTGTTCAGGTATTTTTTAAATTAGCAGTATTCTGATGTCATGCTTCATGGCTCTCTGAGGTATAATTTTAAAAAAGGTGACACTCAACTCACTAATAGAGTGCACACTTTCTCATGCACGCACAGCCGCTGCAATATCCTGGTCCATCTGTGCCTGAATTTGTTTATCAGTCTTTCATGAGATAGTAAACAAATCCTGTACATCTGCACCGTCAACACACCTTAGCATGCAGTAAATCAGCACACTTTATTCATAAATACTCATTAGCACAGACACACAGAGCAGTCAGTGACATTTCCATATGTTGCTCTCACTGAAGGAATGACAGGTGACATCTGCCCCGCAAACAAGTGGGTACACTTAATCCTCAATGCGTTTGTTGTCTCACAAAAGGAGCAGCAGCGAACACGTTCAGCATCTAACCTCTGCCTTAATGAAGGCAGCGTGAGGAGGGACTTAAGCTTTGAATGTGCTCGCATTGAACTGAAAGGAAACCACTAGAGACCAAGTGGGAAACAAAAAGTAATGTGAGAGTCGACATCCAGCGGCCTCAGTTGTCGGACCAAACACAGCAAGATACTGACTGATGTAAGATGCTGTAAGATTTCCATTCAGTCTGTCTGTCAGCGTTTGTGCATGAATGATCAAAATGCATAGACATGCAAATATGTGTTTACTGAAACCCAAATGAAAAAAGCATCACCACAAGGTCTGTTTAGTAGCTGTAGCTGTTCTTTAGCTTTACAACATAACACATGGTCTTTATAAATATCATAAATATCGGCCATTTTGATGAAAATGTTGGGTTCAAAGACCTTTGGATCATTCCGCTGTAAAAACAATCTCACCACAAGGTCTTAACCCAACATGACATGCCATGTCGCCCCGCCATGTTTCTACAGTGGCCAGGAATTGACAAACTGGCTTTAGATTTGGCCTTTTGCGTTTTCCGCAAGTTTTGCAACCGCACTAGGTTCTCTAACATGCTTGGAAGGGGAGGGTGATGGAAGGTATTAGCAGTTAACAAGCTTAGCGGTAGATGCCACTAAATCCTACTCAATGGTAAAAGCAAGTTGTGGTTTTTGTGAGTAGTTGTGGGCTTGACTATTTCTTTGCTGTACGCAGATGTTAGCTAGTTAGCCTTTTTGCCCTGCTTCTTGTCATAATGTTAAACTAAGCGAACCATTTTCTAGCCCCATATGTAAAGAAAGACATAAGAGTGGTATTGATCTCTTCGTCTAACGCTCAACCAGACTGAATAAGCCTTTGGCCAAAAATCAAGTCAAACTATTTCTTCAAATAAAACAAGATCTTGGCCCATAAAAATCATAAACTGTCAAAACTAAAACAAAATCTCTTTTCTTCCTCTTTCTCTCCGGTTTCCTGCATTAGCCAGCCGGGAAGGCACCACATGCAGCTTTGCCGATCCGGCCTTCGTGGTGTACTCATCTGTGGCCTCCTTCTATGTTCCATTCATCGTGACTTTGCTGGTGTATGCGCAGATCTGCGTGGTGCTGCGCAGACGAGGCAGACGCACCGCCCCGCCGCGCAGACACGGCCTGCACGCACAAGGCGGCGCTGAAGCAGGAGAAAGTCATCGACACAGAAAGGTAGAGTTTGGAGGGTTTCAGTCTCCCTTTCCTTGTTATCCCTTTTATTAGCCAGCAAGCATTTTGGTTACTGGCCTGCACCACACAATCCACTTTCATTTACAAAAATATTAGTTCAAAAGTTCCCAAATCTTTAAGTTCTTGTTGTTATTTCCATCATAAGAGGGAAGAAGGAATGCAGACCACTGTTGGAGAGGTGCTGACCACGAAGAAGAACAGGTGTGGAATAAGATCGCCGCACACTCGTGGCCATGACACAAGAAAATGTTTTAATAATTTACCAACATTTCAGCGTGAATCTTCTTCAAGGTATTCTGAAGAAGTATCCCTCAAGAAGACTGTCATGTCAAAACACTGGTAAATTATTCAAACATTTTTTTTTTAGCATCGTGGCTATGAATGTGCAGCTATGGTCATCCACACCTGTATTTCCATCATACCATGTTTTAAAAATCATTACACTACCTCTGACATACTGGCACCATCAAATATTCTGCACCACCATTCTATCACATAGAAATAGTCTATAATTGTCAATACCTTTATACACATTAATTTCAGCTTGATATATTTGGTATTTTTGCAAACTATGGGATGTCCGCTAGAATATAAAATACAGTTCTGTGTTTTTTAATAATGTTTGGCTTCACCAGAAGAATTTGTAATGACTGGTTTTTGATTGAGTAAGTCAGGTTGGAGACTAAAATGACGATATGAGGTTGATGAACTGCTGGACATTTGTTTTAATAGTCATATATAAAGTTAATTTCTTCTAATTTAACATGCCAGAAGTGAATAACCCAGCTCTCCTTTCAATGCTGTACGTCGCACCACTCAGCTAGACATATCAATTAATGTCACTCCTGCACGTCACTGTTTAATCCAGCTCTATATGCAGTGTGCAACAAAGTTCAGCATTGGATAGAAAGTAATCACGTGTTATTCACTTTTCACTTAATTTTCTTCAAAATATGCCTTTCATACTTTAGATTTTTATCTGGTCTACTTGGCATATTTCCTACCCGACATTTTGGCCGTTGATATTTTCATCTGCTGGACAACTACATGTGAATGCGGCCAAAAAAACAAACAAAAAAAAAGATTCACACTAAAAGTCACCAACCCAGTATTTAAACAACAACTAGAAATTGTTGAATTACTTGAAACTACAATCCTCTCCTAGAGTATATGCACTCCATTTACTCTACAATACACCTGATCAATGCATTGGCATGTTTAATTAGCTAATTGCATTTTTTTCATATATTTTGGCTTAAATGTAACAAAGAAATTTAAGGGACCTGTATCAAGATTGTCTGCTTATGCTTAAAAAAGATTTTCAGACAATGTATTTTAATCAGAACTTTGAAATGGTCGCAGATATTATTAATATAAACTAGCAAGAGCAGAGGTCTCAAAGCTGATCCTTGTGGAGCACCTTCTTTAAGAAAGACTGGATCAGACATGACGTTTCCGTGTTTGACAATCTGTGAACAATTAGTCAGATAACCACTTTGTCACTTTGCATATAATGCCAGCAGTCGGCAAGGTGTTAATGAGTAGAGAGAAACAGAGACAGCAGACTTGTTAGTTATTGTCCATATATGCTGCCTAATTACCTTTCAGAATAAGTGTACACAGCCAGAGGATGTGAAGTTGTGCACCTTGATCCTGAGGCCCACCACCGCTGGCCCACAGCGCAAGAAGGTGGTGAGTTTCTTGTCTCATTTCCTCAATGCAGCAACAAAAATGTCCTCTGTCTCTTGACTGTAACTGTAAACAAACATGGGAGGAACTTTACATGCAAGTGCATGATGCTGTTTTTGACAAGATTATGTTATTGTCCCCTAAAACTTATCTCCCTCACCTTCCTCCTTCCTCTGTCGCCGTGTCAGACCCTGGTAAAGGAGGCGGTGGTCCACCCCCTCGAAGTGGAGCCGGGGCAGTTCCTGCCGCAGACCGAGCAGAGTCTGGCTCCCCCTCCTCCACCTACTGCACCCCAAACCTCCTCCCAATCAGGACGGGCTAGGATCTCCCTGGCCATCTCAGTCGGACCTGCCCCAGTTCTTCCCTCGACCGTGACGCGATCGACGCTAACGCCTCGCCCCCCCACCCTCGAAGATGGCATGAGGGGCCGTGAAGGGTGGAAGGAGCGCAGCGGAGGCAGAGAGAGATGGGGGATCACCAAGGAGCGGGTGAGAGGGAGGTTGTCGCAACAGAAGGAGCGAAAGGCGACACAGATGCTCGCCATTGTGCTCGGTGAGCAGAGGGAAGTACAGACTTAAATGATGAGGTGTTCGTCTTTTCACCTTGTACACATAATCAGTACATGTTTAGTCTGTCTCACTGTGTGTGTCTGTGTGCACAAACCTGCCTACTTTTATGCAAACAAACAAACTAGCACCAGAATTTCAGCTCTGGACGGGTCAAAGTATGTTTGGCTTTTAATTACAAATGTTAATGTTGCTGTTTCCAACTGATAGTCTCAGGAAAACAGAAATAACTTATTATGCTGTGGAAGGCAACTAGTACGTTTTCAGATTTTCCATCTGATAGAGTTGATGTCTACATTTAATTAAAAATTTGGTCACAGAGGTTGGCCCACTACAAGGTTTAATAGCCAAGAGATTGATCTTTGAATATTTAATATATTTAATATTTTCCCGGCATCATTAAAGACTAAAAAACAACCCCCCCCCCCCCAGTTTCTCAGTTCTTAAGATAAGATAAACAAATTCAAACATCTGGATTAAAAGCATATCATAAAAGACATTTTGATACATTAACACTGCAGTTAAAGAGGCTTTTTATTTTATTTTCCACCCATTCAAACCCACTTTCTCTTACCAGAGGCCTTGTGTATTGTAAGCTGTGCTCATTACAAAAGCATCAACGGGAAACACACCAAACTTTGGCTGAATGAGGACAGAATATCTATCTGAAAATCCATTTACAGTGACCTCCTGGTAAACTGGTTAAAAACTGAAAACAATGACCCTTTTCTAGATGAAAGGTTTTGAATGCATATTTGGAGAAAACTTGAAGTTTTACTATTAAATCGTGACACCCGTCAGTTTTATGGCCTTCATTATTTACGCCTTTTTGTTTTTGTTTCTTTCTTTGCCTACCTCATCTAATTTGTGATTTATGTGACTCGGCTGCTGAAACGCTGCATTTGGGATTGATGAAGTCCTCTGTCAGTGTATTGTTTCAGCAGTTTCATGATTCTGTGCAAATTACAAATGCAGAAGCTGGGGGGATGTTTCATTAATTATATCCATGCAAAGTTTGTGCCACATACAGGCTCAGTTGCACCAACAAGGAATCATTTGTAAACCTGATAAAATTATGGTTTAACTTTAAATTATGTTGCACTAAAACTTTAAACTTCAATTTAAAATGTGATCCAGTATTAACTTTGAACTAACACTGGAGAAGAACTAATTTTTAAAATGACTGTCTTTTTGAGATGGATTGAGCAAAATAATCAAGTTCCTTGAAGGAAGTTAAGGGACCGACTCAAGCACATTGAGTTTTATAATGTCTCTCTTCTTTCTTTCAGTCCAACTGCTAATTCGGCCAACAAGTTTTTCTTAAAGGAGGAATTAAAGCTTAAAGCTTGCTCAACCATTATGAGTATGCTAACTAGGCTAGCTAACTTTTTAGCTAGCTAGCAAACAATATAATTTTTTAAAAACTATTTAGCTGACAAACAAACAATATAGCTAACTTTTTTGTACTTTTTAGCTAGATAGCAAACAATGTAACATTAACTTTTTAGCGAACTAGCAAACAATTTTGAATACAGATCTTAGGCCCCTCCCCCTTTTATACTTGCTAGGAATTTAATAGGCTTTAATTTATTTTTATAATTTTAGTTTTTTATTTAAGTAGGCAAGCATCTTTATATTGATTGAACTCTATTTAAATAACTAAATTAACTAAACTGAGATAGGTTTTTAATTGTGCAGCAGAGCTCAGCTTAATTTTAAATCTGATTAGAACTAATCTTAGATCAAATTATTCTTTGTTGGTGCTTTTCAGACACATAGTGCTAAAACACACAGACACTCATCCTCTGATCCACTTCCTGTCCGTGTTTCCAAGGTGTATTCATCATCTGCTGGCTGCCTTTCTTCCTGACACACGTGCTGAAGGCCCACTGCAGGAGCTGCTGCATCTCGCCCTCTCTGTACAGCGCCGTCACCTGGCTCGGGTACCTCAACAGCGCCGTCAACCCCGTCATCTACACCACCTTCAACATCGAGTTTCGCAAAGCCTTCATCAAGATCCTGCACTGCTGAAAGCTGGAGAGATGAGAAGCATCAGCTGTCAAGACAGAAAAAAAGGCTGACGTTGGTTTGAGGTGAGAGGTAAAGGAGGCAGGGAGACAGTAAAGACAAAAAGTTGGGACAGTTTTAAAACACAGGAGAGATGGGGAGGAGGGATGAGACACTAGATTGAATGATACAAGCTTCCTGGAAAATTTAAGATGACAAGAATGTAACCAGCCGCTCAGACGAGGCTGAAGTAAGAGAGGAAACATGACACACAGAGAGAACGAAAACAAGCAAAGAACCTACTTGACGATCACAAAACGAGAGCGTGTGACAAGTAAGAGACAGCTACAAGAAACAAACAAGGCTGGAGATATTTATGGAAAAGAAGACATGCACTGCGTTGTGTACATGCAACCGGAAAAGGGGGATATTTGAGAACTGTGAATGTCTCCACAGCATCCCGACTCCACAGACATGAGACTCCCTGAGACGTGACTGTTTTTCCAGTGCTTGATTTGTGTCAGACGTTAGCTGTTGTATTTTCTTGTAATCCTGACAAACAGCATCTTGTTATTTGTACGCATGTGCTCTTCTTTTCCAGAGGAGTAGAACAAGTCATGGCAAAGAAAAAAAAAACTTTGACGAAACAGTCTATTACAAAACCTTTTTTTTTTTTTTTTTTTGTCTGGCTCTCATGCCCAAGGCTCTATCATTTTTAACACTTTTTGAAAACTGACTGAAGTTACATCAAAGTGGAGTTATTGATTTGGTGATTGAGTGCACATACAAAATCAGCAGGCAGAGGAGGGAGCTTTCATCTAATTTAATGTGTACGTTTTTTGCTTTAAATAAGTGTGCATATGTGTAAATACATTTGATGTTGTCAATAATCATTTTACTGGTCTAGAAGAGGAGGGAAGTATTGTACAGACCATTAATAATAATGATAATAATAATAATGTAATAATAAACATTTTTCTTTCATTGCTCATCTTGTTTTGAAAAATCACCATCAACAACTTTATTTCTTGCAATACAGCTGCAAGTAACCATTATCTTCATTATTGATTGATCTGCCAATTATTTTCTTGGTTACAGGGGATCATGCAGTCACTTCCTTGTGTGCGTAAGTGCATGCATGTGTGACCTGCATTTATTCACAGCTAATCTCAAATATTACTGCATCCAAAAGGTCAAAGTTAAACTTCACTGTGGCATCATAATGTTCAGCTCTCTATCAGTCCTCTGTATTCCTCTGTAAAAATAGTCTCAAAGTGAAGACAGCATGTTTCTCATTGAACATTATTCACTAAACGTCATTTGTCATTTGACTTTACAGTTGTGGTAGCATTGCAGTAGGTGCTTCACAGTCTGTTGGCTGGTGGGGATCTGCACTCAAGGTAAACCTGTGAAAATATTCTTATCATAGCATACACTTAAATTATTATGGATTCTTTTTCTTTTTTTAGGTGGACCTTTTTTATTGTGGCCTTTTCTCCTGACTGACCTCCCAAATCACCCCCAAAGTTCACCCCAAAATCAAAATTAAATATTTTTCCCCTGGCCTGTAGTGCTTTTTTATCCATCTAGATTGTTTTGCTCTGAGTTGGTGAGGAAATAAATGACACTGGGCTTGTGATGTTCAAAGCACCAAACAAAAACACACACATTTGAAAAACTCAGAACCAGCTACTATTTCCAAAAAATCATGACCTGGTCACTCAAACCTTTTTGTGAGCAATTTCATGCAGGAGCCTCTTTCTTTCTAGAAGAAAGGACTGTCCCTTTAACAAACTGAAACCAGCAAATGTTGGGCATTCTCGCTTGAAAAATGAATGAAAAGAGAAATCGGTTGTCAAAACAGTTGGCAGCAATCTCACAGGAGATTTTTCTCTAACCAAGATATTTAGTAAACATTGTATTTCTAATCAAATCAGCAGAACAGAATGAATAATCTGCAAAAAACAAATGACAGTATAATGCACGAATGAAGTGGTTCCAAAATATAAACAATTTATGAGTCCTTTATTTACAGGATTCTAAAATGCTTTTTTACTCACCCTTTAGTAGAAAGCAATAAGAGCCAGTATTACACACATTTGAAAGGTTTGTATTCAGACAGGATCCACATGCACACTGAGGATTTTGGATGAATCTTGTTTTATTTAAATCTTCCATCCATCTTATCAGTATGGTGCAAAATCTTACCATGGGCTTCTACCCTGTTTTTTAATACTGAGACTGATGATGTGTGTGGCTACCTGACATGTGTGTGTGTGTGTTTATCTTTCCCAAAAGACTTAGGCAGGTTGTGTTGAATATTTGATTATTTTGGCACCTGGGCCCCTATAATACCCTCGCCCTCCTTTGATTATCTTAAAACTCATGGCCACAGACACTCGATGCTCACACACTCATCCTGCCGCTGAACACTGGTTCAAAGTTGTTTTAACTGCTTTGACTCGTTTTACAATTATGTTTCTCTCCCGTGTCGCTGTTTCTTTCAGGTACTCTCAGGTATCTGCTTTCTGCTTTTAGATGATGAAAACCAAACATTTCTTGATGTTGCTGCTTCATAGTAGAGATAACAAAACAGGGACATTTATTGTAAAGAATTTATTGGAAATAAACTGTTTATTCACTGTTCATACACTCAACTAAGGACAAGAATATCATCAGTTAAATACTCACCTTCAAGCGGGTGCAAACTCTGCTCTGCTGGGCTGATGCACCGAGTCAAACCAAGCAGCATTTGCATATAAAACGAGCAAAAGAGTCGCAAAAGTTACCCATGGAAGTGATGGGCCTTTGTTACCTTCACTGAAAAAATTGCTGCAGATGTGATTTGGAGCTTAGAAATATCTGTGATCGCTGCAAACAGTCATTTGAATCAGGAGGAAATGTCAATTGTACACTTTCCCACTGAAGACAAAAGCCAGATTTTAGTCAGTGTCAGTTGCCCAATTTAAAATGGACTTTTGAGGTGCTAGTATGCTAAGCTAAGTAACTGAATTCAGGCCCCAGTTCTACATTTAGTGGACAGATGGAACGGTTGCATCAGTTCATTCATTTAACTCTTGGCAAGACAGCAAATGAGCATATCTCCATAGATGTTAAACTACTTGTTTAAAAAGAAAAGAGGCCAAAACTGTTACGAAAGATTCGAGGACCTAAGTGCCAGACAGTTTGAATGCCACAAAAATGGATATAAAAATTTGTTTTACTGCCTGTGAGAGGTTGCTCCCTGACAGTAACTCCACTGTCCTGTTAATAAACCCCACTGCTGTGCCTCTCTGCACAGGATAAAACAAAGGCTATTAAGTTGCAAACGCTGCTGCACTTTGAGGGCTGATGAACCACAATGAACTCGAGGGCCTTCTCTCCCCTGACTGATGCTACAGGGAGGAGAAGCTGGCAGAGCTGTGTGCATCTGAGGAGTTCAAATTGGTGCAAGTTGCATGTCAGACTGATTGGAGTAAACAAGGACTCTGACACCAATACTGGAGCAAATGAAGCCTGCACGCTTTATTTATTCATTCATTCAGTCAGTGTCATGTGCAGGTGGGGAGGATGCAACTCCACACTTGTGTGATAAACAACAAACAGGCATTACTCAGACATTTTCAAAACTTCAGCATAGGAATGTTTGTGTAGTATTATACATCATTTGTTTGAACAAAACACATTTGACAGAGTAAACAACAAAAGCAACACAACAACAGTTCACGAAATTGTTTAGCAAGAGTTTAAACATCTAACTGCAAGAAAATCAAAACCTGACATTTTACAGCAGAGGAGTTGTTTTCTACATTTTATTCTCAGTTGATGAAATGCTCGTTTTCTATTGTTGTTTTATTTTTGCAGGGTCTTTTGTTTGGTCGACCACTTTCTTCCAGACTGAAAAATCTCAACAACTATTGGATGAACTGCCATGAAATTTGGTACAACATTCATCGTCCCTAGAGGATGAATCCCTCGGTGATCCCTAGACTTTTCTGGCAAAACATCGTCATACCTAAATGACAGAATCGTTCAATTGACAGTTTTTTCGAAAGCAACAAATAAGACCATTAAAGAGTACCAGTGAAAGGCAGCACTGGGCCTTAAGTATGCTACTTAAGTCAAGTAACATTAAGTCACTTAATTTAATCATCAAATTAAAATTTGGCCTGTTTCTATATAGTTGGAGGACAGTTTATTCACTTGTAACTCACAAATCTCCCTGTTTTCCTTGCAAACCTTGTCCTTTTTGAGGATATTCCCATAAAAATGTGCAGTGGATCATATAAAACGCGACGTTTCTCAACCTTGTTGATTAGTCTCTCGTACTCTCTGTTGACTGCTTTGATGAGGGGAGACAGAAACTTGAAGGATTACACAAAATTGGTTAGAGGTCAAGCAAGCCTGTGAAACGTAGCTAAAATAGAGCCAGGGTGAGCAGTTATAGCCTGTTCACTGACACACTGACCATATGTCAGAGATTAAGGAAATATGTTAAATTGAAATACTTGTTTTTTTGACAACAGTGCTACAGCTACCACATTTGCCTTTGAAATTTCTGGTTCATAACCTGAGCTATTGTTTGCCAGTTTCACGTTAATTAGAGTTTAAATTAACGCCAAATGTTTGCTGAATTGGTAAGTGTCTGTTTATGTATCATATGGAATCATTAATAATCTTTTAGAAGAAGTAGATGCTTGTAACAATTAAATAGATCAATATTTTAACGGAGTCTGGCAGGCAGAAGGCAGGCGGTCACTGAACTCAAACTCCAGTGCGAGTACTTTTAGAGCAGTGGGTTTAAGTTTTAGGATAACAGCCTTAACTTTACTGTGACAGAAGACTAACAGTTATAAACAGCTGATCAACTTACCGTGTAGAACTTGTCTTTGCTGATTATTGCTAGTCTTGTGCTCCTGCAAAGCTCCTTCAGCCCACCTGAGCTTCCTGGTTGTGGGGGAAACAACTTGCTTCAACCATAGATCATAATGTTTTTGTTTTATTTATGCTTTGTCATATTTCACCTGTCTGTTCTGTTATTGTTTTAGGAAATGATGAGTTTTTATTTTGATTTATCCATTTTCTGAAAAGATTTCAGTTATTGTTTTGCTTATTTATTTATTTTTTTTGCAAAATGTTTGATGGTCCTCTATGTGTATCAAGCTGCAGACACAGCGACACACTTGTCCACAGAAGATGCAGCAGTCATGTCTCCTCCACCATATTTGATCTCTGAGGTGAACTCATCGATGTAACCTAGAAGATGCTGAGTAACACCATGAGTGGGGCTCTTTGTTGCTGCCAGCACCTTGCACTGTCTGATGCCGTAATGTGATAGGACGAACAAAATACCCTTGAGAAGACTGGACACACACACATACGCACACACACACACACACACACAGACTCATACACACAAGAATGCTTCTTCAGATTCATAATAGGAGTATGATTATTGGCTACATATCTTTCAACTATGAGAAATTCAACTCCTTGACTCTGTGTGTGTGTCTGTCCATGCTGCCATTGTGCTTCCCAGTACTTGTGAGTGGGAGCAATTCACTGCTGTGGTGTACATTACCCTCTGTTGTTAAACTCTGACCCAAGCCCACAATTATCCCCATGCATATTTCATAGACGCCCGATGACACGGGTGCACGTATCCGTTACTGACCTGACTGCTACAGCCTCACCTGTCTTGACCAGAGGAGAAAGATTAAGTTGGAGACGGAAGAGTAGACTAGAGGGACAAGGGGGAAGGTGATGAAGGGGGTGCCATAATGACAGGATTATGTGATAATTGAGGAGGAGGAGGAGAGCGGTGCATTCGCAAAAGAAGAGATGAAGATGATGGATTCACGGTGACGGAGCAGATATCTTTGGATTAAAGATGCACCAGAGCAAGCGGGCCTCTTTGCTGTCTTATCACTGACGGTATGGTGATGCATTTCTTTTCCCCACTGAGGTACAAGCTGGTTTAATAAGAGGAGGAGACACATTCGGATGAATAATCCCTGGCATATAAATGAGGCTGACCCAGGCAAATCTGTACGGCTGACATTCAGGTGAGAGCACTTGAGGAAATGTTTTGAGTACACTGATGTGATGAGATGTTGAGATAGAACCAGTCATGGAGGGAGTAATATATCAAACAAACACTGTGTACAATCACAGATGTCTTTTCTGTTAAATCACCTCCAATAATATGACTCATAATACTTAAGAGAGTACTATTTGAGACCTTACTTTGCATTTTTTTTTAAATTAAATTTATTAGAATTTGCCTCAGAGCAAGCTTGTATTTGGATATTGCCTAAGTCATTCTTTTAATTTCTTTTGGGAAAACCAACCACCAATGAAAATACCAGTACCTATCTTTTTTGTTTTGTTACATATTTTTTGTCATGTTACATATTTTGTCTTGTTACATCGTTTTATGTCTTTTTCTTTGTCTTGTTAGGTCTTTTATGTCTTGTTCAGTCTTGTTACATCTTGTTATGACGTCTTTTGTGTTTTTAACATTTTGTTACATCTTTTACGTCTTGTTATGTCTTGTTATATCTTTTTTGTCTTGTCTTTTGTGCCTTCAATGTCTTGTTGTGTCTTTTGTGTCTTGTTACCTCTTTTAATCATCTTTAAAAAAAAAACTAAAGTAACAAGCCTGATTTGAAAATGTAAGGAGTAGAAAGTACAAATATTTGTGTTAAAATGTAGGGAGTAAACATAAAGAGTTGTCAGAAAAAATAAATATTTTACTAGTAGTAAAGTACAGGTACCTGAAAAATCTACTTAATCTACTTAAGTACAGACACATTATTTCAGCTCATGTTTTGTTGCTTTTGTTTTGTTTGCAGGACTCATCTGAGGTTTCTGTCCATTTCCCTGTCCCTCCTCTCAGCACAACTATGCCTGACATCCAGCAGATCTTACCCAGACCAGCACATGCATGCTGATAATCAGAGCTCACAAACTATATGTACACTATCACCCCACAGAACATGAACCCTAACTTTCAACAGACCCTGAACTTCATGACCACCGACTTTACAAGTATGGATCTGCAGGTCCCGACTTCTGATGCACAGCAGCCAGTTGTTGCATCAATCTATCCATCCCTTGAGCACTGGTCATCAACGTCTTTTCAAACTCCAACCAGTCATGAGGTACTGAGCGTATCGTCTCTGGTCCCTTCCACAGTCCTCACACTCATGCCTCACTATAAACCTGCAGCCAATGGGAGCTTGTATCCAGAGTCTCCATCTTTTTCTGAACTAACATCAGAGCCACAAGTTCCAGAAAGTTCATCTTCTCCCTCTGAGTCCTCAGAGGCCCAACATCAAAAAACCTTGACTTCACCACTTCCTTGTAGTGGTGCAGAGCAGAGGAAACCATCATTTGGAGGCCCGCTGGAGGAGGGCTCAGTAGGTCTCATGTTACCCAAAGATCTCCCTGAAGAAGAGCCAGGTATGGTAATAATAAAGGGGTTTGGTTCAATGAGTTTTGGTGAGGCTGAAAAAGTCAAACCCGGTGTGGACACACCATTATATGTCTGTACACTTTTTTTGTCCAAATTAAGGTGAATAAATTTAGTTAAATTTAATTTTTAGTGTAATTTAAAAGTTCAGTATGTTCAATTATACTGATGGGATAGATTGCACTTGATAACACAATGCATTGTTTCACGTGCTCTCATTAAGAAGGCTGGTGATTAATTGAACCTCAACTTTGGATCAAAACAGAGGAAATTAAGAGAAATTAGTGCCTGAATCTGTTGGATCTGATTGGGACCAAACAAGTGCAGTCTGACAGTTAAAACTGGACCTTTAACGAAATAGTGTGTATAGATGACTCCAAGCCGCCATTGCTACGGTGGCGTCTCCCTTGAATGCAAGCAGGCATAAGAAGTGTAAATTTTCTACTTTCACATGTACTTTTTATGTAAAGTTACTTTTGACAACAATGTCTTGGAAGTCAGGAAGAACCTGCGCAGTTTTTGGCTGCTCCAACAGTCAAACTTCAACTCTAGAAAATACAGAATGCAAAATACACAAGCCTTTACATCACAAAGAGTGTCCCTGTCTGAGACCATACACTCTACATAGATTTACTGGGCTTGCAGGGGACAGTGATGTGACCTTTTTTTTTTTTCTCTATTTCTTCATCATCTATTTCTGGCTGTTGTCACAACCAAAGTCTAACTACTGTGTAAAAATTGAAAAATGTTGATATTGCTATTCTTAAAGGAACCTTCATCAGTTACTGAAGGCTGCTGTCTAATATATTCAATCCCATTGTCCATGCTGTCACTGTCATCATGCAACAGCAGATGTCGTGTCTAGAAGGGCACCCCAGACCTGTGAACGATCTCACGATATGGATCATTTTCACAAAAACCATGAGAAAATGTCATGCACATTTGCAAACCTTGGGTTCCCTTCTGGACACGAACAGCACACACTGAGAGACGCTACGATGTGCCACCAAAGTAATGGTGGTGCCGCTGGATGGTGGAACGCACAAGGATTTGTGGATTGCTGGATTCGTCTATATGGCAAAGTGGAAACAAGGTTCAAGTGTCAGCAAGAAAGGTGAATTACTTTTTACTGTTGACATATGAGACCCCACCAGTCAGCTGGGGCCTTTCTGTGGCTGAGGCCCTCATTAATAGGTTTAATGGTGACTCTAAATTGGAAAGGATAAGTGGTTACAGATAATAGATGGATGGACATTACATACAGTGTGCTTTAAATGTGAGGATGCTGACAGCATTGTTCTAGGGATAGAAATGCAGGGGTGTTGGTCGGCCAGTTTGATCAAGACTCTCAACAGCTACAAGACGAATATAGATGAAGTTTTGCACAGGTGTTCAGCGTCCCCAGACGATGAAGTTTACTAACAGTGATGATCTGTGACTTTTCCTATAGAACCACCACCAGGCTGACATTTAGGATTTTGACAGGAATGTTTCAAAGTCTGTTGGCTGGACTGCCGTGAAATTGGCTACAGATATTAATGTTTCCCTCAGGATGAATTGTGATAAATTACGATCTTCATCTTGTACCATTATCAGCTCAAACTTTAAATTTGTCCAAGTCTTTGGTCTCTGACGAAACACCTGCAAAAATGATATTCCCAGCATCCTCAGCTTTTTAGTGCTAATTAGCAAATGTTCTGTTTAGCTATCTAGCTAACCTCACTAGATCCCAGTAGACTCAAATTGACTTGTTATGTATTTATTATGTATATATTTATGTATTTATGGTGTATCTATTTACTTTCATTTTTCTTCACGCTGATTAAACTCGATTTACATCAACTGTCTTAGATTTACTAAACAGAGATTAGTTTTTTATTGTGCAACAGAGCTCTGCTTAATTTACCCAATTTAAACCTATTTTTGCTAAACTCTAGTTAGAGCTAATAGGTTAAAGTAGGCTTTATTGATGCAACCCAGTCTAACACTCAGCTGCCACATTTTCAAGCCGTATAGTTGACTGAAAGCAGACACATTTTTGATTGACACACATCAGCCTCGCAACAATGAAAATCTGATCTGTGCGTACAAAAAATTGATCCCTGTGGGTAAATTATTCAATGTGTATCTTACAACAAAAATACATAGCCAAGATCTGATCAGACGTAAAAGATGAAGACAGACAGACTATACATCTGCTCCCCTGGCTGCTCTTGTCTTGTCTCCAAGTGATGACTTACCGGGGTTTTATCCTTTATTGTCACAATAATAAACAGCAAAGATTCAGCGCAAGATTTCAGCCCCTACTCTATAATACAGCGATTATCTGCCCTGCCAGTTCTCAAAGGTGTTACAGGCACTTCTGCTCCGTCTCCTTTCACCGTCCTGTTGATAGAGTGTCCCATATTCAAGCTTTATTTTGCACACTAGGTGTCTTGGCAACATTTTCCTTAAAGATAAATCATTGCGACCATCCCCATAGGATTGTTTCAATTGTGCATTGTTCTCTGACTTCTGGAAATCTATATGATTTCTTAATGAATGCTATTTTTCAGCTTCTCCTTAGAAAGCAGCCTTAATTTATTGTTTCCACAAAATAACAGAGCCATCCATATGTTCCTGACTCCACTTTACCTTTCTATCCAAAATCCTGCTGGTTTCTTATCAGCTCTTAGACGAGATACAATTCATTTCTCTCCAATACACACAGCGCTAAAGGAGTAACAACACCATAATGTGCGATAGAGCTGGTGTGCAATCTGTTTTATTGCTCTTCGACCTCAAAGTGACCTTTGATACTATTGGTCATAATATATTTTTTTAGGCAGCTCATGGCCACAGAGTTCTCGCACAACCCTAGATTGGATTGCATCACATCTAACAAATAGAAAGAATTGATTATCTGCTTGTGAAAAGGTTTCAGTATTCCCAGGAGGTCTGTTCCCAGACCCATGATATTAATTATCCCCCTCAAGTGTGTCATTTATCATTTTAATTGTGCTTTTTTACCAACACCATGTCAGCCATGTGGACAGTTTTGTCTATGCAATGATAATTATTCAGCACAGTTCCAGTTTTGCAAACCCACCCCTGCCCACATCTGTAAAGCTGAGAACCAAAACAGACCAATTACCCGCAATTATTTCCAAGTCAAATCTGCACCTGGCCGGAACTGTTAATATAAGCCCCACAACCCGACCCACACCCGCGATTAAACACACATACAATCACTCACTTTCTTTTGTTCTCAACTGGCACAGCACTTCTGCTCCTGCAGCTGTGGATGTGCTTCCATGGTGACGACAAGTCTAGCTTGTGGTTATCAAAAGCTAATATTTTTAAAAAACTTTTTAGAAGCAGCAAAACCACTGACAATGTTATTCTCGCAGTCTGTGAATGCACCATAATCCTCCCAAATGTGGCTTAAGTAATGATCGAGGCAGATTACCTTTAGTCCACAGTTGGAAGGGTTACTTTAAAATATATATTCTGGTTCAATTACTAATTATTTGTCAGGATTTGTCACAATATTAAAGTAATGAACTTGTTTATTTTTTGGTCTGTGCAGCTAATGTTAGCAGTTGGTCTGTGTAGCTAACATTAGCGGTTGTTCTGTGTATGTAGAGTTAGCTGTCTGTTTGTGTAGCTCATGTCAGTGGTTGGTCTGTGGAACTAATGTTAGCGGTTGTTTTGTCTAGGTAACGTTAGCAGTTGTTTTGTGTAGCTATTGGTAGGTCTGTGTAGCTAATGTTAGTGGTTGGTCTTACCTGTAAATGTTTGTTTAAGTTAGATGTTGAGACGAGATAATGGTGAGATTTCCAACTAGTGAAAGCATTTGGTCAGAGGATAATGAATCTGTCAGATTAACTGGTTTCACTGAGACCACAGTGGCATTGAGATTTGTAAAGTACACATGGCAGTAGATTTTTCTTTATTTAAAATATATTTAAAAAACATTGTAATCTTGCTTATGATCCCTATTTCTACTCAATAGCTGTAACAGTAATCTGATTATGCCTTATTTTTTGCAGCTGTAATGGAATACCTTTTTTTTATGTATCCTAATTATGTAATCCTGTTACATGTAATCCATTACTCCACAAGTGTATGCTTTTGGCAAGGTTGTGCATGGGCAGCACAGCAACTTTCTTGCAAGTTAACATTGGCTCATACCATTCAGTGCACCAAAGTGCCATGCAGCATGTTAATCAGTTCTTAGCCTCTTTATTCTTCGAGCTCACAAACTCTGCCCTAATCTGATCTGTTTATCTCAAGATTTGGAAAGAGTGATAAATAATCAAATGCTTTCATTAGTCTCAGCTTCAGGCAGGTAGTGGAAGATAAACGCAGTTTATCTGATTATCCTCCATTTTCACTGAAGGAATAGCAATTTTTAGTCTGTTTTTATCCTGTAGATATGTTGTTATAGCCAGTATGTCACAAAGTTATATAAGGAAAACCCGGAGCTCACGAATGAATCACTTTAACATTTACCACAACGTCACTGTCAGAATGCTGACATGAGGCTGTTTTTTTTTTTATTATATCAAAAACTAGCGAGGGACTCCACGTTCATACCAGCGCTCTGCCACCTTAGGTGGCTGTCAGTCAAGCATAAAATTGATTTAAACATTTTTTCCCAACAAGGCATTGCATGCAGCTCATGCTTTACTTTGTATTATGGATGTGTTGTGGCCTCAGTTCACTCAGGTCCTCTGAACGGAGCCTTTTGATGATCGAGCTTTTAACCGTGTCGGCACAAAGACTTGAGGGCAGCTTGCCTCTAAACACTTGACTGACCAGCTCAGTCTCTTGTTTTAAGAATCTACTTACAACACACCTTTTCTGTCAGATGCTCTCTTCTCCTGTGTAGTATGGTAAATACATTTTGTGTCCCATCTGTAAATTTACTGTTTTGGTTCACTCTCACTGCTCTCATAGTGTTGTTTTCACCTTCACAAGGCAGCTGGATCAGCTGTTTGAAAGTTCAGACTTCACCTTGTGTTCCTACACACTGGCCCCTTAAGTTTAAAATATGTTTTACTCTCCTGGAATGATGTTTTTGTTGGTTATATTACAGATTGTGATGTTACAATGACTTGCTTACATAATACTACTTGATTGGACAGTGTTCTAACAAACAGTTTATACATTACTACAGAAAAGTCTTAACTAGTTAAGACATTTCAACCTGATTTAGTGACATACTAGTTTGAAGAATTTTGGAAGTTGGAATTTAATTTATGATTAGGTGTTACAGCCCAATCTTGGATTTAAGGATGAAAAAATATAATAAAGTCAGGTTGTTTTCAAGCTCAAAGTCTTCTACATGGTTTTAAGATGCATTTATTTGTTTGTTTTATGTATTTGTAGATTCGGAGCCTCAAACCTGTTCATCTCGTGAGCTGTTACTGATTGTGTGCTTCCCTATTATCATCAAACTGGTCATCACCTCTGCTCTATTAGGTAAGATGTTTCACTTGTACCTTGTTTCGTACTGTTACTATTACAAAAGGACAGACGGTTTGTGTCTTGTTAATATACTGCATCACTCACTGCCACTTTTGAAGAAAAAAACACACATGAAAGAACATAATACACTTATTAGTTGTAATTGCTATTGTTGTACATTAGAATACACCGCTAAGCATAATAATCTGAACAATGATAGAGGCCACCATAGATGATGGGACACTGGCCTGAACTAATATTGTGAGTTTTTTCCCCCTGTGATTAATAATAAAACGAGGATAGAATTCCAATGAAAAAGGGATAAAATCTAACTTAATGGGTTTTACACACTCAATATGCCAGTGACTTCATCCTTTCTAAGAACTCTCCTGGATTATGAATAAATTAAAATGATTTATCTGAGTCAAAAGGGCAAAGTGGGGCTGAGGTACATTTCTGTCCCTATTTACAGAGTCAATAGCTACTTTAAAATGTGGAGTAGGAGTCTGTATTGATCATTTCAATTCTGTCATGATTCTTATTTTGTATTTAGATAAGTTAACTTAAACTGGGTTACACCAACAAAGATTGATTTTATCTAACATTAGTTCTAATCCAAGTTTAGCAAAACTAGGTTTGAAATTAGTAAATCCAGATTTAAAATTAAAAGCTAATCTCGATTTACTAAATCAGTTTAGTGATGTAAACCAAAATTTTAGAGTTTAGAGAGTTTAATGAATATTGAGATGCTGGTGGCTCAGTTGGTGAAGAGTGTGTCCCATGTGCTGCAGCTGTAGGTCCTCTGCAGCGACCATGGGTTCAACTCCCGCCTGTGGCCTGTCCTCACTTCAGCTGTCCTATGGATTAAAGCCTATGGTGCATGTGTCACGTCACTGCTTCTCTCCTCTCTGTTACACCTAGTCAAGTTCCTGGCGTTCCCTTCTGAGTTAGGTGAATCACCTCCTCACTGTGGTGTGAAGGGGAACTGCAGTGTCCCAACTCAGCTGCCTTTTCTGCCTAAGAATCCAGTGAACCAGACAGAGAACATCACAGCAGGTAAAAAAAAAATATATAACAATTTCACTGATTAATAACTTTGGGGATTATAATATTAAAGTCATTCTGCTGTCTTAGACAGATGATAATCACATATCCATTAGCTTTTAGTATTACCATAGTCATTCACTCTATTAAACTGCTAATATACTCTGCTAATATGGTCTTTGTAGACAGTTATAAAGGTAATTCTTACAAATTATTGCATGCCTATTCAATCTTCTGTCACTGGCACTTTTCATATTGTGTACATCCCTTCTCATTCGTCGTCTCACACCCAGACTGCCCGGTTCCGGCCAGTGATGGCCGGCGTATCGTTGGGGGGACGCTGGCGGCCAAGGACAAGTGGGGATGGCAGGTCAGCATGCACTGGAGAGGGAAACACGTCTGTGGAGGTGCCATCATCTCCCCTCGCTGGGTCATCACCGCAGCTCACTGCTTTGTTGAGTAAGAGGTGGACATGAGAGGAACACAGATGGGACATCGGTTATGAGAGAAAGTCATAAAATTAGATACAACAGTCTGTCTTCATATTCACAGTCCTCATCAGCACTGTAAAAATAAATTTGTTTTAAAGTGTCTGGACTGCCTTTTAAGTTGACCAAATTTGAAAACTACTACTACTACTGCTTTTGGCAGCAACTACACATGTACTATAACTAATTAGTTTTCTCAAATTAGTAATGCAATTACTGACATTTAAATGGGCTTGTGACTTTGTCTTTTCTGACAACAGTAGACAACTTCACAGGACAGCGGACATAGCAAACAAATGCAGTCTATTCCTGTATGATCTGACATCACCTGACTTTACAGTGGCGCAAGACAGTTCAGGCAATGTTAGCTTGTGTTTTTATTGCAGTATAATATAAACTTTTCATCCTATTGAGCTTCCTGTGGATCTTCTTTTACTAAATCCTTCTGCCTAAACCACTAGCAATAAAAGTGTAGCTTACACATAGGAACACTAGTCGTTGCTGCCCTCTGGTGGCCGAGGGTATTAATAACTCCTATGAGTGATAATGGGTACAATGATAGATAAAAAAAATTGAAAGTTGTCACTATATAGTATAATAAGACTAAAATCATATAGGATAAATAAAATAACTACACTATAATAATATAACTACACTAAAACAATATAGCTACAATAAAAAAAATAGAACTACACTAGAATAATATAGCTATTTGTGCATTAGAGAAAGAATTAGTGCAGGCATTTAAAAGTAATGCAAATGATTCAATTTGGCTTTTCTAGTCAAACTTGATATAAATTCAGTTGTTCTGTGCTACTTTGTTCAAGCGTTGGCACAAAGACAAGACAGAAAATAGTTTTAATCATATATGTTTACTTCAGACTATAAAAAAGAAAGGTCTCACACACAATGCATGCTGGGAAGTCTGCTCATATGCTGATCATGTTTCTTTAGAAACTTAATTTAATCAGTGTATCAAATTCTGTACGGTATGTTTCAAGTTCAAGTTTCTAAGTTATCAAGCATTTGGAAAATAAAATTTAAAAAGTTAAATTGACTTGAATAAATGAAACTTGTATCTTATCTTATCTTATCTTATCTTATCTTATCTTATCTTATCTTATCTTATCTTATTTTATCTTATCTTATCTTATTTTATCTTAAAGATGTCTGCTTTTTCCTCATCTTAATGGGGGTAAATGGCACTCAGCTGATGGTGCACAAAGCTCCACAAAAATACATTTGAAAAACTCAACAGCAATCATGACTTTCCAGAAATCATGACTTGGTTACTCAAGATAATCCACAGACCTTGTTGTGAGCAGTTTCATGCAGGAACTGTTTAGGTTCTACTGTAAACTCTGCTGGAACTTCTTTGTTTCAACTAAAAAGACAGTAGTTCCTGAATGAAAACTGCACATCACTGATTTTTTGATGCTTTGAACACAACAAGCTGATTATCATTTAGTCCCATTATATTGGAGAGAAGGCAGACATCTCTATAGCCGACACCTCCAAAATTCTGCAACTCAAACCAAAACTATCTAGCTAGATAAATAGCATTACAGGTAAGAGATAAAATATGTGGTTTTAATTTTGGGGTGAACTGTCCCTTTAAGTTAAGGATAAAATTGTTGATTCCACTAAATTCCTGTACTAGCTTTTACAGTGAGTAGGACAAGCTGCAATCAAGACCAAATTAGTCAAGTCTGAGTTTATTCTTTATTTTGATTTAATCAGATTTCAGTTGAAAGTATGAACAAGAGTAACTGACAGCAATTTAATATCCCCATCAGTGCATTTTGCATTCAGAACAGCAGACTTTTCCTGAACATTACAGGTGTAGATTTGTCTACAGGGACTCCCTATTATCTTTGTAATATTTAATTTGGATTTTGAGCACCATTACAAACTATAAACAGCTCATTAAATTGTCTTGCAGTGTAGGAGTTTTAAATTTATTTCCATCTTATAATTGTAATAATAATGCTGTAGTCATATTATTTTGATTATTATCAGTATCATTTTCTCCCTGCTGAGAATTAAAAACACTGTTTAAACACCGTTGGTACCTCTGTACCTGCAGAACACTTTCAGCTGATAATAATGTACTTTTTCCATTCTAATAGATAATAAAAGTGTGTGCTTAGCAGGCAAAAATTATTACTACATATGGGTTTTCGGAGTCAGTAGCTGGCTAAGAAGGAAATGTGTGTTATGTATATTAATTTGTAATTTTAATTTGTTTGAAACAATTCATGCAAATTACACATCATACAAGAGTTTAGTGAATTACAGTGGCCACTTTAATTCTCACTTGACAGTCAGCAGTATATCAAGACCAGACTTCATCAGAGTGAAAACAGCATCAGCACAGTCGACAGTCGAGATAAAAACAGGCACTGATCATTTCACACTGGGGCTACCAAACTTGGTCTGAGGCCACAAACTTCTGCTGCTGTTTCTCTGCAGGAACAACATGCTTGAGGTGGCTGACTGGCTGGTGGTGGTGGACACGGTCAGCATCGCCGACAGCTCTCTGGGGAAACGTTACAGAGCGCTGCAGGTCATCTACCACCCTCGCTTCAACAGATACAACAACGACTATGATGTGGGCCTGCTGCGCACCATCACTGACATAGACATGACGGGTAAGAGGAGGCGGCTCCATCTGTCGGCAAGACAAGGCAAAAACACATCATGTACCTTATTACACTTCATTAATACTGCAGGCTCATTGCACTTTGCATGTAGAGAAACAGACTGCAAAATAGGTCTTGTTTGAAAGATAATATAAGATAATCCTTTATATTAGTCCCACAAAAATAGACTGCACACAAAAAAACGAACTAAACAAATAATTTACTTAACAACAACAAAAAAATGAACAATTTAAAATACTTATAAAACAGCTGGTTCAAACTAAGGTCCCACCTCTCTTTGGACAGGTAGCCAATCATACTTGAGGATAATGGGGAGGGACTTGGGGTAGCTGATCAGATATCAGGGGTGCCCCCCCTCTAGAAACACCCTTGAATGCAAATAATTAAAAAACTACCTTGATACAAATTCAATTACATGTTTAAACTCCTGCAAACTGCATTTATACAGATAAGTGAACATGTAATTTTAAATAAATTTGCATTTAAGCTATAACTGATAAAACACAGCTGATCTGTGTTAATTTCATTGCAGTGCCATTCCTGTTTTATTACATGTGTACTGTCACTGTATGGATTAAAGTCTAACTTATCTCTTTGATTAGCACTTTTTAAAGCCCATTAAAAAAAAAACCACTCCACAAAGGAAGAAAAAAAAGAGAAAATCCTCTGTAGGAATGTAAAGAAAGCAGGAGACAGGCATTTTATAGACTCTCATAACCATGATACCTGTGATAATCTTTATTGCTTCTCTGATATAATTATGTTACAATCTGATTACTGTGGGCTGTTTGTAGATGGGGTGCGACCGGTCTGTTTGCCCAGCCCGAGCGAGTCCTTTCCTCCTGGAGTGGCCTGTTGGATCACAGGCTGGGGATATATTCATGAAGGAGGTGCGTTTCACTGACACAGACCCTCTGACTGGGCTATTAGTCCCTTTTCAATGTTATAATTATCTTAAACCATCAATTCGTTGTCATTGTTTTTTTTCCCCCAAGAAACTGTACAGAACAACTTTACAACATGCAAACATTAGGAGCAACAGTTGACAAAAGTTTGAATCTTGAAGGGAAAAAAAACAACTTTTTAAATTTAAAAAAGATATTTTATTCAATTTCTTGAAATTTGGTTAGGTTCTTACAGTTATTTTCTTGCATTTGAAAAGTTCTGATACAAAAATACTTCTAAGAAATACAATTACATGATGACACAAAGTGAAAATCAGACTCCTGCAGGGCCCTCTGGGAGCTTTATCTGTGAGCTTTTAGGCTCGTTGGCTTCAGCCTGTCTGAGAGATTTTAGACAAATTATAAGGCTTCTTAACCTCTCTTTGATTCATACAGTTACATCACATTTACTGCCCTGTTTTCTCTTTACTCTTCGTCAGGCTTTGTTTCAGATGAGTTACGGCAGGCTCAGGTTAAGGTGATAGCTCAATCCGTCTGCTCCCACTCAAGCGTCTACGGCGTGTACCTAACTCCTCGGATGATTTGTGCTGGCACCATGGAAGGAGGAGTGGACACCTGCCAGGTATACACCCACTGATATACAATCTCCATAGAAATCTAACTGATATGAGTTTATGGAGCAACTTTACAACAGATAACCTCAGTCGAACTTAAGGTTGTTTTACAGAAACTTCCTAACTTGCAGGGCCTGTCTTAACTGTGTGGTAATCTTGGCCCTATCCTAACGATAGATAGGAAATGTGTATTACACAACTTCCCAAAATCTTAAATCTACTACAAGGGACTTTCATGTTGTGTTGCGGTAGTGTTTCTTTCACCATAACCACAAAATATAATATCAAAAATAAAATCATCCAAATAAAAATCTCCACCTGCTTCTTTTAAACTGTCCAGTACTACTCAGTGTAACTTTGCATATAGGAAAATGTAAACACAGGCTTGTTTAATCTTATTTCACAGAGATTTTGATCATGTGAAAGGCATTAAGAATAACTTTAATAGCTTAAGAAATAACCAGTCTGTGTAGGTCAGAGGCATCAGTATTAAAATTGAGTTGCTTTCATAATCCGTTAAAAACTCATTGTAGTAGCTTTGAATAAATTGTCCTAACTTTAGGATAAATAATTATTAGGTATAAGGTATAAGTATTTAGGATTTCCTAACCTGAGATAAGATAAGATTCCTAAAGGTAGTTGTTTTCATAACACCAAACTGGAAAAAATCCTGTCTTCCACCGAAGTTTCTGTAACATGGCCTTCGTCTCTAATGTTTGCTAAATGATTCGGTCCTGTTTTAAGGGAGACAGCGGTGGACCCCTGGTGTGTGAGACAGCCAGTGGGGACTGGAGGCTGGCGGGGGTGGTGAGCTGGGGAGAGGGCTGTGGACGGCGAAATAAGCCGGGCGTCTACAGCAGAGTCACCCAACTGATCCACTGGGTTGAAAGATACATAGAGGTACTGTTCCTCACTGTATGAATCTGTCGTGGTCATAGCTGTGTCAAATAGACTTGTTAATGTGCTGCTCTCAAATGTTAAATGGAAATTATATTTTTGTTTTGAACCATCAGGTCTTGAGGAGAGCAATTTGAATGACTATCATTTGTACTCTTATAAACCTGGAACTTTTGGGATTGTCAAAAAAGCAGTTTTTTAAGAGAAATCTAATCTTTTATGTGCTTGTCCTTCACAATATCTACTGCTGAAACCAGGTTATACAAACCACAGTGTTTACACATTCTGATAAACTGTTCAGTGTTATGTTCAAGTGGGACTTTACGTAAATACAAATAATGCATATACAAATCAATGAATAGAGACCATAAATACACTTATCGATAGGATTCTTTATTGGCAGAACGCATCTCATTACTTATATTTTATGTGATGCTGACATTTTCACTTTTTGGTGCAGGACAAACCAGCAGAATTGGTGGAGACCCCAACAGCCATGACTGACACCTCACCAAAACCTGACACTTAGTAAACAATAAAGAAGCAAGTAAACTGTGTCTGCCTGTTTGTGTCATTTGTTATTTAAAAAAAATCATTGTAATATGATGGTTACAGGCTTAAAAGTACAGTCACAGTTCTTGTCACTATTTAACTGAAGCTGGCATATGAACCAGTTTTTCCGTCTCACTGTCAATCAACATATCAATAACCCTGGTTCTTATTGAACATAATTAACTCCTGGTTTTCTTTGCGTGTTGTTATAGCAATCCAAGCAACAGATGAGCATCATTTTTAGTTATGTCCCATTTTCCCTTATGGGAAATGCAACTGCACAGTATTTCCTAAAGAGATGCAAGCATGTTATTCATTGGTTATGGTGCAGTCATATTTATCACTTTCACAATTCTAATAAAATGCATTTTGTAGCTTTTTTGTTAGGCAAACTTAAATGCTATATGTATAAATAAGCAGTTAAAATACCAGCTTGTACATGGTTATCAATTTCACTTATCAGCTCTCAAATATAAAGATTGGTATGGGTCACAAAAACACAGTATAGGTAGGGCTTTAGGTGAAAGTTTGTGAATAAGGCTGTTGTTACATAACCATGTTATGGAAATGAAGGAGCCTTTATGGATGCTTAGGACTGTTTTCATTAAGTGTCATGTGGTCATTTATGCCATTTTAATGCAAAGTAGACATGGTTTGAGATGTCTTTACTTTGACAACTTGTTATTAATCAAGCCAATAATATCTTTGTTATGACAACTTGACATTATCAAACTTAAAGATACTGTTCAGCTTTATGTTTGTATGTCATAAGTGTGTCATGAATATTGTCTTTTACCTCAAGTAAAGTTGTACAGGTAGTAAGATAAGATAAAATATTTCTAATATTAGTGCCACAATTGGGAAATTTACAGTGTTGCAGCAGCAAAGTGGATAGCAAAATATAAATAAGCATCAATAAAAAAATATAGAACAAATAAAATATAAAAAACAAGCATGAAGGAACATAGAAAATCTAAACATTTAAATACAGACAATATAAAAATAAAAATATAAACACTATAAACAGGAAAATAAGAACAGTATATACAACATAAGGAGACTCAGCAGTTGAATTTACACCATTGCACGGAGGGAATATTCATCTTGCACATAGACTGATGATAATACACCTGATTATTGCACACAGAAATTAAAATTCACATGAGTGAGATGTTGATATTGCACCCTGAAAAAAACGTCAGGTTCTCTTAACAAAGACATCTTAAACAATGTCAACTTCGCATTAAAAATACCATAACTGACCAAATGGCACTTAATGTCATTAACAATCATTAACATTCAAGATTCAAAAAGACTCATTTATAAAGACTCCTTCATGTTCAAGCCATGGTTATAACAGTCTTATGCACATCCTTTTAAATAAAATGTTGCCTATTTTTTTTTAATAATTAATACACATTTTCAACTGAGGCATTTTTATGTCGGTTGACGGGACTTTTTTTTATATTGCATTGTAACCAGATTTATTCTGGGTGGTGTGTGTGAGACTGCCTGATAAAAGTTTATGTCAGCAGTCACGTAGGCCACAGCTGCAGTCCTCACGACTATTGCGTATGTGTGTGCGCGCGCGTGTCACGGACGCGCATGAGTGATGCACATGCACTGACTGTGAAGTAACTGATGTGACTAGACATGACTGGAGGAAGTTGACCCGCAGGACTGTAGCAAACTATCCCACTTAGTGTTACTCAATAACAAACATTGACTATGTCACCAGTTACAGCTGCTGTAAAAGAGAGCGAGGCACCACTATTGTCTCTGGGTTCATCCAAGGTGGCAGTTTAGCTCTCAGACGGCTCTGAACTGTCAGTTTACTTGAAAGCAGTTTGACACTATCCTCCAGAAGCTCAAGGAGAAAAACGCGGATACATTAAGCTCTGAAAGCCGCAGCCACTTACTGCTGCTGCAGGTTCTCAAGTCATTTATCACAGTTTAGATAACTGTTTCCCGCTGCAGTCTGGAAATTACCAACGAACGACAATGTGCTCGGTAATAAGCAGGGTAAAACCCGTTCAACGGGCTCTGGCTGTCACGCTTCGCCTCAGGACGAGCACCGAGGGCTCGAGGTACGCAGCAGCCGACACCAGGCGCTTCTGTCCCGGCGTAAGTACTCGCATCGACCCGCTACCAGCCTTCAGCAGATCGTACTGCTCCAGGATGGCGCAGACCGGAGGACTGCTCTTCAGACAAGTAGGTTCTTTTATTTGCTTCAGTTTGGGTTGTTTTATCAGGTCCGACACATGACGGAAAAGCAGCGATGTTTATAAATATTTTGCTTCTAGCTAATGTTAAAGCTAGTAGGAAGTGAGCTAGGCGGAGTTAGCCGTTAGCCTAAGGCTGGGTCTAGAAGAGAACCCTTGATTTATGTAACTATCGCGAGATTTGTGGCAATTGTTTGTTCATCGTGCACTTTGGACAAACCTATTATTGTTCATTAACACGACATTGCTGTAATTAAGATCTGAATAGGTCTAATGACAGAATATACATGAATATAATTCGTGAAATATCGTGGTTTGGGTTAAATTATCACTCTCGCGAGATCTTTGGCGGGTCTGGGGTTCCCTTCTAGACACGACCTTAGCTTAATTATTTTGCCATTGAGTTGCATTCAAAGTTGTAGTTCGTTTAAATTGAGACAAACTAAGTTATCGACTTCATCGTTGTGGATTGTGCTTGCAGACATTTACTGTCAAAAAGACCGATTAAAATGGTTGCAAACCTGACAACTGCACTGTATGTACTGTATGTAGTAAATGTTATGGCTGAAACATGATGACACACTGCACTGGACATAACGGCTGTGTCTTGTCAAGACTGATATAACCCTGCATAAGAGAGAGATTTTTTGAGTTGACAGTTTATTATTAACCTTGGACACAGCAGTTAACAACCCAGTATCAACTCAAGGTCCACACACTTGTTTTTTTGCAGCTTTATTAAATGGTTCCTATCATGGATTGAAAGTTTGAAGAAAGTTTGAATATCCACAGCTATGAGAACTGTGTGATATGTTCAACAACTCCATGACAAGCATTAAAGACGACCTTGAGTTGAGATTGTATTGTCAGCTAGACATTTTTTTTAAGTTCACCCCAAAATTAAAATTATGTATGTAATGTTACAAATCAAATAAATTAATTTAACACATAATCAAAATACTACTAAATTTCAAATACTTATAGTACTTATAATGCTTGTAATAAGTCTGCACAATTAAGCACCATTTTTTTAAAATGAAAAATGTGTGAGAAAACAGCGTCTATATTTTCTTACTTAAATAAGTTATGTAAGTCTTGTAATATTTTTATTTCAATATCAGCTCACTACATAGTCACGTTCATGCATGTAGCACGCACATGCATCATCTATGATTAGTTACGAGCTAAACTGTGATGGTAGTAAATCACTGTCTTACTGTGAAGGCAGTGTGACTGTGGCTGACAAAAGTCAATAATAAGTAATATTCTTATTAGGAATATTTATAATTATTTTGTTTTATATTTTCACCGTATTCCATTCTGAATTTAATTGTGTTTTGTGTGTATTATGAGGAAACTGCAGCTCTAATGTTTTATAAACCTGTGTTGTATAATAATAATAAATGTCCCTGTGTGAATTATCTGAATGAGGTATGCCTATGCTGCGGCTCTGCTATGCTTTTTTAACAGTAGTCATAATAATGGTTCTGGGAAAACCTAGTATTTTTGGAGGTGGTGCAAAATGTTTGAGAAATACTGATCTATATGGATAAATAGGCTAGAGGGAAAATGTGTATTTTTGATTTTGGTGTTAATTGTCCCTTTAAGTAAAGTTTTCCTCTTAAGTAGGTAATAAACACATATAATTTAGTTATGAACACTAAATATTTATTATATTTAATACTGCAAACATTCAGAATACTTAAAAAGCACACATTTTGCATCATCAAGTAGCTCCACATCATCATGTCTTCTCTTTCTTACTTTCGTTCTCTCTCTGTTGGTATCTCACACACATGTACAAACAAACACGTTATGATCGCTATTATTACCAGCTGTTGCCGTCCTTCGTCATTTATTGCTGAGTCACTCCAGTGCCCTTATCTCACCTGTTTTGTTTTGTTTTTTTCTATTCAGCTGTTTGAGACAGAGAGCAGCACCTACACCTACCTGCTGGCAGACACAGAGACCAAGGACGCCATCCTCATCGATCCTGTGCTGGAGACCATAGACAGGGACCTGAAACTCATACGTGAACTGGGCCTCAATCTGAAAGTGGCAGGTATCTCACTCACTGTGGCTGGGCTTAAAGATATGGTGTTATTTCAGAAATTCAGACAACTTTTTTTGTCTACTATTTTTGCCACTGTGCAATACAGACCTCTTGTTTATTTATGATGCACAATACATGTTCACTGTACATTGTCCTGTGAACTTTAATGTGTAGGTTGATTAAAGGATAATGTGGCCTGCATACCTTAACACTTACATTTGAGAAGAATTTTTCTTATTTGGTTGCCAGTTCTGCAAAGTAAGGTTTAATTATAGCAATATGACTGAAATAATATTACAATGTTAATAAGAATATTTTAAAATGAATAATGTTAATAAAAAATATTTCCAATATTGCAATATGTAACACAATATGTAAAATTGTATGCAAGAGTCCATATAAAATAATGAAACTGATGTTGCAATGTTAACAATGGCCTGGATTCTATTGTGATCTAGTACAACTAAAATACATATCAAACAAAAAAAAACATAATTATATGAATATGGTTACAGCCTGAAGCACCAATCATTAATTTGGACAATGTAATTTTGTAAAAAGATAACTTTATATGCATCATATGATAAAATATCCCATCACCATTTATATATGATAACACTGAAGTATTGCCGAGCCCTATGGTGAACCATACTCCTTTCCTTTTCTGATAGTAAACACACACTGCCATGCGGACCACATCACAAGCACTGGGCTGATGAAGAAAAGACTGGGTGGGCTGAAAAGTGCAATCTCCAAATTCAGCGGCGCCACTGCAGATATCCTGCTGTCAGAAGGAGACAAGATTGCCTTTGGAAAACATGTAAGAAGAACATATTACTTATATGTCACTGCATAAAATAAATCCATACAACCCTCATTATAAAGACACTCATTGTGTTTAGATTCATTAGTGTGTTGAAATGTAAAAGTAAGTCTTGCCATGCCGTGAGTTGACCATTGTCTCTTCTCTTTTCTAGCATCTGACAGTGAGAGAGACACCGGGACACACTGATGGATGTGTGGTGCTGGTCTTAGGGGATCAGAGCATGGCTTTTACTGGGGATGCTCTGCTCATCAGAGGCTGTGGCAGGACGGACTTTCAGCAGGGTAGACATACGCTTTTACTTTGTCCCAATTATCTCTTATCAAACACCTGGTTTTCTTCATTTCTTAATTCCTGAACACGCTGCACAAAAGAGACACCATTTATTTTTGTAATGCTGCTACATGAACACAAGAGGGTGGTATTGCATCTGTTTTTTTTTGGAGTCACCTGATCTTTGCTAATTGTTCTTTCACATTCAGGCTGCCCCAGGAAGCTCTACGACTCGGTCCATCAGAAGATCTTTACTCTGCCTGACCATTGCCTCGTCTACCCAGCACATGACTACTTAGGTTAGTTGAAAACACACACGTCCTTATGTTTTTGTCACATCTCAAGGAGCCACTTGTGTAAAAACTGGTCGTACAAATGGACAGATTGTAAGCACAAGCATTGCCAGTATTTTCCTACCTGCAGCAACCTGAACTGATATGAAACGTTGTTGCACAAATGATAGTGCAAACAGATTAAGCTTTCCATGACACACATGCCTCTCTTAGTAATAATTTATCTTTAATAGATTCCATGTTGTTACTAATTTGATGTTTTTATTATGTGAAACAGATAAGAAAAATGTTCCATGCACGCAGATGTTTTTTTTTTTTAGCTGTTACCATCTGATACAAGCCAGTGTGCAGATATATCGGTGTACATCTAACACAGTCTATCTCTTGTTTGCGTGTCTGCCAGCACCATGTGATTTCTGCGCACATAGTGGATATTGTATTTCTCTTGATTGATCTGTGAGGTTCAACATCTGGTAAATATTAAGTTACCACAGATGACATGTTGGGCGGTGTGTGTGTCTTTTTGTATCAGGTCAGACAGTGTCTACCGTCGGCGAGGAGCGCAAGTTTAACCCGCGCCTGACCAAGAGCCTGGAGGAGTTTGTGAACATCATGAACAACCTGAACCTCCCCAAGCCGAAGAAGATAGGTATCAAAAATTGTGACTTTGTCACCAATACTAAGTTTAACATCATGGTACTCAATAGCAAAATGATGCTTGAATCTAAAACAGCACTGGTTTAATACAAAACCATCAGTGTGCCTTTTTTCTGGCAGTTCTGTCTGACACAGTAGAGCCACCGTAGTTTAGAAGTGACCTGCTGTTAGTGCTCTTAGCCCTATCCTGTTTAACTATAACAGTATTAAAAAGCAACAAAATTAACCCCCAGATAACTTGCCCAGGCAACTTTGTATTAATTGCAAAAATATTGAAAATGTGCACACATCACAGAGCAGAGACAGACGTGGAGCTGTGCAGGAGAGAGGTGGGGGTAGAGTCACAGCTTCTTTAGGAATAAGCACCGTGAGTCACATTGGATTCTGTTCTGATCCAATTTACTGTACTGAACGAATGCACAGACATACAGTCAGGAGAGGGACATCAAAAGATAAACTGAAGGGAAATAACAGAAGTAGACTCAACATGGTTCAGTCAGAGGTTAAAGTGAACACAAACACACACCCTTGGTGTCTGCGCAAAGCAAAAAACCACTTTACTTACTGGTTGAATACACCAATATTGACCCACAACAAGTGATGCATGTTGGGAAATTCTAATGCCAAACCATTTTTTAACAAAAACAGTATTGAAAATAGAAATATACCTAAATTCTCGTATATTGGGCAGCACTAGTTGTAACATCTCAGTGCACATTCACACTTTGATCGTTGAAATATCTGGCTTGTAATCATGTTTATATTTCTGAAAACAATTTCTTTTTCTTCTTTTGCAGATATTTCTGTGCCTGCTAATCTGGTTTGCGGAATACATGAAGTCTGAATGTGCAGCAGAAGGGAGGATTTTATTCAAATCAACTGAACCATAGTACAGTACAGGTTTCACAATACCAGAATTTTGAACTTTGAAATAATACTAGTATAAAAACAAAACAATGCTTGACAATACTTGATACTGATTCTTTTCAATACCACAGGAAAAGGGAAAAACAGCCTTGGCACAAATAATAAGATTTCTTTTTTCCTTTTTTTAGATTAACAACCTGCACACAGTGCTGGTACATAAAAAGTTACTGAACGCTGTCTGCTTTTGCTGCAAGCCAAATTTCAGGCAGGAGAATAAAGACTGAACTGAACTGAGGTCATCAATGAGAACTTTTGATATTACAATTAACAGATATTGTGTTGTTTTAAACTTGTGGTATCGAAAAAGTATCAATACTTTTGACAATCTTACATCGTAGCAAAGTGATTAACATTTCCATGTTTGTATCTGAGCAGGATTAACCAAAAGCTGCTTACCATGAAGTGCTTTATTATGTGTATAAATGTAAAGATGTATATTTGAATAGCTAATTTGCAGCTACTGACATAATTGTGATTGTGCTTAAAAGAGAAATGCAATCAGATCTATTCTGTGATTAGAAATGAGTGCTGAGCATCTGTGGATGAGGAAAAACCACTACTACTTTTTTTTGTATTTTGATTAAATTTAAATGCAAGTGTTCTTTACTCTTTATTCAGCTGTGTTTGTTATGAATCGGGGAGGAAATTTACGAGGAGGAAAGCTCAGATAGGAATGTTCCATTCAAGGTTTGGTTTAGTATTCATGAATGCTTAACTGGGACAATTGAGTTCTTCCACATGGCCTTTCCAGTGATTCCGGACTCCTTTAGCCAAGGCCTCACAGACACACACACACACACACACACACGCATGCGCGCGCACCCCTCACACTGCTGCCTTTTTGCATAGCAGGAAGATGAAACTACGCCATTTGCATTCAGAATCTGTGAGGGCCAAGTTTCCATTGACAACATGTTATTGCCACGTGTTTGAGCTCTCATCTGTTCCTCTAGATGTTAAATAAATGGGGTGCCTATTTAAATGCGTGTCATTGTCTCCGTGAGGTATGATAGAGCATTCACGCCAAGTATCAACTCGGTGGTGTCTGCCTCTGGATTTCCAGATGTTTTGTACGTGCTGCTCTCAGCCTGCGTTTTACCGCTCAGCAGCCAGTAAGACAGGTTTGTTTGGGAGTGTCAGCCTCTGACTCAGCCACATGTCTCTGCCAGAGAAACCTGCATGTGATTGTACGCTGTGTGATAGTGTTGGACTGATCATGAGTTTTTAAGAGTCAGTATCAAAATGTTCCTATTGAGCTATTATATTAAGTAGTATCCATCCTCAGAGTTGCCAGGATTGTAGGTACTCTACATATTGTGGACACACTTTACTCATCCTGGGGAAAACAGTCGTATGATTTCCCCTAGTTATGGAGGGAGCTTTTTGAAAGTCTTAAAAACACAACCCTGATGACATGAGGGTTTTCATAGCTTGAGTTTGGAGGGTACAGTTAAAGTCAGGATATCTCTGCTACACAAATTTTGACCTTTCTACTTTATATACATACTTTAAGGAAGTGCATAATTAAATCGCTGGAGTACCCCTTTAAATTTTACACCATTGCATAAAACTAAAATGATCCACAGCAGCCCATTAAAGGTACTATGTGAAGCAATTTAAATGTGCTGCCAAGCTGTAACTTTAAAAATGAAACCTTCCTCAACTTTCTTAGTTACCCGTTGACTTAATTCTTTACGTTTCTGACGTTTCTGTGCACTTCTGAGTGCTTTGCCTCTCATCAGCTCCCCCACAGTACCAACACTGTGTGCAACGCTAGCTGCTGTAAGCTTAGAAATAAGGCCACTAATGTCAAATGGTTGGCGCCCACCGCCACACAATCCTAACTTTACTGAATGTATTTATCAACATGACACTGATCAGACACATTCTGAACTGTAGGTTACTTATAACCAGTGTTGGGTAATGTTACTTTAAAAAGGAACAGGAACACAAACTATAAAAGTGCACCGGCTTTTCAAGTCATGTAGACTCACCCAACCACTGTTCTTTATAGTTTAAAAGAAGAAGGACAAGTTTTTTTCAAAACGTGTGATAGTTAGTTCCTCTGAAGAGACTTTTAAAGCTAAAATCCTCTCCACAGGCGCAGAAGTCAGGGTGGTGCTGAAATGTTTGCTTGAAAAAGCATTTAAGCACAGGGAATTTGTCATATGTCCATCTTTAGACCCAACTTACAATATTCTGTGATTTCACTGCCTTCTGAGATCACAGGCCTGTGTCCTCTGTGTCAAATGAAAACGTTTTTACTCTCCGTCTCCTCCGGTGACAGGTGCAGGCAGCAGCACTTCTTGTGGTGAAAATAAAGTAAAATTATAACCGTAATGAACTGCCTGATTGAAAATTTAACTCAATAACAGAGTACTTAAATTGCAAAACTAATGCATTACATTGCTTGTTACAACAAAAATCGAAACTAAGTTACTTTCATGTTTTACTAAATTCAAGGCCCTGGTAAGTAATTGTTAGAGCTAAAAATCCAGTGTTTCTCCTTTATATCTCTCATACTTTTGCCAGTAAATATATGAAGTTGGCATGAAATTTCATTATATGTGGTATTAGAAAGTCTGACATTGAACTTGGAGAACTCTGGAGGTACTCTGGAGGAGTAAAAAGTAATTTATTACACTTAACGAGTAACTTGCTCAGCGCTTCCTATGAAGTTTCAGTTCTTTCACCTGCACTTGTTCATGTTATTTGGGTCATTATAAATAGCTTTGGTGTTCCGGGAGTCAAATGCCTGCAAAATTTTAAACTTCTCAAAAGATGCATAGCAACTTTGCAATAAAGAAGACCTGCTAAAGAATAAAAGAAAGTGCAGGTTAGATAATATGGTATCTGTTGGCCAGTGTTGGCTGATCACATGCAAGTTAATACTGTTAGCACACAAACGCACCATCCACCAGCTGTCTCTGTCAGCACTTGATACAAACAACATTATTGGCCAGCCTGTGCCTCACCTAGTGTCCTCGCCGACAGACACCTGCATTGTTTTCGATTCAAAACAGGAGGTGTGTGTGACCGTTGTTGCCATCAGGCTGAAGATATGTTGCTTTAGAGGCCGGGCTTCCCCGTAAAATGGACCCATTCTCCCGATCCCGTTTCTCTGCTGGGAAGTGAAGGTGCCAGCTGTCCTTTCACCCAGTCTGTGTCACCCATCTGCCAGCCCTCTTTCAGTCTCTCCCACAGCCCCACTTACACTGTGCCACCATGAACCGAGTGCCCATTCTCTCTCACACCGGCCACATGTCACTGGAAAGAATCTATTACACTATCAGCTCATTCAGAAAGAGCAGTAAAGAGGCCAGTCGAGGCGATAAAGCACTCAGGATGAAGAGCAGATTTTGTTCAATAGACCCTAAAGACAACATGATGTTTCAAACCGACTATCAAGGTATTTATATTCCCTGACTCTTAATATTGAATCTGTACATAGAGCGTATCTGTGATATTGAGGTTCAAGTGGTGTGAAAATGTTTTTTTTTTTCCCACAGTGTCAGTAAATGCTGTGTTTTTGGTCTTCTTAAATCGCTCACAGTTTCACAAACATTCCCTACAGGAATATACATTGCTGTGGTACTTAATGGTAAGTTTACAGTGACTGTCTAATACTTTATGGTATTTTAATCTCCACTAGGATCAATACAAGACTGCTGTTACTCAATAGTAAGTGTTCTTAAGGTATTTTTTATGTGTACATCCAGGTCATGGGATTTCTAATAGTAAGCTTTATGGTCATGTAATAGGCCTATCTAATAGTATATTTCATGATATTTATCCTGTAGGGGCTTTTGGTGAGTTAGTTGTACTCTACAGTAACAATGCAGTTCTTTATAATAATTTTTATCTCGCTTCTTATCACCATGACTTTTCTTAAGCAACGTAGTGAGTGACTTCATCGTATTAATACACTGAAATGGTGTCTGTGTCTGTCTATCTGTGTCTGTATCTGGAGAACGTGTTCTCCGTTTCCCTCCATTTTTCCTCATTTTCTATTGCGTTTCCTGCATAAGACACAAAATAATGATGATTTACAAATGTCCAAAATTTCAATTTACTGCTCACTGTAGAGTGTTGTTGCATTCAAGTGCTCCTCAGATGGTCCCAACCTCCAAGTCTGAAGATCATTCTTTTGACTTTGGTGTGTTCATGAGCTTTTAAGTCATAATGTGGAATTAACATGGTGGCCGCATCGATTCATTGTGCTTGCCAAAAAAAAAAAAATACTGCTTTACCTGACTTGTTACCAGGGTTAATGCTAATAAATCACTTCTCTAACTAATCTAGGACACACTATGTGGACATCAACCTAATACCATGTTACAAATAACAAAAAATTGATATGCAGTACTTGAATTATTGATAAGTTCAACAAAACCCATCTGCCATGTTTCTGCAAATATGTCAACAGACAAGAACAACTTATATGACAAAACTTCCCAGACTTTTCTTACTTGAGCAGCTATTCATGTGAATTTTCCCAGTCAGGAACTCATTTTTCAGATTATTCTAAATGCAGGATAAACTACTTGGTGTTTATTATATGTCTATTATTAAGTGCCCTTTTCTCATGATGTGTAGTGGGTGTGTAGAGACTATGTTTGATCGATGTCTCTTCGACGTTCCTCTTAATTTCAGTGCACCTGTTAGAGTTGGACAAATTCCAGTTCTCTAAAACCCCAAAGGCACAGTTTGTGCTGGTTGGGCGTGATTTCCATTCTGTTTCAATCAGGTACACAGAATGGAACTTTATGCCAGCTTCCATCATCGGCTCTATGTGAACCAACAGCATCATAAACCATATAAACTAATAAACACATATTTCACACAGTTTGTTGCTGCCTTTGCCAACACTTATAAAGAAAATGAAAATATTAAGTTATAGTTCACCACAGCATCTGTACCAGCTGCTGCTGTTTGATTCACAGCTGTTAGAGATTCAACATCAATAGTTTTTATTCATTTTCCAGGAAAAGACAAACTCTGTTATACCATTAAAAATACCTGAGACTATCTATAAAATTACTTTTTTGTTATTGTTGGCCCAGATGCTTATAGGTGATATATAGCGCAGTACATTTGTGATAAAATAAAAACACTTAAACATCGATTTTGACTTCATGGGAACTTTAAAACCGTAGATAGAAAATCTGGTGGAGTTGATGTCTTACAAAGATGAAAAAATGTTAATTTTTTTCATTTCACAGCATTGACATAGTGAGAAGCCAGTTTATTTTTTAAAGTTACTAAGATTTCTCTTAATGCTAATCAAAATACACATTTTAAAACCAGAATTCTTATTTACTTTGATTTAGAAGGGCTACAGAGTTGACATGTCATGGCTGAGACACATCTAATAGCAATATTATTTAAAAATAAAAAGCTTACCAGTGCTTGAGCAATATTTCCACCTTTTTTAAACCAGGAAGTGAGACAGGAGCCCTTAGGGTATAGCTTGTCCCTTTAAATGTCTGCTTAGATCATTTTTTGTATGTATATATGTATATATATATATATATATATATATACATATATACATATATACATACATATATATATATATATATACATATATATAAATTTAAAAACAAATATTATTATAATAGCACATTTTTATATCTAGGATATCAATAGGTATTGTTAGTTTTAGAGTTTAAAAGGCTTTTAACACATTTTCAATTTTTTTGAAAATGTGTATTCTGGTCTGGAACAAGAGTGTTTTCTGGCACAAGGGCAAGTTTAGAAGTTTAAGAAAATTAAAGCAAGAATATTTAAGAAATCACATATATTCCATATATATAATGGTTTCAAAGAATACATTTTCACCAAAAAAAAAAAAAAAATGAATTAAAGTGTTGGAATTAATAATAATACCGTTTTGTTTTTTTTTGTTTTTTTTGGTAGGACATGATTTGTCCCACTTCTCAATAACTGGTGAAAAACATTTAAAATGTTGCATCTGACCCCATGCTCCCCTACTCTACTTGACTTTATAGCATTAATATATTACAATGGGAGTCTGTCATGAAAAGCTTTTAAGTGGCCTTTTACTTCACAGTGTACTGGCAATATGCCTGGGTGACTCTTTTAGTTGAGCCTCTCCACAAAGAGAAAGCCCCGTCAGTTCCCAGAATAGAAATCCCATTTCGGTGCAACAGGACTTGAACGGGACTCTCACTCACTCACTGCTGTCTGACCAGCACAGGAACCGGCGGTGGGTGAAGTTTGTTCGCACTGAGGGGATATTTATATGGGGCTTTTTTTTTCATTTAAACCTACAACACAGAGCAGTTTCAGCAGTCTGCGCCCGCCTCCTCGTCGCCCTCCTCCGCGTGCTTTCAGTTCAGTCTCACCTGTTGACGCCGACAGCGGCTCCCTGATCTGTCATGTTTCCTGACGGGGAGGGATTGAATCAAACCAGGTGGAGATAAAAAAGAAACGGCGGACAACTTTGGCTGTCAGAGTCTCAGCAAACAGTCGGCGAGCTCGGTCTGACTTGACTCGCGTGTCACAAAGTGAAAGCGCTTTAAAAGTTCGATAAACTTTTTATTTTTCCGTCCTTTTCCTCGTTGGTTTCGTCCTGCTTTGTCACTATGTTATGAACTGGAGGACCGACGACTGTTGTCGCTCAGGTTGGACCAAGTTTTCCAGGTAAGACTCGTTGTTTGCTTCATTTCGCTTCTTGTTTCTTTCTTCTCCACTAAGTCAGCAGACATGGTTTCCACCTCCAGACAAGTTACACACAAAGTTTCTGCAGTTCCTGTTCTAAATAACAGTTTCTCACGCTAAACAAGATGTAAAAATGTGACGTTCATGTGTGTAACAGGAGTTGGAAGTTTTTCCTTCGGGCTGCATCACATCCAACCTGCTTATTAATCCTTTTGCACCTTAAACAAAAGAGGAGTTAATGAAACTTCCTGATGTTGAATGCATTACAAAGCAAAACTCGTGCTTGAAACTAAATGAATTCTTTGTGATATATTGTAATGTAGTCATGGTTAGGGCTGGAGTCCAGCTGATACTGATACTGGATTTTGGGGGCTGATGCTGATACTGATATTAGGGAGTAAAAAAAAAAAAATCGATATATCAACCAATAGATACTATGGCTGCACAATATGATAAAAAAAAAAAGTCATATTGCAATTCTTTTGACTGAAATTACAATTGGAATATGCAATGCCGTTGGTGGGAATGATAATTTTTGCGCTACAATTTTCTTCTTCACTGAAAAATAAATAAATAAATCAAATCAAATTATGTGCAATTGCTATTATAATCATCTTAGTTTTTTTTTTCTTTTAATGAAAATGTTGTCCCTTTAAAGTTGTGTCCCAGATGTCCATCAACGTTATCAGATTTTTACAAAAACATAATTGAATCAGGCATAAAAAGGGTTAGCTATACCCTAAGGACCCCCGTGTCACTTCCTAGTTTGAAAAAGGTGGGAATACTGTTCAAGCACTATATATTTTCTGACAAATTCATTGAATAATATTGCTATCCGATGACATGTCAACTCCATAGCCTGACTAAATCAAAGCTAAATAAGAATTATGATTTAAAATGTGTATTTTGACTTGCATTAAGAGGACTCTTAGCAAATTTAACATTTTGTTAGTTCTGTAAGAAGTCAACTTCATCATATTTTTTTTTTTTTTTTTTTTTACAAAAATAATTGAATCAGGCATAAAAAGGGTTAGCTATACCCTAAGGACCACTGTTTCACTTCCTGGTTTAAAAGAAAGGTGGGAAAACTGCTCAAGCACTGGTAAACTTTCTGTCTCAGATGTGTCTCATGTATAACATATCAACTCCATATCCCTTCTTAATCGAAGCTAAATAACAATTATTGTTTTAACGTGTGTTTTGATTATCTTTAAGCAAACTCTTAGCAACAAGGTTTATTAGTCAAGAGTTTGACCTTTTGAAATATATTTTCCCAGCATGACTGAGGACTAAACATCAAACCCATCTGCCCATAATTTTTTCCATGAACGATCAAATGTCTTGTTTTGACCACAACCCAAATTCATTTTACTGTCATAGAGGAGTAAATAAACCTTTAAAATATTCACATTTGAGAACCTGGTATCAGAGAATTATCAGCTCAGTTAATCAATTATCATAACAGTTGGTGATAAAATTAATAGCTAGCAGCTAATCAGTTGATCGACTAATGGTTCCAGCTGTAGTCATGGTTCATTGTTTCGTACTTCATAATGTCTGTCCCACCCTTTGACCTAAATACAGACCTGATTATTCATCCGTTATCTGTCAAAAACATTCGCAGTAACTTTCTCTGAGGTAAACCGCTGTTTCTCCAACAAACCTTGTCTCATGACAATGATCTCAGTTTACACAAATTCCCTGTTAGTTTACAATGACCCTGCCATATCTGGCTTTTTTATCCCTTCATCAGCACATACAGGGTAAACACAGAGGGTGGGAGTGTAGGTTGAGGAGAGATTGCCCGGGGTTGAGAGGGTTTGCTGTCTGGGGAGGTCTGTCTCTCAAGCATACACACACACACACACACACACACACACACACACACACACACATACACACACGCCTTGTTTTGACCAGCTTTGGACAAATATGTGTCTGAGCTCTACATCCTAGCCCATCATTAATGGATCACTGTTTTCTTGCATCACAATTCCCAGAGATTTACTCAGGCCAAAGGAATCTCTGTTGAACCTGCGCTGTTGCCAGCAGTTACACAGCAGCAGCATGATGGGAATAGATAAGAGATTTTCCAAACATTTACCTCCTATTTCTTCATTCAATGAGATTTTCTAACGTGTAGGTCTAATTAAAGCTTGCAGGTAGGTGTATGTAAGCCTTTATTTCACTTTTTTTTGTGGGAGATATTCAGTGCATGTCAGTGGGGCTGCAGCTAATGATTTTCCACAGCAGATATTTTTACTTGTCACAGCAGGAAAAGCTCAGGTGTTACTAACAACATCAATGACAGCTTCATTCTGTGTCCCAGTAAGTCGTGACAGTGAACCACCCAAGGACGATACCCTGAAAATAGAAACTAGTTTTCTTAATTGATTTGACGTAGCAATATTTTTGCTTATTATCTGTTTAATAACACCCTTCACGGTTTCCCAGAGCCCACATTCAAGTCATCAGATTGCTTTTTTAGTTAGACCAACAGCCCAAAACAAAAAGATATTCAATTCTACACTGCAGGAGGTTTTTTTTTTTTTGTTTCTTTTTTATCAGATGCACTCATACAGGACAGTCACATGCTCTGAGACACTACACAGGCAGAAATGTCTTCAGCAGGCAGTCCATGAGATTCAGCATCCTCTTAATGTCCGTACTTATGTCCGATAAGCAGGGATGAATAATGACTTTCGGCCATGAACCCAGAGAAAATGGATAAATACACTAGAGGAAAAAATAACATGTATTGGTCATATTTATATTAGGAGGAATGAAACCCCCCTGAGTTTTTGCCCTGCTGTATGGCTGTTAAAGTTTAACATTTGATCAACCTGGCTTCTTTTGTTGAATTTAAAAAAGTTTATATCCCATAAGTTAAAGCGAGTATTATTTTGGTTTCTCTGCTTGCACAGCAGTCTGACGGTTTTCTTATCCGTTTTACGAGCTGCATGTCTATTTACCTCCTGTCGACACTATAGTAATGTTACCTTTGCTTCCAAACTTACAGATTTTTCATCATTAGTTTCCTCACTTTTCATGCTTACCTTGGTAACTTATATATTGTTAATAGTGTTTACCATTAGATTTGTATATTGTTTTTGAGAATTACATAACTGTTACCTGGGTAGCTAGCATCACCATCTTCATTCAGACTTGGCAGAAACTGCATAAAACTCACCAAAAACATATTCGGCTCAATTTTCCACTGCTCCAGCAATCGCCAGTTCTAGTTTGGTGATAAATTAAGGGTTTATTTTGACCAAACCAGAGTTGATGATTGTTGGAACAGTGGAAAGACGAACTAAGACGGTTTTGTTGAGTTTTATTTTGTTTTTTGTTGAGTTTGAATGATGATGATGATGATGTTCCGTAACGGTTATCGAATAAGGTGGCCATAAGTCCCTGGTTTCCAAGGACTGTCCCTGTTTTAAGTGGGTGGGTGCTACTTGCTATAGCAGCTACCTATTTATTTATTTATTTGATTTTCTGGCATGGTTGATGAGTCATTCGGCCTGCACCATGCTTTATTACAGTACAACAGCTACTGTGGTCAAAATGAAGCTGGGATTGTCCCTCATTTTTACTTCATAGATAATAACATTGGATGATCTAATGATATATTGACCACTGAACTGGAAATGTCCCAGGTTTTCATTTCAGAAATCAGGTCACCTTACTATGTAAGACCCTGAAGTCATTATCAAAATGCTCAAAAACACCATATACAGAACGGACAATAAATACTATCAACAGTATTTACCAAGCTAACTGTGAAAAGTGAAGTAACTATCTTAATGACGGTGAAAAATCAGTTTGGAGGTGAAGATAACGTTACTGTGGCGCTGACAGAAAGTAAACAGACCTGCAGCTCTTCACAACTCTGCAGCAGCTCTGCTTGCACACTACATTGTGCAAGTGGAGAACTGGTAGCAAAAGCTTTGTTATAATGTTGGTCTTGGTTTAAGCATGTTTAAACACTGCACAGGTCTTGCTTCTAGTGGTGCTGGGACTGGTATATCAGTTTCCTCTCCATTAGATTTCTCCTAATCTTTAAATCCTAGATCTGGACAATAGTCTGTGGGACTGACGCCAGAACCTGTACCACATTCACCACTGACGATTGCTGAAAAATCTCCTGCGCATAAAGCTGTCATTGTGGTCACTGCACAACATGTCAAACTGACATCAGCTCGTCAGCCAATTTTCCACAAGAATGTAGAAAAATACACCACGGAACAACAGAATGAGCCCAATACCACTGGCTTTTTATGCTAAAGTGATTTGGCTTGCTTTTTTAAATAAGCAGTTTCGTTTTCACTAAGTTAACTGCCTGAATCAGAATGCATAGGCGTTTGTTGTCTGTATTTTCACACGTATGCGCTTTAGCTGCATCAGTGGTTTTTGTCATACGCACGGCCACCCCGTTGTCAAACAGGGTTTGTCACTTTTTCACACAGTGACAGCTGGGCGACAGCCAAAACTCTCTCCTCTCACCTGCTTTTCCTGCTCACAATCTTGTACTGTGACGACAGCTTCCTGGTCCTCGGCGCTGAGCCAGCAGGAGCCACACGCTGCAGGTCCAGAGGTCGCTGCAGGGTAGACCACAGCATTTAATCTGTCAAATGACAAAGTGCTCTTCACCAGAATGTGAGGTCTGGCCTGTAAAGATGTCAGGTTTAAGGAAGCAAAGTTAGTGCACATAAACATTTTAATATATAGGTTGATGCGACTTAGACATGCACACATATAAAAGGTGTAGCAAAGATTTTTCAACCAAAGTTCATTCAACATTTCATGTGCTTTTTCTTTGGTCAGTGTAGCAGGACCAGAGCAGGGAACTTCAGTGTCTCCATTTTGACAATAAAAATAGGAAAATTACTTAAGCTCTCTGGAAACATTGTGTGCCTAATGTGATTACGTCAGGCCTGCTTTTTAACAGAGAGTTTTTAAGACTGGATATTTGGTCTGTTTGATTGAAACCACAGCCTACAATTGTGGTCAATAAAAAGAATATGTGACTTGTCATACAAGTTCACAATAGCTGGTCTTGGTCTTATGACTCCATGCAGATGAGAAGACACAACTTACAGTAACTAATGAAGCATTTTGTAATTGTCTTACAGATGCTCCTGTGGTCTGTGTCATGCCACTGTGTTTAAGGCAGTGCAGCAGTTAATGCATGTTGTGGTGATTTCACAGTTTGCTAATCCTCTGAATAATATTTTAATCTATAAGCCTAACATGATCGTCAGGTGGAGTAGTTTTTTAATCTTTTATTTTCTGATGATCATTTGTTTCTTTCCTTAGACCTTCATTAGGTAAAAATCCATATTGGGGTTTTTAGGGGTTGATTGATATGTGTTTTTTTTTTCAGAGCAGATGCCAAGTATTAGTAATCAACACAACCAATATTTGGAACATTTGCACTAAAAATTTTAATCTTGGTGTCAAAATTTGGAACACAAACCTTGAAATTCATTTAAGCTTATTTTTAATTAAAACAGAACTTCTCAACGCTGTCTTAAAACAAAAAATGCAGGGGGCTGTCAGCAGGTAGGGAAGCTTCAAGGGAACCACAAGGTGCCCTTGAGGTGCTTTATGAAACGTTGCCAGAAAGCTTTTTAAACACATGGTTAATGTTGTGAAACGGTCACAGTGTGGGTAGGTTTAGGCACCAAAACTAAAAGCCCTATTCCAAAATTAGTTGTGATTCTGTTTAAAATGTAAATAAAAGCACCTGATGATTTGCAAAACAGCATAACAACATAACTAAAACTAGTGAAACTTGAATTTGTAGGGAAATGCCTAAGCATATGTTTAAAGGTAGGATCAGTGGGATTTGTCTCAGCTATTTGAATTTCATTATTCAACGTTTTGGGTTGGTGAAATGCCCCGAGCACAGCAAAATAATAAGAAAAAATAAGAAAATACAGGCAGACGACTGGGGATTTGCAGATACAGACACCACCAACACACAGTTCTAGTGGGTCCAAAGTGATGACTCTATACATTTTTTTTTTTTAGGAAATTGTGGCATATTACGCCTTTGAAAGCAGAGCATTTTTGAAATATTTATCTCATCAGCAATCAGATTAAAAAACTCAGATTCCAATTCAAGGCTGATAATCGGCCAACCCATAGTTTTTTTTCTATGTAGATTTTACTAGATTAAACGTTTTTAATAAAGTGAGAAGTGACTGACAGTGTGCAGGATTCAATGGAGAACAAATTGGGGTTCGTGGTGAGATTCTTCTTCTTCTTCATATTGTGCCAAATTGGACATTGTGCTTCAAGCCCACGGAGCTGACACACATCGTGTCTGCTGTTTACACTGCAGTGCACAGTAACCCAGAGGTTAGCTCCTATCAAAACTGGGTCACTCCACTCTCCATTCAAAAAAAGTTATCACTCTTTCCAGTCATTCATTAAAAGATTAAAAAAAAGTTCTACAAAACCTTTATGTACATATTATTTTCATTATTTAACCTGAGTTTGTATATGATCTACTGTTAATTTGATAAGAACTTGTATTATATCACCACAGTAGTTCTGGTTGAATCTGCGTCTCTCAGACCTGCCTGATTTTGCATTTCTGTATTATTATTCCACAAAAACCCTCCTTTAATACGTAACAAATTGTTAGTTTAGTCACCGGTTTGAGTGAACTCAGAGTGACCTGACCTCTGTGGATTAATTCAGCATTGTACATTGCCCCTCTCTTTACAAGGCAGTTTAGCTCACATGCTCCATGTGTGACATGTTTTTCCTATAGGGCCCTTGCACTGAGTGCATACTGACAGGCTGCAATCAGCATTCACACCTACACCGAGCAGCATGCCACCGTCAGAGCCCTTTTGTCCTGTGTGTTGCTGGTGGAATATAGCTGTTGTCAGTGTTGACTTTATGGTTTTGTGTACACAATGCTTAGGCCCACTTTTCCTTTTAGCTGCTCACCAACGAGGGGTCCTGACAGGGACAAGGTCATTTTAGAGGGCTGCCGTGTGGTATTTTCGTAGTTTATGAGCTACAGTGTACTCCGTTTTCAGTCTAAGGAAAGATTAGTCAAACTTAAAATATGTTTTTGGTGCCAGTGGGGCAGAGACGTATACTAGCAGCAGTTTTACACATGAACTTCAGTTTACTCATCACAATGATTACTATTCAGTCAGTGAAAACAGTTGAATAATGTCTTCTGTTGCTCTGAAAGAGGAAGTATGTAAAAAATAACGCTGATGACATCGTAACAGGGAACGCCACTGATTTTACACATCAAAGTCTGTTTATAGATCCTAGGAAGTACGACTGTATGTGTGGGAGGAAAGAAGTTATGTAAAGCCTTTCCAGCCTCGAGGGAGCTGTGTGCAGTCTGAAAGATTTCCTCATGTGATGTCATTTGAGTCAGTGTTGGTTGGGGCTGAATATTAGAAGTTTGAAAGTTAAAGAAAATAACCCCTAACCCTGAATGACTGGTTGAGTTTGTGTTCTGTACAGGCTTTAGGAAGTCAGGTGATGTAGGGTAAAGCACCACAAAGGCCACATAGGGAGGAGGTCTTAGTGGTTGAATGGGTGAAATACTGGACTTAAATCCTGGAGAGCAGGGTTTGCTTCCAATGTGAATTTATTTTTAGACTTTGGTGACTTATTTTCAGTTCTCAGTCGCAGTTTTGTTCAGTTTAGGTCACAAAACCACAGGGTTAGGCTTAAGAAGAGCTCATGGTTTGGGTTATAAAATTAAGTCAGCCTTGATTTAGGGTTTCACGGGACATGAGCAGCAGCTTTCTAGGAGAAAGCCTTAGAGGCAAACTTCTTCCACATGTGAGCCGCTTCAAAATATGAAGAAACAACACAAACAAATCCCATGAGGGTTTCACAGATCTGGGGTCAAGGAAGAATGGAATACACAGAATAAAAAAAGGAAAATCTGCATTGATTTTCCTACTATTTAAAAATGAAGTTTAATTGAAAACAAAACTGGTCTCCTCAGTTCAAACATGTTGTAATAATAATAATTTTCACAGATGACAGGCTATTTACTTCAATATATTGATGCCATTCTGAAGAAAAAAGCCTGCTCAGTTTCAAGATTCTCTCTTTAAAAGTCATTTTCATGTTGAAAAGGTGTGTTTTCCCCTTCTGGCATGCCACCTGATTTCATTGATACATGTCTAATTGGTATGCTGTAATATCTTAATCATACCAGATGTTTTCTTGAACCTTTTTATGATAAAATCACATTAAAAAGTCATTATTCTGTGCATGATCTTGCCATAATTTACTGTATGTTCTTCCAGAGTTATAGATCAGTATTAAAAAGCCTTATTTTGTCTACGCCTCAGCTGTTCAAGTCACAGACAGCGTGGCGGCTAATGAAATGTTCTGGATAAAATCGATCAGCATATGTGACCACTGAGTCGGCAAACTGTCTCTGAAGAAAGTGGGACTTCTGTCTTTGCTATCAGCAAACAGTTAAACACCCTGATGAACGAGCAGTGAAAAGTGTGAATACATTAACGTGATAGTTTTGTTTGTATTTACTTATGCGGCAGGACACAAACTGTTTATTGACCGGCATTTTTTCTGGATTATTTGAGATTAGACGCATGACTGGAGATGGGTGAAACTTCAGTGGAGCCTGAGAGTGAAGGAAAGTGATGAGACTTTGCTGATTTGAGCACATGATCGGACAAAATGACACAAGCAGCATCCTGTTGTGCTGTTGAACACGCAAAACACCCTCACACTGCTCGGACTGTGCCTGTGTGTGTCTGTGTGTGTCTGTGAGTGTGTGTGTGTGTGATATGGTGAGTCAGCTGTTGCTGGTTATTGCTGATCTGTGGTTGATAATTAGCGTTGCACACCGAGTCCTTAAGTTTTCTAGGATCAGTTTGAGAGTTGAGGGTTATGTCTTGTGTTACCTCTGGGCAGTCCTTACATAACTCACACTTGTAAACACACACACACACACACACTGTGTTCGCTCCCTCTTGGCTATCTTATTCTCCAGAGGCGCTCCCCTCCCCGCAATCAAGTTCAATTATTTTGGGCACAAAACCGTGGTTTGTTCTTTGATCTCAGGCCGAGCTTTGCCCTTTTTTTTTCCTGCATTTGTAATATTTTCTTATCCATAGTTGTGGCTCTTCTTAAAGTCTCTCTCTCTTGTTTTGTCAGGGCATCGTATTTTTTAGCCTTTTTGTTTGCTGAATTTGATAAACCACTGTGTTAACATGGAAGGATGGACTTTACTCCTGAATGTTTCTCTCTCAGCTCTGCGGAGTTGATAGTATATCTGAGTGGACTTTAGCTGCAGGTCAGACTGCAAACGCTTGCGCTGACGTTTGTTTGGATAATAATGAAACTCAGTGGGAAACTCTCTCTGCCCTGTTTTCCTTTGAAGAACTTTTAATGAACAGCAGAACTCAGCAGAAAGTATTAGTAATGTGTTGAATGATCAAAACAATAATAAATGATAATATATTCCCCTGAGATACTGAAGCTCAGGGGCATTTTTGACTGCCACATTAGACCTTAATTAAGAAAAAGGATCAAACACACACAGAACACAGCTTATATTACAATCTGTGTTATGTTATGTTAAAAAACCCCCAAAAAGTCTTTTATATAGAAGGATATAGCTGTGATAGACCAACATCAGGTTGATAATATCAGTCAGTTGTAACAGCGATTGGGCTCTAATTAGGATGCTTGTGTGATTATAGGCATCAAATTGTCCATCTACTGAAGAATAAAATAATTATAACACAAACTTGGCAACCTGCCAGCCAAGACATGACCCTAATAATAAACACTAACTCTACATGGCTCTGCCAGCAGGTGATGTGATGTCAGCCTACCATTAGCTCATAGCTACTGTAAATACTATTAAAATGCAGAGCTTTTCTGCTAAAGATTAAAGCTGGAGTTTGTAGAATGTGAATACCAACTCAACTTGTTGTTATTAGTACTGTAACTGTTACATGAGAGTAAAATTAGTGCTTTTCAGTTAGGTTTTATTTATTATATGAAATTGTTTTATGCAAGTGTTTATTTGTTTATAGACGGGTTTTCAGTGCGGCGTCATCACAGAGATGTGCACATAGCGCCAGCAACTTTTCAGACCCTCTTAGCGACTTTACTTCTAAAATGCGAGTAACAACTTGTTCTGCAACCAGCATAGGGGTGTCTCTCTTCCTGTTCTTAAAGCTGTTCTGTTGTTGACTGTCACTTTGTGTTTCTTCTTTTAAAAAGTTTTGGTTCAGGCCCCATTTTTGCACCAGTATTGAGAAAAAAAAACTGAAACATACCCAAACCTATCTGCAACTAATCTTCATGATATGAATAACAACGTGTTACTCCTAATTATTGTATTTTAATACTTCTGACATGATATGCCCACCCCCAACTCCCTGTCCTGACATTTGTTGTTGCACATGACAGTTTATCACTAGAAAGAAGACACTGGCCTCTGACATTTCACACTCCACTTCCTGCTTTTCCACTTTTCTCTTTCTTCTGTCTGTCCATGCCTCCCCCTGTCTCATTTCTCTGGATGTCAGTGTGCCAGTCGTTGTTTGGAAGCCCTCACTCATATCTCAGCTGTATATTTATCTCTGGCCTCCATTTGGCCTGCATTCCCTGCAGCCTAATAAGGTCTGGATACAAGGAGGAGAAGGAGGGCACAGAGGGCGAGGGGAGATGGTGGGAAAAGGTTGGACAATAGGAATCAAAAGTATTTTCCCACAAATTGGCTTTGGTCTGTGTGTGCATGCATGTTTTTGTGTAAAGAGACCACACAGTAGAGGACAAAAGAGCAAAATGGAATAAAGAAACCAGGATAATATAGGCCTTTAGGTTGACATGTTCCCAAACGTTATGAGCACTTTGATGTAGAAGAGTGTAAACACTATATAATGATATGTGCTCATGACAGACAACAAAAAAAGTACAACATAGAAGTACTTCAAAGTCTATTCTGATGTGCTGCAGCCTCATTTTGTGGCCAATTTCTTCTTATAGTATTTCATTGATTGTTCTGTTTCCATTCATGTATTGTCTCGCTGCTGATGCACATCAAAAGCCTCCAACAGAAAAGACTGTTATTTATCACGCTTGTGTCCACACACACCAGAGTCCTTCACCAGGAGAGCGACCCTGAAACATTACCACAAACCATCACCCACATCCTGTATTCTCTGCTCTCTTTCACTATTGCTTCCTCTTCACCGCTGGGTGTTTTTCCCCTTCACAGACTTCTTTCTGGAAGCCGGGGGGATTTCTGTGGTTTAAAGTTCTTATGCAGTACTACTCAGCTGTGAACTGTCACCTGATCCCTGATGCTTCTTCAACCGTGCAGCAGATTGGTTTACCACAATATTCACCGATGTCCCCTGCTGCGTAGCTCCCATTAACTGCCTCCCCTGTCTCGGCCTTCAGAAATGCCCCAACACAACATGGAGAGCACCAGGAGCCCGTGGCAGCAGCAGGGGCTGCGGCCGCCATGGATCGCCAGAGTGGCTGCGGGTCATAGCCCCGCCTCCTCGGGGGCGGAGTCGGACACAGAGAGTAGCAGCACAGAGAGTGAGAAGGTAAAGGAGTGAGATGAAGCTGCTGATGATGGTGATGTAGTTATTTGGCTCTTTCATTTCAAACAATGTGGTGGTGAAATCATCCTCTGCAGCTCCTGCATGTAAGAATAAAGAACCAATGAATCATCCCACATTTCTAGACTAAACTGTTGACTGTTTTAAAGCTTGCTTGTGGTGATTTTGTCTACTTTTTCCCCTTTCTGTCAGTCCTGCGTTAAAAAGCTGGAGGTGTGCTCACTGAGGGTCCTGCCATCGCCCTCAATGCTCCAGCGGCGAATTGCAGAGATTGACCAACAGAAGGAGGAGCTAAAGATTGAGGTGAGCATATTCAGACGCTTGTGGCCCAGTTGAAAAAAAACATATAATTGTCTCATATTTAAAAGTCCAGTGTGTAAGATTTATGTAGATTTATTGTCAGAATATGGCAGAAATATAATATAATATTCACAAGCATCTTTTCATGAGTTTGGAATTGTGTTTTCGTAACCTTAGAATGAGCGTTTATATCTACAGAGAGTGCAGATCCTCTGCCAGACACACCAAACATTCGCTCTAAATACAGACTTTCATGTTTTGTGTAAGTGTCACAACCACCGTAGGCAGTGTTGAGTGCTGTTCATTGTCTGTGCTCTGAACGGAGACAGAATGACACTCATGTCATCGGTTGAGAAAAAAGTGTGATGCAGACAGAACAGAGCAGCAGAGAGAGAGAGTGCAAATATGGGCAAAAGTGTGACATGATATAAAAACTTTTTTGATTGTGCAACATTAAGTGTATGATCAGGGCTACACTGCAGACTGGAGTCTCTGTTACAGTGAGAAACAGACAGATAGGTCCACGTAGCATCCCCGGTAGGAGGTTGTTGCTCATTTTTTTTAACCGTGAACATCAGTCAGAAGTCACAATTGTCAGCTATGAATGTGAATGTGTGAATGTGTTTATTTTGATGTCTGTGAACTGAACTTTTAAGATAGCTCTCGTGAAGTGTGAACTTGTACAACATGAACGTAGGTTCTTCTGAATGCTTGCAAGGTGACAGTGAGACATTTGCAATCCACAAGTTCACTGTCAAATGGCACCAAATTCTACACACTGGTCCTTTAAGGAAAACAGTTTACTTTGGTCAGTTTGGGGCAAAATGTGTAGCAAACCAGTGGTGTGGATGTTACTTGCTTCTCTGACCAGATGTTCTGAAAAATTCAGGACAGTCTCGAGTTACAAGCGGTTGTCCTGATACCTATGAATTTTTAAAAATATTCTGATCCAATCTGTTACGTAGGATATAATTGCTGCCCTTAGTTATTAAAAAGTTTCCATTTGTTTTTATAAGATATGTAGGAGTATTATTGATGCATTTTCACTTGTCTATAGCAGTGACTAGGCTATCATAAGCAATGCATTGTTGTTGTTATTCAACCTGTTTAAACCAGATGATGGAGAGTGCAGCCGTCAATGCGGGAAGAATTTGTGATAAAATGTATCTAAAACAATCTGTAAGTAATCTCCATAATATTAATGATGTTACTGAATTATTTTATATTAATCCTTCCAAGATGACCCGCCCACCTCAGCTCCCTGTCCCCAATTTACCCGTTCTCATCTGGTCACTCTATTATGAATCTATATGAAAATAATCGCAAGCTGCAGACCTGGAATGAATTAAAGAATATGCAATCTTCACCATCTGTTGCACAACAGCTGGTTAAAGTTTCATAGAGGATTCTTTCAACTGCTGAAACAAATTAACAACCAAGACGGAGTGTTCAAGGAAACACTAAAGTGACTTTGATTGTGTCTGTGCTGAAGTCTGCACATTTAAATCTTTCCAAACACAGTCACGGTGAAGGAATGCATATCTGTGACTTGCTCAATGTCTGGTCAATATGATTCAGCTCTGCGCCGTCTCCTGTCCTTTCAGCTGCAGCTGGAGATCGCCCTGCTGCAGGGCGAGCTGCAGACGGAGAAAAAGCAGCTGCACAGACACACACAGAAGTTGCAGGCTCTGCAGCAGGAGAGCAGACAGACGGACAAGCACAGACACACCGACAGGCAAAAGGTATCATGTAATAATAAAATGAGCGTTAAAGTGTTGCTCTTAATTAGTTGCAGACCCGTGTTGCATTTGTGATGTTTTATTGTGTTGTTCTGTCATGATTCACTGAACTGAAGTTCTTCTTTCTTGGAGACAATGAAGACTAATAGTGTTGATGTACCATTTAAATGGTTTTACATGAGTGAATCACAACAGAGGAAGTTTTCTTGAGGGATTTCACATGTAGAAGTATGTGGGCTCAGCAATGTTCCACTAACATCAACACAAGATCATGTCAATGATAAGTCATTTCCCATGCAATTATTGTTGGCATTCATGGGGAGATGATTGTGGTCTTCAAGAACCGACTCTGTAAATATGTTGTGAAATTGACTTGTTTTTGAATAGTTTTTTTTTTTTCAAATGGTTTTTGTTTTGCTTTTCTCCCCAAAATCCAAAATACATATTTTACCCCTGGCCTGTAGTATTATCGACCCATCTAGATTTCTTTGGTATGAGTTGCAGAGTTTTGGAGTTATTACCTGTAGAGATATCGGCCTTCTTTTTTTGTAATGCAAATTTTTATTGTCATTAGCTTTTTGGTACATGAACTTGAAAAACATCCTCTTGTTGCTTGCTGTTACTTTGCAAGATGTTTGAAAATAAAAAGAGAAATAAAAGGGACAGAGTGAGAAAACATCAGTGGTTACGAGAGGTTGTCGGTTAGATGGGATGTGTAATCAAAAATGGTTCTTTCTAGTAGCAAGAAAGTAGCTCCTGCATGAAACTGCTCACAACAAACTCTGTGGATTATCTTGAGTAACCGGGTCATGATTTTTGGGAAGAAATTCTGTGGTATTCATATCTTTTTACCAGACATAGACAAGGTGATAATGGTAATGTTGTCTCAACCCAGTTACCCAAATATTGTTGGACTTTTATCCACAATGACTGGACCATTTTGCATTCCCTTATGCAATGTAGAAATATGCCAGTTGCATTTTAACAATTCCAGCTCAAACTACTATTTAATTAACCCATTCTGCATATCCTTGACGGTGTCCAACAGTATCAATATAATATCTTAAACTGAATAAATTTACCATTTGCTTCTCTTATGTATTTCCCATTATTGGGAAAAACATAAGGGAAGCAGTGAAGAAAAATCATGACTCAGTTACTCAAGATAACCCACAGACCTCATTGTGAGCAGTTTCATGTAGGAACTACTTTCTTTTCTACTAGACAGTAGTAGAAAAATGATTAGCACTACAGCCCACGGGAAAAATACGTACTTTTGATTTTTGGGTGAGCCGTCCTCTTTAAAGGTTTGGTGATGACTGTTCTCTTTCTTCACTCCTGTCTTGTCATGTCTGTAACTGCAGGAGCGAGAGAGTCTGGAGGAGGAAAGACGCAGGGTGGAGGCGCTGAAGAGGAGGTGTGAGGAGAAGGAGAAACTCATCCCCAGTCAGCCAGAGAGCCAGAGAGAACAGCTAACACTGCAGCTGCAGCAGGTGAGGGGCTGAGCTTGATGATGATGTCTTAAACATTCATATGTTACAAAAAAGTTCACCTATTTCTTTTCTGTTCGTCAAAAGCCTTTAAAGCCCCTTTTACACTGGACAAAAAAACACTAAAATCTGGCTTTTGTCTCCAATGATGAAGGGTACAGTCAGTATTTGTTCCCAGGTTAAATAACTCTGGAACAGTCACCAGTATTTATCTGCTCCAGCTCTGATGGCAATGATGGGAACATCCAGACACCCAGGACATGCTAAATTGTTGGGGTTGTCACCCGTTTTGCTCCTTTTTCATATACATGCGGCGCTTTGCTCGACTTAGTTTGACTCAGTGCATCAGCCCAGCACGGCAGAGTTTACACCGACTTAAAGGTGTGTATTAACTTATGTCAAGCGTCTGTAAAACGGTGGATAAACATTTTAATTCCATTAACTTTTTCCTATTAAGTCTCCTGTTATTTTATAATCTAAAAGCTTTTATTATGAGGCAGCAGAATCAAGAAATGTTGGGTTTTCATCAACAGTAAATTAACACAACTCCTAGCAGCTGAAAGCGAAAATGAAACGGTAAAATGAAGCAGATGTCTGAAAGTAGAAGCAGGGACCGAGGAAAGAAACAAAACTTTAAACCACAGTGATTCAGTTAGACTTACGAAAGTACTGAGAGGTGAACACACTTTCAGAAACATCTGTCTCTCTGCTCTCCTGCACACACAAGCGGCGTCTTGGCTTTCCAGCGACACGGGCAAACTCGTCTACTGGTAGTGGGAAAAAGGTCAATTACCTATTTTTAGCAAATTTAGCTATTTTTAAATTAAACATGTGTATATGTGCTAATTTCAGTGTAAAAGACCTGGCATCTATTTATGTTAATGTCAGGGCAATCTGAGGAGGTTGGACCTACAGGAGTAACACAACACAAGTCTGAACTGAGTGTCATCGGATTCATGTTAATTAATTAAGACTGTATCACACCCTCTGAGATCACGGTCAAATCTTTCATCTCTTATGCACAAAGAAAACAATATAACTTTAATCAAATATGAAACACGGTGAAAGAAAGTTGTTGAGAGGATTCTTCCAGTGTCAGATGAGTGGCCCTATACCAATCTTACTGAAATATTATTTGTAATGTGTTTTATGATGAGCTTGATGAAGGTCGCGAGCTGAGATGTGATGTCTGACAAGAAAGTTGCTCATTGTACTACAAGTTTGCTGACGTTTTGACTTCTTAAGACTTTATCTATTGTCTGTGCACTAGAGTTGTCATGACACCAGAATTTTAAAGTTCGATACCACACAAATATTAAAAAAAAAACAATACTCCACCTCTTCTGATACCACAGCAAAAAAAAAAGGTACTTGGCACACAGAATACTTAAAAAAGTCACAGGATTTGGTCTGCAAGCCACATTTCAGTCAGCACAATAAAAACTTAACTGAGGTCTTGATTGTGTATTTAATTTAGATCTTCTTTTTTTATATAGCTTTGGTTCTTTAGATATTCTAATTGATGGATTTTGTATTGTGTAAACATGGGTTGTTGAAGTATCAATACTTTAAACATCCTTATTGTGCACCCTGAAAGTAGAAGAACTGATCAGTACAGATGACAGATATGGTTACTAGAAATCGTGGTAGTTAAACTAGCATGGTGATATTGCCTGAAAAAATCTACTAAATTAGAAAGTGATTCAGTTAGGTTGTGAATCGTGTATTAAAAAACCGCACACACACCGCTGTTAATGCAACACTGAACATTTCCGATATCGGTCAAAAATGTTTCGAATAACAGTCAGCAGTCATGTGGAGTATCTAATCTTGTTGAACTAGTTTATTAAGGAAAATCTAATAAATGATGTTGGCAGCGATCCAAATGAAAAATAAAACTGCAACTGATACTCAGGTTTGTTCATGATCATCACTCCTATATGTGATGTTTTTTTTATGGTTAAACAAAGTGTGATTGTTCAGTACCTGTTCAACCTGATGTGTCAATGTGTCAGAGATTTACACACACACACACACACACACACACACACACACACGCACGATGTGTATTTCGCTTTGTGAATGTGACAGAACGAGATGAGAGACCTTGTTTTCAAAGCAGCGCTTAACAACAGGTTTGGTGTTGTGACATGTCAGATTTATTGGGAAAGACCTTCTAGAAACTGGCTTGTCGTGAATTGCACCACAGAGAAAAAACACACTCCTGCGCAAACAGAGGACTAAAGTCAACACTGAACAAGAGGAAGAGTGCAGGTATTTTGGTTATGAGACAATGAGGCTGTACAAGTTTTTACTTTAAGCTGCACTGGTATTTTTATGTGCTGAACATGTCGTTTTGAAAATGAAACCAAACCAGTGCTTATGCTAACAAAATTACCAAGAAATACAAATCGCCAGAAGTTGTTTTCTGAGTGATTTAAAAAAAAAAAAAAACTCAAACAACTCAAGTCAAATTCAAAGTATTTTATCTGTGTAAAGTTTTTGGTTCTATACTGAGGAAAAAAATCTGGAACTTTTTAAATTTTATTGTTATTATTATAATTTTGTGGAATGAATTACCTTTGTGTGTGTAATAGTAGCTGAGTAAATAATAATAAGGCCCAAATATTTTACATCTTTAATAAAATGTTTAATACAATGCACCTTTTTATTTTTCTCAGCTTTGTTAGTTTCTACAATTGGAAAAGAAACTTGCATACAAAAGTACAGGAGAAAAAAAAACAGTGCACCTTTGTAATCCTAGATAAATAATGTAATCCTTGATCACGAAGGTGCTAGAAGAAGCTTGTTGTTTTAAAAAACATAATGTTGCATGTAATATATTTTCTCATTCAGTTTGACTCTCCTTAATTCCTTCTTACAACATTTTAACATGATAAGTGTCTCTGTGTTTAAAGCCTCTGTAAACCCAAATCCACTTCAGTCTTCTAACCATGTAATTTAATGTCTTATAAAAATAATAGTAAACTTATAAAAAGTATTAGAAATGAGATTTAAGCCAAATTTGAAATCTTGTCATCTAAGTTTTCTTACACTTTCCTTTCTTGGGTTTGAATTGGGTGTGTTTGTGTGTGGAGATTTATTATGCAATTAATTCCACAAACCAATCATAAAAAAATCCTCGTCAGTTGCAGTGTGCTAAGTGTATGCTATACTTAGAAAAATTTCCCCACTTCACTTTTCTGTTAAACAGCCTTTACCGATGAGAGACTGAAACCGCGTCTGTGCTCTCTTCACAGCCACAAAACTCTGTTGAAAAAAAGTAATTTACCCCGTAGGACGGGAGTTGCAGGTCTACCGCTGCCTCCATCCACAGCAGGTTAACTTAGTTTAGACCCAAACAAACATGTTAAAACACCAAATCACACTGAGCACAGACCGCAGCTTCAGTTCCCCGTTGTAAAACGCTGCCTAACAACAAACTAAGGCGGCTAGCGTGTTCTAAATACAGTGTACACTTATACTGATGTTGATTTTTTCTTTTTAGGTGGTTGATTTGTTTAGGTGCTAAAATATTTTATAATAAACATTATGTAATAAACAGGACATGACTTAGCTTCGGTGTTAGGACTCCTGAGGCAGCCCCCTGTTCCCCACCCACTAAACCCGACACGCCAGCCAGACATCTGTACTCTTCTAGTTTTGAATTTGTTATCCAGCATTTTTTAAAAACTGAACCTATGGTACGGAATGAAGACTACAGCTGGTAAAACCGGTTATATTAGACTAATGTCTCTGTCTTCCATGCAGGACAAAGAGGCAATGGAAGCAGCGGTTCGGGCCTTTGAGGACTGGGAGTTTCGTGTTCTGGAGCAAGAGAGCGGCATTGATGAAGAAGACGAGAAAGAGAAGGAGGGAGGGAGCGAAGTGGAGATGGAGAAGGAAATCTCATGTCAGCAGCATGTGGTCAACACTGCACAGGTACACAACATGCCTCAGAAGGAATTTTTCCGAGAATTTCACAGCTGCTCCTGACGTGCTATACGGGTTTGTTGCTTATCTGCGTGTCATGTGCTTCGTGTCGCGGGCTGGCCGGGGATTAACTTTCACACAAACGTCTCTTCAGTATAGATTTATGACGTCAGACTTGTGCACAGAGCAGGTGGACAAAATAACAAGAACACCTGACAATCAAATAAAGTCCGATACCTGCAAAGACATCGACATTAGTGAATATTGACAAAAAAACACAAAGTCAAACTTACAAAAACGAACCCTCAAGCTCTCCATTCCTAAAGTTTATTATGTTCAGTTTTTGTTTAGACTGTGTCAGAGACATGTGGTGCATCTGTTTCCAATTATGGACTTTGTGGTGTTCCTGTTAGTTGTTATGTTATACAGCGCGATTTGGCCTTGTTAGTTGTGTAAATGTTCATCTTTGGGCTGCCCCCTGACAGTCAAAGATTCAAATCAACAGTCAGAAACCTGTCAGTGAGATTCTTCCAGCAGAGCAGTCATTTTCTTTCCTTTGTCAGTCTGTGTGCATTTCAATAATATGATAAAACAGCTGTCAAAATGCACAGGGAGAACATTTTAATGAGTAATTATAAATAATGGCAATCCTAGGTATGTACTTAAATACTTATTTTAAAAAATCCTTGTGACCACATGTGCTGGTCTGGAGGTTAACTGATGAGAGGCAACATGACAGGCTGTAAACTTTATAAACCAAGTCTCTAAATCAGACAGAGTTACCAAACTGCAGAGTCCCTCTCAGTTTTTAAGAAAAGACTAAAGACTCAGCCCTTTCGCGAACACCTCTGCACTTGATTGACTGCAAAATATATGTCTGAGACATCCTAAGCAGTTTATGCATTGCCCCTTGCACTGCCTCAATCTTTGCTGTATGGCACTTACTTGTTCTCTCCTGAGTAAATCCTTGCTTGTGTTGTAATAGCGCTCAGGTGTACAAAGTGTCTGCAAAATTAAACTGTAAATCACCACAATCCACAAAACTTAACTGTGATGGAAGTGTAGAAGAATGACAGAAACTAAGAACAGGTGACACTTCACCAGAGCGCACTGCGGAGCGTGCAGGACAGGTGACATTTGTGTGTTTGCTTGTGCTTGTTTTTGCCTCTGACAGTCTCAGATTGTTTGTGACCAGTAATCAACACAAAAAATATGTATTCATGACTGTAAACACGAGACAAGCTGTCAGAGCAGACATCTCATAGAAACTGTTACGGACGCTGCTTTTTTCTGCTTTTTGGGGCTATAAAATCACCTTTCTTGCTGAAATGTTTGGCACCATTCTCCATTTTGGAGCTTCTGTAATTAATTTTCTTCTTTTCCGGGTTTAAATAAGGAGAGGGCAGACCAGAAAATTAACTTTAAAGCCACAAATCTGAGCTCCTCCTGCAATAATGACAGAGTTGTTGGCATTGATCAACTAAACTATAAATCTTTCTTAGATACTATTTTTGTGCAGTGAAAATCATCATTATTGGCTTATTGGCCCTGAAGGACTCACTACACACACACACACACACACACACAGACATACACACACACACACACACACACACACACACACACACAAACTCCTCTCCTGTCACAGTCCATGGTCGCCACAGCAGGTTAAGACTTGCCCTCCGTTTGTGACGCAACCATGAACTCTTTACTTCACTCACACCAGCATCGCCCTGAAACTCGTCACATGAGTCTGTACAGCAAACTTAACTACATCGGAGGCCGCCATGAGAGCGAAATCAAAGAGCGAGTCAGAAGGAATGAAGAGCAGCGACAAAACAGAAGATGGAAAGATAAAACACATGAGGGGATTTGGAAAGTTTTTGGAGCAAAGCTAAATTGTCCCTGCTGAATTGATCATCTGGATAATTTTGTTTAATATAAAGATCATCATGATTTATTTAAGTTAACTCCCCTGAGAGTTATTTACAGGATGATTAAAATGTTTAACTTAAAAGTAGAAGTTTTATTGACATTAAATTTGTGTATCTTCTCAAACACAATAAAATACCAAACAATTTAAGAAAATTACTACATTAATGCCGCCATATCATGCAACCAAATAAAAAGGCTTTATCCAAGATATTCACTGTAAGCTTAAAACCTGTTTTTTGGGGAAGCAGCGTGCTTGAAAAAAACGCCTGTGATTGGACAGACAGTTTTGAACAGAGGCTTGTTTGGACACACCAGAACAGGCCGAGAGACAGGGCAGCACCCAACTGGTCCTGATTTACCATGGAAGTCAAGATAATGATAGTCATTTTCGAACAATTGATTCTGCAGCTTTGTGATGGAAAGAATCCAGAAATGGAACAAATTAGGGGACGGTAAAACTCTTCAGATTGAGATTCACACGATCGTTTGAAGAGGCCTGGAACATGTTGGCACTTGTGTTGTAAATCCTTAATTTATAACTGCACTGAGGCGCCGACTGTTAAGACACCGGCACCCTAGTGTGTACTTTGTTTAGATAGTGATTTATTGACCTGAACATGTTTTTCGATGTTTGTTTGACTTGTAGAAAATTTACGGTATTTGACAGTGTTTTCAGTCTTCTTCAGTATAAAAAGGACAACAAGCAAACAGTCATGCCTGTGTGTGGCTTTACTTAGAGTGGAAATGGGCAACTTTTTTTGCTTTAGCTTATCATTATGAAGTAAGTCTTAATTGCATATGTCTATAGAATAATGACACTGTCCACATTTAGATTGGTGCCCTATAAGCCTCACTTTCACTATGCAAATCTGTAAAATATGTTTTACAAGGTTGTAAACATTTTATTTTAGCATTTATAACAAATTTCCTCCTAGAACTGCTGGAAATGAACTGATCTAAAACATAAAAGCACATAAAGCATTTGACATAATGTAATTTTTGGGGCATGATTTAGTATTTAATTATTTGTATTTTAATGTAGGCAAATTAATGGAACTTAAGACCGCTTTCAGCATTTCTTTGACAGAGACGGTGATAGTTGTGAACCAACCAAGATGCATCTCCAACCATGCAAACACCGCTGCAATTTATGTGCGGTCAATGTCCGTAATAGGTAAATGCTTAAAAAAGGGTAAAAGTTATTTATCTTTTGTTTAATTTCACTCCAAAATCAACAAAATATGAACGAAGTTCCTTGTACTAGCTGTAATTATTTAAACCTACTACAAATAAGGGACAATCGATGAGTAGGTAGACATTCGATGGTTTGGAGGCGTGGCATGGAGGCGTTTTACACTCAAAATCAAAAGTTAGGAAACTGTCCAACCGTACACATTTACAAGCGTAGCGGCACACTTGAGATCTGTCTGGAGATGAGTAAATTAGGTGTCTTAGTTATTTATTCATAACTAGCGTAATTTTATTAAATCAGTCTTGTTTCTGTATAGTTAGAGGAAAGTTTACTTTGTTGTATTTCCAAATTTTGGGGATATCCCTATTTTTTATAGGCTGCTGTGGATCATATAAAAGATACCACTTCTTCTCAGCCATGTTAATTAGTCTCTTGTCCTCCCTTCAGCTGCTTTTATGAGGAGAAACAGAAACATGCAGGATGTCACATTGATTTTAACCAGATAAATATTTTGGAGAAACGTGAAGGTTTGCTGAAGTCATGGCGAGCAACACGAATCATATTCTGCTCAAAATCAGATGAAATGATTTACAGCATGCAGACCGGAAGAGTGTGTTTACAATTTCCCTGGCAAAGTTATGTGAGCCAGTGAAAAAGGAGCAGAAGGAGAGTTTTGTTGAGGTAATTTAAGGTTTTGCTTTTATATTTTGTGGTTATGGCAGTGAAAACTTTACCACTTAATTCCACAAGGGACCACCAAAATCAACACAGTATGAAAGCTGCTTGTTGTAGCTTCAGGTTTTTCTGATGGCCAGTGACCTTTTGACAAGATATTTACACTCTTAACATTTTTCCATTCACGTCTCAGATTCCACAAGAACGTATGAATATAGACAATAGATAGATGGTGGAAATAATAGTGAATTGTTCCTGAATTAGCTGGAGTATGTGAGAGGAGGAGAGCAGTGTGAGAGATGAAGAGAGGGATTGTGTGAGAGGGATGGTGGTTGATTCAGCTGCAGATGACATCTGCCTGTCTCTCCATCTGTCTGTCTCTCTGTCTCTCTGTCTCTCTGTCACATTTGCCATCTCAAACTGCTGATTTAGTCTCAGTCCATCATTTCTTTTGGTCACACTCTCAGCGCTGCAGTCACGTGTTCCTCATTAACTTGCAAAGTGGGTGTTTGATTTGCATTGTGTCTCGGCCGAGGAGATCAGCTTGTCTCTCTGCATTTGCTCACACACACACACACACACACACATCATCACATCAGGGATATTTACCCAATATTACATCACAACATAATGAAAACAATAAGTAAACTGAGGCCGGACAGATGAATCACATTCAGCAGACGAGGTTTCTCATGAGAAGAAGAAACCGAATGGCGGCCCACGCTGACGGGAACTCTGTTGTGAATTTTCAGGAGCGAGTGCAGCAGTTAGAGAGACAGCTGAAGGAGATGGAGAGGGAGAAGGAGAGGGAGCTGAACGCCTTGAGGAAGGAGAAGAGAGAACTCGTCCACACCTGTCAAACGGTAAGACGGATTTATCATACTGTGGACATATTTTGATAAACAGTAATATTTTATTTGTCTGTCTTTGATATTAATATGTATAAACAACATTTCAGTATTTTCTAAAAGAAGAGAACCAGCACTTATTACTGAAGATGATTTTTGCATTTTTATTTTGAATTTATGTAAGTGATTTTGGACACACCTCAGATTTTTAGATTTACAGATTCTGTGTCCGAAATCTCTATTTACTTTATAGTGCAATACATTTATTTTTCTGTCATTTTACTTGAATGTACAAACTACAGACTGTATATGTAGAAACGGACAACACGTGAGCTCCTTAAAGCTGAAGCCAAAGCGTCTTGACCGCCCCCTGGTGGTTGGCTGCAAAATAGGTCATAAATCCCCCCTCCATGTTAGCGTATAGATATAAATTAAAGTACATATCAAAATTTTTTTTCCAGTGTCTCCAATATTGGTCACTACTCTGCAGACTCTGGCTCCAGTTGATGTCACCAGTGCAAGATGGTAACACTTGTATCCGGGATATTTTGGTTTCAGTTTCCTATAGTCAGAGGAAGTGGAAACATGTCGTTATCCACTATGTAGTGCCCTAAAAAATCATATGTGCACAGGCTGGAGCGAGGGTTCGTGTGTGAAATGTCAGTATACCGCTCGCTCTAAGGTCAATTACAGTAATGCGAGAGATACGAGAAGAATATTCATTTTCATTGGCCACATAAAACAACTTAGTGGGAATAATGTCTTTTTCACAATAACAACCTTTCCATCAGACGGAGTTGATGTTTACATTTAATAACAAATTTAATCACTGGGCGGTTAGCACATTACAAGCTTTTCCATTTCCTAGCATATTGAAGAGTACAAATCAAAAGCCCCTCAAAATAAAACTGTCCCAATTCTTAAGAATGAGTGATTCACCATGATTCATCGTGCCGACAAATGGGAAAAAGTTAAATTTAAATGACTGTTGGATGAGAGAATTGACCTGAGCGTGCATCAGATGGCAGTTCTAGTTTTAACAGTCCTCTATATAAATTCCCCGTATGGTGAGTAATGATTGATTTCAGACTCTTCAGACTTTGACTGCTAAACTTTACCTCTTCAATTGGTTTTCTTTTCAGTTTTTTCAAAAACATCCACCATTAGTTGGCGCACATTTTGAGGACAGCCAACACGTGTTATCAGTGTTTATTATGAATACATGCTGTTCCAAAGTATGTGATTTACTCAGTCACTAATTAAACAGTGCTGGGACTTTATCTCACAGCCAGTGGTTTGCCTTTGATCAGACTTATGACAGCAGCAGTTGAAATGAGGAGGAGACAAGATCTGGACGAGGAAAAGGCAAATCAGACGTGGAGAGAGTGAGTGAGAGAGCTTAGCTGAAGCTGGAGGGAGGGAGGACAGAGGGAGGAGTAAAAGCAGCGCGAGGGAGGGTGCAGCGTTTGTGACTGTGTGTGTACATGTGTGTGGATGTGTGAGAGGGAGAGAAGGCGAGCTGGGAGAAGTTTCACGTCTTCACAGCAAGCGGTAAGCTAAAGAAGAAAAAAAGACCCACTTAATTCAATCTGCACGGCTAATAGGCGTAAAAAATGATGTTTGTCAGAAAACTGCCTCAGTGTTTAGTTCATCGGCTCTTCTGAATGAGAGACTGGGAACAGCTGGAGGGAGTGGCAGCCCAGAGGAGGAGAGAGGGACAAGACAGTGTCAGACAGCATGACCGAGTGTGTATGACTGCATGGAGGACAGGGAGGGTTACTTTAAAAATGTATTCTGATAGTGTTACCTGTTAAAAAAATGCAGTCACTAACCTAATCCAGTTTTCACAATATTAAAGTAATATAACATGATTACTTTGTTACTTCTGGATTACCTCAATACCAAATATGGTGAAATTGTTCAGCCTAATATAATGTTTTATGTTTGTTCTAGTAGGTTTATTAATAGTTTGTTCAGCTGTTCCTTCCTTTACTATGAATTCATGTTTAGATTAATAGCAGTAATTATACACATTTAAATGTACTTTATTTTTAGACATGTGGTACACCAGCGCCACCACAGTACAAAATATTTTTCAATAGTACTAGTACTGATAGGCTAACTAGCTGGATTTCTGTGTAGCTAATGTTAGTGCTTGGTCTGTATAGCAAACATAGCAGTTGGTCTGTGTAGCTAACGTTAGCAGTTGGTCTGTGTAGCTAACGTTAGCAGTTGGTCTGTGCAGCTAACGTTAGCAGTTGGTCTGTGTAGCTAACATTAGAGCTTGGTCTGTGTAGCAAACATAGCAGTTGGTCTGTGTAGCTAATGTTAGTGGATTGTCTGTAGCTAACATTAGCGTTTAGTCCGTGTAGCTAACATGCGCAATTGCCCTGTGCAGATAATGTTAGCAGTTCTGTGTACATAATGGTAGTTCTTGTTCTGTGTAGCTAACGTTAGTGGTTGTTATGTGTAGGTAACGTTAGCAGTTGGTAGGTAATGTTAGTTATTTGACTGTGAAGCTAAAGTAGCAGTTTCTCTGTGCAGTTAACTTTAGCAGTTGCCCTGTTCAGATAATGTTAGCAGTTCTATGTACATATCATCAGCAGTTGTTCTGTGTAGCTGTTAGTGGTTTTCTGTGTAGCTAAAGTAGCCATTATCTGTGTAGCTCATGTTAGCAGTTGTTCTATGCAGATACTGTTTTTCACTTGTGTCTGTGATAATGACTTGACTGTCAGACTAGCTGGTTTCACTGAGACAAGAGTAATGGTGTGAGATTCTGTCAGTATTGTAAGGTCTGCGCACTGCACCAGTATATCATTCTTTATTTAAAAATTTATTTTAATAATCCTCATTTTTACTAAATGTATCTGTAATCTGATTACCTTTTTTCTGTAACTGTTATATAATATAGTTACCCTTTTTTGTATCCTTATTACGTAATCCCATTACATGTAATCCCATTACATGTAATCCCCACGTTTGATGGAGGATGCGGTTTACTTCTGACATGTATATTGAACTTTAATGGTGGGAGATGGCATATATAATAGATTTTACTCCTAGATATTTACTAAATGTAGAAGAAAACATACCTCAAAGATCAGAAACTGTTGTCTAAAGCCCTTTAAATCTCCGGTGTCTTCACATTTCCTGTAGATATAGTGTGTAATAGTGAAAGAGACAGATAAGGGTTAAACAGTGGACTCACTGCATGTGGCGGCTGAATTGCTCATGTGTTTGTGAGTCAAGCAGGGAGGGAGGGCGGGTTAGAGGGGAAGATAGTGAGGGAATGATAATATTTTAACTCATTACGATCCCTCTTGGAAGTGGTGTTTTCATTCTCAGCCGGATGTGGTATGTTGAATCCAGCAGCTTTCATCAGCCACTGACTTTGTCATCCTCCCTGCTGCTCCAGTTCATTTAAACTGTTTGCGTTTGAGCCTGACAGCCAGGTTTCATCATCATATATTTAAAGAAGAAACCTGTAATATATTTACTGTGCTAAATCATAAAATGATCATGATATGTCATCAGGGATTAAGGAAACATGTTAAATTGAAATATTTGCTTCTCTGAAAACAGCGCTACAGCAGTGGTGTCCTTTAAAACTTCCATTCCAGGCCAGAATAACTGGTTTAGTTTGCCCATTTCATATTTATTAGAGTTCAAATCAATGCCGAATGTTTGCTGAAGGAGCAAGTGTCTGTTTATGAGTTGTAAGAAATCGATGATAATCTTTTTAGAAGGAGCAGATACTTGTAACGGTTAAATTGAACAATATGTTAATGAAGTCTGGTGGACAGAAGCAGGCGGTCACTGAACTCCAAGTCAGGAGTGTGTATTTTTGGAGTAGTTAGCTTTTGTTTTTAGCTGGTGTAACTTTACATTAAAAGACAAATGACAGTTAAACAGATAATCAACTTTCAGTGTAGGACTCGAGGTCAAGACCTCCAGCATTCCTGCAGCCTGCCTGAGCTTCCTCGAGTCTGGGGAGGAGGAGGGCAGAGGGAGACAACTCTCTTCAACCATAACTGTATATAAAATAGGATTTTAACCTATTTAATACACCATCTATGGCTCCCACTTGCTACTTGGACTGCAGTGCTTGTCTTTGCATGCACAATAGTCACGTATTGACCCTTTAATCTGCTCCTACAGGTCCTCAAAGAGAAGAAGCCACTCACTGATTGGTCGAACATCACCGGCTCAGCCCCCTGCATGATGTCACTCTCACCTCTGACCGTACACAAGCCTCCTCAGGTCCGAAGCGCATCACCATGGATACAGCATGTGTTTATATTAGCTCTCTACCTACCTGCCTATAATAGAGCTGCAATGAGTTGTTGACTAGTTGCCAACTGTTTTGATACTTGATTATTCATTTCCAGTCATTTTTCAAGCAAAAATGTCAAACATTTGCTGGTTTCAGCTTCTTTAATGTGTGGATTCGCTGCTTTTCTTTGTCATTTATGACAGTAAATGAAGAGTCTTTGGGTTTTGGACTGTTGGTTGGACAAAGGAAGCAATCTGAACTTTTGACTCTGGGACTCTGGGCTCTTTTATTGACTAAACCATTAATCATGAAAATAATCTGCAGATTAATCGATAATGAATATAAACATTAATTGCAGCCCTACTGCATACTAAGCTTGCAATTAACAGATATTTTCATTATCAATTAATCTGTATTTTATTTTCTTTAAGGAGTCAAATGGGACCACTTTAATTTGTGGGGTTTTTTTTCAAAAGTTTAATGTAATAAAAGGCTTAGAAAACCAGCAAATATTCACTTTTCAGAGGCTGGGACATCTGGGAGGCTGGGATTTTTTGGGGGTATTAATGCTTATGAAAAGACTTAGATGTTAAATTGATTATGTAGTATAGTATTTGCAGCTGAAAGCTACTTCAGTGAACTTTCATATTGTGTTGATTTTGAAGGTCTCTGATGACAAAAGCAGCTAATCCTGTCTTTGATGGCCTATATGTAGGTCAAATAGAGGCATCAGCATTAAATTGAGCCCATTTTCTCGTAGTAGCTTTAAATTTCAAATGGTAGACTAATTGTTTCAGCTCTAGTTGATCAATGAAGTTGAAATATTTGCCACACAGCTCATACTAAACTGGTTTCTTTTATTTTCTTTTAGGAACCATGCAAAGAGTCTGTCAGTTTGCCCAGAAGACGAAGCTCGCATCGCAACAAACTCAGTGACAGGCCGCTCTCAGCACAGGGTGAGCTATTACCAGCCCTGTTTTTTTTTATTATTTTCTATTGTGCTCTTGATTGCTTAAGCTGAGAGTGCCATGATATAGAACAATGTACACTCTCTCTGCACTCATGTCCTCATTTTGTCCGACTGTTTGCTCAGTTCCCTCCCTTTTAGTCAAATCAAAGGTGTGCCAGCAGAGACGGCAGGTTGTTGTTACGTAGGTAGAGAGCAGGATTTACCTGAACAGACCGGACAAGCCAGAGAAGCGCATATACTTAAGCCTAAAATCTCCTCAGTAGTAGGTTATCTATTTTTCACACACACCTGTCTGTCACCAATTATCCAAGTAGCCTGATCTACAAGGTCATGTCAAGTCTTGCTGGGTGTTCGTCCGTCTCCTAACTTTGATTCAGACTGGGTTTCACCAACAAAGACTGATTTCATCTAAGATTAGTTCTAATCAGAGTTTAGTAAAACTAATCTCAGTTTAGAAATCCAAGTTTACTGATGTAAACCAAAATTAAATGTTAAATCAATATGGAGATGCTTTTGTATACAAATTAAAATCCATTTTTTTAAAAAGAATAAATTTGAGTGTTGTCAGGACGAGTATGAAAACAATATTGTATTTTTTTTTCTAGCTAGCTAAAAAGTAAAGAAGAACAACAAAAATATTATGTTGTGTGCTAGCTAGCAAAAAAGCTGACTGAACATTACAGCGTTTGCTAGCAAGCCAAAAAATCAACAACAACAACAACAAAAATGTTACATTGCGTGGCAGCCAACTAAGTTAACTGAACATTACACTTTGCTAACTAGCTAAAATGATCTAAATGTTACTTTTTTTTGCTAGCTAGCTTTTTTTTTGAGGGCTTTTTATGGCTTTATTCATAAGACAGCTGAAAACGTGATGATCAGTGTTGGGCAAGTTACTCAGGAAGTGTAATAAGTTAGCATTAGCTTATTACTCCTTTAAAATTTAATAACATTACTTTACCTATTTTTGGCGGCCCCAGAGTTGAACAGCTGATCCAGTGAACCGTTAACACCCAGAAAGTTTCTGTTGTTATCTGTCCAGATGTCGACTGCCTCTCTGAGTGTGAACTTCAAATTAGGCTCTATCATCACAGATTCTCTCTAGAGGAACCAAACAAACCCAAAATAACGCTAATAATTCCATTGTCCGTCATTTGTTTAGCTTTTTGGCTGCAGGTGAGGTGACCTGCCCTGACCTGCTGCACATACAAGTCATAGGATAGCCCACCTAGGTCAAAAAGTAACTCACGGTTACTTGAAGTAGTGAGTGTAATCTAATTATTGTTTTGGAAATTGTAATTGCTTACATTATTCATTAGTGGTAGTAAAAGCAATAATATGACAGTAATATATTCCTGAGTGATGCATTACTGCCCAACACTGCTCATGATGGCTCAGATTTAAATTTAATCTTCCGTAATTTTAAGAAAAAATGTTAAAAAGTTTGGTGAAATATAATTTAAAGTTGAACCATGATTTAAATTGGTGTAAGAGTAATTCCTTGTTGTAGAAACCCATCTTTAGTCTATTCCTGAAGCTGTAACTTAAAACTCTTGATCTAATGTGAGTCATCATCTTGATACAGAAATTCTCCGATGCCACATCTTATCTAAAGATATTCCAGCTGACTGATGCATGTTGTTCTCGCGTGTCTTTCTCTGTCTCCTTCCTCTCTCAGGGTTGGTACGGACGCTTCCAGACAGCCAGACCCCAGAGGCGTTCACTTCCCCCATCCCCTCACACAGACTCAGCAACGGGCACAGCAGCGGACACCGACCCGGCACCAGCAACGGCGGCGGGCTCCTCACTCCGTGTAACAGTACAACGAGCTCCCGCGCTGCCAGGTCAGTTACCTCCCTGCTCGTTTGATGGACACTTTTTAAAGAGCAAAATGAAGAGTGGCTGTGCTTGAGGTGTAGTTACCATAAAATCTTCTTGTGTGGATCTTTTTGTAGTTTTTTTATAGTTTCAGGAACATAACCAAATCACTACAACAAAGTCTGTTCCTCGTCATTTTGTTTGTTTTGATATTTTGTCTACATCATACCGTGTTTAACAGTAACTGACAGGGGTGGAAAATAAGTAAGTAGAAATACTTTGTCACTGTTCTTAAGTAAATTTTTCAGGTATCTGTACATGAGTATTTATTTTTCTGACAACTGTTTACTTTTGCTCCCTGCATTTTAAGACAAATATTTGTACTTTCCATTTTCAAAATGGACTTGTTACTTTAGGTTTAATGCATTTGAGGGGAATTCTTGATTATTTTTATTCTGGTGATGTAACAAGACAAAAAACAACTTAAAAGACGCAACAAAACAAAAAAAAGACATCACAAGACAAAACGTGACATAAAAGACGCAACAAGAAAAAACTATGTAACAAAACGAAAAACAACTTAAAAGACATGACAAAACGAAAAAGACGTGACAAGATGAAAAAACTTACAGCGACATAAGAACACAGAAAAACTAATCAAAAGATGTTACAAGCTGAATCAGACAGAGATGGAGGTTTGAAGGGAGAAAAGGTCAGGTTCAGTTAGCTTTTCACAAAAACAGTCGGTAGAAATGGGTGACTTTTTACTTTTATACTTTGGGCGCATTTCAGTACTGTACTGTACTGCACTTGTACCTTTTCACTTTTACTTGAGTAAAAAAGTTGAATCAGTACTTGTACTGTTTTAAAATCTGTAATTATACTTGAGTAAAGACTGTGTGTACTTGTGCTTCTGGTAACTGATTAATGATACTGTGTGTTAACTGTAATACCAGCTATATTTGGTTAAAGCAAATGCATTTGATGTGCTAAATGTGTAATTCTGGACTGATTCTCAGCTATCATTATAGTTTTGTATTTTTGTTTTTTTCTTTATGTCATTTTAATTTTCATTCATTAATTTTCATTTCATTCAGTTTGTTTCCAGAGTAGGTTGATTCATTCCAGTTACGTTTTTACTGTGTAAAAATGTTTAGTTTTAGGTTACTTTTTATTAGTTTCAGTGTTGGTTTTAGTTTCTTTATTATAATGTGGGTATTTGTCCGAGGCAAGATATAAGAAGTTGTGTCACAAGGTAAAATAAACACAACATTTTGTGAATGTTGCTGAGTCACAGTCATGTCCTATAATCATCTGCATCAATGCACCGTCATGGTTGTTGTGTTGACAAATTTGATGAAATTGACAAAAATTAAAACTAAAGACATCTCTTGTATATTTTTATTCCATTTTAGTTAGTTTTGTAAGTACACAATATCTTCTCAGTTTTTCTTCTAAAGTCTAGTTTTTATTTTGATTTCTGAAATGTTTTTCACATCTAGCTTTAGTTTTTAGTTTAGGTTTAGTCAACAATAATACCCTTTATTCTCCACCTTGAGCATGAATAAACAATTGAATTGCAGTGCTGCTCCTGTTTGGTTGATTGTAAATTAATCTTAATACTTATTTCTGATTAATTGATGAGTATAACTCCTCTCACAGCCCGTGTCTGCTGGATCTTGTGGAGATCGAGAAGAAACTGAGGGAAGCCAAGGCAGAGAGGGAGAAGCTGCTCAGAGAGAGGGTGAGTCACCTGCTGTGGGAAACGTTCGCTGACACCTCTAATCACCCAGGACGCACCACGTTAGACACGGCTGTCTGATCACTGACACCCACCCAGCTCGCACATGATGGTCCAAGAAAACAGCCAGCAGATGTGTCAATGTTTGTTGTTCATGTTTCCAACATCGGTGAATGCCAAGATTGAAAAATGTGAAGGCATATGATTGTGAGTTTATGCAGTTTGAGGGGAAAGTTCAGTGGTAAATATTGAAGTGTCTTATTTTGGATTTGTATATCAAGGAATCCTTCATAAATCAGCTCTGTTAGAGCAGTATCTTTATTGTGTTTCCAAATTCGTTACCTTGAAAGGGGCCATCACATATTTTGGAGGCTGGTTAATGATTTTCAGTGATACATATGTGCACACAGGAAGAACGACGGCGGTTGTTGTTGGAGGAGAGGAAACAGAGAGAGCTGAACTCTCCCAGGACAGAACCACCGGAGCCAGAGACCCCACAAAGACCAGAGCCAGAAGTTAAGGACAATTCTCCCCCAAACTCCCCAGTATGTATAAAGTGAAAACCACAAAGCCGCATTAAAGACACGGAAGATGTTTTTTTTTTTCTCAGTCACAGTTTAAAAATGCAGCAGAACCACAGACTAGTTTATTCCACACATTCTTCCTCCTTGTCAGAATCTGATGCCTACATTACCCATAATGCAATCAAAAGCTCACGATTAGAGGTTTTGATGCTAGTAGCAGCAAATTTAATTTTTAGGGTTTTGTGCATTTTACTTAACCGATACACTTAACAAGATACAAAACGTATTTTTCTCATTTTTGGCTCTGCCAAACAAAACAGTATCAAAGGGGGTGTAAATACTGCTATTTATTGACTAACAAGGCAGATTCAACCAAACTGTGAGAAAGCCTTAAATTCTATTATTTGCTCCTATTTAGTTGGTAACAAGAGGTTTGTAGAAGCTAAATATTTTGATAGGTTTTTAAATGAGCTGTTGCATGTGACTATAGGAACGCCTCCATGCATGTATGGTCTGTATTTAAACACTATGTCACTTAATGGTAGCAATGTCTTGAGAAAGGTATGAACCGAAATGTAACTGAAATCAGTGCAGGTCATACGTGTGTGCAGGAACCGACTCCTACTCCCACGCTCTCTGGGTGAATCCGTGCTCTGACAAGACGCAGCAATTCATCATGGTGCACACATTATGCAAAACTATTTATATTCTTAATGGATGACATCAGTTACATCAGTGAGTCATTCCAGCTCTAAGCACAGTGGAACAGCACCCAAAGGGGTAAATCCATCTGCCAAAACTTCATGAAGAAGCAGCTGACTGATGTCACACAACAATGGCTGCACCCATGGAAGAACACATTGTAAATTGTAAATCATCTAAAGGGCAATGTTAAATATATATTTACCAGGATTTAATTAAAATAATGCATACTATTATATAATGAATAAATATTGATTTCCCATATTCAGTACCATATGTTCCTGTTTTTCATGATCCTATACAATTGAATGTTTATCATCTGATTGCAGAAAACATCTCTGACTGTGGAAAACAAGTGTAGCCATAATAAAAGGGCTCTGAATGTTCCTTGTGTTTCCTCAATTTCCATGGAAAATTGAGTGCCTCTTCTCAGCTACATCTAAACTCCATTTGTCTCTCCAGCAGCGCAGCCTGCCCCTCTTCCTCTCTCCTAACTTTGACCTCCGGGCCCACTTGGAATCTCTGGGTCACGGAGTGGCCGGCTGCACGGACCTGCGGCTGACGCCTCGACGCTGCGCCGGCTTCCTCACCAAACGAGGGGGGAGGGTCAAGACCTGGAAGAAGAGATGGTTTCTGTTTGACATGGACCACAGGCGACTAGCCTACTATACAGGTTAGACTGGCTGGGAGAGTGGTGTTTGCGCATGCTGACTGCATGTTTGCAAGAAAGCCTTCTGTGTATCACACTAGCTCACTGAAAGGAGGTCAGGCGTGTTGCAAAATAATATTGGATCAGTTGCATTATTTTCTAGCTGTCATCTTCTGCTTATTTAGATGTACATTCTGTTATGAATGAAGTTTAAAACCAGCATCAGTGATAGTATGGGGGGTTGTTAATGGGGTTTGTAAATTATTGTTTAAATTCATGATAGTTGCAGAGTAGTAGTAACTTTTAGGACTGAATAGATCCATCAGTTAGGTTGTTATCACATCATGTGTTTTTCTAACTTGCTGCTCTCTTTGCTGCAGACTGTGATGAGAGGAAGCTAAAGGGAGTAATCTACTTCCAGGCCATAGAGGAGGTTTACTACGACCATCTACGAACAGCCACCTCTGTGAGTTCTCATACAGTACAACAAAGAACATCAAAGTCTGTAGAGCGTTTCATTGGGCTGAGAATCTGTGTGAAATCTCTGAACTTTAAACTAACTTTAGATTGGACTTAAGTCTACACTCTAGCAATGCACCAATTTATCAGACGATATTCGCCTCGTTGACTGCAATTGTCTTATCGGAAATAAGATGACATGCATTGATGGCAGTGGCGAATGTTAATCTGTTTTAAGTTAGCGCTCACTGAATGTTGTGGTGGTTATTTGCGGTCAGACTCAGACAACAGTAGCTAACACACCCAGCTGCTGTTTCAGATTAGAGGCCACTGGCTGGACACAACTCTGGTGTGATGAAAGAGGGCAACAGGTGCTCTGTTTTTTTTCAGTGAGGATTTCTTTGCTTGTACAAAAGGGGGAAATAAATTGCAACCAAAACTAAATAAAAAACACAAAAACATAAATATTGGTCCAGAAGTTCACAACTGTTAATCTTTACTACAAGCCTTTTGTCGTGGTGCAGGCCAGTGTAGCTCAGCCATGACACCTAAAAATCGATCAAAAATCAATTAAATCCTTGTGTTTCAGGACGAACATGCATGACCATCGTTAAGTTTACTGCTGAACATATTGTCATCAGTCAGGGAACGTCTTAGAGGTCTCTTCTTTCATCCTTTACATGTTGTTTTCTGTCTCCTTGGAAGTTTCAGCTGAACTAGAATTTCCTCGGGATCTCATGTGATTTGGGAATTTACTCCCCATGTGTGTGTTTACTGTGGCGTATCCACATGACACAAAGTTTGTTTTAATGATTTGAGGCTGCTCCTTCTTTAAATGGGTCACTGGTTTGATTATAGACATGGCAGGTTTGCAGGGGATTAAAGACACAGACGATCTCTGCAATTACTGTATTAGAAGAAATCAAAAGCAGGTGTCAGGTAACACTCGCACTGCTGAGTCGAGCTTTATTTGCTGCTGACAAGTCTCAGGTCTTAAAGTATCACGTAACCCTAAAGGTTTACAATGATACCATGGGAAAGCCTGTTATTTATATCAATCAGCAGGTGGAGTTTGTATAACTGCTTACATCAAACAACAAAACAATTTGTCCTCAGGACTAATGCTGTAGTGCAAAATAACTAAGTTATTCCATTCTTCAGTACAAGATTTTTCAGTACAATTTTGTGGCACTTTTTACTTGAGTGCATTTTATCCTATTTTCTGCTTCTACTCCACTACATTGACAGTAAGTTAATTAATCAGTATTCTGGAAATGGCAGTAAGCGTGCCTCATTTGGCATAATTCGGGCTGGTAAATATAAAATGGGGGAAAAAATGAAAACAAGAAAAAAAATGAGGAAAAGCCATGCAATTTCTATCTTACTCATTAATGGCTTATTGATAGCATGTTCATTTATTGGATAAGGAAAATGTACAACACTTGAAATCATGGTATACAACTAGTTTCACCTGGACTAGCAAAATTCTGCTTATATACTGATGCATCAATGCTAAGCATTTTTCTGTAGTAAAAGTACTTTTACTTTTGATACTTAAAGTACCCTGGACTAGTATTTTCTAGTATTGTTGTATTGGTATTTTTGCTCCAATAAGAGATCTAAGTATTTCTTCCACCACTGGACATTTTCTGTACACAAAATGTCACATTCTATACATAGTTTGTTTAAATTTGATTAAAAATGTAATTATCTGTCTTCTATAACGTAATCAGCTATACTTTCAAAATTAAGTAACAACAGCCAGTTTTCTGCTTCTCTGAAAAGTAAAGACGTAACGTAACAAATTCAAAGTTGTTTAACTTTTGAGTTCAGCTGGAAGAAGGAAAATCTCTACGGTTAGATAAGTGAAATGTTGAACGAATCAATGACCATAATGGAAAACCCCTTCAGGCCTGTCAGAACGTCGTCGTCTTCATCATGACTGATCACATTATCGCTGTCTGTCTCCTTCCCTCAGTCTCCACGGCCCAGTCTGACGTTTTGTGTGAAGACGTACGACCGTCTTTTCTTTCTGGTGGCTTCAAATGCAGTTTCCATGCGGATTTGGATGGATGTCATCGTCACGGCGACAGACGAGCACAGCCGATATTGACCTCTTACATAATGTGGACTGTAAAATCCTGGAGTGTTCTACTGGGCGGACGATGCATTTAGTCATGTTCCCCTGTCTGGGGGGCTGGTGTGACCTCAGGGGCTCGTTCTGGACCTGGACTCAGGAATCTGTGGATAAAACACGTGAGCTGGCAGAGCGGTGCAGTGGTTCGAGGTGCCGGACACATGTCTTCAAGCACACAGCGGAGGCAACTGTTGAACTGAAAGAGTGATGCTACAGTGGTGATGGAGGTTCACCACTGAACCAGCTGCAAACCACAACCAGCCTGCCCACTGGGTGTCTGTTACTGGGGACTCTTTGAGCCTGACCTCCCTCTGCTGGTCACAGTGCAGCATTACAGGTCTTAGTGCACAATACACTACAACACACTACAACAGGGGGTGGACACAATAATAGCGACACTTGTGCAATCTAATGCAATCCAATATAAAAGCCCAGAAATAAGAGAGAACATTTTTGTGCTGTATTTTGTGTTGAATTGCCTAATACTGTCAAGTGTTTCCACTAATATGTCCATATCCTGTATCTTTGTTTTCATAAATTACATTTTCATGAATTAAGTTATTATTTGGAAATTTATATGGGTTTGATATGAAAATAAATGAAGGCATACACTGTTATGAATGCACTATTAAATGTTTATTCATAAAAACTTTGCTTCCCTTTGCTCTCTTTTTTTCCCCAACTTTAAGTTTAGGCATTTTTCAACCTGGACCCTAAGAAAATAGTTGTGAAATTTACGGCATGTGACAACGTTCAGTGACCATCCTTTCCTTGTGCACGATATCAACCATTAGATATGAAAAATAACATAATGAGATGATTGATACCACTACTGCAAGAGTTATTACAAAGTAACTTTGGTATTATTCTACCTTGACCCTATCTTTTTATGTTTTTGTGCCTAATTTTAAATGATTAATAGGGACAACTGCAACCACCATCTCTGGTTTGGTTGACAAACTCTTAAATCACCAAGTTAGATGTGAAAATATCCAGAGAGGAGCGAGAGGGAGGTTGGACATCACAGAACCAGCGGGGAGAAATGATGTGTACAGCAAGAATATTTTCACATCAAACACTGTATAGGAAGGATTGATTTCAACCAAACCAGAGTTGGTGTTCGGTGGAGCAGTGGAAAGACAAACCAAGATTAAGTTTTTGTTTCCCTGTCAAGTTTGAATAAAGGGTGTTTTATGGTGACAGGGGTGTCACGGTTTTAAATTAACTATTCAATTCGGCTGCCGATTTTAAGGTCACTATTCGATTTTTTTTTGTTTAATTTGTTTTTTTGTACCAACTGTTATGCCATTGTTAGACTATTCTGTCTTTGCAAAGATGAACAGATCATTGGCTTTATGAATGGACAAAAAAAGTTAAGGGGTGCTCTGAAAAATGAAGTCCTAGACACACAAAAAGCTTTGTTTTATTTTAATTTTTTTCTTAAATTAATAACCTGCACACACTGCAAGTACAGAAAAAGCTTCAGTACTTTCTATATGATTGATTGAATGTAAGTAAGTATTTAATTGTTTTTAAACGTGGTATTAAAAAGGTCCTGAGGTATCGATACTTTTGACATTCTTATATTTGAAGGACCAACTTTTTAGACTGTTGTACTGTATTACGTTTATATGCAAGTAGTCACACTGTCTTTACTCCATCTGTATTTCTGTTCATTTAGTTAGTTCACTTCCTCTTTATTTGTAAATATATCTTGCAATGAAATGATGAGTTAAAATCATAAAACACAGAATGAACTGAATTTTCTGCATCATAAAATATACTTATCTTATGTTCCTCTCAAAAATTCTATCCTACGTTTATGTTTTGCTATAAAATTCCGGTTAGAGACTGAAAAGACTTGTAATCCTGCAGTATGCAGTACAGAGAGGCAGTAAAAACCCCGTTGTTGTGCTGAGCGCCACTCCCCAGACCAATCTTTCAAGAGCTGAGCGTCCCATCCAGACACTCCACCAGTGTGACATGACTCAGTCCTTGGATTATTACCACTGACCCTTCAATGCTGGTAAAAGCCTTTATTTATTCCATCATTATTTTAAAAATCACTCAATCAGATAAGAGTACAGTGCACATACTTTGACTGAAAAATCAAGTCAGGAGCAGTGTATTTTAATCTCAAATATTCTTTTTTATTTTTCAGAAAATAAAGACACCGTATGCTGAACATCATTGTTGGCTGTAAGGTAAGACTTCATTTTCAGAAAACTCAAAATTACTCAAAATTATTGCAAACCTCTTGGTCTAACCTATCTTGTTAATTCATGAAATGGAAGCATACATAAGTAAATTCTTATTTCTTTATCACAAACTTATTAACCAGTCTACTGAAACGATTTTACTTTTGAGAATATGGTTATGCAAAACATATGCAAACATTACATATGTTTCGAAATCAAATGAGCTGGTGTGACATTATTATAAACTGTTAACATGGACTTTTTTCAGGGTATCATATTTTTATGAGGTATCAGCTTCCTTATTGAGTATGTTATCAGTAGAGAGAAGCACACTGTTTCCCCTTTTCACTGTGAGACCAGCTGCAATATTATTATACTGGACTGTAAGTTAATGCAAGAACTTACCACTATATCACATATACAAATAAATACATAAATAAATAACTGATGAGGTGCTTGATAACATGGTGAGCTTTGCAAGCAGCATCTTATTATTATTATTATTATTTTAATCTGTGGTATTCTGCAGCTGCAGATTCTGTGTGGGTCTACATATAAGAAGCTATCGCTTTTCTACATCTACAAGACTGAGGCAGTACAAAACAACACTGGGAATTACTTTCAGCAAGAAAAGTTAAAAGTCACAGGAAGGAATCGTTATGACAATCCTTTACTTTGTGTCTCAGATCAAGTCAATGTAATTTCCCCCCTAAAAACAGGGTTTATTCTCCTTCCTTTATACTATTCATAATGGTTAACCAAGAAGTAAGTATCAATAGGTTTGTGTGTGTGTGTGTGTGTGTGTGTGTGTGTGTGTGTGTGTGTGTGTGTGTGTGTGTGTGTATGTGTGTGTCTGTCTGTGTGTCCAGAACCTCTCTGTAGGATCATCAACCTGACAGAAAAGCATGACAGGTGCTGTAAAGGTTTTCCTCCTATGCTGTCTACTTCAAGGTAGGCTACATTACATTTGAATGTTTTTTTGGGTGTCTTGCAAATGTTTATAATTACTAACAAATACTGCAAAAGTTGCTTTTTGTCTCAACCTTTACTTTTTGTGAGTGCCTCTTGTTATGTTAGATGGTTTATTTTTCCTTTCAATAATGATAGTTTAGCATTTTTGAGGTGTTTTGTTGCAATCTGTGACACCGACTACTTGTTAGATTACTTATTTTGGTGTAAAAGGCGGAACATGCAGTTTTTAAATGTATCATTCAAAACAGTGAATCAGAGACATAAAATGTTATTTTCTGATTGTTTTACAGCAGTTATGTTTTTGAAACATAAATAAACACACCCACACTACCACTTCACTGGATTTTTTTAGGGATGCACCGGTTGACCGGCCAGAGACCAGAACCGGCCGGTTTTCAGCGTGACTGGTCCTGACCAGACTCCAGCTGACCCGCTAATGTTTTTTGTACCAGAGCTGATTTGTTGCCTTTCTTAATTTTAAATTCAATTTTGGTGGATCTAAATGATACTGGATATAGAATGGCGCCAGTTTTTCCAGAGAGCATTTGAAGGTCAGACTTAAAAAAAAAAAAAAAAAAAATCAGAAATCGGAATCGGCCAAGAAAATTGAAATCGGTGCATCTCTAGATTTTTTGTGAATACAACTGAAGTGATCCTCAGCCTGCTCTGCCTGTGTACATGTGTGTATCTCTGCAGCTCTCACAGACAGAGAGCAGAGCAAAGAATCAGAAAATGCAATGTTACTTCCAGAGGGTCATAAGTGATGATTTGGAGGGATTATATCTATATGTGTTGGGTTTTTTTTTTGAGAACCCTACATACATAGCATACTTTTAACCTCAGCTGACACTGATAGTGTTGGTATTGTTTCATCTCAGGTATCTTATGCCAACACTGGGCAGCCTTCATGCCTCAGACAGTCGAGGGACTGAGTGGATCCTGTGTGATCATCCCCTGCACCTTCAGCCTGCCCGCGGGTTGGGATCAACATCTGGATGATTCGTGCAAAGCCATTTGGAAACGAGGCAGCTGGAGTCGAACGCAGGTGTTTGACTCCAGCCTGACGGGAGCGAGTGCGAGCTTGAACATCCTGCAGGGAAACCTGACAGGGATCCTGCGTGAGAAGGACTGCACCACCATCTTCAACAACCTGCCGTCCAACCATTACGACAACTATTACTTCAGACTGCAGTGTGACAACGATCTCAAGTTCAACTTTCAAACAAGTGTCATCATCACAGCTCAAGGTTTGTGTTACATCCTATTACTCTTATACACATAAACCCACACCTTTTGGATATCTTTCTTTCCACTTTCTCACTGTTTCTTCTCCTCAGATTCACTGCCCAAACCCACCATAACTCCACCCAGGCTGGAGGTAGAAGAAGGAACTCCAGTGAGGTTGAACTGCTCAGCTGTAGCTGCCTGTCCTGTCCTTCCTCCACTTATGACATGGACACCCAGTGTAGGTGACATCGAGGAGAGCGTAGAAACCAACTTCATGACCTCCGTTATGAACTTCACCGCTTCTTACCTCCACAATGGACAGAAGTTCTCCTGCAGCGTCCTCTACAACCGACAAGCAGGCAGCAGTGATCTTCTGTATGAAAAGAGTTTGACCATCCGTGTTCTTTGTGAGTATGTTTCTGGCATTTGTTTTATCTTGTTGTTGTGTTGTTTCAGATCACAACATATCATCTCATTTTAAATACTGTTATGATATGCTGTGGAAAAAATACATTGTGGGGTTTTTGTCATCCTCTTTCAGTATGACTTGCTAACTTCTCCAATGAATAGTTTGAGCATCATCACTCTGGGGATTTCTGCATAGAATTTTAGTCAAAATGTATTAAAAAAAACTTTCCAACTGCAGACTTTATGGACCCTATAGAGACAATCTATAGCACATGGTCTAAAGTGCAGGGGCCAAGTGCATTTAAGGCTTGTCCAACTCCACTTTAGTCTTTTAATGGTGCATAATTGGCACAAAGTAAGATGCATGGCAGAAATAGGTTGTATTTAGTCTACTAATTAATCACAGGTGTGTTTTAGGTGTGTGTCAGTCGCACTTCCTTCTGGCTGTATTTTTTTTTTTTTTAAGAAAACAGAAAAGCTTGCGCTGCTCATCATCATTTAAAAGATGATTTAATGATTAGAGGCTGCTTTCATTTCATGTTATTTTAATAGTTTCCATGTGTGCAGTAAATATTGTTAATATTTAAGCAGCAAAAGTAAAAACTGTAGTTATAAACTTGATAGGATAGAGGAAATTCTCCAGAGGAAATAATTTTATAGACAGCTTAGATTGAAGTCTTTAGGATTTATATGGCTATTTTACTACTAATACTACAAACTATTTCACAGTTTGAACTTGACAAATAACAGTACAAATATTAATGCCAAACGGAGGTCTCACTATTTGGCAAGCAACAGGTCACTGTTGCCCTTTTTAGCTAAGGTGTTGTAACAGCTTATTAATTATTTATAAAGTGTTTACAACCTAATTATAAAACATGTATAGGTTATTTATTTATGAGGATAGTCTTACTGAACAGTGGTAATCATTTCACATATTTACATTTTCAAAACTCTCTTCCAGATCCTCCAAATAACACATCAGTCAGCTACTCTGGTCCAGTAAAGGAAGGCAGCTTGGTTACTTTGACCTGCAACAGTAATGCAAATCCAGCTGTGGATGGCTACAGCTGGTACAAAGTGGATGGAGATCAGGTGACAGCAGTGGGCTCTAAGAAGAGGCTTTCGACTACAGTGTCAGAGGTCGACAGACAATTTTTCTGCAAAGCCACTAACAAATATGGAGCCCAGAACTCATCCATCACTGAAGTAGATGTACACTGTGAGTCAGACTGAACAAATACACAGATGTCAAAATATCAGCTGGCGACATGGACTGAACTCATTCTTGTGTTTTTTTTTTTCAGATTCTCCCAAAGACACCACTGTAGTCATCAAAGACGATGGTCCAATCCTGGAGGGCAGCTCTGTTAGTCTGCTCTGTGTTAGCCGAGCCAACCCACCTGTCACCAACTACACCTGGTACAAAGACGATGAGGAGGATGAGGAGCCTGGATCCACCCTGGTTTTAACCAGCGTCGACCCGAGCCACAGCGGGAACTACCACTGTGCAGCAAAAAATGAGCTGGGAGAGGACATTTCAGCAACGATTCAGCTGGACGTTCAGTGTAAGTTTCTTTTTACGCCGTGAAGACACTGATTTACACTGATGACAAACAACAAAACTGTATGTTTCCAGTGCGTTCATACGCTGAATATGGCTCCACTGTATATCCAGCTGTGGTCACCCAAACATGATGTGAAGCCAAGTCTCAGTCACAGTGTCTGGACCGCGGACAGTAACACATTGTCGCATTGCGTGACAACCTCAAAATCCTTTCTATGTCAGTGGTCCATCATGACTGAGCTCTGTTGTGCGTCCACATGTGTGCCAGTGTGTTAATTTATGTATAGATGTTTTGTTTGGTTTCTGTCCTTGTTAAGACGTCATTTCCAACCACAGAAAATTGGTCCAGTGTGTAAGATTCATGGGATTTATTGGTAGAATCTGGCAGAAACTGAATATGATATTCATAAGTATATTTCCATTAGTATATGAGCTAATTGTTTGCTGTTAGCATTTTACTTTAGTGTCTTTTTCCTAATACATAAGCATTATTTTTGATTATTCTAAATGTTTGATTTGTTAAGTATAATTATTAATTAGTATTATTTTCTTTGGTAGCTTATTTAGTTTTTTTGTGCAATCAGTATTTTTGTTTGTGTTTCCATTATTAGTATTTTTGTTTATGTTTCTGTTAACGCTGTGGACACTTGACATTACATGTGGGACGGCAGAGAAGGCTCAGCATGCTCCTGGGCAGGACGGGCATGCAGGAAACATAAATCCTGTACACTTTTTTTTCTTGCTTGCTTGATTTGGATAAATAAACCTCAAGAAATGCAGTAATTAATAAGTAACAGTTTATATCTGCAGAGGGTGCAGGTCCACTTCCTACAGAATGACTTTCTCCGGTAGTCTGGAACAGACAAATCAAACACTGAACTCACACACTGGTCCTTTAAAAATGAAATAAAGTTGATATAGACCATGGAGATATAGATCCCTGGATTTTACTTTTTACTTTTTGCTCCTCATTATTAAATTTCAGTTAATCATTCACCTCTAGTGAATAGGTTGGCTCAGTTTACATAAATTATAATTCCACATAACGAAAGGATGGACAAAATACTGCCTTGTATTTTATTGCGCAGTAGGGACATGAGTCCAAACATGTAGTGAAGCAAAAATCTGCAGAAACCGTTTGCACAGTTGTCATGAAACTGTAGAACTTCATGTCTGTGTTGACTTAAAAGTTGAGATTCTAAGTTCATTCCAACCTGTGAAACGGCCGTTTAGAAAACTTCATGTTCTCTTCAAAACTGAACAGTCCAGCGCTGTGGTTGGCACAAGAGATCTGAGATTTTTGTCACCATATCTTGTTTTTTTTATATTATAAACAGTGTACAGTGTTATTTTTAAAGGGACAGTTCACCCCAAAAACAAAGGTACATATTTTTCTTCTGTCCCATAATGTTTTGTATCCATCTAGATTGATTTGGTGTGAGTTGCAAAGTTTTGGAGATATCAGGTGTGGCGATGACTGCCTTCTCTCCAATATAATGGAACTAGATGAAAAGCTGCTCAAAGCACTATCAACAAATATGAAAATATCCTTGGATGCAGGACTACCACAAACGCTGTCTTCTTTTTCAGATCCCCCAAAGAACACCTCAGCTTCAGTTGAGCCCTCTGGCCCAGTGGTGGACGGCAGCTCCGTAACTCTGACCTGCACAAGCGTCGCCAATCCAGCAGCGCTGAACTTCACCTGGTTCAGAGAGGCTGGAGGAGAGAAGGAGGCTGTGGCCTCTGAGCAAGACTTCACCTTCAATGTGACCAAACTGTCAGAGGATCAGTATTACTGTGAAGCTCTGAATGTCCATGGAGCTGAAAACTCAGAACTTCTCAGTCTTGATGTCACATGTGAGATTTATTTGTCTTTAAAAAAAGCATTTAATTTTTCTTGAAGTTTGATCATGCATGTACAGATACTTAATTACTTTCTCTGTCTCAGTTGCTCCAGAGATCCTGCCTTCTTCTCGCTGCGTCAAGATTTTATCCCAGGTCCGATGTTCCTGCGACAGCCAGGGGAACCCCACACCCTCCCTGGTCTGGGAATTGGCCGGAGAGCCTGTCAATCACTCTGCGGACATCCCGATCAGGGAGGTTCCCCTGGGGGGTGTGAGCATGAGGAGCGTCATCACCTTGTACCGCCCAAACGAAGACATGCCCTCTTTAGTTTGCGTCAGCATCAACTCACTAGGCTCTGATAGTTTTACGTTCAATGTGACCTCCAGTGAAACCCAGCTAGGTAACCTGCAGGATGCTACGTTGATATTTGGCTTTTTTCGTTTACATGATCTGCCCCTTTCTGTTTTTACTGACTTTTATGATTTTGGGGGACTTTTCAGGCCTCCACGCTGTGTCTCTTTTGATCGGCTCTGCAGTGGGAGCACTGGGGATGCTGCTGGTCTGTGTCCCGCTGCTGCTAATCTTCTGCAGGTGAGAAACACAGCTGATAAAACATATTCTAACACTCCATATTCATTTTAGTTTGAAAATGACAAACACATTTTAGGGCTGCAACTAAGAAATCAATTAATGCTTTTAGTCTATAAAATGTAAAAAAAAAATGTGAGAAAGGCTCATCACAATTTCCCAGAGCCAGAGGTGGTGTCTTCAAATTCCTTCTTTTGTCTGATCAACAGTCCAAAACCCCAAAAATCTTAATTTATTATCATAAATGACAAATAGAAGCAGAAAATCCTCACATTTAAGAGGCTGGAACCAGTCACAGACTGTACATTAAATAGTGGACAGAACTTCCATGTTGGAAAAGTGAAGCCAATGGAGAGGAACCTTGAACCTTTCTTCTCTGTAATGGCCAGCAGTGGTGCAACTCCAGTAGTTACAAAAAGAAGTCTTTATTTGTACTCCTTATGTCAAAATGGCCCTACTTCTCACTTGATTTATGACCTCAGGACACAGTTTCCTGGTAAGTGTAAATCTTGTTCTTGCTTGTTCCAAGTCTTCCTCAATACAACATGATTTTTTTGTAAAATTTTGTCCCATTAAGAATAAAATAGATGATAAAGCAGGTGGTTTTGAGCGGGGTTACCATGTGATTGACAAGTCATTATCAGTGAGTGTGTTTAGTGCAACACAGAGCTCAAGAAACTCAAATTAAATCGTAAGCCTAGACAGTGCTGATCAAATACAAAATTCTGGTACTGCCTTGTTCTTGCCTAAAATGTTTTAAGAAACATGTTTTAGTGTTCTGTTTCATTGTAATATGAGAAAGATAGTGACCAGACGGCTGTAACTCCGCACTCTACAAATCAGTGGTTGATTTCACAGTTGGTTCCCACTTGGAACCAGCAAATGTGTGACATTTTTGCTTGACTGAAAAACAGATTGTTGTTAGAGGAGTGAAATGACCATGATCTGAGAGACTTTAATGAAAAGAGGAAATTACACATATACACATATAATAATGACTGTTTGTGTTGGTTGTAGAAAGAGAAAAGGCAGCCTTTCACCTGACAAAGGACGAGTGGACACTTCGGACATTTTAGTCACTAATGAGGTGAGTTTTTATCATTGTTAAGCAAATGTAGAAAGCATCACATTTAAAGTACCAGTTAAACGTTAAACCCGCAGTCAGTCAACACTGAACCCTTTCTGTGTCTAGTACAGAAACAGGTCTAGGTGAATTTAGCCTAGGAATTTGCTTTGGTATATTTAGTATACAAACTTAGTACAAGAAAAAATATAACTAAATATAAAAAGCAAGAAGCATAGACAAAAAATAAAAGAATGACAATGACATGAAACAGTATTATCAAAACAGTAGCAGAAAATATGTACAAAATGACATGATACTGTACACCACTCAAATCTATCATTTGAATGTGAAACACTTGCTCAGTTCAAAGCTTGAGAGGTGGATATTTGAAGAGTCAAGTATTGCATATTGTTTACAAGATAACAAGTTAAATGTTAATTAAACAGCAAACAAGCATATTTCCCAGAATGTTAAACTAATTGGGCCTAATATGAGCCTATCTTCTCCATTACTGAAGTAAGTTGTTCTCTTGTTTTTCTGTAGACCAACTCTTCACAAGTGGATGTGATTTATGACAACAGAGTCGGTATGAAGCAGGAAGGAAAAGTTAAGGAGGAGCCTCTCCACTACGCCAATGTGGACTTTGCTAAACTCCAGGACAACTCAGGTGGTAAGCTCGGAGAGGGGGACATTAGAGGCCTGGCCTCCAAGACGGCGGAATATGCGGAGATCCGTCTGCAAGCCAAAGGAGGCAACGGAGGACACGCAAACGAAGAAGAGACAGTCGCTGATACTCATCTGGGACAAGACAAAGACACTGATGGTCTCATAGGACAGGTCAGTGAAAAGGTTATTGCTTAACTTTAAACAGGTATAGGACTTTATGATGTCCCGCTGCAGTTTTCCGCAGTCGGTGGAGCCCAGCCGAGCAGAGCAACCTCGTAAAATCTGCAGCAGCGGAGGCAACAGCTGCACTGCAGGCAACCTTATTTAAAGAAAGTAATGCCACACATTTGTGGCTACAAGTTTAACTCTCAACTTTTGTCACTAGCCGTGTTTCCATCTAAATGTATCATAGATTTTGTTTTGTCTCCAACCGCAACCATTTTCAATTATTAGGAGTTGGTTCATCAAGATAAGCACTAGGTGGCGCTAAATCTACAGTCTGAAAACCATCATAACATTCCAGAAGACAACATGATTACAAGGGCACCAGTCAAATCCCAAGTTAAAAAAAAACATGTAGAAGACACAATAGAAATGTGACATTTCTGTTTGTTTCATCTATTAATGTGAGGAAGGTTACATCAGATCTGTGTGGAGCCAACATGGACGTATTATTGAGCTAAAAGGAGCAATAAGGAGACTGTCGGAGTGGAAACAGTCGATCAGTCATGTGAGTCCAATGTTCAGAACTTATTCGGAAAGTGTTCCCATCTGCGCTTAAGTGCTTTAATTCTTTTTCAAATAAGGCAAAAACCACCTCAAGCAAGCAGAGAAACATTTCTGTAGTTATGGTTTTTTTCAAATTTGACTGTTTCCATCAACTTTATCTTTTAGCTTAGAGCACATGAAAATACACTGATGAAAAAACGGCTACTGTAACTCTTTTCTATCAATCTTTCTTGTGTCTCTTTAATGAAAAATGCCTGGCAGAACTCGGGATGAACGTTTAACCTCCAGTACTACAGTAAATCTTCCCTTTAAACTCATGACTTTCATGCTTCTGTGTGATTGTTTCTATTTAATATTTCAATGCTAACTTTTATCTTACAGTTCTGTTCATTTATTTTTTAAAACCTTTGTGCAGAGCGAAAGAAGCAAGCACACAGTGTCATGTCAAACACTTTTTTATTGATAATTTTGTATTTATTTTGTTAAAATACATACATATATTTGTGCTTATACAAACCGAGAACATGCATTCTTCCAGGACTTAAAGATGCAATGTGTGAAATATTGCCAACATTTCAATTTAAAACATTAAAAATATGAACTAAAATTATCAACAGAATGTGAAGAAGTGACAGTTACAATGTTACGTCAAAGATATGTGTGTATTGTGTTGCAGAGTTACCTACTGAAGTGAGCATGCTAACGTGTTAGCTCTGGCCTGGTCTGTCTTGTAATACCACTTTACAATGACAGTAATTTGACAATAATTGGAGAAACAACTAATAAAATAAGGATCCAAGCTGAATTTTAGTGAAATAAAGGCCAGCTACATAAAATATATTCATTTAACTTTGTTTCACTCTGTATTTCTGCCCTGATCATCCACACCACCTCTGCAGTGGCTCTGTGCCACCCAGTTTGGGAACCACTGTCTTACACATTGTTCCTTTGAGTCAGAAGATGTAGAAGAGCTGATGTCAAAGTGTGTTATAAAATGGAGTATTATGACTTTAGCGCATTGTTTCAACATGTATTTCAGAATAAACTAAAGCAACTGCTGCACAGCATTACAACATTTCAGCTATGTCATCTTGTGCTGGGAGGATGTTCACAAACATTTCAGTAATATTAATTTTTTACAAATATATACACAAAAGGTTTAAATCGACTCTTATTTATATTTTCAGTGCCATTTGTTTGGTGCTTACTGCACACTAATGAAAAATTATGCAGTATAAAAATAATAATCCAATGTAAAAACAACACAGTAAAATGATAAAGCCCTTTTAATAAACAAAACTGATTAAAATTGATTGGATATGAACATGATTTCATGTGGGTCAGGCACAAGGTGGGCGTACCTGTAAGGAGGAAGACAAATCTCTTGGTTCAGGTTTTGACCACAGAGTACTGAGTCTCTTCTTCATCGGAGGTGCTGGAGTCGCTGCTGGTCTCGCTGCTGGAGTCTCTGCTGACGCGTGTGCGGGCTTTCTGATGTCCAGACTTTGCCTTGAAGCTCACCTGCGAATAATTGACCTCGACTTCATCATCTTCGCTTGTTTCTGAGTCAGAGTCCGATGAGTTTGGTGGTTTGGCGGCGTGTGCTGCACTGACATTCTCATAGTCCGGCAGCTTTTCTTCCTCATTCTAGGTTGATAACAGAGACATAATTAACTCAAATTCATATTAACACGCATTTCATTCTTTTGAGGACTTAACGACAACACTTTCTTTGATGAAATAATTTTGTTTGTTTCAGGGAATGAGTTTCTAAACAGGAAACATCTTGTTTGCTGCAGTACAGGACATACTTCTGCTTTTCTAGATTTTAAAGAAGCAGCATTAGTGTAATCACAAGCACAAATAGATCAATCATTAATATGATTAAGCCATTAAACAGCATCAACAATGTAAGAAAATGAAAGTGATGCATGAAAAGAATGTGATTTATTGGTTTCTGACCTTTTTTTGTTGTTTTTTCTTGGTCACCATAGCATACACAATATTTTCTTCTGCGTTTGTATGTTTCTTCCTAGGAGAGCAAATATCATCAGAAATGTTGGCATGTAACAATACATTTCTTGTTCTGGTTTTATGTGAGAAGCATAAATACACTCACTGTTTCTTATTTTTAAATTGCACGGAAGCGTAGTTGAGGGACTCGTCCTCAGTGTGTCCACGTTGCTGTCTGATTTTCTTTTGTGCAGAAGGTCCCTGAGCAGATGCAGACAGGAAACATCAGTGAATGTACAGAAGCAACTGAATCAGTTCATTCATGCCTTAAGATGGAAGCTGTGATTCATTCAGTAATTCACTGCTACTCAATACTGAATGATTGGTGTTCTGACTAACAGTTTGGACAGAGCTACAGCTCGATCATTGAAGGACACGTCCGGCTGTCAAACGGAGAGCTAGACAAATACTGATTTTAGAAGAATGAGACCAATGCAGTACGTGTTTGCATAGTAGTTTCACAAGTACTAATACATTTTGAATGTGTTTAACTGAAATTGTATGGAGCCTCTGAAGTCCAGAAAGATGACATTGAGATTTTTTCATCTTATGCACAGCTGTTGTCTTGTTTTAGACTCCTATTTCTTGGGCACTCAAAATACCACCGTTTGAGGCTTTATACTATTTTTATTTTTTATTTTTTTTTTAGAGATTAAAGGGTAACTTTGGTATTTTTTAACCCCTATTATCCCAGACTCTTGTGTCTAAGTGACTAAGGAGGAGACCAAGTTTTGATATTAGTCCAGTATTTAAGGCGAGTGTTGTAGCTGTCAGAAGTTAAACTACTGTGCTCCATCAAAGTAAGTCCACTAAATGTGCTTGTCTTTAACTCACCAAAAACATATTGGCTCATCTTTCTACTTCTCCAATGATCACCAAAGGTTGAAATAAACCCTTAATTCACCAAATTAGGTGTGAAAATATTCTGTCTGTGCTCGCTGTCTCTTCCTGCTGCTTCTCTGATCTCCCCTTCACTCCTCTCCCAATATGTTCATATTCAACACAGTGAATTAAGGCTTTATTTCAACCAAACCACAGTTGGTGATTGTTGGACCAGTGGAAACACAAGCCAAGACATTTTTTGTGAGTTCCACTTGTTTCTGTCGACTTTGAATGAAGATGAGAACGATAAAATTACATTTTTGTAAATGGAGTCTGGTGGGTTTGGCAAGAGCAATAAAACAAGAGTTTCTGATTAAATAAAACTTCTTATCTTACTCTTTAAAAAAATATCTCTGCAACCTTTCTGAGATACAGCAGGCCTTTGCTCACTAAAACATAACCTAAAATTTTTATTAATTGCTCAAAGATCTTTTTGCTATGTACTCATAAGTTCTACTTCTTGCTGTAATGTCTGTAGTTAACTCTCCCAAATATAGTAGCTTTCATTTACTGTTGTTTTAATGAAATTGTCGTGCAACATGCTTTGAATTGCTTGACTCACCTGTTCTCCAGCAGGCAGGTTCACAGTGCAGTAAACAGAGTTGATGTTGGATGCAGGCCTGTGGAACAACAATGGCGATGAGAATAAAAACATGCATACTCAGTGAGTGACCATAATAAATGACAGGGCAGACTCTCATTGTGTCACTCGTGTCTGAAGAATCTTAAATGAATGCTTTGACTCCAGAATGAGCAGCAGCATCCAGCTCTTTGTCCTACAGAGTGTGCCTTGTCCTCTATGAGGACAGTGTGTGTGTGTGTGTGTGTGTGTGTTGTGCGGAGCTGTTGTCTTACGTGCTGTCTGGACGAGGCTGGCGTCGTTGGCCATTTGGATGGCTCAGCTGGTCTGGCAAGAGGTCATCTCTGCTCCTGAAAGGCTCTGCCATTACTGGCTGGGTCCTCAAAGTCTTCCTCCTGGCACAGATCCACCAACCCTGGATTTGTTCACACACACACAAACACACACACACACAGAAATGTAAATTTGTCCAGATTTATTTAACAAAGAAGCAGAAAATGTTGCACAAATGGGTCATCACCAGAAAACCAAAACAGGGTGATGTGTTTGCAGTCCCTTGTTGAGTTGATTTTTTCCTCTTGTGTCTGAAAACATAAAGGGACACAACATTGGGTATAAATGCCAAATAAATCTATGAAATGTATTAATTTTTGACCAAAAACATTTAGTTTTCATACTTTACCTATAGACAAAGATAAGTAAGCCAACAATGAGCAGGCTAATTAGACAAATGAAGAAGATCCTCAGGGTCATCCTTAAGGATCCTGTGGTTAGAAGAGACAGAGCATCAGCGTATAGACACACTTAAGTCCTCAAAAAGAAATTGTACCTCCATTGTACCCGTTTTCTCAGACTCTAAGATTCCTAAATTCATCCTCTTCACAAAAAAAATCACACATGAAAAACACTTACTTTCATGATTCATTATTTAAGTAAAGTAAATTAACCTTCTAAAACAATTGAAGTTGACTACATACAAAAAATATAGCCATACACATTTAAAAAGTCTCTCACTGGACTGTATACGTGAGGATAATGGGATGACACATGGGATGGTAAATGCCTTGTTTCTTGTTTTTGTAGAACACATTAATAAACCGAAGGGAATTTGGGAATATCTGGGAGAAAAAAACTGTATTCTGCTGTGACTTAAAATTTTTGGAGGTCAAGCTCAGTCAAACGAGCGAACACAAAATTATGACATATAAAAATGCACAGAGCACAGAAAAATCTCAATAGCAATAACAAACCTTGTGTTGTTTTCAGTGCCCATGATAAAATAAAAAATACAATAAATAATATAATATAACATAATATAACAACGAGTCAATTCCTTGAGATGTACATGTATGATGTTAACAGGGGGGACTGATACAATTGGTGTAACCCACAGGAAGCCGCAATATTTGCAGGAAAATTTGCAGTGATTGTACAAAATTACGAGGTTGTGCAGAATTCCCAGGGATTTGTTGAATTTGAGTTAATTGCTGCAACATCACAGCTTCCTGGAGGTACTGATATCCAGTAAACATACAGCCACATGGCCTTAAATCCACTCACGGTCAAGAAACAGCGGGACTGGATCAGACGGTCTATGACCCATTTCATTTTTTGCGATGCAGTAGTAGATTCCCGGTTCGTCTGAAAATACTGTGTAGTTCTGACGGGAAGAGACTTTTTCATCCCTACTCTTTGCCTCTGTCTTCTTGTACCATGAATATTCGGTGACTGGAGGATAGCTGAGACTGCTGCAGCTCAGCATCACCGAGCTCCTCCCGTTGGACTGCGGCTGCTCTTCTGCTCTCGTGATCTTCGTGTGTTTTGGACGATCTAGGCAGGGAAATTTAAGAGAAAGGGAAGCGGGACAAAATTATCTTAGTGTTCAAAGATGGTAGTGGTTTAAGCCACTCCATGTTTAATTTGAACATTTTTCATTTGGCATCCCATACCAGCAACTATCCACATCCTTTAACTTTAACAAGAACTCATGAAAGATGCTATAATCACATGAAATTTATACAAACAGTGGCTTTAGCTATACACATAACCTAGTAGCTTTATATTTTTTTCTGCAATTACAAAATAGAGCCCTATGGTTGTGACTGTTAAATTTATTTTGGAGGAATTACAGGCAACATCCCTGGAATTTAATCATTTTAGGGGAAAGGCCACTTGGCCTTTAGGGTTGTCAGTTTTTTGAGGACACAGTGCCCTAATGCCACAGCAGCAAGGCCATAAAATAAAACAGTGATTTTAACCCCATGGAACTCATTTAACTTTAACTTTAACTTTAGGCTGATTTTATTTTTATTGATTCGTTTTCCTCATTGGGTTGTAATGGGACACTGGAAGACTGTCAGAGGTCAGTCTATATCATGATGTCATACTAAATAGTACACAATACATAATGAGTTACAATCTAAAAAATTAGAAAGTTTTTCAAAATAATGAAATGAAAATACAGCATTTCATAGAGGAGACTGGCGTATGTAACGTGGATCTAGCTGTTTGTCACAGTTAACAGACTCCAGTTTGCAGTGTAAACCATAGTAACATCAGGCTTCATGGTCAAAAAAAGTTTGACACTTCTGTCCATATTCACTCGTCCTGAGCACTTCATCTCGATGTGAGTTTGCATCACTCTTAAATCACCCAGTTTTCCAGCGGCTCACACCAGGCTTGAAATCTAACCCACAACTGGCTATTTGCACAGTGTTTTATTTGATGTTGCCCAATCAGAGTCTCAAGGAAAGACTCTTGTGTTTAAGAACTGTATTAACAAGAAAGAAACAGATGAGAAAACAGCAGGCAGGGCATATAATTGTTTTGAGGGGCACAAAGCCAAACAGAGGGGTCACAGCATGGCCGCCATGAAATTCCTGCCCTGATGGGCAGAAATGTGATTCAGTTCTTGTTTACATCACATTTAAAGGTACCCTGCAGAGTTTCTGACATCTACGGCTCTAGGGTAATGGAGCAATGAAGTGCGCTGTGACACAACGCACATTGCTGTCAGGTTCAAAGTTACTTAAATTATTGACAGTTGGTAGCAGTAAGGTACAAAAAACAACAAGGATCTGAACAGTGCAGGATTTACATTATTCCAAAAATGATTCAACATATTTATGAGTCCTTATTGTACATAAACTCTGCTTTTGGTGAAACAAGAAAATTCCACAGGACACCTTTAATATAAATCACTTGCTGCGTTTACACACACACTAATTTTCCACGATTATTTATGACATTATTCAGAATTTGATACATGTCGTGTAAACAGCATATTCCATTTGGATCTTCCAAAATAGGGCTTATTTCCATTTAAGAAATGCGGGAAATGCCAATATTATTTGGATTTTAGGAGCATTCTTTGGTCACCTATTCAGTGCATTTGGTATATACGTCTCAATCAGTGGTTTTATTGTAGTTTGTATTTTGTGATGCATTGTCACACAGCTTAGGGGGAGTATTGTCTTTTTCAGGGTAAAGGCAAAAAACAGAATAATATATAATTCAGTCCTCTTTCTTAACAGAAAGCATGCTACACAGTAGATAGATGTTTAGCCCATAATAGTGTGGTGTATATTGTATCTGCAGCTGAATCAATATGGTTGCATTATGTCTTTTTCTTATCTGGCCTGGAGGATATATAGATTAAATCTAATCAGAAGTACTCCTGTATATCATGAGTTTAGCCTCATAATTAAAATGTTTACCATAGTGTTTTGTATTTCCTCCTGGTTTGTCAGTTAACCATCATGAGTGCATCGGTCTACTCACACTTGACTTTAACTTCAGCTTGCTCTGAGAATCCCGTCCCGATGTCATTAGTGGCTGAACAGCTGTAAAATCCACTGTCAGAGGGACTGACAGCCTTCCGTTCGATCGTGTTTAAGTTTTCACTCTTTCCATCCGTCTTCTTCACCCAGGTGACAGAGGTCACTTTTGGGTGGGAGTGGAAACTGCACCGCAGCGTCAGTGACGAGTTTTCATTAACAATAAGACCAGGCTCAGCTTCTACTTTCACATCTTTAGGAAGATCTGCATTTAACAAAAATGAAGCAAAAAGGAAACGAGTCAGATCAAAACATTGTCTGGTTATGTCAGTGTCATCACTATCATGATCCCAAACATTTAATAACCTGTTATTATAGAAAACTACACTCAGCTGTTCTTAATAATAATAATTTCATTAAGTCTGAGGGGTGCAATTCAAATCAAACCAAAGTCTTTGTTCATGTAGATGGTGAACAATATAAACACAATAAAATGCACACCTGTAAAATTAAACATTGTGGTAACTCTTGAGGTCATAGTGGTGTTTTTGTCTTAACTGAGTATTTAAAACTTTATTATAACAGATCTTTTTAATTGAATAATACTTTATTCAACAGTGGAAGACTTACTGAGATTTAAGTAAAAACAGCGATACTACACTCCAGGAAAGGGACTAAGTTACAAGTAAAAGTCCTGCATTCACAATTTTCCTTAAACAATACAGTAGTCTTAGCAGGAAAATGTACTTTAAGTATCAAAAGTTGCATTATATTACATGCATTATTTTGTAAGCAGTATTTGATAACACTTTATCTGAAGAGATGTGCATAAGAATGACATGACTCTGTTAAAAATTATAACCATGTCATGAACATGAAGGAGTCTTTATGATAATGTTTGACTCAAATGTTTATCACATAAAGCTAAATACTTTCCATAAGTTTTTTAATGTGAAGTTGTCATGACAAAGGCATAGTAAACAATGTCAACTTTGCACTAAGACAAATGACAACAGTCACAAACATTCATTTATTTTAATGTTTAACGGACACTTTTAACTACTTGATATAGTTTATCTATGACAATGCGTCATATTTTCCAAGTTTGTATGTTTTATATGTAAAATATAGATCCTCAAAGTAGCTACTAACTTTATAAAATATAAAGTGGCAGGAAATGGAAATCCTCAAGCAAAACTGCAGTACAGTATGCAGTACAATACTTGAGTAAATGTATTTAGTTACTTTCTACCACGAATTTAAGCTGTGTAAACTAACTTCTACATTATGATTCAATGAGATCCACTAATCAACTAAAAACCTGGACACATAATCAAAATGACTGTTTCAAGTGGAGAGAATAAACAATAAAGGTCTACTTCTGACATTTGAAATCAAAGTTGTTTTTCTTTTCATGCTGAGGTTAAATGACAGCTTCATGGAAAATTTTGATACGATTTGTTTGAATAGGGGGAAAAAATGAATCACTCACATTTCACCACCAACTTCCTTTCCGTTGTGACAGTGGCTTGTTTGTTGTTGGCGGTGCAGGTGTAAGAGCCTGTGTGGGCTGAAGTTACATTAAATCTGTACTGGAGAGTGTTGGGGGGCCCATAACTAAGGGGTTGAAGGAGTCGACTTGCTGAAGACAATTTCAGCTCTAGATGTGACTCTGGGTAGCTCTCAACAGTGCAGCTGATGGTGATGAGCTGACCTTCAGTGACCTCGGCATCCATAGACAGCTTGAGATTGGTGGGACCATCTGTAGAGAGAGAGAGCAGCTGTGTGCTTAATTTTAAGAAGAATTCAGAAATTTTTAAACATCTTGCATGACATGACAGCAGCAGTCTATGAGCAGAGAGCCTAGACATTTCAGGAAATGTGCTAAAGGTGGACTCACACTACAGGAGTTTTAAAAGCGTAACTGATTTTGAAACCTCTTTGCATCAAACACATCAGGAGAAACTCTTTTCTCTCTAATCTCAAATACCCTCACACCACGACAATCTGGATGACAAACTGTTTGGTCAACACAGGCTGGCTATTCTTCAGTGAGAACAGCAGCTTGCTAATGTTAGCCACAAGGAGTAAAATGTTTACTGTTGCTTGGCGATACCTCTCCTTCACTTCTGTACTGACAAAATCATCCAAATTTTTAACTCATAAATATAAAACATGACTGAAAATTATCAGCATGGCCACAGTGAGTGTAACAGCAGCTGAACGTCTTTTATATTATGTTAGTTTCCAGATAGAAACTTAAATGTAAAAAATGCATTTGCCATTTTTTTCTGCATCTGGTTATGTGCTTGATTATTTCTTTACTTCTGGCAGCTGCTGGCTGTAAGGTGGTGAACTGTCTGGTTTCCACTTTGGTTTTTGCATGGATTAAACAAATGAGACACAACAATGAGACTCACTTTTGAGTCACAATAATGAGCTGGAGAAGCACTTGGAGGAGGAATTATTAACTGTTGCACAGGACAGGGCCAGGCTAGGTGTTTCCAGTCTTATGCTAAGCTAACCTGCTACTAGCTTTAGAACTTTGACCTAGTTTGACTAGTAAACATAGCGTATAGCCAAATGTGAACAGTCAGGTCAGGCTATGAGATTTGTTAATCATGTAGTTCATGAACTAAATCCAATGCTGAAGTTAGCTTAGCTGTTTGTACAACAGGCAGACAGGACATAGTGTTTGTAGCGCTGTAGTTTGCCTCTCTGCACTACACCTCACAGTGAACTAAAACCAGATTTCTTATCATGTGAAAGCCTCTCTCGAGTGTTATTTTAGGAGGGGTGTGGAAGGGGATGGGGGTGGGGCGGGAAACCCCTCTGCTAAATGAAATTTACGGTTTCATTTGAATTTAATGCAGGCAGCAACTGGAAACCATCTGGTCTCTTTCTCTTTCGTGCAATATTATGGTGCTGACCCCACGTAACTGAAACAAATAACGATACTGAAACAAATACCAGCCATGGTATTTTACGTTGCTTTTCTGTGTGTTATTACTTTACACAGTGTGCAAAAAATTTTGAAAGCTTGAACAATGTTCCTTGCAAACAAACAACACTGCTAACTCTCCAGCAGAATATGAAACAATAGTAACAACAATAATGATCTATAATTTTCAGAATTAGATGTACACACTGATTTTTCTAATAAGTAACTTAAGGTTTAGGGATCACAGAACATTTTCAGCATAACAAAGTTACTTACAGAGTACTTTTATGCACACCGACTCACTATTCTGCCCTGTATTGATGGTGTTGGTTGCGTTGCACCTGTAACATGCTTCATCTGTCCTTTGTACACGGTCCAAATATAGGTAGTTTCTATTTGTTCCATTTGTTGTCTTGGACGTCCACTGTGATGAGTCAATCTGTTTCTCGTTGTTGTAACGGTACCAGGAGTATTCCGTCGGGGTAGGATTGGCATCAGTGTCACACCTGAGTGTAAGGGGGTGATCAGCCCTCACTTCAAGACCATTTTCAGAGGAAATATTTGTGTATCTTGGGCCATCTGGAATGAAGAAATACATTTTATTATGTTTACTATGGTGATACAGTCTGTGGATTTATTTGCTTTTTTCTTCTCCAACTCTCTGTAGTATAAGAAGCTGTGAAACTTACATTCAACAGTGATCGTAAGTGGCTCTGAATTTCCAGGACCCACAGCGTTAGTGGCTCTGCATGTGTAGGAGCCTTTGTCCTTAGGCTCGACTCCTTCAAGAACATATGTCTGCTCCCAATAAACGTCTCCCCCATTTTTCAACCAAACGTAGGAACCAGGTTTTGGGTTGCTTCTTGTCACATTACATGTCAAAGTTATTTTATCTCCTTGTTTAACTGTAGACGTCGGTGGGGTCATAATTATCTCAACTTCAGGTACATCTGAAACAGATGATTTAAACATTTCTTTAGGCTGACTCACACTGATAACACACTCAGAGTGCTAAATCAAATTAAAAATCGTAATTCAAAAGTTTTTTTTTAATCAAATAGGCTCTTGTAGCAATAGCTTAAACTACTGAGAATCACAAACACACCAAATGAAATTAAAGTAAAAACAGGAAGTACTCACATGTAACATCAATACTGACTGGATGTGATTTCATATTCCCATGATCGTTTCGAGCTTCACACCAATATTCTCCACTCTGTGACTCTTTGATTGATTGGATCATCCATTTTGCCTCTGAGGCCTGTACTTCTTCATTTTTTAACCAGGTAAAGGTGGGGACAGGACGTCCTTTGGCCGAGCAAGTTAAAGTCACATCGTCTCCTTCCTTGATATGTGTGGGGGGGTTTTCCACCTGTATGTCTTTTGGAGCATCTGTGTCAACAAATTCCATATGAGTAAGGAGAAATCTCTGCACACAGCAAGCACAGCTGGATTGTTTGAGGAAGTCGAATATGCATAAGACAAAAAAAAAATGTTGATAAATAACTAGCACTACAGGCCAAGGGGAAATATGTATTTTTGACTCTGGTGTGAACTTCCGCTTTAAAGAGGTACTGCACACTTGAACTTGTTATTAAGCTGCAAACTAAATTATATTATCGTACTGTGATGAAGCACATCAACTCTGATGTTAATATTGATATGTCGAAATAAATGTATAAAAATCAGCATCTCATGGGTTTAAAATGGCTCAAAACAATGTTGAAACTGAGTCGACCACTAGTATTTTTTAACTTTTGATGCTTTTGACTATTTTTGAGAGGATTCAGGGCTTGTTTTTTGTAATTTTTGTTGTCTATGCAAACCTTTACATTCAGATCATGTATTGTTTCTTTACATCAGTAGTAAATACGACCACTGAAACAGCAGACATGTCATGAATAAACTCCCCCTTCATGAACTTACATTCAACAGTTATGCTGATATTCTGAATCAAATATGGGTCTGTGTTCTTTTGTGTTTGGCACGAAAACTCGCTCCCATCATCCTGCGGCCTGGCTGTAAAACTGACTGTGGTGCTTTTCTTTTGTTTGACTGTTGGTGAAGACCGTGAGAGCCTTGTTCCAGGCAGCTGTGTCAGAATTTGTAGGTCTGAAGGACATGATTCCAAAGTGGAGCATGTGATTGTTATCTTGCCATTCTCCTTTACAGCAGGTGGTGTCTCAAAAGTGATTGGGCATGGATTATCTGAAAATACGAAAATGAGACAACGTCAGAAATGTTACGGTGAACATAAAACAGCCAGTTACAATATTACTATAAATACATATTTCTAACCGATAAGAATTTGTACTTTTTCTGCTTTAAACTATCTGCTTTAGTTAGATATGTGAAAGTAAAGTGAATACCAATTGAATCTTATATCTCGACAGTCTGGTAAACATTGCATAATTGAGCCTTAGCAGAACTGGTCTGGAGTCATAATTGATCTTTTTGGTTGAGTTAAAATTCATAGAGCCAAAGAACTACAGTTTGACGGGTCAAGTTAAAGTTGGAGACACACTAGATAGTTTCTTTTCCTTTCCACAGAATGACTGAAAGGTGGAAGGGATAAGGAAAATACAGTTTCTACATAATTTAATAATTTTCATAGTACATGAAAACAATGACATTATAATAAAACATTGTTATGGTTTTATTTTTTAAATATTTGAAAATAGGAATCAGAGTGGGGACAGACAAGTCACACAGCTTTCCTTCTCTCCTCTGCTAAACTACTGACTCAAAACATGACTTTATTGAGTGTTTATGAAATCACAAATGTGTCTGTTATGTCATATTCTATCATCAAAGATTTTATTCCCTTAAAAGTATTAATTTTTCTCAACAAATTTATTCTCTTAATTATAGATTTTTTTCTTAAAATCTAAAATAACAATCATGATAATAATTTTCGAATTAATGAATCTTAACCAATTTGATAATTTAATTTGGCTCCAGACCAGCTCATGTCTCAATATTTTGCATAGTTCATTCAACTGCTTTGTATTTTCAGAAAATACCTTTCAGTATTACGATCTTTGTACTTACCTTGAACTGTCAGGACTGACGGTGGTTTAGTTACCTCTTTTTTGTTTTTTCCTACAAATCTGAGAGAATAGTTTCCACTGTCATGTTTGCTCAGGTTGCAGATCAAAATATTGCAGAGCCTTTGTGAGGATGAATGTTGTCTCCAATTTGAAGGTGGTGACCCGATATACGTCACTCTCCCTGCAAAGTCTGGACTGACAGGACGTGATGAGCTATTCGTACTATAAATGATAGTGGCACTAAAATCTCTTTTATCATCAACCCAAATTGCATTCTTCATCCAAAACCAGAGTGCACCAGTATCATCAACCTCAAGATTAACTCTGCACTTGATTTCGGCGCAAGACCCCTCTGTAGCTGTCAGGTTACTGTCTGGTAGTTTGAAGACTGGTAGTTGGCTATGACAAAAATCTGTGGTGGTGAAAACACAAGTGGAAAAGTCAGACAATGTTTGTGACTTTAATATGAATATTGTAAAAAGTTAACTTACAATAAAAAATTAACTTCCTACTTTTTATGAGGGCCAGAAATGTGAACCAGCCGAGTGTCTGAGCATTCATCTTTGTGTAGCACTAAAGCTAGAGATCTGAAACAAAAAACAACAAAAAATGTGTGTACATTAAAATATAAAATGTATTTATTGTAAATTGGCGTGGTCACCAGGTAGGTTTTTAGTTATGTTTTCAATGCAAATCAGTTAGTCTCAAGTTTTCCTTCTTCCCCTTTTTTTTTCTTTTTTTGATAGCGGTTAGAGAAATATGCTATTTTTTCTCACACAGCCTGCAGAATTTGTTACTTAGTTTTAGTCAAACAGATTTAGAAAGAATGGCTTTAAGACAGAATACTGAGGCTAAATGTTAAGTGGAAATCCCAGTGTGGTTGTAATTATTGTGTCTTGATATAGTAGAGCCCAAAGCATTCATTATATTTTCAGGCTTCAGGTTACAAGTTCAGTTTCTTTTTCGTTAACACGTAAAATATGACTGAAACTGTTTAAATCACTTTGGTCTGCTTCACCAAACATGCAAGTAGACCCATGATACACTACACAAAATATAATTAAGAGTGTTAATAGTACAGTGATTTTATTTTACAGATTTAGTCATTTATCCCTAAAAAATGTAAATGTTTTATTATCAAATATTAGTAGTGTTTTTGTAAGCTTCATATACAGTAGATACATCACTTACAAATGCCACTGTGTATTTATGGATACATCAAAGTTAGCTTTTCCTAGAGAAAGTTGAATCCAAACCAGTAAAAATCAAATACACAAACATGGTACTCTTATGATGAGTGAGATAAACCTTTACAGACAGAGATGAATTTTTCAGCCAAACACGCTCCCAAACAGAAGAAACATTTTAAACTGAAAGATACTAAAATAAGTTTGTTCTTACCTCAGAGGATCTGCTAACTATAGTCCGTCCATCTCTCCTAAAACAAGAATAAGATTTTAAAAAAGGAAGTTTTCACGGTTGACCCTAAATCGTAAAGAATTTGCATGCCCAACCATGCAAACCAGAGAGCACAATCTTTTATCATCGAACTGATGAGGGTGATTTCGTTTTTTTTCCTTCAACTTGCCTGCTTCAGCATGTATGTAGTTGAATTGCATCTCACTTCCTCTATCTGATGCTTTTGTTTCTAGTGGAAGCCCCTGTTCAGGGTTAGCAAAGTCTTAAACAGGCACAGAGCAGCTTATAAAACTTGACATCCATTTGCAGAATGTATGCTTACGAAGTATTTACAGTGTCTTTTAGTACTTCAGACTCATATGGTAACAAAACATTTATTAAGTATTGCATAAATAGTGTGTTTCTTACATAAAAAAAACCCATAAAAGTAAAGAAGAACCACAGATAAACAGGAAACAGCAGAACGTTCGACTTCACTTCCCCTCTCCGTGAGCAGCACCCACTATTTTGTCAGCATCAGCTGCCATTTCATCAATGGCACCGTTTAAGGCTTGCAGCATCGCAGTGAAAGAGCGGCTGGCAGAACGGGCATGTCGAGGCATCGCCATCTCCACCAGCTTTGACGAAACCGTGGCCAAGTCCTTTTCTGCCGCCGCCAGCCGCTTTTTCACTTCTCCCTTGGTGACCTCCACCGACAGTACACAGGTCCGCAGCCCTTTAAGTGTGGACGGTTCCATGCCTCGCTGTCGGGCCAGCCTCTCCACCGATTCATTGTCCAGACATAGAGATAACTGTGCTTTGGTTAGAATCCGCACTGCTACACTTGAGTCCACCATGGAGGCCACAAGGGGAACAGGAATAGCCGACACACCACCAGACAGCGAGGCAGCTGCCCATACTAGTGCTTTGAACGCCTCCTTTTTCTGAGTGACCAGGGTGGAGGTAAGCGTTGGTAGAGCCAAGAGAAGTGCGTGTGCTCGGATCTCTGGAAGGTCTCTTCCCATGTCCTCCAACAGGCCAGGGAAGTCGCACTTCTCCAGGGTGGGGGGTCTCACCACGTAGACATTAGGCTTTGCCATGCCTTGTGATGTAAGCACTTCCAGACTGGCTTTCTTCTTTTCTTCAATACTTTTTTCTGTGTCTTTTGCTAAAGCTAAGAGAACAAAGTAGACAGTTTGTTGCTGCAGAGAGCGGGCCTCCAGGAACACCTCCACACTGTTGGGATGGGGTGTCTGTGTGAATGTCATGAAGACGGCGTTGTAGCGGAGGAACTTAAATCTATCCATGTATCCCTCGGGTTCAAACGGAGAGGTGGATGGCACAGGTGGCAGATCCCACAGGCGAAAGTCAGGGTGTTTAGGGTTAGGGTAGCCTGCCACTTCCTCTGGGGCAGCAGGGGATGGAGATGGAGCCGCTCCGTCGTCCCCAGGACCGAGGCCACGCAGGGAGTTCATGAAGGTGGCTTTTTCATCCCCACGGTCCCCAACCACAGCCAAGTTGATCCTGCTGATCAGGAGATCTTCCACTGCATCCTTGACATCTGACAGCTTGTTGTTCTCCATGGACTCTTTGAGAGTCTCAAGGAGGTTTAGGCTTCTGAAAACGTCAGCCATCCCTGTGAAAAGACAAAGAATGCAATGATTTAAATCCCTTTAAAATAGAGCTGACAAGAAAGATCACATTTATATTTTAGGATAGCTGCAGTCAGTGTTGGGTAGTGACGCATTATTCAGCAATTTATTATTGTAAAATTATTACTTTACCCAGTAATAAGTACTGTGAGGGATTATCCAAATCACTGAATTACTTAGTTACTGTTTGATGACATGTTTGTGTGGTGGGTAGGGGCAGGTCATGTTAGCTGGTTGCCAAAAATCCAAATAAGGGATGGAGGATGAGGGGCAAGCAAGTGGAAGTACGGCTAGTAATTACTTTCTTGATTCTTGAGAGAGAATCTGTTGTGAGTGAATTTAATCTGAAGGACTCTCAGAGTGGTAGACTAACAACAAAAGCTTTCTGAGTGTTACAGTTCATGGTTTCAGTAGGTCATCTTTGGAGCACCACAAGGCTGATAAGAAGGTAGAAAGAAAGTATTATAGTAATATAATGACTAAAGTAAGTAATTACATTAGCTACCAAGTAATAAGTAAAGTAATACTATTACTTTTTAAAGGAGTATTAAGTAAAAAGTGACTCATTACACTTTCTGGGTAACTTGCTGGACACTGTTTGCAATTTAGTAGCATTAAAACTGATCTACTTTACTATCAATAAAAAAAGAAACCTGCTAATTCAGGACTGAAATATACATGTTTACGCCTGAACAGAATGTTTACATGGTCCATTAAATTAAATTAAAAACACAACAATAATAATAAATATCACAGGCTCAAGTAAAAATCTGAAAATGAAATGCAAACCAATCAACAATGCAAAGTTTCAAATCAATAAAATGCTGCACACACTCACCTACAGATAGAGGTGGAGGAGAAGCAGCCCTGTGGTGGAAATGTTTGTTCTCAGCTGTCGAATGTAGATTCTTCTGCGGCTCTGAAGCACCAGCAGCGTCAGGCTGATCTATTTAAGGTGTCCGTCTAGCTGGCAGGACATTCTAATCCTGTTAGCTCAGCCTTAATCCAAAATCACTTTGAGCACATACGTGCATACAGTGTCTATCCTTTATGTAAATCTACCAGCATGCATGCATCAGCCTAAAAGACAGCACATAAACAAGCACATGAGCATGTACATAAATAAGTAGGAGGGTTGTGATACACTGATACTGACGGTAAATATGATATTTAAAAAAATAAAATACTGATATCATGCAAAAAAAAAAAAAAAAAAAAATACAGTGCCTCTTTAACATACTGTATGGTCTTAAATATTTTTCATTTCTTTCTGTTCTCACTTTGTCTCCCTTTCCGAATTGCACTTTTAACAGTTATGGTTACACACCCTCTCTCCACTCATATTTTGAGTAATTCAATAGCTACAAAAGAGATAAAACACATAAAAAACAAAGTTAAGGATGAATTTGACTGATGACTTGTTTTATTTTTAATATATCACAACAATGTTATTGTGAGCATCACAATAATGGCATAGGGAAAACCTGATATCATGACAGCCTTAAAACACACAGATTTTTAAGCATCATTTATGTTACAAAAGCATTTCTTTTCAAAACAGTTTACATAATAAGTACTAAGTGATGGTATTATTACAGTGCAAATCTACCAATATTAAGAACTGTTCAGATAAAGGACGGCCAAGACTCAGTATGAAAAAATAAATTTATTAACAAAACAAACTCTTTCTCTCCTCAGTATCTACGATGTTGAAGATTAGATATCGTCCTCTTTAATGCATTGACGCAACGCCCACAATTCAGTTCTAGCTGGGGACCTGTGTTACATGTTTCCTGTCTCTCTACACTCAGAACAACAACAACAAAAAAAAGAGGAGATATGAATAAATTACCATCAAAACCTTAACCAAGCTTTTTAACAGACTAAATTTTATCATAAACCATAATTGCAGCAGATCTGAAAAGGCAGTGGTATATGACATTAAATGACAGACCTATTTTGTAATTCAGGTATGAAGACTTGTTGGGTAATTTTAATACAAAGTACCTGCAAAGACAGTTTATTTGTTTGTATGTTTTTTTTTAATGGATACCTTCTTCCTTGTTGATACAAACAAACAAACAAACAAACAAAAAACAATCAGCACTACGACAGTTTCATTTTCTTTTAATGTACTGTGAAAAGTGGCTATGTTTAGAGTTTCCCCATGTTGTAAGGACATTACAAATAAAGAGGAACAAGGCAATATTCAAAAAGTTGAGGCAGATATGCAAATAGCATGTGTGAATCTTGTGAGCCAAGCTGCAGAGTCTTGATTTTTTTTTCTTTCCCCCTCCTTTAAGAGGAACTCTGCGTGCAAAATGTCTGATATGGTGTTTCAAGTGCTATTTTCGGCTCATATCCTCTCACACCACGATTTCCTGCCTGTTTGACAGCAGACCTTGTAGTTTTCTGGGGGGTTTCTACACCACTATATATGTCAGTTTGTTTCAAATGCAAAGTAATTGAACTTGGACTAGAAGAAGCTACCAATAGTTTTAACTGCTCCAGTTCTCTAAAATATGCTTTATAGAAGAAGATTCACTCAGCAAGCTCAGATTTTCTCATCTGTAACTGTAAGCTGTCAACATCTGGGTGCAGTGACTCCCTGCTGTCACACTGAGGCTGCCAGGCAACCAACTGGCTGCACATAGTTACCCCCCACTGTCCTAAAAACACAAATTATACTTTTTACAAGCTTTAGAGGAGGTGTAAGGCACATTTTCTCAACTTTTCACAGAGATTGGTTAGCTTTTCTTTATGCTTAACTAAGCTAAGTGTCTCCATACTCAATGGACCAGTGTTTAGGATTTAGCGGCGTCTACTGGTGAGCTGGCAGATCACTAAAACTCACCTCACTCTCCCCTTCCAAGCATGTGAACCTACAGTGAAGGACTGTACATAGAGCTGGGGTTTGGTTTGTTCGCACTGGTCTACTATATAAACATGTCAGCGCAGCATGGTGGCTTCTGTGAAAGAGGAACTGCACCCTCTGTAGATATTAACAGCTCGTCCTACAGTAACGAAAACACAAGTCTTATTTGCAGGTGATTATAACCAGAAGAAAACATGTGGATATTATTAACATTAACATTTCTACAATTTTCTGCCAATAGGTCCTTCTAAACACACTGGACCTTTAATGCAAAGACCTCTGAGGTCTCTGATGAAGGAAGAGACTAAGTGATTATCCCAAAATGTCTAACTACTAAATTGCTTTAATACTATATGAACACTGCATGAATTTAAATCACACACAAATAAAGACACAATAACATTTTATTCCAAAGACCCAAATTTCCCTACTAGCTATGAAACATCCTTATAGATTCTTAAATTATCCTCTATTATTGTGATTTCAGCTCTCTAGTTTCAATATATGGATTAAACTAATTTGTTTGAATTGCTGTATACATTTGTTAATACAACATTATACAGTGTATGTATAATGTCACCAAAACCTGTTTGCACACTAAAGCTGCCTTCAGATAATTAAAACTTCCCCTTTGGCGCACCACGAGGTAAGACACAGAGACTCGCAAACTCAAAGCGCAGCGCTGTATGTCATGTCTGCCTGGCATACATAAACAGCTAAGCTTGCTTTAGCATTGGACTAAGCCAGGAATCTGCAACCTGCAGCTCCGGAGCTGCGCGTAGCTCTTTTTCTCCTCTGTCTCCCTGTGGCTTTGACAAAAAAAAAAATATGTGGAAAAGAATAACTGCATTTATAATTGTTTATGACCAAAAGTAATTCTTACATTCTAATTACAAAATACACAATTTTTTACCCCCAAATATTTAGTCAACTAAAAGCCTACATTTATGGCTCAACACCTTTTCCTCTCAATTTTGCCAGTGACTCGCCTTGAGTCTCCCTATAACAGCTATAGATGGCAAGTCCAAAAACGTGAAATAAAAAGTCTCAAATAGACAAATCAACAGTTGTGGCTTCAGTACAAGTTTTTGTCTTTTTTTGGCTATAAATGCCTCTTTTGAGAGGAAAAGTTCATAACTTACTATTTACTAACTACATTACAAATCTGGCACCAGGATCTGACTGCTGACATTTTGCCAGTCATTACTTTCCCTGGCAAGATCATTGTATGATTTTAATGTTGTGTTATAGGACAAATCACAATGTTTGTTAACCATAACTTTGTTTAGAAAACCCCTGCGTCACGCACATATAATTAAAGGGCAGCAACATGTTAAAAGTTTTCTTTTTTCATGTTATTTACATCTCATTCATCTAAAATACGTTTTCTGCTCTCACTAAAGGTCACTAATGCCCTGCTGGGCCACAGAATGAAGAAAATTACAGCTTGAGTTCACTCAAAACTATATATAATATTCTGTAATGTTATATTCAGACTGAATGAGGTGGTGTACCTTTCACAGCTTCTGCACCTTGAAGTGATTCTCCAACAGATTTGTACCTTTTCTTTGTGCTATAGTCTTTTGAGTATATTTTGAATGTTCAAAAAGGTCATAGGAAGTTACCATTGTTGCTGCAACAGAGATCATTCACCAAATGACTTGTACTACAGTTAATAAGTGTTGTCTCTAACCTCTGAGGCTGACCACAGACTCAGTTTGGCTTTTGAAATCTGTTGCAGAAACCACACACAAGATGGCAAAAAGCCATCACATCAGAACTAATTTCAGGGGTAACGTTAGCCTTAAACAACTGAGCAATGCTGTCCTCAAATCTCATCCATTACATCCTTCACAGTAGCATAAAGCGCCACATCCTCACCTTCCTCCTCATCTGGTACACAATGTTTTGTCTCCTCATCCTCCCCTATCATCTTCTCTTCCTCCTCACCCTCTCCATCTTGTCTCTCCCCTACTTTCTCTTTTTTAATTTCAGCGTACTCTGTCTCTGGGGTCCCTTGTGTCGTCCCTGCCTCTGCTGGACCCTGTCTTGTTATCAGGGAGAAATCAAGGTTGGAGTACTCCACATCCGGTTTCCCAGCCAACATGGCTTCTCCTGCTTCAGCTGCCTCTTGGTCGATGGCCTGATCATCTTCCTCTGCGCGATCAGCGTCTATCTGTCAGGTACAACACAAATAGTAGCAGTCATTCACCAGCTGCTATAACAGCAACATTAGCAATCCTGATAAGATGCTTGCATCATCTCAAATGGCTCATTTCAGCATGAGGAAGCATTGATTCTACTGAAAAGCTCCGCCTTACTGCTTATACAGTGTCTTTTTCAATATTACCACTAAGTGTCACTGAAATCCTTCACATGAGGGCTTTCACTGATGTATATGACCAGCTTTAAATATAAATACCAGTGGATTCTCTTGACTTGTCACCATCTCCAGAGTCTCAGCCAGATCTCCATAGGTCTTCTGTTTTTTTCTGAGGAAAAATGTTTTTTTTAAATAGAAACAATAATTAAAATACATTCATATTTGAAAGGACCACTGCAGCAGTTTAGAATGTTTTTGTCCACTTCTTCCATGACTATGCACTTTTCATTAATGTTATGAGTTTGATCATGATATGTTATCTCGATTTGTTGGACAATGACGCAAGCAATAAAATTATTATGCTTTTTTCTGACTCACATGTAATCTCTGCTGTGAGATCTTGAACAGCAGAGATATGTACTTGTGGCTAAGAGCAAGTTTTGCTCGGTCACTGCAGCAGCACAGACCTACGGGAAGTGGTTACTTACAGCTGTAACTTTAAAGCTACTTAACAAACGTCAAACTAGGAGCTTATAGGCCTACAACACTGTGATATACCTGAGTACAAAACGCTATTTATTGTTGTTAATACTTGCTTTTAGTCACAGTATTCTTTTAACCGGCAGCAGCACACATTTGAGCTCATGCCTCAAAGATTTGCTGTAGTGTAAAGTTATTTGCGCAAAGAAATCTGGATAAAAAAACTAAAATGGACACTGTGAAAGATAAGCAAACTTAGCATGCTGTAAACTGTTTGGGTGGAAACCATGATACAGAGGTGTGGCACGGGAATATAATTTTATGGATAAACGTTTTCACTCATCATTGGATTGCTGACCAAAGAATCGATGTATTGATCAAGATGGACGGTTACACCCCTAAATGGTAATCATTTTCCAAAGCAGGCGATACAATTTTAAATATGTTAGATTTAGAAATTAACACTAAATAGGAACAGAGCCTGGAATTCAGATAAACAAATAAAGTCTAAACAATAATTAAAAATAAGTGTACCTGTGGCATTTTCTCACCAAACAGCAAATAACTGCTGAAAGAAGAGCTCCAATCAAAAACGCAATGATAATTTCCAGCCGTGTCATAATTCCCAACAGTTTCTTCTCTTGACCTGGAATCATTTGGAAAATATGGTTTAAAAAAATCACAGCACATTTACTTTTTACGGATATCCTGTACAGTTTGGTTAAAGGTTGTCCAAATACAATTTAGATTGGAGATTAGAGAAGAGATTTTAAGGTTAGCAGTTACCTTCTTCTTTATGTTCTGCTTTGTTGATGATCAAGTCCTGTTTTACTTGTCCATTTTCATTTTTGCTGATACACTCAACAACGGTGTTATTTGTGTTTTTTACAGCCAGGACGACGGTGCTGTTGACTGTGTGTTTTGACACCGTGGTAATGACCAAGTACTCGGTGTGGCTTTCCAACAGCGGCCATTTGATGGCGGGTAAAGGAAACCCCTGACTGATACACTCACAGGTCAGAACCTCCAACTGATTTATGCATCCAGAGCTCTTTAGGATCTTTGGATACACTGCAAAAAAGGCAGAGCCACAAAATCAAATAAAGTTAACAGTAAGCATTTAGTAGAGTAGGGAGAACATGGAAATAATTTTCCTTTATATAGAGGTAGTCTACTTACAAATCACAGTTACATTTGCATACATAGTCACAGTCATGTCCAGATGTTTTGCTGTACAGATGTACTGTCCAGTATCTTCTTCTGTCATGTTAGGGATGACAAGGCTGGTTGTTGCAGTGTTGTTCTGCAGGTCAGTTTCAGTTCCCTTGTGCAGGTGTTTGTTGGACGGGACTTGGGTCCACACAACAGAAGTCGGAGGGAAACTTTCAACACTGCAGGTCAGGTTCAGAGTGTCACCGTCCTTTATAGTCTTATTTCCAGTTATTAAAGATTTCTTCATATCTGTGGGACAAAAGATTTTAACAAATTATTGGATTTTTTTCTGATATTTACAACAGAGCTTCAGTCTGAGGCTGAAAAACCAAGCCTAAGACAGTAATAAAAAGGGATTTTGAAAACATAAGATAAGAGAATTTATAACTAAAGAGATCAATTAAATCCTCTTGGTGTAGACATCATAAAATGAGCAGACTGCCCTGCATAAACTGAAAATATTAGCACTATTAGACCACTGTAGATTTAAACACAGGGGTGTGTAAAGTTATTCAGAATGAATTCACGGAGTGAATTCATAGATTTTCAACTTTCAACTATCTGATGATAAAGAATGAAACTGCAAACTGTAAGAACAGTTGTCCTGTGTACTTACATATCACTGTTACGTTTACTTCTTTCTTCAGGACGATGTTCTTATGTTTTGCTGTACAGATGTACTGTCCGGAATGTTCTGCTGTCACATTATGGACAACAAGTGTGGTCGTTCCGGCGTTGCTCTGCAGGTCAGTTCCAGATTCATCGTTCAGCTTTTTGTTGGATTTAGTCCATGTGATAGCAAATAGATGGTAACTGTTGATACTGCAGGTCAGATTCAGAGTATCACCCGCTTTTACAGTTGTAGCTCCAGAGATTTCAGGTTCCTTGATATCTTTGAGACAAAAAATATTTGAATTTATCAGATATTTGCAAGTCGTTATAATTTTAAGTCAGCGGCTTCAATCTCAGGCACTTTCTCTGGGTTAGTCTAGTCTACTCTAGACATGAGACTCCACTGTGAGGCTGAAAATCACCAGGAAAACCTTGAAAATACTCCAGTATACCTAAAAAGGGCTTACATTGGTGACTGCAAGATTCATCCAAGCAGAGGACATAAAGCATGAAATAAGACTGAACAATATACTAAGAAAAAGAAAAGTGTGATGATTTTGACAGATGCTTCTATTGCGAAAAACTGTGAGTCATGCTTTTAGTGGGAAATTAAATTTTTATGAAAAAAAGTGAAATAAGGATGTGGTTTTTGCTGGGGTCTGGAGAATATGATTTGATAGCAGGACATCTCTGTAGCATCACAAGGCTTCATTTATAATTTACGTTGTGATACATCATCAAAAACAATGCAGCTTCTGTGAACTGGATAATGCACATTGCCGTATTACAGTTGTGATAATAATTTGGTTAATTGTTTCTCCCTTGAATGACACATGAAATACGTTAAGACATTTTTAGCCCCACAATAATCTTAAAAAGAACACAATATAGTATGTTTTACTTACAAGTCACATTGAGAGTCACTGTCTCCTCTGTGGTGATGTTGTTTGAGAAACTGACCTTACAGGTGACGTTGGTGCCGTGGTGTTCAGCTGAAGCATTAAAGGTCAAAGTTGAGCTGTGTCTGTGTGTGACAGCAGTCAGATTCTCAGTCTTGAAAGCAGTGATGCTTTCGTTCTCTCCTGCTCCTCTCCACATCCACGTGATTTTAGGATGAGATCCTGAGCAGAGACCAGGAGCAGTGCAGGTCAGTGTGGCCTGCTGTCCCTCTGTCAGAGAAGGACTCGTCACTGTGGGCTTCTGGGTCAGACCTAAACAGGGAGCAATGATACAGTAGAAAGAAAATCAGGGTGACGAAATCAATTAATAGAATCATTTGAGCAAAAATGAATGTTATGTTCACTTCAAGTAGATCTAATATAGTAATCTACTCTACTACATATGTAATAGAGATTACTCTATTGCATATGTAGAATTTTCTGTGGTTCTTCATACCTTTTACATTGATAGTTGCTCTGTGAGGTGTAAATTCTGCCATTGTTATATTTGATATTAACAGCTGATACAATCCATTCTTACCTTTAACAGAGACTGTTACTCTTTCAGAGAATGTTAATCCATCTTCCTTCCCATCTTGTTTGATTCCATTAACTCTGAACTTATATGATCCAGAGTCTGACTCAGTGAGGTCATTGATGATGATGCTGCAGTTTCTCTGACTCAGATCAGGCTCCAACAGTGACACTCGTCCGTTAAACGCAGACTGAGCATTTGGGCTGGTGTTGTTCAAGAGCAGTACTATGTCAGAATCAGTACAGTTGTCTTCACAATGGTACCAAACACTTTCCAAAGGAAAGCCAGGATCACTAGAATTACAGGGTATCACAACACAGAGTCCAGCCTCCGCTGTTATTTCTGATGTTTTCCTGGCAGAGGCAACTGTTAATACAAATGCGAGAAAAGAGACAGTTAGGAACAAGGGATGTATACATATTGATAAAACATCAGAACTGCCAGTGAAGAGACCACTTTTGAGGGGGATGTACGATACCTTTCCTTATTTTCTGTCACATATATTATGTTACACACTTTAACATACATACTGTATATATATATTAATAATGAGGCAAAAGTGGAAGTAGCGAAATGCTCAGGTTTAATGCTCTGAATGCACAGTAACCATTTCCTTTTTTTTTTTGACGACTTGACGTGACTGGCTGATGTTTGCACGTTGTGATTTCTTTGCGTGGTCACCCACTCTGAGCACAGCACAGCATACACCGAACGTCCATTTGCTTGCTTGCTATCTTTGTCCAACCAGTCTGCTCTGAATTATGTTTGTGTTCAGTATGACTCTCAGAAAGTCCTTTGTCAGTTGTAAAGGTGTTTCATATTTACTTGTATTCTCTTGTTGCTAATGTAGCTAACTGCTACTGCAAATTAGTCAGGCACTGTTTGAGCTCCTAGTCCGTAAAGTATCAGCTATGTGGAGCTTACTAGCAGTTAGTGGCTTAAGTAGCTAACCACTAACATCAAGTAAAGCTCTGTCAGGAAACTTCATAAGTCACCCAATGTTAAGGCAAAGCAGCCAGAGGACATGAAAGAGAAAACCAGATAATATTTCTTACAGAAAATATGCTCCAGTTATAAAGTTGCAGGTTGCTATAGCAATATGTATATAGTTTTGCACGGACAGACCAATCTCTGAGCTAACTAACCAACTAGCAGCCACTAACAACATGTACATATGTCTGGCAATCAGAAGTCACTGTAGCATAAATCGCTAAAAGCTGAGGCAGAGCAGCCAGAGGACATCACAGGGAAGATCAGAAAAAAAATTGTCAGTGACATATAATCTAGTTTCTAAATCTAAAACAGTACGGTGATCAGTGAGGCCTGGCAATCTACACTCCACTGGAGATTGTGGTTGCAGAGCGGAGCTCAGGACAATTTTGCCAGAAGCAAAATCAAGCAATATTGTACTGAAACTTTTAAATTATTGTATTTTTAACCAAAATTACCATACATACAGAAACAACCTGGGAAGGGGCCTGGATACTACATCAAAACATTACACATGAACACCATATTACACAGAGGCTACATCATCGTACCCATCAAAATAAAAGTCCCAGACACTGTCACTGCTCTACCAGCTGCTTGATCAGTGCAGTGCGGATGTGATTGCTCTCAAATAAGGTTTTGTTACAGGTTTATTGATAGTATATTGTACAGTTGTTAAAATTACAGTACAGTACAAACACAATAATTATCGCACATTTGGCAACACTGGTTCACGAGCATGGGTCCTCGGCAGGTACCCAAGAAGTCGGCCAATTAGAGGAAAGCAGGTTTTTAGGGAGAGGGGGTCTTAAAGAGACAGGAACTAGAACGGTTTGTGTCGGACAGAGGATGCATTGAGGAGCTGCATAAAGGGCCAATATAAGATAAATAAGGATGTTTTTGAAGTGTGAATCATGCAGAGCTACTCTTGTGGAGTCCCAGAATAAAAATATAGAGCTGGAATTTAGCATAATAGATCCCCTTTAATGAAAGGTAATAACTTTTCTGGAACTTTGATGAATCTTTGAAAGACCAGACAATACAGCAGCATGTGAGCTGTAAATCTGTTTCCTGATGCATGAGGCTGATATAATTATGATGTTAGGTTCCTCTCTGATTACAAATATTGACAGAAAATTAAGCATTTAAGCAAAATAACTGCTGTTCAGGTTTTTACGGATTTGTCTTTGGTACTTAACATTATTATTTTACATTAGTCATTCATTCAGTTTTTTAGGCTAAACAGCTAAGTGTTGTGGGTCATGAGTGCTTTAGCACGCTAAGCTAAATTTAAGAGACAAAAAAAGACATTATCAGTGCAAAAAGATTCGTAACAAGACTGCAGTAAAACTGCACACTATACCTGTATTGACACTGCTGCTTCTCACGGCGAAGAGCACAGTTGCCCAGATGAGAACAGACATCCTAATGTGATGATGGAGACAGTCTGTCTCCCCCTGTGCAGGACAAAACGTTGTCTCTCAGAAGTGCAAAAACCTCATACAAAATGGGCAATAAATATCCAGAAAGCATGGCTGATCAAACTGGACCAGAAACAGCTCCACACCTGACAGCACAGACATGACAGACAGGAAGCTGCATATTCACTTCTGCACTTATGTGAATAAATTTGACTGCCGCTTTCCCCTGGGGACTGATTTGAGCTCCTGATGACAGCTCATCAACAGCTTGACACGTTCACATTTTAAAAAATAAGGTAAATGTTTTACCGGTGTGATGTCCCCCAGTCTCTTCCGTCCACAGTGATGTCTTCAGTGTGACTCTGCTCTAAACTGACTCTTCCTCTTATCACTTTTCTACCTCTTCCCTCTTTGTGCAAAAGCATAGTGCAGAGTATTGTTTCTCTTATTGTGAGACTGCCTCAACTCCATGCAGTTAAAATATAGTCTCCCTTTATACTTCATGTATATTTTGGGGAATTCGTACATGCAACACTAAGTAATAACATAATAATGAGAAGGAAACCTTTTCTGTTGTGTGTTTGTTGTTTCCATGACAGAACTAATAGAAAACATTTAGAAAGGGGAAGTTTATGGCGGTTGCAGAAAAGGTTTCTGGTCATCTTGAGAAACAAATGGTGATTGGTCTTTAGTTTTGGTAATATCGGCAGTGCTAGTTGAGTAATGGTGGTATTCTTGTGTGAGAAAACTGTTTTTGTCACTTATGAATGCATTAAACACCCATAGAATGTCTGCTTCCATCCCATTTCTCAAATTTAACTTTAGCCTCTTCAAAAGCACTTCTGTTTTTTTATATGGTGTAATATCTGTAAGGTGCTGTTCTCATCAGTCACTGAGTATTCAGTCATGCACTTCCTTATACGGCATCACTGTACAGCATTTTCAGCGTGTCTGATGAGTTCCTGTTGCACGACTGTACTGTAACTATCTTCAGTAAATAAGCTGCGGTTCTATTTAAATGAGCTGCTATACTGAACAGTGTGTCAGGGGTTGAGAAGATTTTGTGGTCATTGGAAGTTCATAGCTGATACAAAGTCCTACAAAAAAAAACTCACTCCTAGGACTGAGAGTCTGGTTGGTTCCTGACACACATTTTAAAAAGGGAAGTAATCTGTTATCTGTTAAATACATAAAGCAACTAGCCCTGGCCTGGAGAGTAGTTCTGAAATTTGAGGAAGAAAATATATAATATAATGGAGGAAGGAAGTGCTGCATGGCTGTGATGGCTGATCTAACAGGTGCTCTTTAGTGGGGAAGATGTACGAATGTACAAAAACCACAAAAAGATCCAGGGTGTCTTGTTTAATATTAATAATAAACAAAATGTGTAATATTGAGGAAGAATTTCTGGATCTTGTCTTTTTGTAAAATACTATTTTATTACTTTTTTTGATTATTTCCTCTCTTTTCACATTGAAAACCATGTGAATTCATGCAAATTCAAGTCAAGGTGGTGGGTACAGTGAATCTCTGAGATGAAAATGAAAGAATAACTACTAGGGAAATTTATTTAGTTCACATGGTCAGTGTTTATTTATGCACAAAGCAAAAACACCAGCCTGAAGGACAGAGCTGCTCTGAGGCAAACCAAACATGTGAGTACTAGGGATCCTGCATGTTAGTGCAAATTTACCACCACCGAGAGGTACCAAAGTGGGAAGTTTTTACATCAGCGGTATGCTCTGAGCAAAGCATTTTATAATTTGCCTCGTTCACTGATTCATGTTCACCCATTCGCATTCACCAGTGGCATCAATGACCACGCAAAGAACTGGTCTAACCACTGGGAGCTATTTAAGACTCAGTGTCTTCCAGGGTTCAAACAGTCAACCCTCCAATTTCTGGACGACCCCGACCAGCTCTACAGTACCTCCTGAGACACAGACACACACTTTAAATAAAGGCAAAGAAATGGCTAAATAAAAATAAAAGAAATGGCTTTAAATAAAGGTTTAAAACAAATACACTTTAAATATACATTATACTTCATATATACAAAAGACACATCTGATCCAGCTTTATTTAAATGTAATTTCTAATTAATTGTATTTATTATTGTCTGATGAAAAGCTTAACTGGCACATAAAGCTGCTTATTCTACCTGATGCAGTGTGAATAAACTCTGTAAGACTCAGAAGCTTGTTTGAACAAAAACACAAAATGTAAAAATATTTCATTGACACATGATATCTAAAGATGAATTTCTGCACTTTATGAATCTGCCTCTTGAACTCGTTCACTATCCCAGGGGTCTCAAACTCAAATTGACTTGGGTCCACTGACTGTATTGTCATCTCATAGGAGGGCCACTTCAATGTTGAAGTACTCCAAAAGGAACAATATTTCTAAAAATTTACTTTTTGTTTTACATTACCAACATATTTTGGCTGTACCTAACAAAAATGCAATTAGCCACTTCTGTTTGTTTTCATACATTAGTTAGTCGTGTATAGGTCACAAACTCAGCAACTCTCCTGTCACTTTCAAATTGGTCATTAATACTCCTGATAAAAATGGCTGGCTAAGCATTGTCCATTGAATCTTTATATGTAACTGATAATAATGGCAGAAATGGGCTCCAGGCCAGCAGTTTGAGACCCCCATCCCATCCTCTGTTAAATGGAGCCTTTTGCTTCTTGTTTCACAGTATGATTTAATAAATAAATCATAAATTGATCATTTATCCTCAAGTGACTCCAAGCTACACAGTCCTTTAAATTTCAGCCATTATTTCATTCAAATTAGAATACACTGCCATGTCCTCCCCTTCCTCCTTTTCTGCAGACAAAGACTGTTTTGTCTCATCTTCCCCTGTCATCACTACCTCCTCTTCTTCGTTGCCCTCCAACATTTCACCGCCATTGTCTTCTCTGTCCTCTTTCTTAATTTCAGTGTACTCCGTCTCTGTGGTCTGTTGCGTATCCTCTGCACTTGTCCTGTTGCACCAGGAGAAGTCGATGTTGGAGTATTCCACCTCTTTTGGGACCACATCACTGTCAGGAACCAACCGCCCGTCAGGCTCAGCTCCTTCATCAGCAATCTCTTGGTTATGGATCCCATCACTTTCTGCTGATTGACCAGCATCCATCTGTCAGGTAAAATAAAGAAAGCATGTGTCATTTGCCAGCTGTTCCAAGCCAAACAACAGTAGATAAACTATGCATAAAATATCTCCAGTGACATTTTCAGCCATCACTAAACATAAAAAATGACAGACTATGAATAATTTGCAGGATTTGCCAGCTTCCTCCCAATCATCTTTTCTTTACATTTACTGCCAACAAATTTCCAAGTCACTTCAGAATCTATTTTTGTCTGATCCTCCAGGCTGCAAATACTTTTTTACTTTGTAATTGTACCCTACAATTTGCAAATCAGCTTGAAAGGACTTGAAAATTGAGATATTGTTGGTAATCCAGTAAAATTTTGCAGACTTTTGCATATAATGCAGTGTAGTCTTCTCAAATCATTGTCTATCATTCTATACAATAAGAAAACCCTGACTGAAAGTCTCTGTGAGATGATTTTCACGCTGTACTTAAATAGAAAAAAAAAAAACCAGAAGTGCATGGTCATCACAAAGGTAATATTTTAGCTAAAAATGCTGTTAACATAAATACCAGTGGAACCACTTGGGCAGTCGCCATCTCCAGGGTCTCAACCACATTTTCAGAGCTCTTCTGTTTTTTTCTGGGGGAGAAAATTAATGAAGAACAAGCTATTAATAAGCAAGGATTAATGAATTCACATCACTCTAAAACATTTTTAAAAGCACCACACACGTGATTTTGAGTGTTTCAGCACACAATAGATAACCCTTCACGTAATTTCTTTTGATTTTTGAGTATGTTCTTCCTACTTATCCATGATGACTGAATTTTATGTATTGATTAAATATAAGCCAACATCATTCAGGTGGCCCAGCAGCTCAGCAGCGGTTCCTCTACAGTCAAACATCAACAAAGCCTGTCTGTGTTCTGTTATCTGTCATCATACTAGTTTACCCTCAAAGGCATGAAGATTACACAAATTGGATGTTCTAATTTATCTTTATATCTCAATGTGTTTGTCTTATTAGGTGTGTTGGCCTCAATGTCAAATTCAAGCAAGTTCTTACTCTCTTTTCTGCCCCACATGTATGAAAACACTGAAAAATGTTAGACCTTGGAAAATGATCAGCATTAATGTAAAATGCATAAATTCTGCTAAAAACATTGGTGTGGTCCTTTATGACTGATCATTCTGTAAGGAATAATGAATAGTGAACAGGTCATTGTTGTGAAATAAATCCTGACAGGATGATGCAGGAGCCTGATGCAAAGCTCATTACATGGTAACTTGCAAAAACATAAAAAGATTGGCACACATTTATTTGACACAAAATATTAATTTAAAAATAATTTGATGGCTTTGTTTCACAATAGTGACCGGTTTGTTGCACATTATGCTGCTTGTAGCATGATTATGTACCCAAAAAACAGGAATGTGACATAAAATATAAAATGATTTTTGAGTCTATGATCAAATCTGTGTCCATAGCATCGACCTGTTCTTTATAATAACGATCTGCTATACAGATAAAACAGACCTTAGAGTAATACACCTATCAGAATAGAGTATTTAACAAAACCATGTAATAAACATTTTTGATGTCAGAAAGAACGTTAACAAACTTTAAAGTGTACCTGCAGCATTTTCTGGCCAAACAGCAGACTGTTGCTGACAGAAGAATCCCAGTGAGAAACGCAATAATGAGTTTTGGGTCCTGCACGGATAGTGACAATTTCTCAAGTAGGTCTGGAACAGAGAGGAACAATTTATTTTAAAAAACAGTTGCTCAGCAGTTGATCACTGCTGCTTCTTGTAAAAACATTACTTGAAAATTGAGGTAGTTGTCAACTCTTACCATGTTGTTTTGGCTCATTTTTTATGATGGTGATGTTCTTTGTTGCTTCCCTATTTTCACTGCTGCTGACACACTCAACATCAGTGTGAGCGTGGTCCTTTACAGTCAGGGTGACGGTGCTGTTCACAGAGTGCTTTGTCACTGTGGTTGTGATGGAGTACTCAGAATAGTTCTCCAACAGCGGCCATTTGATGGTGGGTAAAGGAGACGCCTCGCTGACGCACACACAGGTCAGAATCTCAGACTGAACCTCACATCTAGAGTGGACAATCTTTGGCAACACTGTAAACACACAAGCAGAATTTCAGCAAAATGCTGATAGAGTAAAATGTTAACATAAACATCATTTTCAATAATATTAGTACAGTCTGTTCAAGCTAAGCCGCTAAGATGATAGAAACATACATTTTCTTTCAAAGAAGACGAGTTCAGTCTACTTACATGTCACAGTTACTTCAGCATGTACAGTCAGGTTAGGAATCAGGTGTGTTGCTGTACAGATGTACCGTCCAGAATGTTCTGTCGTCACATTACGGATGAAAAGAGTGGCTGTTCCGGTGTCACTCTGCAGGATGATTCTGGTTTCATTTTGCAGGTTTTTGGTGGAACCAAGTTTAGTCCACGTGATAAGAGATGGACTCAAACTTTCAACACTGCAGCTCAGATTCAGATTATCTCCTACTTTCACAGACGTCATTCCTGTGACTACTGGTTTCTCTGCATCTTTAAGAAGACAAAATTTTAGACAACCTATTAGATTTATTCTGACAAAACAATTCCTTACTATTCAAAACAACTGAGTTAAATCTTACGGTGGCTGAAAAAAACTATACGGTTAGAGTGCATATGTATTGTAATATAATGAAATATAAATAAATAAATAAATGCACTGACACTCAACTTAAGAAGGCTATCTGATAATGAAGAACAAATGTAAATTTCCTTTTTAAGAGGATTAACAAAATGTTTTCACATGTTACATTAACCTTTTTCATCTGAGTATTATTCAGATGTTTTGCTGTGCAGATGTACTATCCAGAGTTAATAAGAGAAGCTGATCCATTGTGCTTTTGCACTTCATTTTTGGATTTCAAACGCAGGCTTTTGTCAAATTTAGTCCACATAATACGAGAAGCAGGGAAGCTATCGACACTGCAGATCAGATTCAGAGCATCACCCTTCTTCACAGGTGGATTTCCACTGATTTTGAACAGAACTGAAATCTGAACAGACCTAGGACATGTTTTTTAAACTTTGCAAAGTAAAAACGAAAAACACAAGAGAAGTATGATATGTTTTACTCACATGTTACATTGAGAGTCACTGTCTCCTCTGTGGTGATGCTGTTTGAGAAGCTGACCTTACAGGTGACGTTGGTGCTGTTGTGCTCAGCTGAAGCATTAAAGGTCAAAGTTGAACTGTGTCTCTGTGTGACAGCAGTCAGATTCTCAGTCTTGAAAGCAGTGATGTTTCCTGTGATGTGATAATCGTTCTCTCCTGCTCCTCTCCACATCCAGGTGATTTTAGGATCAGATCCAGAACAGAGACCAGGAGCAGTGCAGGTCAGTGTGGTCTGCTGTCCCTCTGTCAGAGGAGGAATCATCACTGTGGGCTTCTGGATCAGACCTAATGGGAGAGCAGTTCATGAGAGGAATCAAGTGTGAAGCCTGAAGGTTTACATTAACTTAAATTTAGACTAAAGTAATCAGATACTTTGTTTAACATTAATGGGACAATGATTTGGTGGGAGTAATATGAGGAACTGCTGCAGTTTCTCCTGGCTGCCCACAGAGGTTGACATAATACCAAACATTACTTCATGCTCCATTAAGACTATAAATACACCAGATATGTTGGTGCAGTTCAAAGACACAATAATGAACATTTTCAGTGTGTATTATTTATTGTGGCTCTTCATACCTTTAACAGAAACAGTTGCTTTTAGAGGGAATGTAAATCCATCTGTAACATCTTGTTTGATTCCATTAACTCTGAACTTATATGATCCAGAGTCTGACTCAGTGAGGTCATTGATGATGATGCTGCAGTTCATCTGTCTCACGTCAGGCTCCAGCAGTGATACTCGTCCTCTAAACCCAGACTGAACTTTTCTGTTGCTCTTGTAAGAGTGGAAGATCGTGTCTTCTGCATCACCACATCTTTGTTTAGATGGTTCACATTTGAACCAAACCATATGTTGGGGTGTAAAGCCAGAACCAGTAGTGAAAGAACATGGTATGACAACACAGAGTCCAGCCTCTGCTGTTATTTCTCCTTCATTAAGAGTGATACAGAATCCAGACGGACAGACTGGTTTTTCCTTCACTGAAGCTCCTGTTAATACAAACAGTGAGATTAACACAGGGACAGAGGTTATTTAAATTTTGACAATACATCATATTTAATAAATGTTGAACCAAGGCTACAGATTTTTGATATAACAGCTGTTTTCAAGACTCAGCAGCACTAAGCAGACAACACAATGGAATTTCATATTTTGTAATCCACAACATCTTTGGTAAACAAGAGTAATTTACAAAACTATAACTACTTATCCCAGAATAAGTAATCATTACATCTTTTCAAGATTATAATAAAGCTGCAAACCTTGGCCTGCATTGATCCTGCTCACAGAGAAAAGCAAAGTCACCCAGATGAGAAAAAACATTCTGATTCGATGATTGAGGCAGTCAGTCTCTCACTCCACGGGACAAACTTTTCCCTTCAGAGGAAAATATTTTATACATTAAAATGTTTAAGTTAATGAAAATGGACAGTAGACACCTTTCTGGTTAACAGCACAGACGTAAATACAGAATGATGCATGTTCATCTTTTTTGTAGTCACATTAATAAATGTAACACGTTCTTCATAGTTTGTTTTATTTTTAAGCACTTGTGATATCTGTTCCAGAAAGCTAATAAATAAACAAATGCATCTGCAGCAGCTCACAAACAGCTCTGAAATAAACCTACAATCCACCACAACCTCAGACTTTCCCAATTAAATGCATTAAACTAAAAAACAAACATTTTATGACTTTGTTTAGGGAATAATAATGACTATAGGTTCCAGTTACAATTTCAAAATATATTTTATAAAAGATAAATGAAGTGTTTTACCTCTTTTTAGCGTGTTCTCCTCCTCACTTCTCCTTTCTGTCATCTCTGCTGAATGCCTCTGCTGTGAACTGACTCTTCCTCCTCTTTTGTAATTCTTCCTCCCTTTTGCAAGACAAGTTTCCAGGAAGTTTCTCTAAACACTGCTGGCCGTCCTTAGATGCCACACTTTCAGCAAAAAGCCTCCTAATATGAGATGTATAAATGATATATCAATTTGGAAATGTGCACCTTTATCCCTGATATAAAATAAAATAAAAATAAAATCAAACAAGTATAGATTTTTCTTTGCTTATCTTCATAACTGTGAAACAGAGACTCTGGGAAAGGGGAAGTATTTGGTATATGTATATTATGTTATATTGTCATCTTTATAAACCAACAATCATACCTGCCAACTAATCTATCTACTTTGTTATGCATAGTCCTAACACATGATCTGCATAGTGGTATGTGCATGAATATGAATGATCTGTATGACTGGTTAATACCTGCAGCACTATTTAAATAATAATTTTCAAAGATGATCATTATTTAAGAATCAGTTTATTCATGTATAAAAAATAAAGACATGACAATGATGCATTAAATAACTGCAGATTAAACAAAAAAAGTTATTTGCATTCATCCTAGTTTTTAATTTCAGCAATATGCAGCCTCTTAGAAACAAAAACTGTGTTCGTAAAAGAATAAATTATGGTTCAATGATTTTTTTTGTGCAAAATCTACAAATTGTGTTCTCAGAAAAGTCCCTATTCTTTTAGCCATTAAAACAGTGTAGACACTGTAAGAGATGGGGGACAAAATCCACAGTCATCAGTCCTGAGAAAACACCTTTCCAGAGTTCAGCTGAAACTAATATGAAGTTTCTGCAGTCTGAATTCGACAGATCAGCGGGGTATCTACCAAAGTATCAAAGTAAACTTGTTGAATGCTTCGGCAAGTTAATCCAAAGATGAATAAAAAAATGCCACCCTTTTCTTCACATAAGCAGCAATAACTTCTCTTTGTGTACTTAATCTTCACCAAAATGACCTGACAGCACAGTAGACTTAACTTCACTCTTTGGGGTTCACGGCAGGGTAAACAAAACTGTTGCACACATGGCACCACACTCATACCTGTCCCCCCTAAACAATGACAGGTAGGAACTAATTAGCTCTTAGACAAGAGGGACATGAAGAAGAAGCTTAAATACTACACATGTAAATGTTGAATTAAAATACTAGGTAAA